>NC_062564.1:58454922-59110477 GCF_022837055.1 Prionailurus viverrinus | reverse complement strand
AACATTTCCACTGGAAATTAGTTTGAATCCACAGAAGTATTTTTTGTCTCATAAAAACATATATGTTCGCTGTAGAAAACTTATAAAATATAAATCACAGTTCTACCATCTGAAACACCTAAAGTCTGTTATTCCCTTCCAAATTTCTGTGCACATGTACAAATACTTAAGCATCTTATCTTTATAACACTTGAATCTTACTATAGTTTTTCTGATTTTATCTTAATATTAATTAGCATATTAATTTTAATATTCTGAGTCTCTCCTCATATTCAATATACTTAAAAACATTATTAACTGACTACGGAATATTCATAATACACCACCAAATACTGTTCTCTAAATCACACATTAAAAAAAAAAAACTCTCTTCTCTTTCATATTTATATTAGCACTCTCTCTTGGGTTCTTCTAATCAATCTTCACTATTTTTCACAGGCTCTTCTTTTCCTTGGCTCCTCACTAATGTCAATATTTTGTCAAGACGCATTCTCTGCTCCTTCTTTTCTACTCATTCCCAGGCTGTAACATATGCTGCCAATTCCCAAATCTAAATCAACCTTGCAGCCCTCTTCTCTTGAATGACTTGAACTGACGTCTGGACAACTCCACTCTTCATGTAGCAAAGCTACTTCAAACAATTTACAAACCTGACCTCATCATTCTTTTTACTATATGATCTTATTCCCACTTCAGTTACTGATCACAGTCAACCACCCAAGTCAGTGAGATGGGAGTTATCATTACTTCTTTCTCTTCTCTGCCAAATACAAATGACTGTCAAATTACCAATCTACCTCCTCCTAATTCTCTAATTATTCCCTTAGTTTCTGCCTTAGCTCATGCTCTTTCCTCTTGACTCCTGGATTTCCAAGACCTTTCTAATTTATCAGTATGCCTCTTAGTCTATTCTATACACCAGTCTACTCGCTACACTGCAGAGTAAATTTTTAACAGTCTCTTTCACATCAAAGCCCACCTAAATCTTTCAATGATTCCCATTATCTTCATAATATAATCCACATTCTGTTCTGATGCATAACAGATAAGGCTGTTTGTGGCCTAACCATATCTATTCTCATCTCTGCCATGGCCTAATCGTAAAGCCTACATTCTAGCCACGACAACTATTTGTGGTTTGCAGACTATGCCTCACTCATCTTCTTAAAATGTCTAACTCTACTCCTCTTCCAAAATGCAAATCAAACATCTCACCCATGGAAAGCCTTGCTCATACCTCTTCCAGTCAATTAGGTGTGATGTGCCATGCCATTTTTATATATACCTTCTGCAGCAGTACTCATCAGTGTATTATAATACAATATAATGGAGGACAGGCAGTCTCAATATAATGGTGGACAGGCAGTATACTCTGATGGTTAAGAACATGGACTATGGTAGACTCCAAATTCTGTCAGTTCACACATTTGTGAATGTCACCTACCATTGCTGACCTTCACCAAAATTACTTGCTGTAAGCTCGGACATAATAATACTGCCGACTCTGTGCATGTACTAGAACAAAAAGTATTATTATATGAATGTGCTCTTTCTCCTCTTCCAGTCTGACAAAAGACTACTGCCCCTCTTCCAAGCAATCTTGGCATTAGCTTATCAGATACTTGAGCTTTTGAGATAGAAGTAAGAGACTAGGAAGGTGAAAGAAAACAAGAAATAGGCAGGGCTGGGCAAATATGTGAAGTGAACTCTGAAAAGATGAATGAAGTATCTACAGAGTTACAGGAGAGTGGGTGGAGAACTGAGTACTGCTATAGACTCTTATCTTCCTTTCATGGTATTTAAGAACTTTAAGTAAAAAAACCTGAGTTACTTTGAAGCAATTTTTTTTAACATTTTACTTTGAAATATTATAGATTCACAGAAAGGTAAAATATACAGGGAGCTTTCATGGACCCTTCATCCAGCCTCTCCCAATTTTATCATCTTGATAAGGACAGTACACTATCAAAGCCAGGAAATTGATTTCAGTAGTTATACATGCATAATTGTGTATCTGTGTCAATGTAATTTTATTATACATATAGATTTATGTAATCATCACCATAATCAAGATACTCAATTGTACCATTACTTTAACACTTCACAGACACATTCACTATTCCCATACCTAACACCCATTAACTAATACAAAGAAAATTTACATATTAGAATCATACAGTACATATCTGTTGGAGATTCACTGTTTATAACAGTATTATTTTCTTGCAGTCCATTCAAGATATTGGATGCATAAATCAATAGTTTGTTACATTTTACTGCTAAGTAGAATTCGACAGTATGAATATACGATAATTTGTTCATTCATTCACCCACTGAAGGACATTTAGGTAGTTTCAAGTTTTGGACTATTAGGAGTTAAAGTTGCTGAGAACATTCATGTACAAGTTTCTGAGTGAAAATATGTTCTTTTCTCTGGGACATACATGCAAGAATAGAATTACTTGTTCTTGGTATGGTAAATCCATTTTTAGTTTTAGAGGGCACTACCAAGCTATTTTGCAGAGTGGCTTTAAGTTCTTACTAGGAATGATTGATCCAGTTTCTCCACATCATCACCAGCATTTGGTTTTGACCACTTTTTAAAAAAAATATTTATTTATATTTGAGAGAGAAGGGGTGAGAGAGAGATAGTGTAGGAGCAAGGGAAGGGAGAAGGAGAGAGACAGAGACAGAATCTGAAGCAGGCTTCAGGCTCTGAGCTGTCAGTACAGAGCCTGACGTGGGGCTCAAACTTACGAGCCATGAGATCATGCCCAGAGACGAAGTCAGATGCTCAACTGACTGAGCCACCTAGGCGACCCTGGTTTTTATCACCTTTTAATTTTAGTCATTCTGATAGGTGGGTAGTGATACATTAATGTGGTTTTAATTTGCATTTCTCACATAGCTAATGATGATGAACTGTCTTTCAACAGTTTATATGCTATCTGTATACTCTCTTCAATGAAATCTTTGGCTACTCTTTTGCATGTTTTCTAATTGGATACTCTGTGTTTTTTAATGTTGAGTTTTGGTGATTCTTCATGTGTTCTAGATACAAGTCCTTTGTTGAATATGGGGTTTACACATATTTTCTCCCAATCTGTAATTTGTATTTTCTTCCTCTCAACAAGGTCTTTTGCAGAACCAAAGTTTTTAATTCTGATGAAGTCCAGTTTATCAAGTTTTCTTTTTATGGACTGTGCTTTTGATGCCAAGTCTAAGAATTCTTTGTCTAGTCTGAGGTCTGAAATTTTCTCCTTCTTCTAAAAGCTTTATAATTGTATGTTTTCCCTTAGAGTCCACGGTCTCTTTTAATAAGAGGTGAGGTTTAGGTCAAGGTTCATTTTTTGCCTATGGGTGGAAGTCCAATTTCTCCAGCACTAATACTAAAAAGGCAAACCCTCCTCCATGAATTGCTTTTGCTTCATTTTCAAGAATCAGTTGGGCATATTTGTATGGGTCTATTAGGGTGTTCTCCATACCATTCCATGAATCTACCTATGTGTCTATCCCTCCACTAGTACTATACTGTTTTGATTCCCATAGCTGTAAGTTAAGCCTTTTTTTAAAAAAAAATTTTTTAATGTTTGTTTATTTTTGAGAGAGCAAGAGACAGAGAGAGAGAGCAAGCATAAGCATGAGCAGGGGAGGAGTACAGAGAGGGAGACACAGAATCTGAAGCGGGCTCCAGGCTCCAAGCTGTCAGCACAAATCCTGTGCAGGGCTCCAACTCACAAACAGTGAGATCATGACCTAAGCCGAAGCCCGATGCTTAACTGACTGCGCCACCCAGGTGCCCCAGTATGCCTTTTTTTTTTTTAAGGTTTTTTTTTTTTTTTTTTTTTTTTTTTTTGAGAAAGAGCACACGTATGAGCAGGGGAGGGGCAGAGAGAGAGAATCCACACCGGCAGTGTGGAGTCCAAAGCGGGGGACTCAAACTCACAAACCTCTAGATCATGACATAAGCTGAAATCAAGAGCCGCTGCTCAACCAACTGAGCCAGCCAGGAGCCCCTGTAAGTAAGCCTTAATAAATGGAAGAGTATTTCTTCCCACTTAATTCTTCTCAAAACTGTTTTGGCTATTTTGGGGTGCCTGACTGCTTCATTGGGAAGAGCATGTGACTCCTGATCTCAGGGTCATAAGTTCAAGCACCATGTTGGGTGTAGAAATCACTTAGATAAAACGAACAAAAAACTATTTTGGCTGTTTTAAGATCCTTTTCTTTCCATATACATTTTATTTTTTTAATTTTTTTATTAAAACAATTTGTTTAATGTTTATTTATTTTTGAAGGAGAGAGATGTAGAGTGTGAGTGGGTGAGGGGCAGAAGAGAGGGAGACACAGAATCTGAAGCAGGCTCCAGGTTCTTAGCTGTCAGCACAGAGGCTGAGGCGGGGCTGAACTCACGAGCTGGGAGATCACAACCTGAGCCAAAATCAGATGCTTAACTGACTGAGCCACCCAAATGCCCCTTTCCATACACATTTTTTTTTTAAATTTTTTTTTTCAATGTTTATTTATTTTTGGGACAGAGAGAGACAGAGCATGAACGGGGGAGGGGCAGAGAGAGAGGCAGACACAGAATCGGAAACAGGCTCCAGGCTCTGAGCCATCAGCCCAGAGCCTGACGCGGGGCTCGAACTCACGGACCGCGAGATCGTGACCTGGTTGAAGTCGGACGCTTAACCGACTGCGCCACCCAGGCGCCCCTCCATACACATTTTAAAACAAGTCTGTCTACATCTATAAAAAAAAAAAAAATTCCTGAGATTTTACTAGTAATTGCACTAAACATAGATCAATTTAGAACAACTTGCCATTTTTATTACATTGAGTCTTCCGATTCATGAACATGGTATGATTCTCCAAGTATTTAGGTCTTCTTTAATTTCAACAACATTTTGTCATTTTAAACACATAAATTAGCCTGCATATTTTATTAATTTTTTTCATTTTTATGGAGCAATTGTAAATGGTATTATATTTTTTGTATTGGTTTCCACTTTTTCACTGTCAATTTATAGAAATTCAGGGGCACCTCAGTGGCTCAGTTGGTTAAGCATCCAATTCTTGATCCGACTCTTGACCTTGGCTCAGGTCATGATCTCTCAGTTCAAGCCCCATGTTCAGCTCTACACTGATGGCACGGAGACTGCTTGGGATTCTCTCTCCCTGTCTCTTCCCCTCCCCTGCTTGTGATCTCTCTCTCTCTCTCTCTCTCTCTCTCTCTCTCTCTCTCAAAAAAAATAAACTTTAAAAAACTTCAGTTGAGGGGCACCTGGGTGGCTCAGTTTCAGTTTCTGTTTCAGTTTCAGTTCAGGTCATGGTCTCACAGTTTGTGGGATCGAGCCCTGCATTGGGCTCCATGCTGATAGTGCAGAGCTTGTTTAGGATTCTCTCTCCCTCTCTCTGCTCCTCCCCTGCTCTCTTTCAATAAATAAACATTGGAAAAAATTCAGTTGATTTTTACGTATTGAATCTTGTATCCTGTTAACTATAATGAACTCATTTTTTTTAGTTTGAGGAGAGTTTTTGTAGAGTCCTTGGGATTTTCTAAGCAAATTAATCATGTCAACTGGAAATAGCAATCATTTTACTCCTTCCTTCTTTTCAAATCTGTATACCTTTTCTTTTTCTTGCCTTACTGCAGTAACTGGAACATCCCGTACTATGTTGATTAGACTGGTGAGAGCAAACATTCTTCCCTTTTTTCCAACTGTAGAGGGAGAGCATTTAGTCTTCTATCCCATATGAAGTTAGATGTAGATTTTTTGGAGCTGAGGATGTTCCCCTCTATTTCTAGTATACTGATATTTCTTATTGTGCATGTTGAACTTAGTCAAAAGACTTTCTGCACCAATTGATATGATTATATTATTTTTCTTCTTTAACCTATTGATATGGTAGATCACACTCATTTTCTAATACTGAAACAAGACTAAATTCCATTTGGTCATGGTTGGGTTAGATTTCCTAAAATTTTGTTTTCCATCTAGGTTCATGAGATACATTAGTCTGTACTTTTCTTCTTTTGTGCTTTTCTAGCTTGAGTATCAAGGTACTACAGGCCTCAAAATGAGTTGGGAAATATTCCTTGTTACTAATTCCTGCAAGAGATTGTATCATTGTATCAAACTGATGTTAATTCTTTGAATGTTTGGTAAAATTCTCCAGTGAAACAATCCAGGCCTAGAGATTTCTTTTTTTGACAGCTTTTAAATCACAAATTCCATTTTTAAAAGTTGTTGAATTTATGAGTGTTAAGTTGCTTATTATCTTTTTACTCACTATAAGATCTGTAGTGATATCCCTTGTTTCATTCCTGACACTCGTGATTTGTGTTATTCTTTTTATTCTTGTCAATCTAGAGATTATCAATTTCATTCATTATTTTCTAAGAACCAGCTTTTCACTTCATTAACTTTCTCAATAGTTTTCCCTTTTTCAATTTCATTGATTTCTACTTTAATGATTTCCCTCATTCTGTTTGCTTTGGGTCTATTTTGCTCTTCTTCTTTTTCTTTTTCTTTTTTTTTTTTTTTTTTTTTTTAGTATTGAGATAGGAACTTAGAGTGCTGATTTGAGACCTTTTTCTTTTCCAATTTATAAGCATCTAGTACTATAAATTTCCTTTATAGGAATAAATACAAATATATGTGCTTTAGTTGCATCTCACAAATGTTAATATGTTGTATGTCTATTTTCATTCAGTTCTATAAATTTTTTTTAAGTTTATTTATTTATTTTGAGAAACAGAGGGAGAATATGAGCAAGCATGAGTACAGAAGGGCAGAGAAGGAGAGAGAGGATCCCAAGCAGGCTCAGCAACATGGGGCTCAAACTCACAAAACCATGAGACTGTGACTTGAGGCAAAATCAAAAGTCAGACACTTAACCAGCTAAACCTCTCAGGTGCCCCTGGTTCTATGTATTTTTAAGTTTTATATTTCCTATTTGGTACCATATTAGTTAGAAGTGTTTTAATTTTCAATTGTTTGTATATTTTCTTGTCCTCTTTCTATTATAGATTTCTAGTTTGATTCCATGATGTTCAAAAATTATACTCTGTAATTCCAAGTCTTCTGAATATAAGGTTTCTTTTATGATCTAGCATATAGTCTTTCTTGGTGAATGTATTATTGCATGTTAACTCATTTCCACTTGAAAAAAAAAGTGTATTGTGCTACTGTTGGGTAGAATGCTCTGTAAGTGTAAATTAGAACTTGTTAGCTTGTGATGGTGTTTAGCTATTCTGTATCATTGCTAATTTCTGTCTAGCAGTTCTATCAATCACTGAGAATGGGGTGCTAAAGTCCCCAACTATACTTGTGAATTTATTCTTTTAGCTGTTAGTTTCTGCTTTGTATATTTTAAAACTCCACTGTTTGTTGTACAGCCATTTACAACTGCAATAGTATTTTTAAAATATATATATATTTTTAATTTTGAGAGACAGAGTGCACTCATATGTATGAGCAAGGTAAGGGCAGAAAGAGAGGGGGAGAGAGAAAATCCCAAGCAGGCTCCATGCTGTCAGTACGGAGCTCAACGAGGAGCTCAAACTCACAACTGTGAGATCATGACCTGAGCCAAAATCAAGAGTTGGCCACTTAACTGACTGAGCCACCCAGGTGTTCCTGAAATGACTTATTGAACTGATCTTATTATATAATGTCTCTCTTTATCTCTCTCTTTGTCCTAAGCAATTTTATTTGCTCTGTTAACAGATTCTTTTAGCTTACTTTAAGAATATTTTTATTTCCCCTTCATTCCTGAAGGACAGTTTCATCAGATAAAGGATTCCGCATCGAGAGTTCTTTTCCTTTATCACTTGAAAAATGTTACGTCATTTCCTCCTATACTCCACAGTTTCAGATGAAAGATCTGATGTCATTCAATTTGGTGCTGCTTTATAGGTAATATAATATGTCATCTCTCTGTGTATATTTAAAGATTTGTCTCATCTTTTAATTTCAGAAATTTAATAATACTGCTTGATGAAGATTTCTTTGTTTATCCTAGCTGGGGATTTGCTCAGCTTCTTACATCTGTAGGTTATGTCCTTTGCCAAATGTAGAAAGTTTTCAAATACTTTTTTCAATCTCACACTTTCTCTTGTCCTTTGGGCTCCAATGATAAAAATGTTAAATCTTTTCTTATTGTTCCACAGATACTTAAGACTGAAATACTTTTTTCAGTCTTTTCTCTCTCTGTTGTACAAACTGAGTAAATTAAGTTGATCTTCAAGTTTAGTAATTCTATCTTCTGTCATCTCCACACTATCACTGGATCTATCCAGTGGATTTTCCAATTGGTTATTATATTGGTTATTATATTTTCCAATTATATAATCTCTATTTGCTTATTTTTTATAACTTCTCTTTCTTCACTGGGATTTTCCTTTTTTTATTCACTCAAGAGAGTTTTATCTCATTGAAGCATTTGTTTGAAGCAGCTTTAAAATCTTTGTCTGAGAATTCCAGTATGTAATTCATCTTGATATGAGTGGCAGCTCAGTGGCCTTACTCATTCAGGTTGTGGTTTTCCTGGTTCTTGGTATGACAAGTGATTTTTTATTATGTTCTGAATATTTTAGTTATTATATTAGAAGACTCTTAATGTCTTCAATTTTAGCAGGCAGTAGGCCCATTTAGGATTAGCATTTCGGTTCTGGCCTACTTTCGTGGGCTTTAGTACTGATAACAGTTTGCCTCTCTGAATCCTTGTAATATTATTCTAACCAGCTTCATTGTTCTGGTGCTGATGGCTCTCCTGCTCAATCCCTCCGGGTGCTATCTTGTGATGATGAAAGTTGTCTCCCTGATCCATGTACTGTTACTGGAAGATCTCCTGAGGGTGGGAGGCAGGTGACACTGGGTCTGGGTCTTCTTACATCACTAGACAGAGGGTATGGAGACACAGATCTTCATGGCTACTACTGCTGTGGTCAGATAAAATCACCTGCTAGTGCCCTAGATGTTGAGTAGAACCGGGAAGGTGCAAGGCTTTGCTGCCAATGTGGGTCAAAATGCTCTCCAAGTTACCTGCCCATGCTCTAGTTGTGGAATGAGGTTGGGGCAGCCTGAAACTTCATTGCTGCCCACAGCTTACAACAGGATCCTCCTGATATTCCTCTTTTCCATTAATTTGGCAAGTGAGATCAGGCTTTTGCTTTTTGTTTTTGCTTTTTTTCATCTACAGTGGATCTGGGATCCAGGCCCAGCCCACAAAAATGCGAAATAAAAAGAAACACCAGGGAGGATTGCCTAGGTGGCTCAGTTGGTTACATGTCCGACTCTTGATTTTGGCTCAAGTCATGATCTCATGGCTCTCTCTCCCTCTCTGTCCCTTGCCTGCTTGTGTGTGCTCTCTGTCTCTCTCTCTCTCAAATAAACTTAAAAAAAAAAAAAAAAAAAAAAACCAACAAAACAGGGAACCACATACCACACTGTTATTCCTAAGTCCTGAAGTCCCTAGTTAGCTCATCTTCTTCCTTCCAGCATATAGAATTCTACCATAATTGTATGTTAACTAGTTTCCAGAGTATTTAACTATATTTAGAGGGGAGGAGCCAGGAAAAGTGGGTTTATGCCATCTTGTTCTGGAACTGTGTATAAGTTACTTTTTAGTATCTAGGGTTTTTATAATGCAATATACTTTGTGATGGGACTACTATCATTAAGGTTCTAAAGAGTTACCTGGGACTGTTGTAAAGTTTAAAAGAGACTGTTATGGGCTGAACTTTGATCTTCCAAAATCCGTATGCTGAAGTACTAATGCCTACTACCCTACTCTTTGGAAATAGCATCTTCATCAAGTTAAAATGAGATTGTTAGAGTAGGCCCTAATCCAATATGACTGGTGACCTTATAAAAAGGGAATGTGGAGCAGATGCACATACAGGGAGAAAACTATATGAAGTGAAGGCAGAGATTAGGGTGATGATTTTAATGTCAAGGAAGGCTAAAGACTGCCAGCCAACCACCATAAGATAGGGAAGAGGCATGGGTGATTCTTCCTTACAGTCCTCAGAAGGAACCTACCCTGTAGACGTGTGGGTCCTGGACTTTTACCCTCCAGGACTGTGAGATAATAAATTCCTGTTGGTATGCCACTTATTTTGTGACATTCTGTTACAGCAGCCCTAGTGGCCTAACACAGAGGTGGTGCATATAAAAGATCTAACATAAGGCCTGGCATAGTAAACTTTCAATAAACACCCACTCTTATTATTAAACTGCTGGTTTAACTATTTATCTACTTTATTGCTTATCTTACATTCTCTTGCTGGCACAAAACCTAACATACTATAGTCAATAAATGTTTGTATAATACTAAATAAATGAATGAAAGAATAAATGAAATGTTTAACACTTAACTGAACATTTTCAAGACAGTTTTCCATTAGTATAAATAAATACAGAATTATTTAAGATCAGTTAATAAGAAAGTAACATTTCTCAAGGGAAATAATTCAGAAGTTTTTCTAAGTAATTCAACAGAAGAAAATTGATAACCAAGAAAAATTTTGCACACGTGTACCAGGAAACATGTTCAAGGATGTTCAAAGCAGAAATCAAACCAAACTAAATAAATACTGACTGTCAGGAGAATAATTGTGGTATATACACACTACTATACAGTTATACTCAACTACTGAATGAATTTTAAAAAATAATGTTGAATGAAAAAAACAAGTCCTAGTCTATATATAGTATAATTTTCATAATGCTCAAAAACAAACAAGAATAATATATTGTGTAGGTACATATACATAAGTGGAAAAAATTATTTTAAAACAACCACAGTAATGATAAATCCACAATTCAGGATAATGGCAACCTCTAGGAGAAGGCAGAAAAAAAAAGGTTAGGACAGAGGTTGACAAACAACAGCTCACAGGCTAAATCCAACCTACTACCTATTTCTGTTATGGTCCATAACCTAAGAATAGTTTTTCATATTATTAAATGGTAGAAAAAAATGAAAAGAAGAATATTTCTTGACCACACATAAATTACAAGAAATTCAAATTTCACTGTTCATAAATAAAGTTTTACTGGAGTTCAGCCACACTCATTCATTTACACAGTGTTGACGGTTACTTTTGTGCTACAATGAAGAGTTTGTAGTTATGACAGAGACCTTATGGCTAATAAAGCCTAAAGTATTTATTATCTGGCCCGTTATAGAAAAACATTTGCCAATACCTAGATTAGAAAGCAGCATACGGACTGAAATTAGTAGTGCTGTACCTCCTAAGCGTAGTATTTTGCTTCATAATTTACACATCTATTCTTTCCTATGTACCAAACATTATATTTTAGAAGGATAAAAAGAGAATAATTTTTAAAGAACTGAAAAAAATATTTTAAAATCAACAACTTAGTACTGAAGAACTAACCTGATATTAGGATAGTGTTTAACAAGAATCAGCAAACTCTAATACCCAGGTTACATCTAAGTTGCTGCCTGATTTTGTAAATATAGTTTTACTAAAACAGCACCACACTCGTTTGTTTTGTAGGACACCATATGCACTGCAAAGCCCGAAGTATCTACTACCTGCCCTTTTACAGAAAAGCTTTGCCTACCCTTGCTCTACAAAATTACCATGTCTAAAAGTTTACCTAAATTAAAGCAAATACTAATATGAGATTTTAAAAAGGAGCAAAAAGCATAGTCAAAGAGCTGAAAGCACAATCTCCAAAGTCACAAGCACTGGGCTTGTATCCTGCCTCTGAACATACTACATGATGTTAGGCAGAGTACTAAGGACTGTGAGCTGGTTTCAAAACCTGTAACTTGGTAGTGATAATTCCTACTCCAAAGAATTATTGTCAGAATTAGATTCTCAGTTACTTTACTTTTTATTCATACTGTTTACATACAGGACAACAAACTATTTGGCTGAAAGTCTTCCTTGTTAGTTTCCCTAACCTTTGAAAATTTCAGTTTTTGAAAATTTCAGTGACCTAAACAGGGAAAACTTTGAATACATACACAAGCATATAAAATTATTTTTAAATCCAGTTTCTTTAAATTTCAATTCAACCTAAAACTAATTTGTGTTCCAAAGGCTTATTCATAAGTCAGGAGACTTTAATTTCATTTTGCCATAGAAACAATGTTATAATTCATTATGATTTCCCAAAGCACTTAATGAAATATACTCAGCAAATAATTTACAGTTTCCCAATTACAAAAGATTAATTTTTAAGACTCAGAACTTAATCCTGTTTAGATTTGTCTATTTATAATGTGATTTGTAAATGTATTACCTAATACATATCAGGTTTGAGACCTAAATCTGTTACAACCTCTTTAAAATTGCTTCTCTTCATCAGCAAAATGGAGATTTTTATGAGTGATTTTAAGGATAAACCACAATGTAAATGTATATACATTTTCAAACTATACAAATAATGAGTATTAACACTTATTAATAAATAATACTGCCTTAAATCACTGGTTAATTTTTTTTCCTGAAGAGTCAGTGATTACAAATATTCATTTTTGTACTATGTTCTAGGTATAGTTATATAAAGATGTCAGCAGTTACAATGTTGAATTGAGAAACAAAATGTTTCACCATCCCAAAATATGCATTAATGACCACTATAAAGTTAGTCCCCACATATTATTCCATCCTCACCTAACACCAGTTCCTATTTACATTCATCACATTAAGGTCCTTGCTGATCAATCTCTCCCTGACTGTTGGATGGTATACAAAGTGAATGACAAAGGAAATTGCAAATTTTGCCAAATATAAAGGATTTCATAAAGATGATGATAGTAATATTATAAAATTATTCAAATCAGATGCAAAATCATCTATAAATATGACAGGATTAGATAAGTTAAGTGAATAAAAGAAAATTGCAAAGAATTACAATGTTGATTCCTCAAAATATTTTGGGTATTAAAAAATTAAGAAATCATCTTTGGAAAACTGCCAGTCTCTGCCATTTCTGAAAAAATGGTTCTTTTTTATATTACAGTTATAAAAGTAGAACATGTAAAATTATGAAGTGAAGGTGTACCATCTTTCATCAATTCTGATATGAATATTTTTAACATTCTAACATTTTTTAAATGGGGGTCATCTCACAGTCCATGGCATCTTACAATCTGTTATAAACTTATCAACTTTCGGCCAGACATCAGTTGTAACATAAATGTTATATCTGAGTGATGTCTAAATTTTGTTAGTTCTTTCTTGGCGTCATAATCGGACAACTATAATTCCTTGAAGTTTAGATATAAAATATCATTTATGAGCTTGCTCAAGAGGAAACATGACCCCCCCTAGTTGTTGAAAACCTCTCATTGATTCCTTTTGATAAGAGCAAGAAAATGCTAGCAATAAAACTGGTAGACTGGTGTTGACTTGAGAGAAAATCCAAGAGATAAAACTGAAGTACTCTTTTAAGAAATGCTGAAGTTTCAATGCACTTGGTGTTACAGAGAATAATATTATTTGAGAAAATATGAACATCAATGGCCCTGATTTAAGAAAGTAATGACTGGAAAGGTATATTATGAATGTGAAGTAGATTTAGGAATGAATGTCTTTATCAATTTATTTCATTCATATTTTCCTTTTTATGGATTCACAAGAATGATATAATCAAAAATGTAAATTCAAAAGTTAATTCAGCAAATATAAAATAAAAAATGAAGTGACAAAAAAGCAATGTATCAGTTAAATTGGCAACAGTTTTTCTCTTTGAGTCAGATGTAAAATAACAATATGACTTACAGTTGTATCTTGGATTTGATAAAATGCATACTATATTCATTACACAATTCTGTCAAATATTATAATCCTCCTCAAATTAATTACTTTCAAATTAATACAGACTTGCAAATATAACCAAAATTCTGATAAAAATATAAAACAAAATAATTTTTAAACTGCATTTTTCAAGGTAAAACCCCCATCAAACCTCTTTTTCACTCTTTACTACAAAATGTGGATCTCTATTTTAGTTAGGTCTACTTTAAAGTGATCTTTTTCAATACCAACAATGCTGGGCTAAGGAGCGTCTCCTACAGGAGACAGGGTTGCTCAGAGACAGCACGTAACATTATGAATGAGTGTTCCCAAAGACTTTTGATTGTGTTTTCAGAGTAGACTCTGAACTCCTTGAGTTATCTACCATACTCCTCTCCCACTCTTCTTCCCAATCCTAATTATTAGAGCTGATAAACTCTTCCCTATGGTGACAATACAATGTCTGTACTCTGAAGTTCCTATGAAGATAAACGAAGGTCAAAAAATCAGCAAGTTTTCTGTAAGCTACATAACACGCTGTATATAATAATTATTATGTCTATAGTTAATCACCATTCCCCTCACAGTAGGAAACCAATTTACTCTTCCCCACTGAATCTCTCCCTCATCCTCTGCAGTAGTGCCCAAGCAAACAAGGCAAAAAAAAAAAAAAAAAAAAAAAGTACCATGAACTCTCTTGTCAAGAAGATAAGGAAAATGCGATTTCAGGCAAAAACTAGAAACAGCACTTTCTGAGAACTGCAAATAGTGCAGTATTGCTGAAGTTTAAGGGATGAAGAAAGTAAGAGAGAGAGGAAAATCAAGAACAGTAAGAAAGCCTAAGGATGGAAGCTTTCAGCTAAGCTAAAGTGGTTTTAATCTACTCT
Source organism: Prionailurus viverrinus (assembly GCF_022837055.1). NCBI lineage: Eukaryota > Metazoa > Chordata > Mammalia > Carnivora > Felidae > Prionailurus > Prionailurus viverrinus. The sequence continues at coordinate 59,095,804 of NC_062564.1, read as the reverse complement.
CCAAGCAATAAAGAACCACTGAATAACTTCAAGCAAATGAGCAATGCATTCAGTTTTGCTTTAGAAAGATTACTGGCAGCTCAAGTAAAAGATGCATTAGAAAGATCCAAGATTAGAAGTAAAGAGATGGAAAGAATAGCAAGTGACAAGAATTTCAACAAGGGCAGAAATAAAAATAGAAAAGAAGAGAACACAAGATATTCAGAAGGTAGAAAACATGGGATTTGGTCACTGGTTGGATATGAGCTAGATAGGCAGTGACAGACAGAAGATTCTGAAAGAGCACTTGAATTCCCAGCCATTCAAATCAAAACCTCAAAGTCAAACCATCTTTGATGGTGATTCTTTACAGTAAGATGGGTAATACAGAAAGGGAAGTACATGTGAAGATAATTAAACAAGTTTAGTTTTGAAAATGTTAAGAAAGAAGGAATGGAAAGCCCAGTTCTGGGTAAGATGTTAGAAACACATGCTACCCCTCTTCTCCCACTGAAAAGAACTATAAAATCTGGACACAACAGTTGAGGACTCTGAAAAGTAAATAGAAGGAGGTAAATTAGAGAACACCAGAACTCAAAGTACCACCAAGCACATGGTGAGTTATCATTTTTTTAAAACAATCTTTCTTCTGGCTTAAATCTAACTTGGCCAAAAACCTGGAATTAAACACTCTGGTAATGACAGGTAGAGAAGAAAATTTCTAGGTCTAGCTTACGAACTGCAGAGGGAACTCTTTGGAAAACTTGAGAAGGGAGGAAATCTCCCACTTTTTTTTTCTTTATCTCTCCTTTTTTAAACTTTCTCATGTGCTGTAGCTCCCAGGAAAGCTCACCACTGTGGTGGCAGCTGAGACAGAAAAAGGAGCTTACAAGAAGCAAAACTCTAAGGGAGGGGAACCTTTGTCTCCTAAGACACTGACGTGCCAAAAAGGTAGAGCCTAGACAGGAAGGTTATACCAGGAAGACTGAAAAGTGGAGCCCCAGGGAAAGGAAAACATCAAGTTGATGGCAAACTGGGTGGAACTTAGGAAAATGACCTCATAAGTTGTTTATAAAATCCTGGGCTCACTGGTAACCTGTGTATGTATGGATATAATCCTGTTCTATACACCAAAGACTTTGAAAATAGAGCTAACAGCCAGACCTCTACGCAGATCTCAGGCAGACCACACTGGGCAGTATACATGCAGGACACATCTGAAGGGCACTATAAGACATTGAGAAAAAAAAGTCTAACTAGAACTGCAGAAAAGTAGGTACTTGTAGCCTGGGCCTTATAGGTCAACTGTCTGCTAAAACAAAAGCAATCAACAATCTCTGTATGATTTAAACAAAATTCAAAATCTAATACTATGACATCCCAAATGTTCAGATATAGTCCAAAATTAATCAGCGCATGAAGAACCACAAAAAAAAATTTCAATTTACTTGGGAATATGCAATTAACATATTATTTAAATGACATTAAACATTAATTATTATTATAATTATATCACTACTATGTTACATAATAAAATTATATTATAATATTAATATAATTATCTGACAAAAACTTTAAAGACACTATTATAAAAGTGCTTGAAAAGTAATCATGAACAGTGGTGAAAAAAGATTAAAATAGGAAGTGTTAGCAAAGAATAAAATGATATAAAGAAATAAAGGAAACCAGGGATGCCTGGGTGGCTCAGTCGGTTGAGAATCTGACTTTGGTTCAGGTCATGATCTTACAGTTCATGGGTTCAAGTCCCACATCGGGCTTGCTGCTGTCACAGAGCCCACTTCGGATCCTTGTCTCCCTCTTTCTCTGCTCCTTCCCCGCTCATTTTCTCTCTCTCTCTCTCTCTCTCTCTCTCTCTCTCTCTCTCTCTCTTGCTCTCTCAAAAATAAACATTAAAAAAAAGTTACAAAGAAAATCAAATGGAAACACAAGAAATGAAACATACAATCACCGAAATAAAACATTCAGTAGATGGATCAAATAAGCATAATGATGATGAAAGGGGCAAGAGTAAGAAAACCTGAAAAGGGAATAGAAATTATCCAATCTAAATAAAAGAAAAGAAACTGGAGGGGCCCCTGGGTAGCTCAGCTGGTTGAGGGCCCAAGTCTTGATTTCAGCTGAAGTCATGATCTCACAGTCATGATATCAAGCCCCATATAGGGCGCTCTGCTGAGCAAAGAGCCTGCTTGGGATTCGCTCTCTCCTTCTCCCTCTGCTCCCCACTCTCTAAAAAGAAAAAAAAAAAAAAAAAGGAAAGAAACTGGCAAAAATTGAACAGAGCTTCACAAACCCATGGAACTAGAACAAAGATCTAACATTCATGTGATCAGAGAACCAGAGAAGAGATTCAGTACTAAAAAAAATATCTGAAGAAATAATGGCTCCAAAATGGCATAAGGCATGAATCTACAATTCCAAGAAACCAAGCAAACTAACAACAGAATAAACCTAAAGAAATCCATGCCAGAGACAACTTAACTACACTGCTAAAACTAAAGACAAGCAAAAACAAAACAAAACAAAAACAAAAAACAAACAAACAAAAAACCACAAAATTTTGAAGCATCAAGAGAAAAATAAGACATTACTTACAGGAGGAAAATAATTTGAGTAGGTGAGGATTTCTCATTAAAAACTATGGAGGACCAAAAGAAGACAGGTGACATTTTTTTAAATGATAAAAAAATGAAATGTAACCCAAAATACTACATCCAGTGAAAATATTGCTTCCAAATAAAGATGAAATAAAAATGAGGATTTATAGCTAACAGGCCTGATCTAAAAGAACTGCTAAAGGAATTTCTAGAGACAAATGACTTAAGAAAAGCTGGAACATTACGAATGAAGGAAAAGCAAAAGAAACAGTAAATATTTGTGTAAATGTAACAAAGTATTCCTGTCTGCTTGAGTTCTGAAATATATTTAAAGTTGCAAGCAAATATTATAACGTTGCTTGGTAGGGATGTAAATGCACCTAAATATAACAGATAAGACAACTATAGCATAAAACGCAAAAGCGTAAAGGGACCTTTATGGTGGAAGGATCTCTACATTCCAAGTAGTAGTAAAATGCTGTTTATTATGAAAAGTAAAGTATGCTTTTAATTCCCTTTAGCAACCACTGAAAGGATAAATGAAAAACACAGCCAAAATCAGAAGAGATTAACTGAAATGAAGTAATAAAAAGTGTTCAAATAACCTAAAGTTGGCAAGAATTTGGAAAGAGAAACAAAAAGAGAGAACAAACAGAAAATTAATAAAGTGTGGGGCACCTGGCTGGCTCAGTCGGATGAATGTCCGACTTTGGCTCAGGTGATGATCTCGCAGTTTGTGAATTCAAGTCCCCCACTGGGCTTGCTCTTCTCAGCATATAGCCTACTTTGGATCTTCTGTCCCCCTCCCTCTGTCCCTTCCCCACTTGCGCTCTCTGTCTCAAAAATCAATAAAACATTTTTAAAAATTACAAAAAAAAGTCATGCATAAATCTAAACATATCAATAATTATATTAAATGCCATTAAACATAATAATATAATTCAATTACATTAAACACACTGATTAAAAATAGGAATTGTTAGAATGGACTTAAAAAAGTTCACAAACCAACTACAGATTCACTACAAAAATCTTACCAAATCAGTCATTACAGGTAGTTTAAAAAGATGAAACTAGATGTACGATGCAAACGCTAATCAAAAGAAACTAGAATGGTTATACTAATATCAAAGAAAGTAAACTTCAGAGCAAAAATAATTAACAAGAATGTGGCACATGGACTCTAAGGTAGCCTCTATAAACCTTGCTTCATGAGGTTGACACCCCTGTGTAATCCCCTCCCTCTGAGCGTGGGGAGAATCTGTAATTTGCTTCCAACCAATAAAATATGACAAAAATAGTCATAATTACCAAAAACTAGAAACGACCCAAATGCTCAATGGGTGAATAGACAAACAAACGTAGCACATCCATATGATGGAATATTACTTACCAACAAAAAAGATAAAGCTAGATATAGGCAAAAACTTGGATGAATATCATTAAAATACATGAAGCCAACTGCAAAGGCTATATGCTGTTATATATGTGTGTACACATCCATACAAAATAAGATATTCTTAAAAAGACAAAACTATAGTAATGGAGAATAGATCAGTGGCTGCCAAGATGGGGGATGCAGACTATATTAAGAATAACACAAGGGGGCGCCTGGGTGGCTCAGTCGGTTGAGCGTCCGACTTCAGCTCCGGTCACGATCTCACAGTTCGTGAGTTCGAGCCCCGCGTCAGGCTCTGGGCTGATGGCTCAGAGCCTGGAGCCTGCTTCCGATTCTGTGTCTCCCTCTCTCCCTGCCCCTCCCCCATTCATGCTCTGTCTCTCTCTGTCTCAAAAATAAATAAACATTAAAAAAAAAAAAGAAGAACACAAGAGAATTTCTGGGGTGAAAGAGTTGTTCTATGTTCTGACTGTGGTGGTAGTTACATGAATTTATACATGTGTTAAAATTCAAACTAGTGGAAAAGAAAAATAAAGTTAATCTTACTCTAAGATAATTTTTAAAATAAAATAAGTTCTTAAAAACAGGATGCTGATGCAACACCGAGGAAATGATTCCAGAGGCAACTAGAGAGAAGTTAGGAGAGGTGTCTGAATAACTGGTACAGATATTGAAATCATCAGCCCCTGATTAAATAATATGTGGGAGCACCCCAGGATATTATTTACAGAAAGAAAATAACCAAGGAGAGAACCCCAGAGAATATCAGCATTTAAAGACTGAGAAGAATCCTATAGAAGATATTTAGAAATAGTAATCAGAGAAGTAACGGATAAATAAAGAGAATATGGTATCACAGAAGCCAAGGAGCAAATACCGAAGTAGTCATGAGATCAAACATCGCAGAATGGTCAAGTTTCAAGATGATTTTGTCATAATAAGCTGTGGACTTGAATGGAAAATTGAATAGTAGGTAAGCAGTAAGAGACAACAGGTTCTTCATTAATTTGAAGTGCCTGGCTATAAAGAGGAAGAGGAGGACAGGATGATGACTACGTAGAAATGTGAGGAACACAAATATATTTGTAGGCTAGGGAGGGTTATCAATAAACAAAGAACATTCAGAAAAGAGAGTCTGAAATAACTGATGGTTAGATAAGGAAGGTCCTTAAGTAAACAGATGAAAGTGTGAGCTCTAAAGTCAGACTACAGAAATTTAAATACTTATTCTATCATTTAATAGCTATAAAACCTGAGCTAGTTAATTTTTCTTTATGCCTCAATAGGATATAAACTGGCAATGTAACAGGATCTACCCCAGAGCACTGTTGTGAGATTAGAGTTAATATAAGAACGTAGAACCACACCTAACATAAAGTACCCAATAAATGAGATATTAATAATTATTAGAATTAAAATTATCAAACAGGATGGAATGGGAAAGACGACTTTTGAACAGAGGAAATTCTATCCTTTCCTGAGACTAAAGAAAACAAAGAAAGATTTGGTACAATTACAAATAAATTTATAACTTTGGAGGCAGAAAATATGAGGAAATGTGGGACTCTTAAGCCTAATTTTCTCTATGAAATAATGATTATCCTCATAGAAAGATAGATAAGGGACAAAAACATAGAGGAAAATTTCCACTGTGGACAATGGGAGAGGCTGCTGACCATGAAGATATAAAAGGATTGCTAGCAGGATTCAGCAGCTTGGCTGAAACCAGAGACCAAAAATTGACCTGACATTAATCACTGTAGCTTTAATTTCCTCCAGCAACGTTCAGAAGCTTGAATGTAAAATAGTCACTAGCTAAGTAACACATAGTAAGGAGGGATATGTCAACTCAGAAAGGAGGGCTCCCTAAGGACAGGCCAGTCAATTACACAGGTATGCATATAAGTCTGTGAACTTAATTTTCACATTATTCCAACAAGTTTAAAGGCATCTCTTTTGGAAACTACACAAATGTCCATCAACTGAGGTATAAATAAACAAATTATGGTACATCCACACAATGGAATATGACTCAACATGGAATAAAAAAAGAACAAACTACTGATACACATCAGCCTCAAAAAAAACCATATATAACTGATAATTTTGTATACAAGTTTTATTTTTTTTTTAATTTTTTTTTCAACGTTTATTTATTTTTGGGACAGAGAGAGACAGAGCATGAACGGGGGAGGGGCAGAGAGAGAGGGAGACACAGAATCGGAAACAGGCTCCAGGCTCCGAGCCATCAGCCCAGAGCCCGACGCGGGGCTCGAACTCACAGAACGCGAGATCGTGACCTGGCTGAAGTCGGACGCTTAACCGACTGCGCCACCCAGGCGCCCCTACAAGTTTTATTTTTAAAATTTTTATTTAAGTAATCTCTACACCCAATGTGGAGCTCGAACTCCTGACCCTGAGATTGAGAGTGACATACTCTTGCCACTGAGCTAGCCAAGTGCCCCCTACATAAAATTTTTAAAAAGACAAAAGTATAGTGACAGGAGGTACATCAGTGGTTTCTTATAGCTTCTGGTAGACTGACTGCAAACCCTCCCCCAAGTTTTATTGAGATATAAGTGCCAATTAATATTGTACTAATTTAAGGTGTACAACATAATGACTTGATATATATACATACATACATATGAAAAATAATTATTACAGTAAGTTTAGTTAACGTGAATCATCTTACACAGTTACAAATTTTGTTTTTCTTATGGTGAGATGATAAAACTTAAGTGATGCTGGAATAGTGCTATACCATGATTGTGGCAGTAGTAATATGACTATATGCATTTCCCAATACTCACTGTGATATACATTCAAAAGTGGTGAATTTCATTGTATTTAAATTATATCTTAATAAAACCTAGTTTTAAAAAGTTCTTTATTTGAAGACCTGAGTATAAAGTTCTATCAAGCATGTTGATAAAGACAGCATTTAAAAGGAGCTTCCTTCACCTAGCCTAGTCTACTGTCCCAAGATATAATCTCTAAAATAACAAAGAAGAGTATGGTAGGCAGAATTTTAGAAGCTCTAAAGTTTTTCTTTTTTTTTTTAATTAAGCTTTTATTATTTTTCAGGAAGGAAGGCAGGGAGGGAGGGAGGGAAAGAGAGAGAGAGAAGCTCCAAGGTTTCTTATTAATTCCTTGCTGCTCCAACAGACTCACAAATGCTACATAATCCCCAGGACTTTATATAGGATGGGTTTTATCTCCATGATTGGGTTATGTTAAATGAGATGACTGACATTAAAATAGAGACATTACCTTAAAAAAAAATTTTTTTTTAAAGTGGGGCACCTGGGTGGCTCAGTCGGTTAAGCTCAGGTCATGACCTCACAGTCAGTGAGTTCGAGCCCTTCACTGGGCTCTGTACTGACAGCTCAGAGTCAGGAGCCTACTTCAGATTTTGTGTCTCCTCCTCTCTCTGCCTGTCCCTCACTCATGCTTTGTCTCTCAAAAATGAATAAACGTTATAAATAAATGAATAAATAAATAAATGACATTATGCAGTGAGCCTGACCAAATCACATGAGCCATTTATTTATTTATTTATTTATTTGTTTGTTTGTTTAAATATTTATTCACTGATAGGAGATACTCGTGAGCTATTTATTTCTTTAAAATTCAACTATAGTTGACACACAATATTATATTAGTTTCAGGTGTATACAGAGTGATTCAGTATTTATGTACATTACAAAATGATCCCACAGTAAGTCTAGTTATCATCTGTCACTATACAACTTATTACAACATAACTGACTATATTCCCTATGCTATACTTTACATCCCCATCACTTCTTGTTTTATAACTGGAAGTCTATACCACTTAATCCCCTTCACCTATTTTGCCCATTCTCTCACTCTTTGCCCCTCTGGCAATCACCAATTTGTTTTCTGTATTTATGAGTCTGTTTCTATTTTGTTTTGTTTGTTCATGTATTTTGTTTTTTAGATTTCATAAGTGAAATCATACAGTATATTGTCGTTCTCTGACTTATTTCACTTAGCATAACATCTTCTAGGTTCACCCATGTTGTCCCATATGGAAAGATTCATTCTTTTTCATGGCTAAGTAATATTCTTGTGTGTGTGTGTGTATGTGTGTGTGTGTGTGTGTTTGTGTGTGTGTGTGTGTGTACACACTATATCAATGGACACTTAGGTTGCTTCAATATCTTGGGTATTGTAAATAATGCTGCAATGAACATAGGGGCATATATCTTCTTGAATTATTCTTTTTGTTTATTTTGGGTAAATAACTAGAAATGGAATTGCTAAGCCAGCTGGTATTTCTATTTTTAATTTTATGAGGAACTTCCATACTATTTTCCACAGTGGCTGCACCAATTCACATTACAACAGTGCACAAGGGGCCCCTTTCCTCCACATCCTCACCAACACTTGCTATTTCATATCTATTTGGTACTAGGCATTTTTCTTGACAGGTGTGAGGTGATATCACATGAGCTCTTTAAAATCAGAATTTTCTCGGGGCGCCTGGGTGGCGCAGTCAGTTAAGCGTCCGACTTCAGCCAGGTCACGATCTCGCGGTCCGTGAGTTCGAGCCCCGCGTCGGGCTCTGGGCTGATGGCTCAGAGCCTGGAGCCTGTTTCCGATTCTGTGTCTCCCTCTCTCTCTGCCCCTCCCCCGTTCATGCTCTGTCTCTCTCTGTCCCAAAAAATAAATAAATAAATAAATAAATAAATAAATAAATAAATAAACGTTGAAAAAAAAATAAAATCAGAATTTTCTCAAGCTGGCTGCAGAAGTGGCAGTCAGGAATTTGAAACATGAGAGGGGTTTGATGCACAAGAAGTCATCTGTTGCTGAGATGAAGGGGGCCACATGGCAAAGACCTGACAGTGGTCTCTTAGAATTATTGATCCCTTGTCAAAAGCTAGTCAAACAATGAAGATTTCAGTACTAGAGCAGCAAGAAAGTGAATTCTACCAACACTCTAGCAGTGAAGAAGCTCTTACCCTACTTGAGCCTCAGATAAGTACACAGCTGGCTGACACCATGATTTTAGATTTACGAGACCATAAGCAGAGGATCCAGTTAAAACATGGCAGATTTTTTACCCACAGAAACTGTAATAAATCTGTGTTGCTTTAAGCCACTAAGTTTATGATCATTTCTTACACAGCAGCAGAAAACTAACAGAGAGAGACCAATTTTAAATAGTATCTCTATCTCATCATAAAAAAGTTCCAATTTCAAACTTAATATCTATGAAGACTCCCCACAGTTAATTTCAGCTCTCACTTCTACTCACTGCCTCACATTACTAGTGTATGTATTCTTATTCAATATTAAGATTATAAATTACTCTAGAGACAAACTATGTCTGATGAAGCTTTAATTAAGCAACGTTTAATTAATTAACCTACTACCTCCAAAGTGTTTAACAAACTGCCTTGTTGTTAAATTAGCAGATAGAAAAAAAACTTAATATATAATGCACACACCCAACTAAAAAAAAAACAAAACATTTTTTACTCTTATCTGCATCCTTCTAAGGTGAAGTTTTATGTATACATTTAGCCATCAAGGGAATGAAGAAATTCTATATAGAGTAACAAAGTGAATCTTGAAAGATCATATAAAAATCCCTGTCAAAATGCACTGCTGATCTCTAAGTTTTTTTTAAGTTTTTTAAAAATTAAAACAAAAATACTAAATTCTGATTGCAAGATGGCAAAATGACTCTATAGCTTCCCTTCTTGCAAAATCCTACAATAAAGTTGTTGTTTTAAGTGAATAGACATCAGTGCTCAAAAACCAGCAAAACTCTTAGTAGTCCCAAGAACAGAAGGAATCCAGAGATAAAGAAAAGTCCAGAAAATCAGTTTTAAGTGAGAAACTTCATTAGCAAAAGCATGTCAGAAAGAATACTACCACAGAAGGTGTGAGCAACATGAAGAATGCCCTAAGACTTTCTGGAAGCTAAGAATATGAAAAGGTCTAGGAAAAGACAGTGGTTACAGTAAGAGTATTACTTCCATCGTATTATTCATCTCCAAAAGCCAGAAAGCACAGTTAGTTACCTTCAGATAGGAGTGATCAGAGAGGGCTTAGAGGTAAAGGTCAGGCCAATCCTCTGGGTGGCTGGTTATAATGAAGAAGAATGAGAGTCTCCTGAGCCCAGAAAATAAACTGCCAAGGTATTTGTCTGCAGAATATCAATATGTCCCATCCATTCTCTACTCTCACTGAAAACTACACAGAAGACAGTAGCAACTCTCCCATCTCACCAGGGGGCCACTCAAAGGTAAGGAGCAATAAAAGATACTCCCAAATATGAACACAGTGTTGTGAACACCAAACATCTGATGAATGCTGACACTGTGAAATAGAGAGGTTAAAAACAGAAGAAACCAAGGTAAGAAGGCCAATAGCACACTAAAAAAAAAAAAAAAAAAAAAAAAGACTAATCAATGACTATAGTATTATCAGAAAAATGAGAATATAATTAACGAGATTTAGGGGAAAACACATTAGAATTCATGGACATGAAAATATAAGTTTCTAAATGAAAAGAAATTCATTAGATGGGCTGAACAGCAGAGTAGACAAAACAAAAGAATATGTTAGTGAGCTGAAATTTAAGCCTAGGAATACTTCTAAAACACAATAATAAGAGAGAAAGGGATAAAAAGGATAAAAAAGAAACACAGAAAAAGGGACCTTTGATGAAAGTTCCAAGCTAACCATCTAATATGAGTTCTCTTAAAGAGAAAAAGGAGAAGCAGCAGTATTTGAAGAAATGGGGCCAAATTAGTTCTAGACTTAAGGCTGCTCTGTACCTGCCTAGCAGATTTTAAAAGCAAGCCTTGAAAGACTCAAATCGTTTCTAAGTAGCTTAACTGCATCCTAGAATAAAGCCCCAACATATTTAAATACAAAGAAATCCAAGATAAAATACACAATGCTGGGCATCTAATCACAAATTACCGGGTGTATGAAAAAGCAGGAAAAGAAGATTCCAATGAGGATAAAAATCAATCAAAAATGACAAAAATAACAGAATTATTACAAAAGGTCATTAAAACATCTATTATAACTATGTTCAAATTTTTATTTTTAATGTTTATTTTGAGAGAGAGAGCACAAGAGGGGAAGGAACAGAGAGAGAGGGAGATGCAGAATCCAAAGCAGGCTCCAGGCTCCAAGCTGTCGTGAACTCGTGAACTGTCGTGAACAGGTTCATGAACTCATGAACCTCGAGATCATGACTTGAGCCAAACTCGGACGCTCAACCAACTGAGTCACCCAGGCACCTCTAACTATGTTCAAATTTAAGAATGTAGAGAAAAGCATAAATACTATAGGGAGAGATGCAGAAAGTATAGAAATGACCCAAATAAACTGTAAATTAAAAAATACAAGATGAAAAAAATTTCTGAGATGAAAAAAAAAATGTCTAGGTGGGATTAATAGATTAGACAAAGCAGAAGAAAATATTAATGAACCTGAAGGCTGAAGGTATAGAAATAAAAACTATCAAAAATGAAAAGTAGAAAAAAGAGTGAAAAAAAATGAACAGAGGGATGTGGAGAGAACATCACACAGTCTAGTGGATGGGTAATGAGAATCCTGGAATCAAAGAGAGGGAACAGAAAAAAAGTTTTGAATAAATAATACATAAAATTTTTCCAAATTTGATGAAAATTATAAATTTGCAGATCCAAGAAGCTCAAAGAATCCCAACAAAATAAACATGAAGAAAACTACACCAAACTATATTGTAATCAAAGTGCTTCTAGTGGGGATGCCTGGGTGGCTCAGTCGGTTAAGGGTCCTACTTTAGCTCAGGTCATGATCTTGTAGTTCACTGAGTTCGAGTCCCGCATTGGGCTCTCTGCTCTGAGCACAGAGCCCACTTCAGATCCTCTGTCCCTCTCCTTCTGCCCTTTCCCCACTCATGCTGTGTCTCTTAAAAATAAAAAAATAAACATTAAAAAAAATTGCTTCCAGTGATAAAATGTTAAAAGTCAGTGGAGAAAAAAGATACATTACATATACAGGAAAAAGATAAGAATGACAGCAAACTTCTTGTCAGAAACAGGCATGCCAGAAGATAACTGGAGAATCATCTTTAAAGTACTGAAAGAAAAAATTTTCAACCTATATTATACTCACCAAAAATATTTCTCAAAAATGAAGGCAAAATATTTTTTTCAGACATACAAATGGTAATCAAATTCACCAAATAACCACCACTACAAATTATTCAAGCAAAAGGACAAAATAAAGGCATTTCCCAACAAATCTTGGGAAGTTTCTGTCCAAGAGAATTACCAGAGAATATTCTCTACCATAAAGACAAACAAAGTGAGAGCAGAATAGAATATAAGGAACAGTGATGAGGAAAGAAGTACATAAATCTTGATAAGTCTAATAATTGTTTTAAAATATTTCAAATTAAAATCTGTAACTAAAATTCCAGATGCTATTAACTTTGGAGATATGGGGTAAGAGAAAACACAGGAGGTTCTCTTCTACTATCTACAGGAGGGACACAAGCACAAATTAATTCCAAAATCAAAAAACAAACTCATGTGTTAAATATATAAAGGGTGAGAGTTGCGGCAAGATGGCGGCTTAGGAGGACGCTGGGCTCACCACACGTCCTGCTGATCACTTAGATTCCATCTACATCTGCCTAAATAACCCAGAAAACCGCCAGAGGATTAGCAGAACGGAGTCGTCGGAGCCAAACGCAGACGAGAGGCCCACGGAAGAGGGTAGGAAGGGCGGCGAGGCGGTGCGCGCTCCACGGACTGGCGGGAGGGAGCCGGGGCGGAGGGGCGGCTCACCGGCCAAGCAGAGCCCCCGAGTCTGGCTTGCAAAAGCGGAGGGGCCTGACGGACTGTGTTCCCACAACAAGCGCGACTTAGCGTCTGGGAGGTCATAAGTTAACAGCTCTGCTCGGAAAGCGGGAAGGCTGGAGGACAAAGGGAGGGAGAGCTGCTGAGCCCCCTGACGACAGAGCTCAGTTTGGTGGGGAACAAAGGCGCTCGCCAGCGCCATCTCCCCCGCCCATCCCCCAGCCGAAATCCCAAAGGGAACCGGTTCCTGCCAGGGAACTTGCACGCTCCGTGCAAACACCCAACTCTGCGCTTCTGTGGAGCCAAACCTCCGGCAGCGGATCTGACTCCCTCCTGCTGCCACAGGGCCCCTCCTGAAGTGGATCACCTAAGGAGAAGCGATCTAAGCCTGCCCCTCCTGCCCCCGAGCACCTTGCCTACCCACCCCGGCTAATACGCCAGATCCCCAGCATCACAAGCCTGGCAGGGTGCAAGTAGCCCAGACGAGCCACACCACCCCACAGTGAATCCCACCCTTAGGAGAGGGGAAGAGAAGGCACACACCAGTCTGACTGTGGCCCCAGCGGTGGGCTGGGGGCAGACATCAGGTCTGACTGCGGCCCCGCCCACCAACTCCAGTTATACACCACAGCACAGGGGAAGTGCCCTGCAGGTCCTCACCACGCCAGGGACTATCCAAAATGACCAAGCGGAAGAATTCCCCTCAGAAGAATCTCCAGGAAATAACAACAGCTAATGAGCTGATCAAAAAGGACTTAAATAACATAACAGAAAGTGAATTTAGAATAATAGTCATAAAATTAATCGCTGGGCTTGAAAACAGTATACAGGACAGCAGAGAATCTCTTGCTACAGAGATCAAGGGACTAAGGAACAGTCACGAGGAGCTGAAAAACGCTTTAAACGAAATGCATAACAAAATGGAAACCACCACAGCTCGGCTTGAAGAGGCAGAGGAGAGAATAGGTGAACTAGAAGATAAAGTTATGGAAAAAGAGGAAGCTGAGAAAAAGAGAGATAAAACAATCCAGGAGTATGAGGGGAAAATTAGAGAACTAAGTGATACACTAAAAAGAAATAATATACGCATCATTGGTATCCCAGAGGAGGAAGAGAGAGGGAAAGGGGCTGAAGGGGTACTTGAAGAAATCATAGCTGAGAACTTCCCTGAACTGGGGAAGGAAAAAGGCATTGAAATCCAAGAGGCACAGAGAACTCCCTTCAGACGTAACTTGAATCGATCTTTTGCACGACATATCATAGTGAAACTGGCAAAATACAAGGATAAAGAGAAAATTCTGAAAGCAGCAAGGGGTAAACATGCCCTCACATATAAAGGGAGACCTATAAGACTCGTGACTGATCTCTCTTTTGAAACTTGGCAGGCCAGAAAGAATTGGCACGAGATTTTCAGGGTGCTAGACAGAAAAAATATGCAGCCGAGAATCCTTTATCCAGCAAGTCTGTCATTTAGAATAGAAGGAGAGATAAAGGTCTTCCCAAACAAACAAAAACTGAAGGAATTTGTCACCACTAAACCAGCCCTACAAGAGATCCTAAGGGGGACCCTGTGAGACAAAGTCCCAGAGACATCACTATAAGCATAAAACATACAGACATCACAATGACTCTAAACCCGTATCTTTCTATAATAACACTGAATGTAAATGGATTAAATGCGCCAACCAAAAGACATAGGGTATCAGAATGGATAAAAAAACAAGACCCATCTATTTGTTGTCTACAAGAGACTCATTTTAGACCTGAGGACACCTTCAGATTGAGAGTGAGGGGATGGAGAACTATTTATCATGCGACTGGAAGCCAAAAGAAAGCTGGAGTAGCCATACTTATATCAGACAAACTAGACTTTAAATTAAAGGCTGTAACAAGAGATGAAGAAGGACATTATATAATAGTTACAGGGTCTATCCATCAGGAAGAGTTAACAATTATAAATGTCTATGCGCCGAATACCGGAGCCCCCAAATATATAAAACAATTACTCATAAACATAAGCAACCTTATTGATAAGAATGTGGTAATTGCAGGGGATTTTAATACACCACTTACAGAAATGGATAGATCATCTAGACACACGGTCAATAAAGAAACAAGGGCCCTGAATGAGACATTGGATCAGATGGACTTGACAGATATATTTAGAACTCTGCATCCCAAAGCAACAGAATATACTTTCTTCTCGAGTGCACATGGAACATTCTCCAAGATAGATCATATACTGGGTCACAAAACAGCCCTTCATAAGTTTACAAGAATTGAAATTATACCATGCTTACTTTCAGACCACAATGCTATGAAGCTTGAAATCAACCACAGAAAAAAGTCTGGAAAACCTCCAAAAGCATGGAGGTTAAAGAACACCCTACTAACGAATGAGTGGGTCAACCAGACAATTAGAGAAGAAATTAAAAAATATATGGAAACAAATGAAAATGAAAATACAACAATCCAAACGCTTTGGGACGCAGCGAAGGCAGTCCTGAGAGGAAAATACATTGCAATCCAGGCCTATCTCAAGAAACAAGAAAAATCCCAAATACAAAATCTAACAGCACACCTAAAGGAACTAGAAGCAGAACAGCAAAGGCAGCCTAAGCCCAGCAGAAGAAGAGAAATAATAAAGATCAGAGCAGAAATAAACAATATAGAAACTAAAAAAACTGTAGAGCAGATCAACGAAACCAAGAGTTGGTTTTTTGAAAAAATAAACAAAATTGACAAACCTCTAGCCAGGCTTCTCAAAAAGAAAAGGGAGATGACCCAAATAGATAAAATCATGAATGAAAATGGAATTATTACAACCAATCCCTCAGAGATACAAACAATTATCAGGGAATACTATGAAAAATTATATGCCAACAAACTGGACAACCTGGAAGAAATGGACAAATTCCTGAACAACCACACTCTTCCAAAACTCAATCAGGAGGCAATAGAAAGCTTGAACAGACCCATAACCAGTGAAGAAATTGAATCGGTTATCAAAAATCTCCCAACAAATAAGAGTCCAGGACCAGATGGCTTCCCAGGGGAGTTCTACCAGACGTTTAAAGCAGAGATAATACCTATCCTTCTCAAGCTATTCCAAGAAATAGAAAGGGAAGGAAAACTTCCAGACTCATTCTATGAAGCCAGTATTACTTTGATTCCTAAACCAGACAGAGACCCAGTAAAAAAAGAGAACTACAGGCCAATATCCCTGATGAATATGGATGCAAAAATTCTCAATAAGGTACTAGCAAATCGAATTCAACGGCATATAAAAAGAATTATTCACCATGATCAAGTGGGATTCATTCCTGGGATGCAGGGCTGGTTCAACATTCGCAAATCAATCAACGTGATACATCACATCAACAAAAAAAAAGAGAAGAACCATATGATCCTGTCAATCGATGCAGAAAAGGCCTTCGACAAAATCCAGCACCCTTTCTTAATAAAAACCCTTGAGAAAGTCGGGATAGAAGGAACATACTTAAAGATCATAAAAGCCATTTATGAAAAGCCCACAGCTAACATCATCCTCAACGGGGAAAAACTGAGAGCTTTTTCCCTGAGATCAGGAACACAACAGGGATGTCCACTCTCACCGCTGTTGTTTAACATAGTGCTGGAAGTTCTAGCATCAGCAATCAGACAACAAAAGGAAATCAAAGGCATCAAAATTGGCAAAGATGAAGTCAAGCTTTCGCTTTTTGCAGATGACATGATATTATACATGGAAAATCCGATAGACTCCACCAAAAGTCTGCTAGAACTGATACATGAATTCAGCAAAGTTGCAGGATACAAAATCAATGTACAGAAATCAGTTGCATTCTTATACACTAACAATGAAGCAACAGAAAGACAAATAAAGAAACGGATCCCATTCACAATTGCACCAAGAAGCATAAAATACCTAGGAATAAATCTAACCAAAGATGTAAAGGATCTGTATGCTGAAAATTATAGAAAGCTTATGAAGGAAATTGAAGAAGATTTAAAGAAATGGAAAGACATTCCCTGCTCATGGATTGGAAAAATAAATATTGTCAAAATGTCAATACTACCCAAAGCTATCTACACATTCAATGCAATCCCAATCAAAATGGCACCAGCATTCTTCTCGAAACTAGAACAAGCAATCCTAAAATTCATATGGAACCACAAAAGGCCCCGAATAGCCAAAGGAATTTTGAAGAAGAAGACCAAAGCAGGAAGCATCACAATCCCAGACTTTAGCCTCTACTACAAAGCTGTCATCATCAAGACAGCATGGTATTGGCACCAAAACAGACACATAGACCAATGGAATAGAATAGAAACCCCAGAACTAGACCCACAAATGTATGGCCAACTCATCTTTGACAAAGCAGGAAAGAACATCCAATGGAAAAAAGACAGCCTCTTTAACAAATGGTGCTGGGAGAACTGGACAGCAACATGCAGAAGGTTGAAACTAGACCACTTTCTCACACCATTCACAAAAATAAACTCAAAATGGATAAAGGACCTAAATGTGAGACAGGAAACCATCAAAACCCTAGAGGAGAAAGCAGGAAAAGACCTCTCTGACCTCAGCCGTAGCAATTTCTTACTAACACATCCCCAAAGGCAAGGGAATTAAAAGCAAAAGTGAATTACTGGGACCTTATGAAGATAAAAAGCTTCTGCACAGCAAAGGGAACAACCAACAAAACTAAAAGGCAACCAATGGAATGGGAAAAGATATTCGCAAATGACATATCGGACAAAGGGCTAGTATCCAAAATCTATAAAGAGCTCACCAAACTCCACACCCAAAAAACAAATAACCCAGTGAAGAAATGCGCAGAAAACATGAATAGACACTTCTCTAAAGAAGACATCCGGATGGCCAACAGGCACATGAAAAGATGTTCAGCGTCGCTCCTTATCAGGGAAATACAAATCAAAACCACACTCAGGTATCACCTCACGCCAGTCAGAGTGGCCAAAATGAACAAATCAGGAGACTATAGATGCTGGAGAGGATGTGGAGAAACGGGAACCCTCTTGCACTGTTGGTGGGAATGCAAATTGGTGCAGCCGCTCTGGAAAGCAGTGTGGAGGTTCCTCAGAAAATTAAAAATAGACCTACCCTATGACCCAGCAATAGCACTGCTAGGAATTTATCCAAGGGATACAGGAGCACTGATGCATAGGGCCACTTGTACCCCAATGTTCATAGCAGCACTCTCAACAATAGCCAAATTATGGAAAGAGCCTAAATGTCCATCAACTGATGAATGGATAAAGAAATTGTGGTTTATATACACAATGGAATATTACGTGGCAATGAGAAAAAATGAAATATGGCCTTTTGTAGCAACGTGGATGGAACTGGAGAGTGTGATGCTAAGTGAAATAAGCCATACAGAGAAAGATAGATACCATATGGTTTCACTCTTATGTGGATCCTGAGAAACTTCACAGGAACCCATGGGGGAGGGGAAGGAAAAAAAAAAAAAAAGAGGTTAGAATGGGAGAGAGCCAAAGCATAAGAGACTTAAAAACTGAGAACAAACTGAGGGTTGATGAGGGGTGGGAGGGAGGAGAGGGTGGGTGATGGGTATTGAGGAGGGCACCTTTTGGGATGAGCACTGGGTGTTGTATGGAAACCAATTTGTCAATAAATGTCACACACAAAAAAAAAAAAAAAATATAAAGGGTAACCATTAAAACATCTAAGTATCTTTCAATGACATTGCAAAGAAAAAAACTGCTAAAATTTGAAATAACTACATTAATTAACTCACATCGATACCAGTTAGGATCTACTCTAAGTTATAAATCTAATCAAAATATACTACCATATCACTGACTTATTTCCTAGGTTAGCAGGATGCCTCATGGTGTGGTGAGCTGATAGAAACAATCATCAGTTATTCTGTGGACAAAAGGTCAAAAGGCATTTGTATACCTCTACAAGTCAAAACTATTAAGTTTTATGTACTAAAATGATTATCTAAAAACCATTAATATCTTCTTGGATATGTGACTTAATTTAGTTAGCTGGAATAATTGGAGGTTTTAATATACTTTTGCTTCTAATGTGCTTTTGAAAAGATATGTAGTTATATTTATCTAAAGGTTTCCCATTTTTCTTCTACAATTCTTTGCTACCTAAAAGTATTTAAAACCAAAAGCATGTATGAAAAAACAAAGGCAGCAATGTAAAAACTCATTTGTTTTAATATAAATATCTGGGTTGCTATGTCTACTTCTACCCTTTTTAAAGCAAAGATAGAGCTGTAAACTTACTCCTAATTAAGCAAACCATCAACAGAATTTCACCTTGGTATAAAAGATAAGGCAGAAGAGAAGTTAAGATATGTCACAACTTTTTATTCAGTAAATGTTTAAATGTTTGTAAAGAAATATAATTCATTTATACCTACCTTGTTCCAGAACTTCACTCTGAATATTAATATGCTCAAAATCTCAAAAAAAAAGAAAAATCATACCATATGCCCTTCGGCTCGAGCTTTATTTTGCCGTGCTTCCCGTTTTCGCTGTAGGAACTCTTCCACTTGTTTAGCTCTTTCCACAGCTAGTTGCCCTTTTTGCCTAAGTAATTCGGACAAATAGCAAAATCAGAAATTCTGAACATTAAATACTTCAAAAAGTTAAAAATTAGACTTATTCAAAATGTTTTCTTTGTTGCAGAATATGAAGACTGATGTGAAATAAAACCTTCTTAATGAAGAAATAGCTACATATATATTAGTATTCACTACCTAAATCACGTTCTTTACTATTCTTTTATTTGTTTTGTTTTTGAGAGAGAGAATACATGCACGCGTGACTGTGAATAAGTAAGGGGCAGAGAGAGAGGCAAAGAGAATCTTAAGTAGACTCCATGCCCACACAGAGCCTGACACGGGGCTCCATCTCACAACTGAAAGATCATGACCTGAGCGGAAATCAAGAGTGGGATACTAAACCAACGGAGCAACCCAGGTGCCCCTTTCTTTACTACTTATTTTAAAATTGTTTTTTAAGATCATTTGAGAGAGAGTGCAAGTTGGGGAGGGGCAGAGAGGCAGGGAAGAGAGAATCCCAAAGAGGCTCTGTGCTGCCAACACAGAGTCCAATCTGGGACTCGAACTCACAAAACTGTGAAATCATGACCTGAGCAGAAACCAGGAGCAGCCAACTGAATAACGCCACCCAGGTGCCCCGTTCTTTACTATTTTAAATAAAAGTGAAATCTATTCTACTACTCCAAATCTTACCAAGGTTTCTCTTATATTTATTTATTCTACATATAAAATTATTTTAGATTATACTTCATTATAGAAGAATCTCAATATTTTCCAGTAGTTAAGCTTTTTTCAGAATTCTGTATCAAATATACCTAAAAACCTTCTTTCAACAATATTGAAGTAAAATTAAAGCAGCATAGCAGCAATTTCAAAAATGAAAGGAATAAAAAGTTTGTGTGAGCTTTCAAAGACAAAAAGCAATGTCTGAATTCCTTGAATATTAAAAAGTAAAATGGATAGGTTATATTACTGTATCTTTCTCTGACAATTATTAAAGAATGTAAACGTGTTAAGCTTAGGCTACAAATAAAAACTACAAGTAACAACCGTTTATTGAACATCTAATATACGTTGTGCCTGTTATTCTGTACCTAATATATACAGTGCCTTTTACATATTATGCCTGTTGTATATTTTGAGAGATAGAAAAATGAATAAAACCCAGCTCCAATAATCAGAGAACGCATAGCATAGTATCAATTGCAGTTAATTTTGGAGGTGAGTCAGAAAGATGAGCAAGTGGACTGGCTGTGCCTCTACTCAAATTTTGGCTACTAAGGCACACAAACTTCCTACAGCCTTTCTTCAAGACCATAACTAAGTTATGCTCTGAAAAATACAGGAAATAATGCAGTTTCTGTCTTCCAATAGGTTTAAACACTTTCTGATTCCCATCACTGGAATTTTATAGGATTAGATAATCTCCATAGCTGGTTAAGAGCCTTTTATTATGACTGTCAGGTATGTGTAGGTAGCTAACTCTTAATCTAGTGTCACATCATCAAATTCAGAAATGTACTTTACATAACTTCTGGTAGATTGAGTAGATTAAGAATAATGAATGAGAGAAGGGGGCCAAGATGGTGGAACAAAATGGAAGGCTTTTTTTGCATCTCTCTTCCCTGAAATGCAGCCAGACCAACACTAAACTATCCTGCACACCTAGAAAACTGATTGAGGATTAACACAACAAGCTGCACAACTTGAACCACAGAACTCAGCAGGTATGCAGCATGGAGAGGGGAACTGGGGGAGAGAGAAGCTGTGGAGGGCAGGGAGCTGTCTTTGCTTGTGGAGAGAGGACAGAGACGGGGGGAAGAGTACGGGAAAAGCATCCCCCCAACAAAAGCAGTTGGAGAGAAAGAGGAAGAGTGGAAACAGCTGCAAGGGACTGAACAAAACAGGGAGAAAGGAGAAAGGAGAGAGGAGAGGGTTTAAATTCCATTAACACTCTCTAAACAGGGGAGGACAGAGTCTAAAACACCACAGCTCGATACCTGGCAGTGCTCTCGTAGGAAGGGTGAATCCCCAGGAGCAAAGAGAGAAGTCCCAGGGGTCCTCAGGTAACACGGGGAGAGGTGGTTCCCCTGATGAAACAACATTTGGTAGATGCTGTGTGCACATCCGACAGGAAAGAGTCCCAACAGACCCCAGAGATCAGCCACATTCACTGATTTTGGAACAAGGACGTTGGGGGTGAAGCCTGGCACCAGATGTGTTGTGATTTGCCATAATCCCTGAAATGCTGCTGCCACATGATCACAGGAACTTTTTCTGGAGCAGGCTAGTGCCCGGCTTCAGTCTCTGAATATTGGCAGTAGCACGGTTGCATGAATGTTCCTTGGTGCAGCTGGCATCTGGCCATTGCTGGGCAAGACCCACCCCCAGAGGGTCTGAGCAGGTCAAGGCCACAGTCCCTCAGAAGTAAAGTGTTGGTAAACACAGCCCCATCTGAGATAAAACTCAGGAGGGAGGTGCCACCTGGCAGCCTGATGGTTTGGTCACGGACAGTGTAGAAATGGGGAGTGGACAGAAGCCAGAGACAAAGGAGGGGTGCTGGTTGAGGGCAGCACAGACTTCTGAAACTAGACACTGGGTACCTGGGTGACACCATTTTCACTCCTCCCACGCATAAACATACACACCTACATGCGCCACAACAATCCACCCCAGTAAGCTAAGCAGTGCCATCTAGTGGAGAATGGAGCCATTAAACTAAGCCTCCCCACACCCTGAACTGGGCCAACCACAAGCCTTGAAGAACACCATAAGTCTCTCCACCTGCTTAGTTTATGGACTGTAAAGTGCTTCATAGTTTGACTCCTAGGGGAAACTGTATGTAATTTCAATCGTATCTCATTCTGTTCACCGGTCCACCTATTCAATTTTTGTTTCCTTTTTCTTTCTTTATTCTTGAATAAAGACAGAAAAAAAATTAATTCTTTTTTCCATTTTTACGTAAAAAGATTGTTCTTTAAATATTTTCTGCTGTATTTTTCACTTTTTTGTAAATTTTTAAAACTATTTTATTGTCATCATCTCCTTTTATTCTATTTTACTGTATTCATTTTCTCAAATTTTCTAATGTTTTCCTTTTTTCTCCTTTTTTTTCTTTTCATTCCCTTTTTTCTCTATTCTATCAAGCTTCTTTCAACAACCAGACCAAAACACACCTAGGATCTGGCATCCTTTATTTGATTTTTTGTGTGTTGTTTTTAATTTTTTAATTTTTATTTATTTTACTTTATTAATTCCTTTTCTTCCTTCAAAATGACAAAACAAAGGAATTCACCCCAAAAAAAAGAACAGGAAGAAATAACAGCCAGGTACTTAGTCAACACAGACACAAGCAAGATAGAATTTAGAATTTAGAATCTGAACAAGAATTTAGAATCACAATCGTAAGAATACTAGCTGGGGTTGAAAATAGATTAGAATCCTTTTCTGTGGAGGTAAAAGAAGTAAAAGCTAGTCGGGATGAAAGCAAAAATGCTATAACTGAGCTGTTCTCAAATGTATGCAGTGGCGGCAATAACGGATGAAGCAGTGCAGCAAATCAGCAATATAAAGGACAAACTTATGGAGAATAATGAAGCAGAAAAAAAGAGGGAGACTAAGGCAAAAGAGCAGGATATAAGAATTAGATAACTTAGTGACTCACTAAAAAGGAATTAACATCAGAATCATAGGGGTCTCAAACCTATGTGAGCAAATCAGAGCAGAAAATTTTCCTAACCTGGGAAAAGACACAGACATCAAAATCCAAGAAGCACAGAGGATTCCCAATAGATTCAACAAAAACCAACCATCAACAAGGCGTATCATAGTCAAATTCACCAAATACTCAGGCAAGGAAAGATTCATGAAAGCAGCAAGGGGAAAAAAAAGTCCTTAACCTACAAGGGAAGACAGATCAGGTTTGCAGCAGACCTATCCATAGAAACTTGGCAGGCCAGAAAGGAGTGGCAGGATATATTCAGTGTGCTGAATTGGAAAAATATGCAACCAAGAATTCTTTATCCAGCAAGACTGTCATTAAAAATAGGAGAGATAAAAAGTTTCCCAGACAAACAAAAACTAAAGGAGTTCATGACCACTAAACCAGCCCTGCAAGAAATTTTAAGGGGGACTCTCTGAGGGAAGAAAAGATTAAAAAACAAAAAAAATAGACCAAAAGCGACAAAGACGAGAAAGGACCAGAGAACAACAACAGAAACTCCAACTCTACAGGCAATATAATGGCAATAAATTTATATTTTTCAATACTCACTCAAAACATCAATGGACTAACCACTCCAATCAAAAGACACAGAGTAATAGAAATGGATAAGAAAACAAGATCCATCTAAATGCTGTTTACAAGAGACCCATTTTAAACTTAAAGACACCTTCAGATTAAAAGTAAGGGGGATGGAGAACCATCCATCATGTTAATGGACGTCAAGAGAAAGCTGGAGTAGCCATACTTATATCAGACAATATAGATTTTAAAATAAACACTATAACAAGAGATGAAGAAGGGCCGTATATCATAATTAAGGGGTCTATTCACCAAGAAGATCTAATAATTATAAACAGTTATGCTCCAAACATGAGAGCACCCAAATATATAAATCATTTAATCACAAACATAAAGAAACTCATTGAGGGGCGCCTGGGTGGCGCAGTCGGTTAAGCGTCCGACTTCAGCCAGGTCACGATCTCGCGGTCCGTGAGTTCGAGCCCCGCGTCAGGCTCTGGGCTGATGGCTCGGAGCCTGGAGCCTGTTTCCGATTCTGTGTCTCCCTCTCTCTCTGCCCTTCCCCCGTTCATGCTCTGTCTCCTTCCGTCCCAAAAATAAATAAACGTTGAAAAAAAATTAAAAAAAAAAAAAATTTAAAAAAAAAAAAAAGAAACTCATTGATAACACCATAATAGTAGGGGACTTCAACACCCCACTTACAACAATGGACAGATCATCTAAACAGAAAATCAACAAGGAAACAATAGCTTTGAATGATACACTGGACCAGATGGACTTAACAGATATATTCAGAACATTTCATCCTAAAGCAGCAGAATACACATTCTTCTCGAGTGCACATGGAACATTCTCCAGAATAGATCATATACTGGGACAAAAATCAGCCCTCAACAAGTAAAAAAAGATCAAGATCATACCGTGCATATTTTCAGACCACAACACCATGAAACTCAAAATCCACCATAAAAAAATTTTGGAAAAATAACAAATACTTGGAGACTAAAGAACATCCTATTCAAGAATGAATGGGCTAACCGAGAAGTTAAAAAGGAAATTAAAAAGTACAAGGAAGCCAATGAAAATGATAAGACTGCATCCCAAAACCTCTGGGATGCAGCAAAGGAGTCATAAGAGGGAAGAATATAGCAATCCAGGCCTTACTAAAGAAGGACGAAAGGTCTCAGATACACAACCCAACCTTCCACCTTACAGAGATGGAAAAAAGAAAAAATAAATTACAAAACCAGCAGAAGACAGGAAATAATAAATATTAGAGAAGAAATCAATGCTATTGAACCTCCCTCCCCCAAAAAACCCCCAGTAAAACAGATCAATGAAACCAGGAGCTGTTTCTTTGAAAGAATTAACAAAATTGATAAACCCCTCACCAGTTTTATCAAAAAGAAAAAGGAAAGGACCCAAATACATAAAATCAAGAATGAAACAGGAGAGATCACAACCAACACAGCAGAAATACAAATAATAAGAGAATATTATAAGCAATTATATGCCAATAAAATAGGCAATCTGGAAGAAATGGACAAATTCCTAGAAACATATACACTAGTGAAACAGAACATCTGAACAGACCCATAACCAGTAAAGAAACAGAATTAGTAATCAAAAATCTCCCAAAAAACAAGAGTCCAAGGTCAGATGGCTTTCCAGGGGAATTCTACCAAACATTTAAGGAAGAGTTAACACCTATTCTCTTGAAGCTGTTCCAAAAAATAGAAATGGAAGGAAAACTTCCAAACTCTTCCCATGAAGCCAGCATTACCTTTATTCCAAAACAAGACGAAGACCCCACCCCACTAAAAAGGAAAACTACGGACAAATTTCCCTGATGAACACGGATGCAAAAAATCCTCAACAAGATACTAGTCAACCGATCCAACAATACATTAAAAAAATTATTTACCATGACCAAGTGGGATTTATACCTGGGATGCAGGACTGGCTCAATATCTGCAAAACAATCAATGTCTCACATCATATCAATAAAAGAAACGACAAGAACCACATGATCCTCTCAACAGATAAAGAGACAGCATTTGACAAAATACAGCATCCTTTCTTGATAAAAACCCTCAAGAAAATAGGGATACAAGGATCATACCTCAAGATCATAAAAGCTATATATGAAAGACCCAACACTAATATCATCCTCAATGGAGAAAAACTAAGAGCTTACCCCCTACAGTCAGGAACACGACAGGGATGTCCACTCTCACCACTGTTATTCAACATAGTATTGGAAGTCTTAGCCTCGGCAGTCAGACAACACAAAGGAATTAAAGGCACCCAGATCAGCCAGGAAGAAGTCAAACTTTCACACCTTGCAGAGGACATGATAGTCTATATGGAAAACCCAAAAGATTCTACCAAAAAACTGCTAGAACTGATCCATGAATTCAGCAAAGTCGCAGGATATAAAATCAATTCACAGAAATCAGTTGCATTCCTATATACCAATAATGAAGCAACAGAAAGAGAAATCAAGGAATCAATCCCATTTACAATTGCACCAAAACCCATAAAATACCTAGGAATAAACATAACCAAAGAGGTGAAAAATCTATCAAAAGCTTATGAAAGAATTTAAAGAACACAGAAAAAAATGGAAAAATATTCCATGCTCCTGGATTGGAAGAACAAACATTGTTAAAATGCCAATACTACCCAAAGGAATCTATTAATTCAATGCAATCCCTATCAAAATAACACTAGCATTCTTCACAGAGCAGAACAAACAACGCTAAAATTTGTATGGACCCAGAAAAGACCCCAAATAGCCAAAGCAATACTGAAAAAGACAACCAAAGCTGGAGACATCATAGACTCGGACTTCAAGATGTATTACTAAGGTTTAATCATCAAGACAGTATGGTGCTGGCAAAAAACAAACACTCAGATCAGTGGAACAGAATAGAGAACCCAGAAACAGACCCACAAACTTATGGCCAATTAATCTTTGACAAAGCAGGAAAGAGTACCCAATGGAATAAAGACAGTCTCTTCAGCAAATGGTGCTGGGAAAACTAGACAGCAACATGCAGAAGAATGAACTTGGACCACTTTCTTATACCATACACAAAAATAAACTCAAAATGGATGAAAGACCTAAATGTAAGACAGAAAGTCACCAATATCCTAGAAAAGAAAGCAGGCAAAACGTCTCTGACCTCGGCCACAGTAACACTTGACATGTCTGTAGAGGCAAGGGAAACAAAAGCAAAAATGAACTATCAGGACCTCATCAAAATAAAAACCTTCTGCACAGTGAAGGAAACAATCAGCAAAACTAAAAGGCAACCAACGGAATGGGAGAAGATATTTGCAAATGACATATCACATAAAAGGTTGGTATCCAAAATCTATAAGGAACTTATCAAACTCAACATCCAAAAAACAAATGATCCAGTGAAGAAATGGGCAATAGACATGAATAGACACTTCTCCAAAGAAGACATCCAGGTGGCTAATAGACAAATGAAAAAATGTTCAACGTCACTCATCATCAAGGAAGTATAAATCAAAACCACCATGAAATACCACCTCACACCTGTCAGATTGGCCAACATTAACAACTCAGGCAATGACAGATGTTGGCGAGGATGCAAAGAAAGAGGATCTCTTTTGCACTGCCGATGGGAATGCAAACAGGTGCAGCCACTCTGGAAAACAGTATGGAGGTTCCTCAAAAAATTAAAAATAGAACTATCCTATGACCCAGCAACTGCACTACAAGGTATTTATCCAAGGGATACAGGTATGCTGTTTCGATGGGACACATGCACCCCAATATTTATAGTAGTGCTATCAACAATAGCCAAAGTATGGAAAGAGTCCAAATGTCCATTGACGGATGAATGGATAAAAAGAAGATGTGGTGTATATATACAATGGAGTATTACTCAGCAATCAAAAAGAATGAAATCTTGCCATTTGCAACTATGTGGATAGAACTGGAGGGTATTATGCTAAGCAAAATTTATCAGAGAAACACAAATATCATATGACTTCACTCATATAAGGAACTTAAGATACAAAACAGATGAACATAAGGGAAGGGAAGCAAAAAATAATATAAAAACAGGGAGGGGACAAAACATAAAAGACTCTTAAATATAGAGAACAAACAGAGGGTTCCTGGAGGGGTTTTGGGAGGGGGAATGAGCTAAATGGATAAGGGGCATTAAGAAAGACACTTGCTGGAATGAGCACTGATCCCCTATACATAGGGGATCAATCACTGGAATCTACTCCTGAAATCATTATTGCAGTGTATGCTAATTTGGATGTAAATTAAAAAATAAAAATAAAAAATACTAAAAAAAAAAGAATAATGAATGAGAAATTTGTATATGCCTCTGTAGTACACATGTGCTATACTCTAGCCGTCATATTATACACTGTATAATTATAAGATTATTATCTAGTCTGGATGCAACATATCTCCTACATATATATGTCCAGGCAAGGCTTGATTCTAGTTGGCTATAGGCCCATTATACAAGGCTGGGTCCAACAAGGGAGGATAAACTTTAAGAGAATATGATACTCGGATGTGTGATATGAAACTGTATGTCTTCCAGGCTCTTTTGGGGAGTCCTGGACGCTTACACAACCACTTGCAATTAAGTAAAATTGCTGATCTCACTGCTATGTATCCTGACCACATCTCAAACCTTTGTAGAAGTAAAACATGTTTGATTTCCCATCCTAAGATACCATGTTCAATGTGTGTCAGTCTAAACCTGCAAATGACATATATTAATACTTAGAATTATTTTACTAAAACCTGATCCTATGTATAACAGTTTTGATTTACAGATTTTCATAGTACATATATAAAGTACTATCTGTTGTATTTATTTATATCATTTATAGGTTTTGCTTCTCGAATAATCTTTTCCTGAGCTGGCTTAAATAAGCAGGTTTATGTTACTCATTGCTTCCATCACAAACTTACAACGTGCAGTAATTTTTGCTTAACATTATTTCTTTTTCCCTCTCATTTATTAAACAAATACTTATTGTCAACTATTTGCCAATATTATGTCGATCTTTGAAGATGTAAAGCTGTATAAAACAGAATTCCAGAAATGCGAGGTTGATTCGATATATACAAATCAGAGCAATAAACCTTATTAAAAGAATAACAAAAGACAAAAATTAGTTTAATTCATTCTATAGCCCCTCATAATGCTTAAAAACCTACAAACTGTCTTAATTTTTCACATGCATTTCTGTTAACTACTTCATATACACCAAAAGAAAAACCCATACTCATATTCATATTCCTCTCTAAAATAATAAAACTATACTAAACTATGGACACAAACTATTTGTGCTAGACTCATGGAGATAAGTCAGAAATAGTCAATTTATTTAATAGTGATTTTCTTCATTAAACATTATTAAGAATTCAGAGACACTTACTGTTTTAGACAAATTAAACACTCTATCTTTTGAGTTCCAAAATTATACCGCCTAAAATAAGTAAAACAGTATTCTAGATTCACAGTATAGCAATGATAATATAAATACTGTATAAACCACAATTATATAGTAATAAACTAGGAATTTGGGAAAATGCAGAGACATTAAAATGGGTTAAAAGGAAGTAATTATTCTAAGACAAACTCATTTTTTCCATCTTGAAAAGAGGGGAGGGAAAAAAGGAGTAAGTTTTTTCGTTTCCTTTTCTTATACATTCTTTTACGTCCTTTTCTTATTCATACAAAGGCATGAATAAGTGCCAAGGTTACTTCACATCCACAGCTCAAATCTTTTACAGGTAAGAGGTATTTAAAATTTTTGAAGGATGATTATGAGTGATTATTTTAAGAGGCAATAATAACACAAAAACATGTAACAATCTAGGTAGAAGAAATAATCAGAGAAATAAAAAATGAGTCAGTGTGGTTTCAGGTAGAAGAGCTAGGATGGCACAGAGTTAATGAGATAGGAAAAGGATATATGGGGTTTATTCATTAAGTTTCCTCCTCTGTTCCGTGGCATAACCTCTATCTGATGGAACGGAATCGGTGTGAGCTTTACTCAAATTAAAAGATACAATACAGAGAAAAAGACTTGGAAAAGTAAAAGCATCTATAAAACACAAATGTTAAGAGGCGCTCAACAGTTTTATAAAATGGTCTTACATGACTGAAGCTCTAATATTAAAAAGTTAATTGAGGGGCGCCTGGGTGGCGCAGTCGGTTAAGCGTCCGACTTCAGCCAGGTCACGATCTCGCGGTCCGTGGGTTCGAGCCCCGCGTCAGGCTCTGGGCTGATGGCTCATAGCCTGGAGCCTGTTTCCGATTCTGTGTCTCCCTCTCTCTCTGCCCCTCCCCTGTTCATGCTCTGTCTCTCTCTGTCCCACAAATAAATAAAAACGTTGACAAAAAATTTAAAAAAATAAATAAATAAAAAATAAAAAGTTAATTGAATGGAAGTTCATCCTTTGCAACAAATGTACCACTCTGGTGGGGGATGGTCATAAGGGGGAAGGCTATGTATATAGAGGGACAGGGATAATATATAGGAAATCTCTGTACCTTCTCCCTCAGTTTTGCTGTGAACCTAAAATTGCTCTAAAATAAGAAAGTCTTTTTTAAAAAATCTAATTGAAGAGGTATGTTAAGACATAAGACACAGATAGAAGCAAAGTCAGACTGGCCAGAGTTGCTGATAAGAAGGGAAGAGGAAAGATAAGTGAAGTCATAAAGGAGCAGGCAAATGTGGGCATTGCAAAATATAAGAAAAAGAGAATGTGAAAGAGTTAGTTGTGTATAAATTTCAGTTTGCTGATTCAGTTTGAATTAGGGAAAAGAACTGACCAGGAACAACGACATACAAATTTTAATAAAACCAGATGCTTTGACAATGTTCTTTAATGCCAATGACCACTAAAAAGTACAAGGCAAAAGAATCATAATATTTAAATTGGAGGAGACCTTAAGTATTAACTAGTCTAACTTCTTGCTGAATAAACCATTCCTCTAGTCCCACCTGGATATACCTGGCACATGGCCATTCAAAGCTCTAGTTTAATAGTTTCAGCTTGAGGACATTCACTAAATCGCATGATGGTCCACCCATTGAACAGCCCTCATAATTAGCTAAAATCTGTTTGTCTACTTCTCCTAGTCATAGTAATTCTACACTGTGGAAATACATAAATAAGTCTGATTCTTCTTCTACGTGAAAAGCCATCCAATTCTTCCAAGCTTCCTCCTTTAAGTATATTTTCTTTAATGGTGGCTGGATTCTCCCAGCTCCTTTAATTTTCCTAATAAATAATCCTCACTAAAGTGAACATGGCACAGCAGTTAAATGAGTGAACTCTGAAAACAAACTGTCCACTTTCAAATGCTAGTTTTACTAATAAACAGTTATGTGGCCTCCAACATATTATTTGTTTATGCAGTGCCTCCATTTCTCTATCTGTAAAATAGGGAGAATAATAATACCTGCTCCATAGCATTGGTGATAAATAAATAAGTAAATACCATAGGCACTTGCCATTATTCATAGTAGTTATGTTCTAAAAAGTCACCATGAGTATTGAATTAGAGAATACTGAATCATTATCCCCTAGGAGAAATACAGGGTTATGTTCCTGCTAGCCTCTTATTACAACATCTTTGACAATGGATTGATATATAACATTGTTTTATGTGTGTTTCTATTTAAAGATACTTTATTCAATGTATACAGCCTGAATTCTCAGCCAATAACACCATAACTCACATTGGAGCAAAGCTCATTTGACACAAATAATTCCTCCACAAGGCACATCATAACCTTTCTGCACGTAGGAACACCAGACAACACTTCAACATTGTGTTTGAGGGCCATTTTAAACAGTGAAATCACCAAGAATATGCACACAAGTGTAAAAAAAAAAATGTGAATACAACACAAAAAACGCATTTGTGTATGAGTGCTGAAACAAGAAAGCAGAACATTGTCTTTTCAACCTCAGCTTGGAATACGTGCATTGGGTGCCTCAAATTTTTTGCTGCTCTGTGCGTGTCCATGAATGACCATGAAAGCACTGGGAGTATTGATTGTGGGGTTATGCATAAATTTTAGCAAGTAGTCA
The DNA here is from genome assembly GCF_022837055.1 of Prionailurus viverrinus. Taxonomy (NCBI): domain Eukaryota; kingdom Metazoa; phylum Chordata; class Mammalia; order Carnivora; family Felidae; genus Prionailurus; species Prionailurus viverrinus. The sequence continues at coordinate 59,064,037 of NC_062564.1, read as the reverse complement.
AATTCACAAACACGCAATCCATAAGTAGTAAGAATTCACTATATATGTAAATTACTTGAAAGTGGTCCTGGAAGGAAGTGTCCAATTAAATATTAGCTCCTATTTTTATTATCGTTATCCTTACAAATCACTATTTTTATAGGTATCTAGTGTGTCAATACCCTTTTGTGTAACCAGTATAGAATACAGTAAAAACTTCAACTCCTCTACTACTTTAATTTTATATATTTTAAAAACTTCTTGGTGTGCCTGAGTGGCTCAGTCAGTTGAGCGTCTGACTTCGTCTCAGGTCATGATCTCACAATTTGTGAGTTTGAGCCCAGCGTCGGGCTCTCTGCTGTCAGCACAGAGCGTGCTTCTGATCCTCTGTCCCTCTATCTCTCTGTCCCTCCTCTCTTTGTGCTCTCTCTCTCTCTCTCTCAAAAGTAAACATTTATTTTTTTTAATTTTTTTTTAACATTTATTTATTTTTGAGACAGACAGAGAGCATGAACAGGGGAGGGTCAGAGAAAGAGGGAGACACAGAATCCGAAACAGGCTCCAGGCTCCGAGCTGTCAGCACAGAGCCCGATGCGGGGGCTCGAACCCACTGACCGCAAGATCATGACCAGAGCCGACGTCGGACGCCCAACCGACTGAGCCACCCAGGCGCCCCAAAAGTAAACATTTAAAAAAGAAAACTTCTTGGGGCACCTGGGTGGCTCAGTTGGTTAAGCATCCGACTCTTGGTTTCGGCTCAGGTCATAATCTCACAGTTCTTGAGTTCGAGCCCTGTGTCGGGCTCTGTGCTGCCAGCACAGAACCTGCTTGGGATTCTCTCTCTCCCTCTCGCTCTCTGCCCCTCCCCCACTGGCTCACTGGTGATCCTCTTTCTTTCTTCCTCTCTCTAAAATAAATAAATAAACATTAAAAAACAAAACAAAAAAACACTTCAGCTCTTAAAAAGCTACTGGTACTGGAAGGGGCACTATCATATACTGTTAGAATGAACATAAATTGGTAGTTTTTCCAGCCAGAAATTTAATAATATTTAGTTAATAAATGCATTTAGTTAAATAAATTTGATAAATGTATTAATGTTTATTTCTAGGATCTTTACCAAGAACATAACTGACCAACTCCTTTAACCCACCAACTGCCCTTCTAAGATTCTATTATACAGAAATGAGAAACATAAAGTTTGGCAAAAAATATTCCAAAAAAGTGAAAAATTACAAATGATGGATAAATTATGGTAATTCAGGCACTGGAATCTTACAGACATCAAAATTCCCTTGCAAATGATTTCAGCATGGGAAAATGCTATAGTAAAAAATGTTAGATTAAAAAAAAACCCCACCAGATACAAATTTGTATACATGACTTGATCTCCAGTGACTAAGGAAAAATATATGAAGAAAAAGTGCAAGAAAAAAAGATCAAAGTCTTCACAGTAACTGCCTCTGTAGACAGCAGTAGTGATTTCCATTCCTGCTTCCTAAAACCCTCCTATACTTCACAGTTTTTCCAAAACACCTGTATCACTTCGGCAAGCAGAAAGGCTAGACAAAAAAGCCACTTGTGACTTTCCTTTTCCCATGAGCAAATGGGGAGAAAAGAGGGATGAATGTTTGGTTAAGAATCCTATAAAAGGGATGTGACAAGATAGTAAGCTTCTAGTATTTTTAAAACAGGAAATATGTGAGCAGCTCTGAACTAAGCAAAGGAAGCAGTATTAAAGGGGGACTTGAGGATAACAAGGAAAAAAAGGAGTAAATGCCTTTGAGTAAAGCAAAACATTGAGGGGAAAAGACAACAGCTTAAGTATGAGGGAGGAGTAAAAGTTGTTGATCCATTTAATAGGATATATATGTAAATATGAGACACTGGGTATTAGTAAGCATGGAATTAGGAGAATATCACACACACAGTAGTTAAATCTTCTCCTTACCAATGATGACTAGGTATAAAAGATAAGGGCAAAGACAAGAAAAGAAAAGAAGAAAGAAAGAAAAAGAAAAAGAAAAAGAAAAAGAAAAAAGATAAGGGCCTTTGTTTTTTTAAGTTTATTTATTTTGAAAGAGAGAGCACATGAGCAGGGGAGGGCAGAAAGAAAGGGATATTCCCTAGTTCGATGCAAGCCTTGATCTCACAAACTGCAAGATCATGACCTGAGCTGAAATCAAGAGCCAGCCACTCAACCAACTGAGCCACCCAGGTGTCCCCAAAAATAAGGGCATTTAAATTCTTATAGCACAATTATACCAGCTTGAAGCCTTTTCTATTATTTTTCTTTTTCATTTACAAGGAGTTTGCAAGAGAGAAGCAAACCTTTGAAACATGTTTAAACTTGCTTCTTTTTCCCTAATTTAACCTATTGTGAATATATCCTCTACAGGATCTGAAATTAAAAGAAATAAATTGGACAACTCAGTATTAAACTGTAAAATCAACACACTAAAAAAAGGGGGGGGGAGCTGTAAAGCTACCCTATTGGGAGACAAAGGCAAGGTTTTGTTGAGACCCGATTGCATTAATATGTACAAAAAAAAAAACAAAAAAACAAAACTTGAGGTGATAGTATTAGATGCAAAAGTAATGGTGAGAGAGATGAAGCATGGCCAAAAAGCTCCCCCTGCAACCATCCAAGCAATGACCAAGGGAGGAGATGCTCAATTCAGCCTCGAGACCTCTTCATACAGGCCTATTTCTACTATACAGACTCATATGTCAAGATGTGAGAGCACCCCAAAGGACCAACTAATTCAGGCTCAGAACAGCAGTTGTGACTAGCGAGTGTTCATTCTCTGAGCAGTGGTATTCTATCACTAATTTTTAATAGTTGTCAACAATATAAAGAAATGACTACATATTTTCTACAAATCCAAATTTATTTAATCCAAAAGGATAATCTATATTCTAAGATGGCATCAATCTACATTTTTCACATCAAAATGTCCATTCTTTTATCAAAGGATGGAATTAGGGCTGATAAATTTTTTAAAATGAACTTGGCAAAATTAAAAGGTAGTAGAATTCCTCAAGCAGGTCCTCTTTTATTTTATTTTATTTTATTTTATTTTATTTTATTTTATTTTATTTTATTTTATTTTGTAGCTAGTAAATAAATGCCAATCTAAACGAAAGCCAGAATAATGAATAGGTATTAGCCAGGCAAAATGGGCAGAGGCAAAGTCATGCTAGGCAGAGGGAGCAGGAGATGCAAAGGAACAAGGATGAGAAAACACATGCCTTTTACTTCTCCACTCCCAGAAGTACAGAAAGAGGGAGCACAAAAATAAGGAGTATACAGGCCTCTATGAGACCTTGTAGGCCATTTAAAGGCTATTATTTGATCCAGGGGCCAAGGAAGGGTCATTAGCTCAATTTCTCTCAATGTGTGCTATTTATAAACCTTTTCTAGGTATACATTTTTTGGTCAGATAATTTTTCAGACTCAAAAGTTCATCAAATTTATTCCTGTTAAATTATACCTAATTCAGGTTCATAGTAGCTCTGGTCTACTGAGATTATTTTGTTTCCTGATCAATCATACCACACATTTACTATTTCTTTCCACTTCACATCTTCTGGAAATGTGATGACTGTATCCTTTAAATGTTTTTTAATGCACCCCTTAAAAATGAAGATTAGTTTGAGGAGGACAAGCCTCTACATATTTTTATTTGGATGACATGAAAATACCGACCAGCAGCCTCTGCATATAATTCTTTAACCAGTTACTAATCCACCTAACAATCTTTATTTATATTTCTTCACCTTATCTACATTGAGACACCCTGGCAACAATAAATTGCTTTGGTTTACCTACTCTACGAGGTATCTAATTTTTTCACAATGCTTCTAGACCAACAGAAATACCTAGTAGTTCCATTTACTAATTAATTACTACCAAACTGTTTGAGTAGTGGTCTGTGCTTTGTCCAACAGATGTAGTTGTGTTTCCCTTCAAAATTATAAAATATCCATGGCACTATGATGCTCCAGTTTGCCTCACCACACAGTTTGAGAACTAAAGGTCTAGCCTATAATCCTAAAAAACAAAACAAAACAATTTGACATAATATATTCTGTGTGAATTTATACTTTGTCCAGGTGATTGCTACTTCCTCCTAAGATGTTTGCAGGCATCACTTTTAACCTTGCCAGGGATCAATATGAAGAAAACTGGTCTAGTTTACAGACTATGTTTTTTGAAAATTATATGACACTTGATGATCTTTGGTTGTCTGCCAAATCTTCTGTTTTCCATATCCTCAAACAAAACCAAAATAAATTCACTGAGTATATATGAAACTTCATGCAATCCTTGGCATCATCTTTAATGTTAACCCAATATTTTAAAATTTTATAACCAACCAAAGCAATAACTTTTTACCTTATTCACTAGTAGTATCTTGAGTAGTATATTCATAAGAGTGTTTAAGAAGAATTCTACAGTCAGATGGATTTAGTTTAAATCCGAACTCTACCACTTACTAGCTGCCTGACCATTAATAAGTTTTAAATCTCTATAAATTCTAATTTCTTCATTTTTACTAAAAGAATAATAACTAATTCATAGGGTTGCTGTAATGAATAAATACAACTTGATGTACAATAAGAGTTCAATAATACCTACCATCAATAATAACAATAAATTCATGCAACATAAGAAAATGCATACTATATATCTGAATACCACTAAGCCAACAGAGTTGACACAAATGAAATAAAAATGATCTTATAACCACAAATGATTTAAAAACTGAAAATTAAAATAGTGAAAATATATCTAATGCAAAACAAAGATTGAATGGAAGATGTGGTATATTGGAAAAGGTAACTGAGAAACAGAGCCATTTAAGACAATTTGAAACTCAAATATATGCAAACATTTCAAGGTTATAATAGGAATTTGATGCAAATGGCCCAACCTAGTGCAGTTTGTCATTCCAAGTGTGCAGAATCAAGAAACATTGTGGAAGATGAACAGTGTGAAGAAACATAACATAGTTTTCTCTATTTTCTTTATACTATCATGTGGGAAACAAAGGCAAATGAAAAATTAAATTTCCTTACAGCTTATAGCCCATTGACAAGTCCTTGAAACAGGCAGAGTAACATTCCTCTAGGAACTCAGCTGCCTTGATGATGACACTTTGCTAAGGGTGAAAGGCAATCTTAGCTTAACATTATCCTGACCTCCAGGATCCTGTAAGTCTACTTTAACATATAAAAATTCCTTTGGAAACTTTTTATCTCAACCACCCTCCCAACATATATGCTGGCAATCATACTCTAAGCTTATGGCCCCCTGATATAAATCTGAAAGGTCTCATGACTGAGTTTTTACTAAACAGTAATAAATGACCTTTTCCTAACACCAGCTACCCCCCTCAAGGTCCTAGAAACCTTGTTTCCAAAATACCTTAGATTTACACTATTCTTAAGCCCACTTGTCACAACCCCAGTGCAGATCTTTCTGCTCACAGGTCTTATTTCTGTATTTTAATAAAACGACCTTTTTACACTGAAGATGTCTCAAGAATTCTTTCTTAGCCATCAGCTCAGAACCCCAACATTTTCTACATCATACTATACATATTTATTTTAGATTTGATTACTATAAAACTAAATAAAGCCAAATTTTATACTATAAAGATAAATAACACCACAGGATAAAAGCCATGAACAAAATTTGCTTTCTCATTTCATAAAAAAAAATGCATATTTGTGAGTAAGTAGCCTTCCTCTCTCAAAAACAGAATCTACAATTAGCTTAATACTTCAGGCTAGTGTATATAATTCATAAAATTAATTTATATTCACCTCAATTATTTACCTCTGCTCACCTACATTTAAATCATCTTCTATAACTGGGGGGGATCATAAAGATTTTTATTACATTCGAAAGGATTCTCCTTAAAATCACAAGAAGAAGGCAATATAACTAAATTTTCACAAAATGGTATCTGCTCTTTTTTATATACATGTTCTATTTTTTTTTTTACATTTTTTAAAGTTTATTTATTTATTTTGAGAGACAGAGCGAGCACAAGCTGGGGAGGGGCAGAGAGAGGGAAAGACAAAATCACAAGCAGGCTCCACAGCATTAGCACAAAGCCTGATGCAGCGCTCGAGCTCACAAACCATGAGATCATGACCTGAGTCAAGCTGAAGAGCAGATGCTTAACTGACTATGCCACCCAAGTGCCCCAGTATCTGCTCCTTTTTAACCAGACATTTTATAGAAGAAATGGGAATATCTAAGGAAACACATATGCATCTTTTTAAGTTTATTTATTTATTTTGGGAGAGAGAGTGAGAGAGAGAGAGAGAGATCCTTTGTGTATAAGCATGTGTAGGGGAAAAGCAGAGAGAGAGAGAGAATCCAAAACAGGCTCCATGCTGTCAGCACAGAGCCCAATATGGGGCTTGAACTCACAAACTGCAAGATCATGACCTGACCTGAAACCAAGGGCCAGATGCTTAACTGAGTGAACCACCAAGATGCCCCATAAACATGTGTGCATTCTTAAGACAAAAGGAACCATGCAAATTAAAATTACTGACTGCTATCACATTAAGTTAATTCAATGGATGACAAAGAAAAATCTGATGAACAGGATCACACAGAGCCATAAATCAGAGATGAATATAAAGAGAAAACAAGCACAAACAACAAAGAGAAAAAAGTGGGATTCTAAGTGATATGGGGAAAAAAAAGACAAAAAAAGCATACTTTGAAATTTTGCATAAAGTGTGATTCCATTTAAATATATTCAGATTTATTTAAAGCAAGTGGGTGAAATTATTACAACCATATGTTGGCTCAAAGTTATCACATGTTCTTTTACATATGCTCAGACTGTAACATATAAATAAGCTACAAAAATTAGGCTGAAATGAAAAAGCTGCATGTTTGCCACATGCAGTCAAAGGCCAAATTTGTACCTAAGAAAATTACTGCATCTAAAAGGCAAAGACAGATGGGGCGCCTGGGTGGCGCAGTCGGTTAAGCGTCCGACTTCAGCCAGGTCATGATCTCGCGGTCCGTGAGTTCGAGCCCCGCGTCGGGCTCTGGGCTGATGGCTCAGAGCCTGGAGCCTGTTTCCGATTCTGTGTCTCCCTCTCTCTCTGCCCCTCCCCCGTTCATGCTCTGTCTCTCTCTGTCCCAAAAATAAATAAACGTTGAAAAAAAAAAAAATTTAAAAGGCAAAGACAGAGAGTCACAGACATATTCTGTGTAATCAATACAGAAAACATCTGAAAAGTATAAGTACTAAGCTATACATGACATAAAACAAAATTACACATGAGGATGAATTTATGGATCATCATAGTTCAGCCTGTTTGTATTGGCTTGTTTAGATACAATCTTCAATCTTTTCAAAGATTTTCTAATAGCATCAGGATTTGGGAAATGGTGATGACCTATAGCCCCATTAGGAAATCCTAGATGTAGTCCAGGTGAAATCCTCTGTAGATAAACATGCACAGTTGGTGTGGGAAACATAGGCAGAAGGAAATGATAGATAAAATTAAATTTCCTTATAACCTGCAGCCCACTGACAAATACTTGAGACAGGCAGAGTAGGACATTCCTCCATGAACTCCCAACTGACTTTTTTTTTTATAGGAAATTTATTGTCAAATTGGTTTCCATACAACACCCAGTGCTCATCCCAACAAGTGCCCTCCTCAATGCCCATCACCCACTTTCCCCTCTCTCACCCCCCATTAATGTTAATGCTTTGCTAGAGGGGAAAACAACTTTAGCTTCACAATAGCTAGGCCTCCAGTATTCTATAAGTCTTCCTTAATGTATGAAAATCCTTTTGGAAACCTCCCCTTGCCTTTACCTCCTCCAACTTCCAGGTATGTAATCAATCTCTCCTCACAATCCCAAGGGAGCTTTTTCTGCCAGGGGTCCTATTCGCGTGCTTTAATAAAACCAACTCTTTTCACCGAAGACTTCTCAAGAATTCTTTCTTGGCCTTTGTCTCCAAACCCCAACAATTTTCCACATCACAATGACTTTTATTTATTTTCTCTGAAGCAAAACATAAGCAACTTCTGCAGAACATAGCCATACCTTTCTGGATGTCTTCGGCCATATATTTCTCCTTTCCATTTAGTTTGATTATCTTCTGCTCTTTGCTGTTGCATTTGATCAAAAATAGCATGATAATGTTCATACTGTCCTCTAGAAGAAAAAGGTGATGGAGCCACAGCCCCTCCACTGCCAAAAAAGGGAGCCTAGGAATTAAACAAACAGCTCTCACATGGTTATCTCATAAGACCCAAAAGATCTGTACTACCTTCAAAAGAAAAAAATTATTTCAACACTTGACTTTTAAAAAGCAATTACCTAATTTGAACATATTAATAAACATACAGCTTAAAGCAAAATGTTTTCCTACTGTGTTATAACCATTAACAATCAAAAAGTAGCATACCTTGTTACTAAGAATAAAGCATAATTTAACAAACAAAAATATAAAAAGCCATTAAAGTTACATAAATATTGAAAAGTCTGGTCTTAATAAGTTTTGAAACAAGTTTCTAGTACACATTTTATGGTACCATTCTATTAAGTTTAAAATATGTATAGCTCATATGTAAGGTAGAGCCTACCTTTATAACACTCAAAAGTATACTTAACAAAAACATTTACATATGGCATTTAATAGATCTCAAATCCCTCAACAAACAGTAAAGACATAAACACCACTGAAACATAGTCTAGATGTAAAATACAGCAAAACATTTTATCTATCCTTAATCAGTTTATAAACACGCTGGGAAACAAAGCACAAAACTAGAAAACGATTTCCTGCCTGTGGTAAATGAATGGTAGCAGGCACACTTTGAAGTAGTTAAGTATTGAAACTGACTTTCACAAAACAGAAAAAGCTTATCAGAAGTAAAAATTCCTCAAAAAAAAAAAAATGGCACTGGAGAAAGATACTGTTCAATCCAGCCTTGAAAGCAATACAACAGAGAGATTAAATGACTCAATATTAGCCAGGGTACTAAAGTAAAAATGAGCTATGTATGTATAATATTTGAGTGTTGACAGCAGGAGAAGGAAGGAAGTATGCAAACAAATAGGATTAGAAGGCAGGCATCAGTCACAAGAGGCTGGTATCTCTAACTGCTATCAAGCCTGGGTGTTTGAGTTCATATAATAAACAACAACAGAAAGCATTTATAAATCTTCTGACAGGTGTAGAATACGAAAACTGTTTTTAAGAAGGTGAGTCATATTATGCATGATAAAGAGGAATGGGAGAGAGAAGAAGGTAGAGGAACTAATCAGAAGGCTTACTACACTGACACCAAGCCACAAACCTAGGAGCAAAGAAAGGCAATTAGTGAAAAAGGGGAGGGACTTGTGGATTCTCTACAGGAATAACACAGGGTAAGGGCAGATTTATAAGGCCACAACCACTGAGACATAAGAACTTAAGCATGTGGAAAACTCAGAAAACAGATGTCAGACAAGGATAAGAGTTAAAAGTAAATGTGTAATGCTGCATAAGTCATGGTGAAAAAATTTCACTACCAAGAGGAAATGCAGAGGTCAACAATACTGAAAATAAAACTCAAAGGACTAAAGTTGAGTGGTAGCATTTAAAAACCCATTTTGGGGGTGCCTGGGTGGCTCAGTCAGTTGAGCATCCGACTTCAGCTCAGGTCATGATCTGATGGCTCGTGAGTTCAAGCCCCACATCGGGCTCTGTGCTGACAGCTCAGAGCCTGGAGCCTGCTTCAGATTCTGTGTCTCCCTCTCTCTCTGTCCCTGACCCACTCGCATTCTGTCTCTCTCAAAAATAAATAAACATTAAAAAAATATTTTTTTTAAATAAATAAAAACCTGTTTTGGGGGTGCCTGGATGGCTCGCTCAGTCGGTTGAGTGACCGACTCTTGATTTCAGCTCAGGTCATGATCCCAGGGTCATGGGATGGAGCCCCACACTGGTTAAGATTAAGATTCTCTTGGGGCGCCTGGGTGGCACAGTCGGTTGGGCGTCCGACTTCAGCCAGATCACGATCTCGCAGTCCGTGAGTTCGAGCCCCGCGTCAGGCTCTGGGCTGATGGCTCAGAGCCTGGAGCCTGTTTCCGATTCTGTGTCTCCCTCTCTCTCTGCCCCTCCCCCGTTCATGCTCTGTCTCTCTCTGTCCCAAAAATAAATAAACGTTGAAAAAAAAATTTTTTTAAAGATTCTCTCTCCCTCTCACCCTTCCCCGCTCAGGCATGAGTGTGAGTGTACACATTCTCTCACATTGAAAAAAAAAAAACGGTTAAAAAAATAAAAACCTTTCTTGTGTGTGAAGTGATGAGAATAGAAGTTAGAACACTGACAAGTAAAGAAGAACTTCTAAGCGATAATTTCTTAAGGAAGAAATCTGGCAAAGAAATGATGCAAAGAAAACTACTGGAATCAAATAACAAAAAATTTCAGTGTACCCACTGAGATAAAATTTGTGTCAACATTTTGACACGGTAAGTTGCGTACATTATAAGAAAGCATGAGTTTTTTAAAAACCAGCTTAAGATGACTACAGATAAGATGTTTGAGTAGCAAGAGATGAAAGTTGCCAGAAATAGGAAGATAACTAATTAGGCAGGAAACTCCATTAAAGCAGTCCTTACACATATCTTCAAAAGTGCATCCCAAGGCAAGAATCAGAATCAGAATTCTGATAAAAGGCAGTTGCATCTCCTATGAGATTGGCTACTCTCTGTGTTTAGTCTAGTGCTAATATCACCTTGACCTGAATTTGAGTCTTCTAATGTTTCTCTTTAGCAAAAATGAAAAGTATGCTAACATCTCTGAAGATGTTTATATTGAAAACAATGCTGAAAATACTGTACTAGAATACTGATGCAATATTGTCTTTCAAAAATCACCTTCTTCCCTAATTATAAGCATATGTTAATGAGTTTTGACAAATATATATACTCGTATAACCACTACCACAATCAAAAGCATATCTGTCACCCTAAATGATCTTTGTTCCTTTGCAGTGTCCCCTCATTCCAACAACCACTGATCTGCTCTCTGTTATAGACTAGACTGCCTTTTGTACAATTTCATATAAATGAAATCCTACAATATGTACTCTTCTGTCTGGCTTCTTTAACTCAGCATAATGTTTTTGATTGATCCATGTTGTTGCGTGTATTAACAGGCTATTCATTTTTATTGCTGAGTAGTATTCCAATGTGTTTTTCCTGCAATATATTTTCAAACCACTGATATGCCTCTTACACATTATGATTACCATATGATGTAATTATGTATGTGGAACATTTCCTAATTAAAAAAAAAACCACATTCATAAGAAATAAATCAGATATGGATGATATCCATATCATCCATTACTGGAAGCAGTAAGTCCCAGATTTTACAGATAGTAAATAATCAAAGACAACTGATTATACTGTGAATAATGCCTTATTATTTAGCAGTTTATAATAATAGTATTAATTTTGAAATATACCCTTTAGTTTCTGTTTTATCTTTATTTAAGGGATCTCTTTAAGTTGACTGACATAATACTGAGCCTCCAGGTCCTTATCACCTGCACAGAAATGAAACAGCCTAAGAAGTTAAATATTTCAAACCCCATGGGAAATAAGTACAGAAACTAACAGAATTTAAGTCATGGGAAATAATTTTATTAATCCTTAATGAAAGCATCATAGAAATTTATAAAGTAAAGCAGAAACCTATTAAATACATACTATCTAATACTGTTGAAAAACTGTCTCAATCAGTTATCAAACAACATTGATAGGACTTTAGGATTAAATATTAAACATCACAGGAAAAAAGATATTTTATTGCATATCAGAAAATATATTCAAAAGGAAAAGAAAAAATAATCAAATTCTCAACACTAGTCATGGACTTGATATAAAATGCATGACAAAATGTGAGGGCCCACACTTCAACTGTTAAGTTTTGCTTTCCAACTGGGTAAGATACAGAGTTAGTCATTTTAGAATGGGCTGAATTCGGAGTCATTCCTTATCATTCAGAAATTCTACTTCAGAGTAGATAGTGCAGTACAAAAATGGTAAAGTATAATTTTAAAGATAAAATTATATTACTACAACCTGTAATATATTAATACAGAATTAGAAAAACTTATTGAATTATTAATACGTAATATGAAAAATCAAGAAAACCAGGACAGAACACACATATCTACATAAAACTTTTATTCAAATCATAACTTTTGGAGAAAAGAAGTAAAAATGGTAATCAAGTCAATTTGATAACTCTGTTGGGCACCTAAATAACATCGTTAACTAAAAGTTGGGTAACATATGTTAAAATTATAATACTGAGGAAAAAAAGTTTATCCATTTTTCATTGCTGTGTAACAAATCACTACAAACTTAGTAGTTTCAGACAATACCCATTTATTATCTCACTGTTTCCCTGGCTCACAAGTCTGGACTTAGTTAGCTGGGTCCCCTGCTCAGGATCTCACAAGGAAGCAATCAAGGTGTCAGCCAGGACAATTCTCATCTGAAGCTCAGGATCCCCTTCCAAGTTCACTAGTTCCTGGCAGAATTCGCTTCCTTGTGGCTGTAATAGCTAAGGTCACCACTTTCTTGCTAGCTGTTAGCCAGAGGCCACTATCAACTCCTAAAGGCCACCTATACTTCCCTGCCATGTGAATGCTTTTTTTTTCCAGGCCAGCAGAAGCATGCCTCTCAGACTTTCTTCTCCTCTCTAGTCTTCTATGAAGGAATCTCATCAAATGTCAATGGTAATCACAGAAGTGACTATCCTATTACCGTTTACCATGTAACATAACCTAATCAATGGAGCTATAACACCACAATATTCACAGGTTCCACCCACACGTAAGAGGAGGGAATACAAGGTATCTACACTAGGAATCAGAAATTTGGAGGGCCATCTTAGAATTTGGCCTATCATAGATATGTAAAGAATGCTACAAGAGCAAAAGAGGAAATAATAGGATTCAGATAAGCACAACAAAGAAAGAAACAAGAAGTTAACCTATGAATCCTTGCTAATCACACTCCAGGCATTATTCTTGAATTTTTTCTTTATTTTTAAATGAAGAAGTCTCAGAAAAGTAACTTGCCATTTGTTATATAGTATGGATCTACCCAAAAGAAATGTTTGAATTAACATACCTAGGTAACTAGCTAGCTAGGTAATTTGTTACCTAGGTAAATGGTTGGATGTTGGACTAAGAGTGAGGAGGCAGGGAGGCATGCTATCAAGTAAAAAGAAACACAGTACAAAGACAGAAATCAGGCAGACTACACAGAATAAGAAAACTACAAAATAAGGTCTTTAGTTCAGCCTCACTTGAGCACACAGTGTGTGATAGGGAAGGGATGGAGATGAGCTTGGAAAGACTGGCAGGGGCCAGAGTAACAAGGATCTTATGAAAACTTAATCCTTAAGGCTAGATGAAGCAACAGAAGGATTTAAGGCAGAGGTGTGACAAACTTTATTTGATTTAAAAAAGATTCTTCTGGAAAAAAAGGTATAGCATAGCCTCCACACCAAACTTTTTAAGCAATTTTAACTGTGTCAGATATTAGTTATCAATACAAGTTATATATGAAGTACATGCAGGAAAACTAAGAATTCATAATAGATGAAGAATTTTAGGTATGAAGTTAATCCTTTCCCCACCAAAAAAGCCCATTATATACATTTCAAAGAGCATGGTGAAACTGGAGAAAACACTGCAATAGTGTAACCATACTGATATCAAATGCCTACCTTTACTTCACCACTTCCACCAGCACTTAGCACGTTTCTCCATCCTTGCTCCCTGGCCCTATTTATTCTCTCCAACTTTTGGGGAAAAGAAACAAACAAAACACAATTTCAAGTATTTAATATAAAGTACATGAAATACATTTACTAATACAATGGAAATCAGTGTATTCCTTTGGAAAAAAAAGTACGTGTGTGAGGAGGAGGTGGAACGTACCAAGAAAAATGGATTATTCTTACCCTTTCCTTTTCCTGTCTTTTCATCTGTTCAGCCTTCATTAAACTAATCTGTAACAATTTTAAAGACAAACTTCTTAGAGCTCTTAAAACTATTATCATCTACAACTTGGCAAGGGAAGAAAAATAAAAGCAAAAAAACTACCTGATCCTTTTGTTTCTTTTCTTTTTCAATAAATTCCAACCTTCTCTTTCTTGCTGCTTCCTTAAATAAAAAAAGAACAGTTTCATCAAAAATAATTGCTACTTTTTTCTGGTTTCATAAGGAAAGTTAGTGCACCAATAGTAGAGGTATGCCCAGAGAGATTAGGGGAAAAAAAAAAAAAAAAGAAAGAATTAAAGTTAAAGGTTTCTGTTTGAAAGAAATAAGGAGGAAAGGTTTGGAGGTTTTATAAGATTTTGTTTCTTTTCTTATAATTGTTTTTGCAAAGCTTTAAAATAAGCAGACAGATGTCTTTATACCTCAAACATTTTCCTCCTTTCTTCTCCAGGATTCACTTTCTTCACTGGAATTTGATGGGCCTGGACAAAAAGTAAAACTACAAATTAGATAAGGATTTTGAGGTACTCATTTGAAAAAATTCAAATTTAAGGAAATTCAAAATAAGAAAAAGGTAGTCAATACTGCCATGACTCTGTTTCAAAATATATTATCCCTATAGTAATACAACAGTAGGGAACTTCAACACTCATTTACATCAATGGATAGATAGATCATCCAGACAGAAAATCAACAAGGAAACAGTAGCTTTGAAAATCACATTAGACCAGATGGACCTAACAGATACACATAAAACATTCCAACCAAAAACTTCAGAATACACATCCTTTTCAAGTGCACATGGAACATTCTCCAGAATGTTAGGCAACAAAACAAGTTTTAATAAATTCAAAAAGATTAAAACCATGTCATGCATCCTTTCCAACCATAATGATATGAAATTAGAAATCAATCACAAGAAAAAATCTGGAAAGAACACAAACACATGGAGGCTAAATAATAAGCTACTAAATAATGAAGGATCAACCAAGAATTCAAAGAGAAATTTAAAAATACATGGAAACAAATGAAAATGAAAACACAACAATCCAAAATCTTTGGGATAAAGCAAAAACTGTTCTAAAAGGGAAGTTTACAGCAATATAGGCCTACCTCAAGAAACAAGAAAAATCTCAAATAAACAACCTAACTTTATATATAAAGATGCCCTGTTGATTTTATTTTTATTTATTTATTTATTTATTTATTTATTTATTTATTTAAATGTTTATTTATTTTTGAGAGAGAAGGCTAGCAAGCAGGGGAGGGGCAGAGAGAGAGGGGGAGAGAGAATCTCAAGCAGGCTCCACATTGTCAGCACGGAGCCCAATGTGGGGATCGATCTCACAAACTGCGACATCATGACCTGAGCTGAAAGCAAGAGCCAGACACTCAACTGACTGCGCCACCCAAGGCACCTCCCCTAAAGATGCCCTGTTGATTTTAATTATAAAGGAAAGAAAATGTTATTTTAAAAAATTACCTCAAAAAAAATTACTTCAATGATCATTTATATTATCAAAATAATATTAAATTTTATTAATTTAACTTATTAAATCATGAAAAGTATCTTTGGGTGGAGGCACCTGGGTGGTTCAGTCATTTAAGTATCCAACTCTTGATTTTGGCTCAGGTCATGATCTCAGTTTGTGGGATCAAGCCTTATGTCAGGCTCTGTGCTGACATCAAGGGGCCTGCTTGAGATTCTCTCTCTCTCTCTCTCTCTCTCTCTCTCTCTCTCTCTCTCTCTTTCCCTGCTCCTCCCCCTCCCCTGCTCACACATGTGCTCTCACTCTCAAAAATAAATAAATAAACTTTTTTTTTTTAAAGTGCTTTTGGGGGCGCCTGGGTGGCGCAGTCGGTTGAGCGCCCGACTTCAGCCAGGTCACGATCTTGCGGTCCGTGAGTTCGAGCCCCGTGTCGGGCTCTGGGCTGATGGCTCAGAGCCTGGAGCCTGTTTCCGATTCTGTGTCTCCCTCTCTCTCTGCCCCTCCCCCGCTCATGCTCTGTCTCTCTCTGTCCCAAAAATAAATAAACGTTGAAAAAAAAAATTTTTTTTTAAAAAATAAAAAGTGCTTTTGGTAACAATTCCATATCAATAGCAGCTGTCTTTTAGCAAAAGCCAATGTTATGAAATTACTTTTATATACCAATCATTATTTCAGTTTTCTAAATTTTATAAAATTATCCAGAGATAAGCACTAAAATTCTAAAAGGCAACTCAGAATAAATAAAATAAATGATTGTGAATTAATATGAAGCTAGTAAAATTAATAAAAAAGAACCAGGAAGACACAAACTTTATTTATAGTAAGATTTCAGAAGATATTTGATTTCTTCTTCAGAAAGCAACATGATATAGAATTTCTCCTTATGAAATGCAACTAATTTATTTTAATGGATACATTATTTAATATGAGCACAATAATGCTATTTAGTATATTACACTACCCAGCATATTGATAACCTGATAAAATACGAATGATTCTTTTTATAATGTGCTTTGCCAGTTTAATTCATGACCATCATAAACCAAATCCATTTTAATTTCTTCTTTTAAGTAAGCTCTATGCCCAATGTGGGGTATGAACTCACAACCCTGAGATCAAGAGTCACATGCTTACATACCATTGAATCAGCTAGGTGCCCCTAAACCAAATCCATTTTATTGATACAGTCTAAGTTAGCTTAAAGCTGCAAAACAGTGCAGTAAGTGGTACTAAATCTCACACCATAAGTAACCAAACAGTGAGTTTACTACCTGAGAAGACCCAAGTGGTAGATTCCCAGAATCATCCCACCCCCTCACCATATTATTAGGTCCTAACTCCTAACTGCCAATTTTGGCTAGTTACTTCAAGTTTCACTTAAGTTAACCATGTATCTCAGCACTTAACTCCAGAAATGGCACTAGGGCCAATGAAATGACAATAATAGTGAAATATTTAAAGAAAAGTAACTTTTGAATTTTTTCTGAAAGTAACCAAGAGTAAGAAATACAGTTCACAT
The DNA here is from genome assembly GCF_022837055.1 of Prionailurus viverrinus. Taxonomy (NCBI): domain Eukaryota; kingdom Metazoa; phylum Chordata; class Mammalia; order Carnivora; family Felidae; genus Prionailurus; species Prionailurus viverrinus. Next base: position 59,046,982 of record NC_062564.1, on the reverse strand, counting down.
CCAGACCCTGTAAAGATACACAGTATGTATAGTTGGTTTTATTTCCATCTGTTACTAAAAAAAGGACCCATTTTTTACCTCCAAAACAGACTTTTCCATCACTAAAAGCAACCCAAAATTTTAAAATAGTCAAGGGAGGGCACTGGGGCCACTGCTATTGACTGTAAGAAAAAAATACAATTGGAGATAATGCTCTTCATAGTATTATAAACACGCAGTTAATATTTCAAAGCATGTTCTGTATATAAAATTTAAACTAGTGGGAAATGTTACACAGAATTTTTGTAAAAATACATACTCCTTCCATTCCTTCCATAAGAAGGAATATTATTGGGCAATAAAGAGGAATGCAGTACTGATACATGCTACAACATGGATAAATGCCACAACCTTGAAAACATTATGCTAAGTAAAAGAAGCCAGTAACAAAAGACCATGTGTTATATGATTTCATTTACATGAAATTTCCAGAATAAGAAAATCTACAGAGACAGAAGTAGATTAGTGGTTGCCTAGGGCAATGGGGTTAAGGGGAAGAATGGGCAGCGAAAGCTAATGGGAAAAGAATTTTTTTGATGATGAAAATGTTCTAAAACTGATTGTGGTGATAGCTGCACAACTCTGATCTCACTAAAACTATTCAATTCTAAACTTTAAATGTATGGATTGTACAGTATGTGAAATAAATCTCAGTAAAGCTATTTTAAAAATATACATAACCCTAAGAGTTGCAGAATCATAATTTCTGGACATAGAGCTCTGCATTATATATTTTGAAAGGTTACACAGGTTAACTCAATCATCAGGTCTAGCACTGGTTTCAACATCTGTGAACCACAACACCAAACAATTTAAAAATATTAACAAAGGGGACACCTGGGTGGATTAGCCGGGTAAGCATCTGACTCTTGATTTCAGTTCAGGTCATGATCTTATGGTGGTGAGATAGAGCCCTGCGTCAGGCTCTCTGCTGAGAGTGAAATCCGCTTGGGATTCACTCTCTCCCTCTCTCTCTGCCCTTCCCCCGCTCATGGTCTCTCTCCTCTCTCTCTCTCTCTCTCTTTCTCTCTCTCTCTCTCAAAATTAAAAAAGAAAACAACAACAACAACAAAACATTAAATGTATTAACACAAGTAACACAGATCTCACTATAAACAAACAGCTTTTAAACAGATTACCCAATAGTGAGCAGTAAGAAGAGAATGTTTAATTAACACACCTACATACTCTTAGGTAAGTTAAATGAAGACACCGATTATATTCATCTTTTAATGCTCCATTACGACATATACAAGATACTCAAATATTTGTGAAATAAAAATATCAAGCTGGGGTCCTAGGTGGCTCAGTTGGTTAAGTTTCTGACTCTGGGTTTCAGCTCAGGTCATGATCTCACAGTTTGTGAATTTGAACCCTGATTCAGGTTCTGTGCTAGCAGAGGCTGCTTAGGATTCTCTCTCTCCCTCTCTCTCTGCCCCTCCCCTGCTCTCATTCAAAATAAATAAGTAAACTTAAAAATATATATATCAAGCTGTTTCTTTGTCACACAGGTATTTTCAACTGTATCTATACAGAAGAGAAAAATATGGTAACATAAAACATCCATATTAAGACAAATGTTTTGTTCTGTGTTTCTTTTTAAAAATATGAACCAGGGGCGCCTGGGTGGCTCAGTCGGTTAAGTGTCCGACTTCGGCTCAGGTCATGATCTCGCGGTCCGTGAGTTCGAGCCCCACGTCAGGCTCTGTGCTGACAGCTCAGAGCCTGGAGCCTGTTTCAGATTCTGTGTCTCCCTCTCTCTCTGACCCTCCCCCATTCATGCTCTGTCTCAAAAATAAATAAACGTTAAAAAAAAAAAAATTTAAAAAAAAAAAAATCTGAACCAAAACACTAAAACATATTCATAGAGCTCCCTCTGGTGGCACAATAACAGAATCTTAAAAAAAAAAAAATAACATTATTACAGGAACTGGAGCAAAGAAAGTTTCTATGAAAATATTCCCAAAATTTGTTGGGTAGTAATAACTTAATACATTATTAGTTAAAATTTTTACAACTGCAAATGATAGACAATATCATTAAGTGTTTATGGTTTTTCTTATTAACTTCTCATTATGAAGCTTTCACCTCCTCCATGAACGCACCAAACGTATACCTATTATGGAGCAATTCCTCCTGAAGAACTGAGGGCTGACTTTACAGCTTCTGCACAGCAAAAGACAGAACAGCAAAAGAGACAAAGACATGGTAAAAAAACAAAAACAAAAACAGGGAATCCCCACCCCAATGCTGAGAACTACAGTGGGGACGGATAGTACTGAGGAGCTAGGAGCAAATCGGTCTGCCCTGGAGTACAGACAAAAAGCCACACTTGCCTACTTGCCTCAGCATGCCCTGGGTCCCTACTCCACACCATCCCCCAGAGGCTTGGGGCTTCAGAAGAGCAACTAGCACATAAAAGAGCCAGCCCTAAAACTCTACCAAGGGCAGGAGAGCTGCTCGTATCCTTTCTGGGCCAAGACAGAGGGGCTAGTGAGCAACACAGTTTACTCCCCCTCCACTTTAGTAAGCTGGCCTGCCGCCTGAGTGGACCCTGGACCTCTAACCCACATCAATGCAGCCACCAGGCCGTGAACACGACACCCTTGGTCAGCACTTACTATAGCTCCAGCTTTTGTGTCAAGGTGACATAGGTGTGCAAAGCACCCTGGAACACTCCAGGCCCAGATCACTCTGGCTTCAGACAGCTTACTAGGGCACCCCTGGTGCACGGTATTATGGGACCTCCCAGCTGATGCCTATTTCAACTCCAGCTGCCCCAAAACACCCCCAAGTGTACTGGTGCTGATGTGGCAAAATGGAAAAGAAAATGTAGATAAAATTAAATTTACTGCCCAATGGCAAAAACTTGAGGCAGGGAGAGTAAAACATTCCTCTAGGAACTCTCTACAGTCTTAATGTTAACGTTTTGCTAGAGGGAAAAACAACCTTAGCTTGACAATAGCTAGGCCTCCAATATCTTAAGAGTCTTCTTTAGCATATGAAATTCGTTTTGGAAACCTCCCTTTTGGCTTTTCCTCCCCAACTCCACAGTATATAACCAGTCACTCCTTATAACCCCAGAGCAGTTCTTTCTGGCCATGGGTCCTGTCCCCATGTTTTAATAAAGGGATTTCTTTCAACTGAAACGGCAATAATTAATAACATGAAGACATCAAAAGTAAAAATCTCACTAGAAATGGCAAAGATAGGATTAATCACTTATAAAGATACTAAAAAGCTTGAAAGAAAAAAGTAAAATTAACTACAATAATTAGTTAAGGGATACATAAAATAAGAAAAACATAAGAGTGACTTAAAAATATAACATGTGGAGGGGAAAGAAAAATGTAGAGTTTTGGAAGGTGTTCAAATTTAAGTTGCTATCAACCTAAGCTCTCATACATGTCAAGATGATATAATGTGAATCTCACAATACCACAATGTAAGAGCTTATAGTAAATGCACAAAAGAAAATGAGAAAAAAAACTACACATGACATTAAAGAAACTCATCAAATAGGCACATGAAAAGATGCTTAACATCACTATCATCAGGGAAATACAAATCAAAACCACAATGAGCTATCACTTCACACTAGTCAGAAAGGACAGTATCGAAAAGACAAGAAATAAGTGTTGACAAGGATGTGGAAAAAAGGGAACCAACTCTCAGAGCACTACTGGTAGAAATGTAAATTTGTGCAGCCACTACAGAAAACAGAATGGAGGTGCCTCAAAAAAACAGAACTAGAGCTACCATATGATCCCAGTAATTCTACTAGTAGGTATCTATCCAAAAGAAATGAAAACATTAATTGGAAACAATATATGTACTTCTATGTTCACTGCAGCATTATTTACAATGGTGAAGATATGGAAATGACCCAAGTGTCCATGAGTAAATAAATGGATAAAGAAGAGGTGGTGTATATATACAATGGCATACTACTCAGCCATAAAAAAGGAATAAAATCTTACCATATATGACAACACAGATGGACCTAGAGGGTATGATGCTAAGTTAAAAAGTCAGAGAAAGACAAATACTGCATGGTTTTACTTATATGTGGAATGTAAAAAACAAAAAACAAAACTCATATTCATAGCTAGAGAGAACAAGCTGATGGTTACCAGAAGGGAAGGTCCGGGGGGGGGGGGGGGGTGGTAGGGGACAAACTAGGTGAAGAGAATTAAGAAGTACAAACTTCCAGTTATAAAATAATTAAATCATGGGTTGGTAATGTGAACAGGGGGAATAGAGTCAATAAACACTGCATGAACTTAGTAAGGTGACAGACTGACTTATTATGGTAACCATTTCACAATGTACACAAATGTCAAATCAGTCTATGGGATACCTGACACCAATATAGTATTATGTCAATTATATCTCATTAAATCAAAACAAAGGAGACGTTTATAAGAATGTAATCAATCTGACTTCATATCAGTGAATTATAATACAACCACTGATAGTAATAATAAACATTTACATTAAGTATATATAATATTAAATTAAAACATAACAAGTTATCTATAAACTATCGGATACACATGAAAAATACAGGCAACGTATATTTGAATACAAATGTGGAGGGGCCAACCACAAAATTAATTTAAATTAAATGCAGTGTTTGGATAATGGGAATGTTACTTTCCTTAACTCTCAAAACTATTCTAAAAGACTATAGCACATTTATTAGAATACATACTTTGTAGGAAAAAAAACCCTGCAAATCAAAGTTATACTACTTAAATTACTTTGAAGAACCAAAAACTGTAACAGAAATGAAGTTTCCATCTCAAGAATTACACATGTATATAAAAAAATTGATTTCGAGGAACCTGGGTGGCTCAGTCAGTTAAGCGTCCGACTTCGGCTCAAGTCATGATCTCGTGGTCCATGAGTTCAAGCCCCGCATCGGGCTCTGTGCTGACAGCTCAGAGCCTGGAGCCTGTTTCAGATTCTGTGTCTCCCTCTCTCTGACCCTCCCCCCATTCATGCTCTGTCTCTCTCGGTCTCAAAAATAAATAAAAGTTAATAAATAAATAAATAAATAAATAAATAAATAAATAAATAAATAAATAAATAAATAAATTGATTTCAATGCTCTAAAGCTTTCTCTTCATGACCTCACACTGAAGTAGTCACCTTTAAGCACTGAGAATAAAAACTCAACAACACTGGCCTTATTTGTACCTAAAAGCAGACTTGTTATCTGGCCTTTAACCCTATTAAGTACTGTTAAAATATTAAAGAATATTACTTTCCTGATTTGGAATTCATTTTTTTTTTCCTTTTCAGTACAAACTCATTTCCCTTTTATTAAAGTTCTAGTTACCATGACATCGTTTGGTACTCAATAGAGGAAAACTTGTTCAAATAAAGTAATATGTTATTATCAGTATTTTCTATAATCAGGCAGCATTATGAATAAATCCTTGAGAAGCCATCCATGGGGTTTACACTTTGTCAAGGCCCAGCTCCTCTGGAATGCAGATTTCCAGTTCATTTAAAGCTGGTTCCTGGATGACACAGAAGTAGATTTCCTTATGAGGTTCTGCTTTGTCCTAACCTCTAGGATGTGATATGCACTAGCAAAATCCTTTAGCTGTCTGAATGCCTGCAAAGCGGCATCAATGATTTTGGGTTCTGGAACCAGGTCACAGCCCACAAGCATGTTCATCCCTTTACTCAATTCGCAAGCATCAGTATCTGGCTTGTTGAAGTATGTTATCCAGTGGGCATCAAACTCCTCATTTGTCTCATGTGACTCAGGGGAGTAGCAGTGAACTGACTGGACAGTGGCCCATGACAGTGCAGCTGGGAAGCAGGGCCCAGATCCAGGTACAGGAGGCCTCAAGGGCTGGCATAGGAGACTGTGGCTGTTGCAACAGAGTGGCCCTCAGCAAGACGGCAATAGTGGCACACAGCCTAAGCTGGAATTCATTTACTCATTTATTCACTGATTTTTTTAAAAGTCTTATTAAACACTCACTTTGTGCAAAATGTAAAACACAGCCCCTAACTTCAGAGAGATGACAGTCTAATAAAACAGCATTAAGAAGATACATATGAGGTACTAAAGGAGTTACTGTCCTGTTTCCTGTTTTTTAGAGGGTAAAAGGGACAACTGGGGAAGAAACAAGAAAAGCCTCTGGAAAAAAATTTATCCTAGTGTTCCCTAAGTCCCTTAGAACAATCGAGAACTATAAACATCAATTCACACTGCCAGCATAGTAGTGTTCCAGGAAATAATGCCAATATTACATTCTTTAACCTACAAGCTAACAATGTGAACAGTTACCATACAAATTGCTCCTTTTGCCTTTTCTCAGGCCTACGACTCTAGTTAAACTGTAACATGTGAGGGCAAAAGAAATATAGTCTTTACTTTGTATTCTCCAAGTGCTCACATAATAATACAGTATCGATATCACATGTACCTACACAGGAAAGAGAGTCAAACAAAAAAGAACATTTAAAAAGGAAGAAGGGATATGTAATGAATAACGAAAAGAAAGAAAAAAGTACATACTAGTCATTAACTAATGCCAAGTCCAATTTAGATCAGACTTGCAATTTTGGAGCATTATTGACATTGGTGGATTGAATGCAGGTTCTGGAAAGTGTTCAATACACAAACGTGAATATAACATTTATTTGGTAGGGCAGTACTTTGCCACTGAATGTTTGCTACATGAATATATTTTGTTTGTTTTATGTCAATAAGCCTGGGTCTAATGATGCTTAGATTTGAATTCTTGGGTAGGACAGGTAAAGGAATTATCTTAATTGTTAGTATCCTTAGTGCTATTATTGATAATAATCTTAGCAGACTATTTATATAACTAAAGAAAACAGTTATTAAAACTTTTTTTTTCCAGTATTCACCTCATGGAATAAAGACACACTCCAGTGTTCTCAAGAAAGTTGACCATTGTTCTCGTCTCTAGGTTTTATTTTTTTATTATTTATCAATTTGCTAAAAACAGTAACAAAAAGGCTTTTGTAAATAGTTTTACTACAATTTTTTGTTGTCACTCATTCTTTTAAAGAATTAACATTTGACTGACTTGACAAAATCTAAGTTCCTATCCATTAATCTATTCACTTATGCAGTAAGTATTTATTGAGTGCCTACTCCTTGCCAAGAATCATTTGCCAGGAACCAGTGAACATAACAACAAGCAAGAAATTCCTGCTTTCACGGAGCTTACACTGAAATAAAAAAGACTAGCGATAAACAAGTAAGAAATACACAGTGCATTAGATAGTTATAATGTGAAGAAAAATAAAGCACAATAAAGTAGATAAAACTGTGGGGGTAGGGTTGAGGGATAGTTAAATGACATAGAGTGATCAAGGATGAAAGCTCTATTCATGAATTGAGTTCTGAATACAAATCTGAAGGAAGTTAAGGAGAAAACTGCGCAGTCTTCTTAAGGGACAGTCCTTTAGGAAAGGAGAATAGGAAGTAAAAACACATTTTCAGATAAGTGCTTGAAAGGTTTGAAGGCAACAAAGTTAATCAGAATGCAGGCTGGGGTTGGGGGTAGGTAGGTAGCAAATGGGGAAGTAGAAAACAAGGCTTGGAGAGGTAATAAGGGCATCAGAGGGCTCTGTAGACCACTATAAGGACTCTGGCTTTTATTGAGCAAAATGAAAAGCCAGTGCAAAGTTTCAAGCAGTAAAGTGCAATGATCTGACCTTCATGGTAAAAGAAGTATTAGGCTGCTCAAGTGAGAACAGACTGAAGTTAATTTTAGAAGGTGTGAGATCAGCCAAAACATTATAACCAAGGTGAAAGGTGAGGGTGGCTAGGACTAATTTGGTGACAGAAATAATGAGGAATAGTCAAGACCACTGCATATATTTTGAAGGCAGAGTCAACAGAACGTGATGTTGGAAGGGTAGTCAACGATAACTCCAGAAGTCTTTGATGAGAATAAATGGAAGAATGAAGTTAGCATTTACTAAATTCAGAAGGGATGTGTGGAGGATGTGCAATCAGCAGTTCAGTTTTACACATGTGAATTTTGAGATGCCTATTAGAAATTCAATTAAAGATGATAAGACAGATGTAAGTCTCAAGTTCAGGAAAGAAGTATTGGCTGCAGATAAAAATCTGGGTGTCAGTTTTCAGATGCTGTTAATTAGAAAGTGAGCATGGCACAAGAGGAAAGATACCCAAGGACTGAGTATTTAAGCATTTCAGCATGTAGAGAGGTCAGAAACAGGAGGAGGAACTTATCAAGGAGGCTGAGAAAAGCAGTCAATCAGGTAGGAGGGGAATCAGAAAAGTGCAATACTTTGAACTCAAGTGAAGACATATTTAAAGAAGGAGGGGGTAATCAAGTGAGTCAAAAACTGAGGCCGAGGAAGAAGAGAACTGACCCCTAGACTTAATAATACAAAGCTCACCGATGTCCTTGGCAAGAGCGGTTTTATAACAGCATGACAAAGCCCTGAGTGGATGGGTTCAAGACAAAATGAGAAGAAGTGGAGACAGCATAAACAATGTTCTGGAAAAGTTATGCTGTTAAAGGAAGCAGAGATACAGGGAAGGAGCTGGAAAGAGATATGAGAGATAAGGAAAGGGTCTGGGTTTTTTGTTGTTGTTGTTGTTGCTTTAAAGAAGGAAGACACAACATATTTGATTGCTAACAGAAATGATTCAGTAATAGGAAAAATATGATGCAGAAAAGAGTATGAGTTCTTTAGTAGGCAAAGAAAAAATAAAAAATAGTATACAAATGGCAAGGATGAATTTAAGAAACAAAACAAATGAGCAAAGGGAAAGAGAGACAAACTAACAGATTCTCTCTCTTTTATTTTAGAAACAGATTCTTCACTTTTAGAGAACTGATGGTTACTAGAGAGGAGGTGGGTGGAGGGATGAGTTAAATAGGTAATGGGGATTAAGGAGCATACTTGCTGTGATGAACAGTGGGTGTTGTATGGAAGTGTTGAATCACTATATTCTACACCTGAAACTAATATGCATGTTAACTAACTGGAATTTAAATAAAAACCTTAGGGGCGCCTGGGTGGCGCAGTCGGTTAAGCGTCCAACTTCAGCCAGGTCACGATCTTGCGGTCCGTGAGTTCGAGCCCCGTGTCAGGCTCTGTGCTGACAGTTCAGAGCCTGGAGCCTGCTTCCAATTCTGTGTCTCCCTCTCTCTCTGCCCCTCCCCCGTTCATGCTCTGTCTCTCTCTGTCCCAAAAATAAATAAACGTTGAAAAAAAAATTTTTTTAAATAAAAAAATAAATAAAAACCTTAAAAAAATGGAAGGTTTTGATGGGGGGTGGGAGGGAGGGGAGGGTGGGTGATGGGTATTGAGGCGGGCACCTTTTGGGAGGAGCACTGGGTGTTGTATGGAAACCAATTTGACAATAAATTTCATATATTTAAAAAAAAAATGGAAGATTTGACTCAGATCATACCAGAGACAGATCACTCAAAGTAACAGGATGAAAAGCAGATATATATAAACAGATATGACTGACTGCAAGTAGTGGTAGTGAGAGCATGGGAAAATTTTCTTCCAATTGCTTCTATTTTCTCAGTAAAAGAGGAAGCAAGGTCATTTGCTTGAAGTGGAAAACAAGAAGGTAAGAAACAACCATCTAGAAAGTGGGGGAGTAATTAGACTGAGGAAATAGAATAGGATGGCCAGAAGGTGCTCACTTGACATTATTAGTTATAAGTCTAAAGTGAGACCAGTCAGAATAGTTGTATGCTTTCTCCAACCACATTCCACTGCCCAAGTTCAGGCACAAAAGAGATGGAGAGTTGGATTTCACAGTTAGTTTTTGCTAGGTAATTTGTAATAGTGAAAGACAAGGGCAAGAGAGGTGAGGCTTTGTAAATTATAATGAAAGAATATGGATTTTAAGCCAAAACAGGAAAATAAAAATGAAGAGAGGGACACTGAAAAAAAAAAAAACAACTAGTAAAACCCATATATCTAAATAGGACAAAGAAGTTGTGGAGGTAGAGTCCTTGAGGAATAAGCTGGAAAGACAGGAAGTAATGGTAAGTCATGGGATGCTTATAATTGAGACTATGGAAGAGTTGCTATTATCAACAATGATAAACGTGATGGTATGACTACAGGTGAGAGTCCTAAGGGTGGTGGACAAAATCACTGAAAGAGAACAAATAAAAGACTGTGTACTATTGGAAGGATCATTGTTTTGGATACTGAAATCACCAAGAATTAAGACAGTGTTGGGAAAAGTGACAGGGAGTCAAGTGTTAAACTTTTCAAAAAATGAGGGTCTACAGATGAACCTAACATAGAGGGTTAACAGGTGTATAGTCTGGCAGGAAAAGCCTCAGAAACCTTTGGGGGGTGGTTAGGGAGCAGGGGAGACTCCTGCAGTGAGAAGCAAGGAAAACACCTCCCTCATCCTAGTTCTAGACCCAGCGGTATTAAGGGATTAGAAAGAAAATAGTCACTATGTAAGAAAGTTGTACAATGGTGTGTGCAGGGACAAGCCAGGTTTTAGAGCAAAAAAGGTGAAGGGGTGTAGAACACAGGGATTTTGCTGATAATGTGATAATTTGCTGATAATAAGCCAACAAGAGGGCTTTCTGGAAGAGTTTAGAGAGGTATGCAGAGGGTGGGGGTCAGATTAGGTTATGACCAGAGGGAAAAGTCTGGAGTCCAGGGCTTCTGGTGATTATAGAAGAGGAATAAAAGATATGATGGAAATGGTCCATTAGGCCTAGATAAATGTTATACTGAAGGGCAGAAGGGAGGGAGGAAGGGAAGTAAGAAGGAAGGAAGAAGAAAAAACTGGTATGCCACTTATATTGCTCCCCAGCCACAAATTCGCCCTCCATTGTCCTCCTTGTGAGAAGAAAGTGGACAATATAAACACGTCTTCTCTGCTTGCTATCATGATGTTAAGCTTTGTCAGCAGACAATGTTGGAAGGACAATGCAGAAGAAAACAGCCTCTATTCCTGATTAGCATGCTTCCTTTCTTCTTGTTCCTGCTGCATGTGGGACACAGTGACATTTACCCTGTGGGCAGCTGCCAGGATTGTTCTGCTGGTGCCCCTGCCAGCTTCCCTGTGAACTTTAGCAGCAACCCCAAGGCCAGCTTCCCACCAAATTCTGCTGGTGACCCAACTGGCACCCCAGCCTACTACCCAAAGAGTTCAGCAACCTCTAGCAACTCCCACCCGCACTCCAAAAGGCTTCCCAGAAGATTCAACGATCCTTCAAGCAGCTCCCCAGTGCATTTCACTGGCACTCTAGGCAGGTTCCCAGGAGCTTCATCAGCTCTACAGTGGACAGTTTCATGTTTGCCAGCCTCGGCCTATGGCACATCAGTGAACTCCACCATCCAGTGGTTTACAGCCATACCACAACCAATAAAATTTGAATCTCAGCCTTAAGGATGGGACTGGAGAGATCTTCCAAAGTCTATTCCTTCTTTGGGTACTCTGTCTCAGCCCTAGGAAGAGTGGCTGCTTCCTATGATCTGCTATTCCTATATTCTTTAGAGTTCTTTATCCCTTAAAGTTCATTCCCTAAAAATAGTTACTGATTATTTATATTAAACTTCCCTTGATAAAATTATGTGTTTTTTCTCCTGACTGGATGCTGACTTACACAAGTTATTTGAAGACTAACTTACAATAATCATTTGAACTACCTTATGACAGATTTTAACCAAAGTGACTGATGATTCCTACCATGAAGTTTATCTTACAGCAATGTGTTCAATGTGCCTAAACACATATATACGTATGTATGCATACAGGTGCATATGTAGTCCAAAACAAAACAGGTTTCATATGCCAAAGCATGCAGCTATTGACATGAAGAAAAATGACAAATTCCTGCAACTAACACTGTGTTCTTAGGCATGTCACCTAAATGCTATAGGCCTTAATTTTTTCAGATGAAATATTACCAAGTAGGGGTGCCTGGTGGCTCAGTTGGTTAAGTGCCAACTCTTGATTTTGGTTCAGGTCATGATCTTACAGTCATGAGATCGAGCCTGCTTAAGATTCTCTTTCCCTTTCCCTCTGCCTCTCTCCCATGCATGTGGCGGGAAGGGGGGGGGAGGGGGCAGCACGTGCGTGGGAGGACACACATGTGCTCTCTCTTGCTCTCTCCCCCAGAAAAAAAAAATATATATATATATAATTAAATACTACAAAGCAGACTATACAGTAACATTCCTTCCAGCTCTATGATTTTGATTTATTTATCTGATTGTGAATTCTCAAATACAAATTTTTCCCACATTTTCAACAAGTGTATTACATTTACTTGTTTTAGGCACAAAAACAAACCCTCTACTCAGGTTGTTCAAAAGTGATTTCACAGATAACATCACTTTCTCTTTATTGCACCAACTACTTAATATATCTACTTCATGTTTCCTTGTGATTTTGGTAAGTCTTCCCGGTTTTAGAAGACTGATGAAGCAGGGAATAGCAATGTTCTTTAGTAACTTAACGAAAACAATCCTATAAGTATCAAGATAACTGAATTGAGCTGCAATAAAAAAAAAAGATCAAATTTAATTTGTTACTAACATAGTTTGTAATATGATCATACCTGTTTATGTTTTTGAAGTGGTTTCTTTTCATGTAATTTTTTATCTCCAAATTTCTTATATGTTAAAGGTACTCCATATTTAGCGGCAGGCTTTGTAATTTTCTGAGCAGACACAACAGAAGCCAAGCTTTGTCCTGAAGCTGGTCTTTTAGCTACATGGAAAGATACAAAGAGTTTTTTCTAGAGTTGTTTATATCAAATCTTTACTTTCAAAATTCTTCAAGATAGCACTTTTTCATTTTTACCATCATTGACAACATTTGAGACTTTTCGTTAAACATCTTATTCACGCCTTAGCACATGTCAATGCCTTCATTATAAACTATTTGATTCTAAAGCCACTTTTTGGAAAAAAAAATCAAAAGGCCACACATCTCTAAGATATTGAAAATTTCATATTAAAAAAAAAGCATATCCCTAAAATTGACTGTGAGTGATGACTGTATAAATCTGTGAATATACTAAAAAAACACTGAATTATATACTGTAAATAGGTAATTGAAAGGTATAGAATAATTAACAAAGCTGTTAAAAATGTTTGTAAAAGAACACTTACTGTTTTAGAAATTACTTTCAAAATTAGCACATAAACTTTAAGAGTAACTATTAAACACTAACACCATCATTTTGAGCAACATTAACACTTTCTTCATCTATATAATCTGAACGATACAGACCTACAGAAGAACAAAGACTTTAAAACAATTATTATAGCTCAGGGTCTAATGGAATGGGTACCTTTATACACTAATGGTAGGAATATAAAATGATCAAACTTTCTGGAGGGGAATTTGTATCAAGAATAAGGTTTATGGACTACTTTTAAAGAAATAATCAGAAGAGATATATAAAAAGGGTAAGTACTACAGCAATAATGAATTCAATTACTACTGAAACCTAGACAAGGTGAGGTCAATCTTAGAACAATAATAAATTCAAGAAAAACGTTTAGCACATAACGTTTAAATTGAAGAAATTTAGAGGAAAGTCTACTATTTATGTCTCTCAGAGACATTAACTAGGAACTAAGAAAAGTGAAAGAAACAATTTCCCTCTGAAAGTTCAACTGTAAGATCAAATCAGAACACATATATACAACATCACAACACTGTAACTTGGCTAAATGTATTAACATAACCAAAGAAATACTATGTATACCAGTACACATACTGGCATACATACTGGAAAAGGAGATAAAGTCACAAAAGTGTAAAAATGGAGATTCCCAAGAGAAAAATATTGAATAGTTCCCATTCACACCCAGAAAAGAGGGAGAATTACGTCACTGATTTGGTGGTACTTTTCAGGCTCAGTGACAAGGCTACCAGCAGGATAAAGCTTAATATGGGGAGTTGGAGCCCACAAAGTATCTACAGGCCCATCAGCAATACAACTCCTATTTGAGCCTCATGATATTAAACATTTCATTCATCCAACTGCTCTTACAACAAATTAACTTTCTAATTCCTATGTAGGCTTATCTACATGGAAAGAATGTGCTGACATGGAATATTTTGGTCTTTGTGACAATGAAGCTTTTTGATCAAGATGTGACTTCTCATGAGGCGTGAGCTCCAGGAGAGACATGCTGATTCTGCTGTTTGTCTGTCTCTTGTGAATTTCGTTTAGAGTGAATTGATTTCCCAGGGACTGACAGTCTCTGCACCCTGAGAAGATGAGTCTAAGTGTCTTTAGGAAGAGGCAAATATTGCTGGCCTTCCTAAGAACACACTGCCATCCCACTTCCAGCTTCCATGGGCTCAGTTTTATAATAGGGTATTTTTTTCTAGTAACTGACTCAAACTCAAAATGGAGACACACAAAGCATTATGTTTGAAAAACAATATACTCTTCAAATCTTACATAACTTCCACTGACTTTAGAAATCCATTCCGGTATCATTCTATGAAGAAGAAATACAGTGTCCTTTGCATACAAATATACATACACATAGTACGTAACCATACCCACTTATAAATATTCTTATAAATATTCTGCTGCTGTTGGCCACATTTAAAAGAAAATTATCGCTGGTAAGGTACCCAACTTCATATTAACTTACTTTTTAAAAATTTTAGAATATGAAGTATTTCTCAAAGAAAAATATATTACATAAAGATGTACACCTAAGACATTTTACAGCATTCTACAACAATCTTAGAACAGCAGCTAAGAAGGACAATTTCAAGATAGATTTCATTAAATAAGGCAGACAAGAAATGGAAATTTTGTTATTAATTCATCAGAAAGTGTTATATATTGTCGTCTCTCAAAAATAATTTAAAGATGCATTTCCCCTGAATTAAAGTTATCTACAATTATCCCAACTTATTATACCTACGTATATCTCTAATACAATTAGAGAGAATTACTAATTAGCATCAGTGTATTAATTACTGCAAACATACCTGTTTGGATTCACATTAATTTCACTTACCTGGTATAGGCTGCACTCCAAACTTGGAAAATGTTTTTAGACAAAATTCTTCTGCTATAAGCTTAGATTGAAAGAGGACAAAGAAAAAGTTAGAAAAGATGTTAAGTTGCCAAAACAAGAAACCTATCCATTAATCAGATTACATTTTCTCCCTTTTTCAGTCACAAATATGCTATCAGATAAACTATACTTACTAAACCTAAGTAACCCATTCACCAAATTCATCTCATGCTAATTCCCTTCCACTCTTACAAAATTCTTACATAATTCAACATATATCTCTTTTTACTATTACTAAAATACTCTAATACTTTATTCCCTAGCATTCATAAGCATATTTTGAGAACCAAAAATCACATTTCCTGAAGTCATTTTCTCTCACTAATTTTTTTTCCCTCTTTAAGTGCAAAACGATGATGTCAACAAAGATTTAACTCAATTTTCAGTCTGTTTTGTTTCTTACTGGGTGGGGTAGGGGAGAGCAAGTGAATTTTCTCTTTAAGAGAAATGAGGCCTCCTGGAGAAAACAGTTCCACAGTAGCAGTGGAACAGAAGCTCCAACAGGCAAAAAAACCATGACTGAGATGGTCATCTGTCCCATTAAGGATTCCCATATAGCAGTTTTCAATCTCATACTGGCAGAAATGGCACCACTGGGGACGTATTCAATAGTGGAAATCCTCAGGCTCTCCCACCTCAGAATCACTAAAATAGAAATTATAGCAATGGGACCTACCAATGTCTTCCAAATGATTTTTTATGTATGCTGAACCTTGAGAACCACTTCACCAAAAGATAAATTAAGTGAAGGTCTGGTTCATAGGCAATTCAGAGCAACTGTGTAAATATATATTCTCTTCTGAACATTTGCATTTTGTCCCTTCCTTTTTCATAGAAAAAAAAATGGGTGACTTACGAACTCCAACTTGCCCCAAACTGGGCAAGTTTCTTTCACTGCTTGAATGTGAGTTTTACTTTTTTGTGTGAATGCAATATGAACTAAGAGATGTGGCATATATAACCCGAGAAGATTCTGAAATCTCTATGCTGTGCTATCCAACATAGTTGCCACCCATATGTAGTTATTTAGATTAACAATTTAAATAAATACAACTTAAAATTCAACCCATTGGTCACACTAGGCACATCTTAACTCTTCAATAACCACATATGGCTGGTGGCTACAATAATGGACAATGCATATATAAAATACTCCATCACAGAAAGCACTATTGGACAGCACCCATACTCCTAATGAAGTAGAGTTTAACCATGATTTGTCAAGCTTCTTCCAGGGTGTGCAAGATTGAGAATTAAGTCCTATTAAACCTTGGCTGATGGTAGATAGAGAAGAAGAGATTAAAAAAAAAAAAACCTACAGAATATTATTGTAGTTCATATAAAAAAGCTCATAAATTGTTTCAAAGTTTAAGCCATAAAACATGTATTATAAACTTTCTCACTAGAATACTGAACTAGTGATATATAGCAGAAAAGAGACCTTAGGAATCAAAGAAGAGCTTTCATGAAAAATAAAATCTAAGTGATATCTAAATAGCAACAAGAAGCTATACATATACTAAACACATACTATCCAATATTCTACTTAATAATCATAATCTGCTTTTTTTTTTCTTTCCATATTATAAATCTTGACATACCAGGCTTGAATATTTTCTTTCATTGCTGGCTAGTTGAATTCTAGTGCTTGACACTGCATGTCCTAACCACTGGTTTTGGGATGGGGTGGGGTGGGGGTGGGGGGAAACTGCAGCAAGATTCAATGAAGTAGTTGCAAAAAGCAATAGTATATTGCATCATAAATCATCCTTGAAAATGTTATTGATAACAAAGGAGTATTATAAGACACCTACATTTCAGAGATTCTTGCTATATCCTATATAAGTAACCTTCAATCTACACATTTTAACTGGCTTTCTTGATTACTAATGTATTCTCCTTGTAGGAATAGTTAAATCCACACCTGTTTTCTGAAAATTATTTGTTCACACAGATGTTCTATTAAGCCAGAGAATATGGATAGTTATCTCATGAGTACATAAAAGTAATAAAACTAGGGGTGCCTGGGTGGCTCAGTCGGTTAAGCATCTGACTCTTGGTTTTGGCTGGGGTCATAATCTCATGGTTTGTGAGTTTGAGCCCCACCATCAGCCTCGTGTTCACAGTGTGGAGGCTGCTTGGGATTCTCTCTCTCCCTCTTTCTCTGCCCCTCTCTCGCTCTGTCTCAAAATAAATAAATAAACTTATTTTTAAAAAAAGGCAATAAGGGGTGCCTGGGTGGTTCAGTTGGTTGAGCATCTGACTTCTGCTTAGGTCATGATCTCACAGCTTATGGGTTCAAGCCCCACATCAGGCCTTGCGCTAACAATGCAGGACCTGCTTCCGATTCTCTGTCTCCCTCTCTCTCTTCTCCTCCCTTTCTCAGGCACACACACACACACTCTCTCTAAAATAAACACTTAAAATTTTTTTTAATTAAAAAAATGTAATAAAACTATGACTTTGCTAGGTATGTGATTTACAGAAGATTTTAACAGGCACCTGGGTGGCTCAGTCAGTTAAACATCTCACTCAATTCAGCTCAGGTCATCTCACAGTTCATGACATCAAGCCCCACCATCTGGTTCTGCCCTGAAAGTGTGGAGCCTGCTTGGGATTCTCTCTGCCACTCCCCCAGTTATGCACTCCCCCAAACAAATAAATAAGCATTAAAAAAAAAAAGAGTTTAACAGTGGTCATTTAAATTAACATAGGCCATACGAATACTTAATATAAAATAATTGCAGTTTCAGGAAATTATATCAATAACCTGTGCTAATTGATTTGATATAAATATTTAACAAATCCCATCAAATTAAAATTTTAGTTCAACTCAATAAGTATTTATTACGCATCTATATGTGAGTAATAGAGAAAAAAATCATGAGTCCACAATCTATTATACATACAAATGCCCACAGAACGGTTTCCAAGAATTATTAAATAGAATATAATCATATAACTTGATACTAATAATTTATATTAGTATAATAAAACAATATATTGATATTTTATATTGAATATATTGAGCACTTACTACATTCTAGACAGTAAGCAGTTTACATACATTATCATTTTTTTAATTCTTTAAAAAAATTAAAAATTTTTAAAATAACCACCTCATGATGCAGATATGTTTATAATCCCATTGTTTACAGGTCAGTAAAGTAAGGCACAGAAAGGTTTAATAATTTTACAGTTAGAGACGGTTACCAGAAGGGAGGTAGGTGAGGGTGGGTGAAATAGGTGAAGTGATTAAGAGTACACCCATCTTGATGAGCACTATTGTACAGAATCATTGAATCACTATATCATACACATAAAATTTTTTTAAAATATTTTTTTTTTCAACGTTTATTTATTTTTGGGACAGAGAGAGACAGAGCATGAACAGGGGAGGGGCAGAGAGAGAGGGAGACACAGAATCGGAAACAGGCTCCAGGCTCTGAGCCATCAGCCCAGAGCCTGACGCGGGGCTCGAACTCACGGACCGCGAGATCGTGACCTGGCTGAAGTCGGACGATTAACCGACTGCGCCACCCAGGCGCCCCTACACATAAAATTAATAATAACACTGTGTGTGTTAACTATACTGGATTTAAATTTTTTTTTAATAATAAGTTTACAGCTAGAAACCCAAGAAGACAGAGAGTAGACAGGCAGCTGCCAGGAGTTGTGGAAGAGGGGAACAGGAGTTATTGGGCAATGAGTTTGTTCTACAAGGTGAAGAGCTGTGAAGATGAATGGTGGCACTAAATCAAAGTGAAAGTCTATTTAATAGCACTAAACAGGGCACTCAATGATGCATTTTATGTTATGCATATTGTACCATGATAAAACAATTGGAAAATACAATAACAGAAACCTGAGACAGAGGGATGGTTTTGTGATATGGTGATTTATATTAAGAAATAAATATTCGGTGTCCGGTTCCTGGCACACAGCTCCTAAAACTCTTAAAGTACCTAAGTGGTTAAGAATAAAGGTATCAAAATCCAAAAAGGATAAAGGTGTCTTTTGTTATGCCTAACAAGCCCCTTTCTTTTATTTTTAATATTGTACTGCATTTTTTTTAAATTTACTAAATCCAAATTAGTTAGCATATAATGCAACAATCATGTCAGGAGTAGATTCCTTAGTGCCCCTTACCCATTTAGCCCATCCCCCCTCCCACAACCTCTCCAGTAGCCCTCAGTTTGGTCTCCATATTTATGAGTCTCTTCTGTTTTGTCCCCCTCCCTGTTTTTATATTATTTTTGTTTCCCTTCCCTTATGTTCACCTATTTTGTCTCTTGAAGTCCTCATACGAGTGAAGTCATATGATTTTTGTCTTTCTCTGACTAATTTCACTTAGCATAATACCCCCCAGTTCCATCCACGTAGTTGCAAATGGCAAGATTTCATTCTTTTTGATTGCCGAGTAATACTCCATTGTATATATATACCACATCTTCTTTATCCATTCATCCATCGATGGACATTTGGGCTCTGTCCATACTTTTGCTATTGTTGATAGTGCTGCTATAAACATGGGGGTGCATGTGTCCCTTCGAAACAGCACACCTTGGAATAATGCCTAGTAGTGCAATTGCTAGGTCATAGGGTAGTTCTTTTTTTTTTTTTTTTCCTCATCACACTGTGCCACAAACACAAGAGACATTTATTTTATGCCACACTGGGGATTTTATGTTAACAAGGCATGTAGGATCCTACAGGGCAAACAGCATGGTAGAACATCATGAATGTGAAAGTACATGGAATGTTCACAGAACTTAAACACTGAATGGCTCATGAGTTTAATATAATACAGTTTCCTTTTTTTTTTTTTTTTTTTTTTTGCTGAAGCGTAGGCTTCTGGTTTACAAATATAAATGTCACTGATCATATTACTTCAAGAAAACATCCTAAGTTTTCAATGAGGAGAAAGGGTAGTTCTATTTTTAGTCTATTTTTTGAGGAACCTCCATACTGTTTTCCAGAGTGGCTGCACCAGCTTGCATTCCCACTAACAAGCCCCTTTCTTTCTTTTTTTTTTTAAATGTATGAAATTTATTGTCAAATTGGTTTCCATACAACACCCAGTGCTCATCCCAAAAGATGCCCTCCTCAACACCCATCACCACCCTTCCCTCCCTCCCTCCCACCCCCCATCAACCCTCAGTTTGTTCTCATTTTTTAAGAATCTCTTATGCTTTGGCTCTCTCCCACTCTAACCTCTCTTTTTTCTTTCTTTTTCCTTCCCCTCCCCCATGGGTTCCTGTTAAGTTTCTCAGGATCCACATAAGAGTGAAAACATATGTTATCTGTCTTTCTCTGTATGGCTTATTTCACTTAGCATAACACTCTCCAGTTCCGTCCACATTGCTACAAAGGGCCATATTTCATTCTTTCTCATTGCCACATAGTACTCCATTGTGTATATAAACCACGATTTCTTTATCCATTCATCAGTTGATGGACATTTAGGCTCTTTCCATAATTTGGCTATTGCTGAGAGTGCTGCTATAAACATTGGGGTACAAGTGCCCCTATGCATCAGTACTCCTATATCCCTTAACAAGCCCCTTTCAAGTACACTTCAGAATTTATGTTAATGAGGTGACATCTAGAAAGCCCCTAAGAATGGAAGCTGATTGCCAGGGAAATCTGCCTCGTGATTAGAGTGTTGGAACTCTCATTCCTACTCCTCTCCAGGGGAGGAAAGGGACTAGAGGTTGAATCAAACACTAAGGGGCAATGATTTAATCAATCATGTCTACATAATAAAGCCTCCATAAAAAATCTGAACGACAGGATTCAGATAGCTTCTGTGTTGGTGACCATGCCAGCAGGGTGACACATCTGTTTCACTGAACAGAAGCTCCTGCACTCAGGACACTTTCAGACCTTTCCCTATGTATCCCTTCACCTGGCTGTTCATCTGTATCCTTTATAGTTAGTATTCCTTTACAATAAACTGGTAAACTTAAGTAAATATTTCTCTGAATTCTGTGAACCACTCTAGTAACCAAACCAGAGAAGGGGGTTGTGGGAACCTCTGATTTATAGCTGGTCAGTCAAAAGCAAAGGTGACAACGTGAACTTGCCATTGGCTTCAGAAGTGGGGCAGTCTTGGGGAACGGAGCCCTTAATCTGTGGGATATGATGATATACATCTCTAGGTAGACAGTACCAGACTGAACTAAATTGCAGGACACGCAGCTATGTTGCAGAATTGCTTGGTGTGGGAGAAACAACCACACATTTGGTGACTGGAAGTGTAAAAATTAACTGGTAAAAGGAACACAGGAGGAATGTTTTCTCTACCACAGATTCACAACTAGAAAACAAATACAAAGGGGAAGAATTGTATGAAAATGGAAAGAAAGGTGACTCCAGGATAATTTGAAAAAGCTACTTCGATCTTCCAGAATTGTGCTGTGCTCTCCACAAAACATAGGCCATGTCCTAATTAAGCACCATAATCTTACTATTTTAAAGTAAAAACAAAAACAAAAAACACATACCTGAGGTGAGAGAAACTTTTCAATGCGTTTGGCTATAAAACCTTTCTCCAATATGGAGTTGACTGATGGTCTATCCCTAGGATTTCTTTTAAATAATTGAGAGAGTAAATTGCGGAGATCATAAGAATAATGTAAAGACACAGGTGGAAAAGATCCAGATATTATCTTCAGTACCAGGTTTTTCATACTGCCAGCTTCAAACTAAAATCCAGAAAATAAATAAACATGTATGAAACATACATAAATTGAAAATAGGAATAAACAATGAGAAATAGTTCTTTTCCTAAAGAACAGAACTATATTACAAATATTTTAATCAGAATATATATATGTACATATATATATTAGCATATGTTATTCAGAACAAAGTTCACTTGGTTATTTATAAACATACTTAAAAGAGACTAATAGTCCTCATAAAACATCATAACTTGTTAAAAGATTAATTTTTACTTATTCAACACACTGAAAGATGGAATAAAAGTATTAAAGATTTTATAAAAACATAATAATAAAGACAAAAACAAACAAACCTTGTACTCTTCATTTAAGACCTGCCTATCTGTGCCTTGTTGCAGTAACTGGGAAAGGAAATTAACTACAAAACGACAAGTATCTGAGAAAAATATAATAAATAAAAATACTAATTACTTTCCTTTTAAACACTTCTCATTATTATGAACTGTGTGATACTTCCAAAAGCCATGTAAGGAGCAATGTGGCAAATATTCCAAAGAGGAATATAAGCCATATCAATGGGAATAGTATATATCTTAAGAGTAAACACAATAGGGGCCCCTGGGTGGGTCAGTCAGTTAAGCATGTGACTCTTGGTTTTGGCTCAGGTCATGATCTGGTAGTTTTGTGGGTTCAGGCCCCACATCAGGTTCTGCACTGGCAGCATGCTTGGGACTGTCTCTCTCCATCTCTCTGCCCTTCCCCATCTGCACTGTCTCTGTCTCTCTCTAAATAAATAACTAAACTAAAAAAAAAGAGTAAACAGGGTTGCCTGGGTGGCTCAGTCAGTTAAGCATCTGACTTCAGCTCAGGTCATGATCTCACAGTTTGTGAGTTCGAGCCCCACATCAGGCTCTTGTGCTCACAGCTCAGAGCCTGGAGCCTGCTTCGGATTCTGTGTCTTCTCCTGTCTCTGCCCCTCCCATGCTCTATCTCTCAATAATAAACATTAAAAACAAAAAATTTAAAAAAAAGAGTAAACACACTATAAACTCTAACTGAAATTAAAAAAAATAGAGGGCAGTTTAAAATCTAAAGATTTAATTTTCATTTTCAAAGTAAAATTAAGCTTTTGATATCTCTGCTAAAATAGTATAGAATAGTTACACACTGTAACATGTTTTAACGTACACATTAACAAAACAAAACTTGCTATAAATTAGGTATTGATAATTATACCAAGTATAAAAACGTTCTGTTAAATGTTGAATTCTCCTAGACAATTACAATATGATATTCAGGTTATTAAAATTTGAGTACAATTCAAATAGAAATTTAGAAATATCTAGAAATATCTATGTACCTAAGAAGGAATTCTAAATGCAGAATGATAAATTATTCCTTCCCTACAATCAATTTTCATTTATCTCTTAATTGACAAGCTTTTTTCATAAAGGTGAGTGAATTACTTAACTTCATGTGTCTACTAGGGTGTAAATAGCTCCAAAATACAGAAGCAACGGTGACAGAACAATGTAGATGAAAAATGAAAGAAAATGCACTGAGTTAGACCTAAAATGACTGTTATGTCAGAAAAACTGACCAATTCTTTCAAATACAGATCTGATAACCACCATTCCACATCACTTTGGCAGCCTATGCTTTTTTACCTTGAGAAAGAAAAATAACAGCTAAGACAATACAGTAGAAGAGTGTGCAATCATTAAAAAACAGAACAACAAAAAATCCCCCAAATAATATCAGGAAATACAAACAAGGCTATAAAACTGCTTATACAATATAATCACACTTTAGACAGAGAGAAAAAAATCCTTTTAAAAATTAATGTAGAAGAAAGCCT
Source organism: Prionailurus viverrinus (assembly GCF_022837055.1). Classification (NCBI taxonomy): domain Eukaryota; kingdom Metazoa; phylum Chordata; class Mammalia; order Carnivora; family Felidae; genus Prionailurus; species Prionailurus viverrinus. Next base: position 59,023,312 of record NC_062564.1, on the reverse strand, counting down.
GGAAGGAAACAACAAAATATTACAAGTACTTATTACCAATTAGAGGAACTGCTTTTGATATTCATTCACTTCTTTCTATTTTTATCTATTTTCTTAAGTTTTCTGTAATGAAAATACATTACTGTTTAATGGGGGGAGCATTTTTAAAGAGCAAAATTTTGAAATGGAAAGTGGCTAAAATTCAACTTATTTAAGACAAAAACTCCCCCTTTTGGGAGTATTATGTGCCATCTCAACAAAGTCTAAAAAATAAAAATTTTAATTAAAAAGCATTTGAATTGATAAAATCCCTCAATGAATATGGTAAAAAATTGTTCTTCAATTTCAATTCCAAACTCAAATAATTTGGGTGTTTTGAGAGAAATCACCAAGATGAAATAAATAAGCTAAAATACCAAATTCAGGGAAATTGGCAAGATGGCGGCTTAGGAGGACGCTGGGCTCACCGCACGTCCTGCGGATCACTTAGATTCCATCTACACCTGCCTAAATAACCCAGAAAACCGCCAGAGGATTAGCAGAACGGAGTCACCAGAGCCAAACGCAGACGAGAGGCCCACGGAAGAGGGTAGGAAGGGCGGCGAGGCGGTGCGCGCTCCACGGACTGGCGGGAGGGAGCCGGGGCGGAGGGGCGGCTCGCCGGCCAAGCAGAGCCCCCGAGCCTGGCTGGCAAAAGCGGAGGGGCCTGACGGACTGTGTTCCGACAGCAAGCGCGACTTAGCGTCTGGGAGGTCATAAGTTAACAGCTCTGCTTGGAAAGCGGGAAGGCTGGAGGACAAAGGGAGGGAGAGCTGCTGAGCCCCCTGACAACAGAGCTCATCCCCCAGCCAAAATCCCATCCCCCCGCCCATCCCCCAGCCAAAATCCCAAAGAGAACCAGTTCCTGCCAGGGAACTTGCTCGCTCCGCGCAAACACCCAACTCTGCCCTTCTGCGGAGCCAAACCTCCGGCAGCGGATCTGACTCCCTCCCGCTGCCACAGGGCCCCTCCTGAAGTGGATCACCTAAGGAGAAGCGATCTAAGCCTGCCCCTCCTGCCCCCGAGCACCTTGCCTACCCACCCCAGCTAATACGCCAGATCCCCAGCATCACAAGCCTGGCAGGGTGCAAGTAGCCCAGACGAGCCACACCACCCCACAGTGAATCCTGCCCCTAGGAGAGGGGAAGAGAAGGCACACACCAGTCTGACTGTGGCCCCAGCGGTGGGCTGGGGGCAGACATCAGGTCTGACTGCGGCCCCGCCCACCAACTCCAGTTATACACCACAGCACAGGGGAAGTGCCCTGCAGGTCCTCACCACGCCAGGGACTATCCAAAATGACCAAGCGGAAGAACTCCCCTCAGAAGAATCTCCAGGAAATAACAACAGCTAATGAGCTGATCAAAAAGGACTTAAATAATATAAGAGAAAGTGAATTTAGAATAATAGTCATAAAATTAATCGCTGGGCTTGAAAACAGTATACAGGACAGCAGAGAATCTCTTGCTACAGAGATCAAGGGACTAAGGAACAGTCACGAGGAGATGAAAAACGCTTTAAAGGAAATGCAAAACAAAATGGAAACCACCACAGCTCGGCTTGAAGAGGCAGAGGAGAGAATAGGTGCACTAGAAGATAAAGTTATGGAAAAAGAGGAAGCTGAGAAAAAGAGAGATAAAAAAAATTCAGGAGTATGAGGGGAAAATTAGAGAACTAAGTGATACACTAAAAAGAAATAATATACGCATAATCGGTATCCCAGAGGAGGAAGAGAGAGGGAAAGGTGCTGAAGGGGTACTTGAAGAAATCATAGCTGAGAACTTCCCTGAACTGGGGAAGGAAAAAGGCATTGAAATCCAAGAGGCACAGAGAACTCCCTTCAGACGTAACTTGAATCGATCTTCTGCACGACATATCATAGTGAAACTGGCAAAATACAAGGATAAAGAGAAAATTCTGAAAGCAGCAAGGGGTAAACATGCCCTCACATATAAAGGGAGACCTATAAGACTCGTGACTGATCTCTCTTTTGAAACTTGGCAGGCCAGAAAGAATTGGCACGAGATTTTCAGGGTGCTAGACAGAAAAAATACGCAGCCAAGAATCCTTTATCCAGCAAGTCTGTCATTTAGAATAGAAGGAGAGATAAAGGTCTTCCCAAACAAACAAAAACTGAAGGAATTTGTCACCACTAAACCTGTCACCTGTAAACCAGCCCTACAAGAGATCCTAAGGGGGACCCTGTGAGACAAAGTACCAGAGACATCACTACAAGCATAAAACATACAGACATCACAATGACTCTAAACCCGTATCTTTCTATAATAACACTGAATGTAAATGGATTAAAAGCGCCAACCAAAAGACATAGGGTATCAGAATGGATAAAAAAACAAGACCCATCTATTTGCTGTCTACAAGAGACTCATTTTAGACCTGAGGACACCTTTAGATTGAGAGTGAGGGGATGGAGAACTATTTATCATGCGACTGGAAGCCAAAAGAAAGCTGGAGTAGCCATACTTATATCAGACAAACTAGACTTTAAATTAAAGGCTGTAACAAGAGATGAAGAAGGACATTATATAATAGTTACAGAGTCTATCCATCAGGAAGAGTTAACAATTATAAATGTCTATGCGCCGAATACCGGAGCCCCCAAATATATAAAACAACTACTCGTAAACATAAGCAACCTTATTGATAAGAATGTGGTAATTGCAGGGGACTTTAATACACCACTTACAGATATGGATAGATCATCTAGACACACGGTCAATAAAGACACAAGGGCCCTGAATGAGACATTGGATCAGATGGACTTGACAGATATATTTAGAACTCTGCATCCCAAAGCAAAAGAATATACTTTCTTCTCGAGTGCACATGGAACATTCTCCAAGATAGATCATATACTGGGTCACAAAACAGCCCTTCATAAGTTTACAAGAATTGAAATTATACCATGCTTACTTTCAGACCACAATGCTATGAAGCTTGAAATCAACCACAGAAAAAAGTCTGGAAAACCTCCAAAAGCATGGAGGTTAAAGAACACCCTACTAACGAATGAGTGGGTCAACCAGGCAATTAGAGAAGAAATTAAAAAATATATGGAAACAAACGAAAATGAAAATACAACAATCCAAATGCTTTGGGACGCAGCAAAGGCAGCCCTGAGAGGAAAATACATTGCCATCCAGGCCTATCTCAAGAAACAAGAAAAATCCCAAATACAAAATCTAACAGCACACCTAAAGGAACTAGAAGCAGAACAGCAAAGGCAGCCTAAACCCAGCAGAAGAAGAGAAATAATAAAGATCAGAGCAGAAATAAACAATATAGAATCTAAAAAAACTGTAGAGCAGATCAACGAAACCAAGAGTTGGTTTTTTGAAAAAATAAACAAAATTGACAAACCTCTAGCCAGGCTTCTCAAAAAGAAAAGGGAGATGACCCAAATAGATAAAATCAAGAATGAAAATGGAATTATTACAACCAATCCCTCAGAGATACAAACAATTATCAGGGAATACTATGAAAACTTATATGCCAACAAATTGGACAACCTGGAAGAAATGGACAAATTCCTGAACACCCACACTCTTCCAAAACTCAATCAGGAGGAAATAGAAAGCTTGAACAGACCCATAACCAGCGAAGAAATTGAATCGGTTATCAAAAATCTCCCAACAAATAAGAGTCCAGGACCAGATGGCTTCCCAGGGGAGTTCTACCAGACGTTTAAAGCAGAGATAATACCTATCCTTCTCAAGCTATTCCAAGAAATAGAAAGGGAAGGAAAACTTCCAGACTCATTCTATGAAGCCAGTATCACTTTGATTCCTAAACCAGACAGAGACCCAGTAAAAAAAGAGAACTACAGGCCAATATCCCTGATGAATATGGATGCAAAAATTCTCAATAAGATACTAGCAAATCGAATTCAACGGCATATAAAAAGAATTATTCACCATGATCAAGTGGGATTCATTCCTGGGATGCAGGGCTGGTTCAACATTCGCAAATCAATCAACGTGATACATCACATTAACAAAAAAAAAGAGAAGAACCATATGATCCTGTCAATTGATGCAGAAAAGGCCTTTGACAAAATCCAGCACCCTTTCTTAATAAAAACTCTTGAGAAAGTCGGGATAGAAGGAACATACTTAAAGATCATAAAAGCCATTTATGAAAAGCCCACAGCTAACATCATCCTCAACGGGGAAAAACTGAGAGCTTTTTCCCTGAGATCAGGAACACGACAAGGATGCCCACTCTCACCGCTGCTGTTTAACATAGTGCTGGAAGTTCTAGCATCAGCAATCAGACAACAAAAGGAAATCAAAGGCATCAAAATTGGCAGAGATGAAGTCAAGCTTTTGCTTTTTGCAGATGACATGATATTATACATGGAAAATCCGATAGACTCCACCAAAAGTCTGCTAGAACTGATACATGAATTCAGCAAAGTTGCAGGATACAAAATCAATGTACAGAAATCAGTTGCATTCTTATACACTAACAATGAAGCAACAGAAAGACAAATAAAGAAACGGATCCCATTCACAATTGCACCAAGAAGCATAAAATACCTAGGAATAAATCTAACCAAAGATGTAAAGGATCTGTATGCTGAAAACTATAGAAAGCTTATGAAGGAAATTGAAGAAGATTTAAAGAAATGGAAAGACATTCCCTGCTCATGGATTGGAAAAATAAATATTGTCAAAATGTCAATACTACCCAAAGCTATCTACACATTCAATGCAATCCCAATCAAAATGGCACCAGCATTCTTCTCGAAACTAGAACAAGCAATCCTAAAATTCATATGGAACCACAAAAGGCCCCGAATAGCCAAAGGAATTTTGAAGAAGAAGACCAAAGCAGGAGGCATCACAATCCCAGACTTTAGCCTCTACTACAAAGCTGTCATCATCAAGACAGCATGGTATTGGCACAAAAACAGACACATAGACCAATGGAATAGAATAGAAACCCCAGAACTAGACCCACAGACGTATGGCCAACTCATCTTTGACAAAGCAGGAAAGAACATACAATGGAAAAAAACAGCCTCTTTAACAAATGGTGCTGGGAGAACTGGCCAGCAACATGCAGAAGGTTGAAACTAGACCACTTTCTCACACCATTCACAAAAATAAACTCAAAATGGATAAAGGACCTGAATGTGAGACAGGAAACCATCAAAACCTTAGAGGAGAAAGCAGGAAAAGACCTCTCTGACCTCAGCCGTAGCAATCTCTTACTCGACACATCCCCAAAGGCAAGGGAATTAAAAGCAAAAGTGAATTACTGGGACCTTATGAAGATAAAAAGCTTCTGCACAGCAAAGGAAACAACCAACAAAACTAAAAGGCAACCAACGGAATGGGAAAAGATATTCGCAAATGACATATCGGACAAAGGGCTAGTATCCAAAATCTATAAAGAGCTCACCAAACTCCACACCCGAAAAACAAATAACCCAGTGAAGAAATGGGCAGAAAACATGAATAGACACTTCTCTAAAGAAGACATCCGGATGGCCAACAGGCACATGAAAAGATGTTCAGCGTCGCTCCTTATCAGGGAAATACAAATCAAAACCACACTCAGGTATCACCTCACGCCAGTCAGAGTGGCCAAAATGAACAAATCAGGAGACTATAGATGCTGGAGAGGATGTGGAGAAACGGGAACCCTCTTGCACTGTTGGTGGGAATGCAAATTGGTGCAGCCGCTCTGGAAAGCAGTGTGGAGGTTCCTCAGAAAATTAAAAATAGACCTACCCTATGACCCAGCAATAGCACTGCTAGGAATTTATCCAAGGCATACAGGAGTACTGGTGCATAGGGCCACTTGTACCCCAATGTTCATAGCAGCACTCTCAACAATAGCCAAATTATGGAAAGAGCCTAAATGTCCATCAACTGATGAATGGATAAAGAAATTGTGGTTTATATACACAATGGAATATTACGTGGCAATGAGAAAAAATGAAATATGGCCTTTTGTAGCAACGTGGATGGAACTGGAGAGTGTGATGCTAAGTGAAATAAGCCATACAGAGAAAGACAGATACCATATGTTTTCACTCTTATGTGGATCCTGAGAAACTTAACAGGAACCCATGGGGGAGGGGAAGGAAAAAAAAAAAAGAGGTTAGAATGGGAGACAGCCAAAGCATAAGAGACTGTTAAAAACTGAGAACAAACTGAGGGTTGATGGGGGGTGGGAGGGAGGAGAGGGTGGGTGATGGTTATTGAGGAGGGCACCTTTTGGGATGAGCACTGGGTGTTGTATGGAAACCAATTTGTCAATAAATTTCATAAAAAAAAAAAAAAAAGAAAAAGAAAAAAATAAATAAATAAAATCTGAATGTAAAAAAATAAATAAATAAAATAAAATAAAATAAAATACCAAATTCATATATGAATGTAACATTAAAAAGACAGCAAATTTGTTTTTCTCATTAGGAATAATTTCCTGTAAAAAAGTATGATATACCTATTATAATAATAAATATATAACATACATATGTAATATATGTATATACTAAAGGAAAATCTATTTAAATTTACACTTGAAAGATGAGAAATTTAAAAACTGACAGAGAAGAATTTCCAGTACAAGTGGGCCCCCTGAAAGATGGCATATGATTTTTAAAATATAGAAATATTATAGGTACATCAGGACATAATTTTTAAAATATTTCAGAAACTTCTACTTACTGCATGTTTAAGTGTGCACATTTCGTACAGGACACACCCCAGAGCCCAAATGTCACTAGAAAAGGGAAAAATGAGAAATTTTCTCTAAGTATCAGAGTTTAAATATTTTTTTTATTTAAAGGAAACAAAAGCAAAATGAAAACGCTTTCCAAAAATATATGTTCCATAAAATATATCCTTTAAAATGCAAAATTTCAACCATATCCAAATGATAAAAGTAGCTATCCCAGATTAGAAGCAGTTGCCCAAGCAATTATTTTAAAGTTTTATTAAAGAAATGTACTATTTAAAAGAACAAAATCAGTAAATTTCATGAATATTCTAGTTATTTTATTCAATTATTTATGAAATGCCATGATTTAAAAAAATATAAGGGGCACCTGGGAGGCTCAGTTGGGCATCCGACTCTTGATTTCATCCCAAGTCATGATTTCGAGGTTCATGGGATCGGGCCCCACCCCACATCAGGATAACGCTGACAATACAGGACCTACTCGGGATTCTCTTTCTCCCTCTCTCCTGCCCTACCTCCAGATGCACATGTGTGCTCTTTCTCAAAATAAACATCTTTTAAAAATAATAAAATTAAAAATCTATATATTATAAAAGCAAAATAGTGTTTTCATGATAAACAAGAAAATATTTACTCAAATTTATCTGAAACATAGGACAGCCAACTGAAATATTATATAAGGTAAATATATTTATTTAATCTTAACTTAAGGACTTAGTTATAATGTCTCCTTTATAGTTTCTTCCTCTCTTTTACACATATTTTTATAATTAAATGCTATCTTCCATTTTTAAAAAGAAAAAATAAAAATCTCATAGTTCAGAGCAACAGTTGCCCTTAGTAGTCAATAAAAACAAAAACCACTACTCCTGAAAGCTGAACTTATTGGAAAAAAAGAAAATCCAATACTGAAATCCCAAAGTTACTTTAACTAAACTCACAAAAAGCTACAAATATAAATCTGTAACCCCCAAAATTTATTTAGTTTCAAGATCAACTAGCAAAAAATGTGAATAGTAATTAAGCCATTTAGTAACTTGTACATGTTAGTACATGTAACATGTATAATCAAAACCATTACACTAATGATGCTATTTTAAAAATACTTTAAAACATATTTAGAAAAATATGAATTTTAAAGTATACTGACAATGCTCATCCACGACATTTTTAAACTATTTTCCCCACAAAATTAGTTTTATAGAAAATACTCAGGGGTGCCTGGGTGGCTTAGTCGGTTAAGTGTCCAACTTCAGCTCAAGTCATGATCTCACGGTTCCCTGAGTTGGAGCCTGTGTCGGGCTCTGTGCTGCAGCTGGGAGTCTGAAGCCTGCTTCAGATTCTCCCTCTTGCCCCTCCCCTGCTCACACTCTGTCACTCTCTCTCTCTCAAAAATAAAAATAAACATTACAATAAAAAGTTCTCAGGCGTCTGGGTGGCTCAGTCGGTTAAGCATCCGACTTCAGCTCAGGTCATGATCTCACACTGTGAGTTCAAGCCCCACGGCACACTCTGTGCTGACAGCTCAGAGCCTGAAGTCTGCTTTGGATTCTGTGTCTCCCTCTCCCTCTGCCCCTCCCCTGCTCATGCTCTGCCTCTCTCTGTCTCAAAAATAAATAAAATAAAAAATTCTCAGGGCGCCCGGGTGGTTCAGTCGGTTAAGCCTCTGACTTCAGCTCGGGCCATGATCTCATGGTTGGTGGGTTCAAGCCCAGTGTTGGGCTCTGTGCTGACAGTGCTCTGTGCTCAGAGCCTGGAGCCTGCTTCAGATTCTGTGTCTCTGTCTCTCTCTCTCTCCCATTCCCATGCTCACACTCTGTCTCTCAAAAATAAAGTGTTTAAAAAAAATTTTTTTTTTAATTCACCAAAGGATTAAATACATTCCTAATTTAAAGATAAAGACTGATATTTTTCACAGTTGACTTATTCATAAGATACAGAAATAGCATTAAAGTCTAAAATCACTTCAGTTCAGGGCACATGCGTGGGTCAGCTGGTTAAGTATCCAGCTTCTGATTTTGGCTCAGGTCATGATGTCACAGTTCTTGAATTCAAGCCCTGCTTTGGGCTCCATGCTGAGAGCAGAGGAGCCTGCTTGGGATTCTCTCTCTCCCCTACTCTCTGCCCCTCCCTCACTCTCTCTCTCTCAAAATAAATACATAAACTTAAAAAACTTACTTTAGCTCAAAGAAAATGCTAGTATCGTTAAGAATATACACTAAATAATACTTTCCATGAACTAGACTGATTATTGTAATTTAAATTCATTTAAAAAATACATTAATGTTCTCAGTCTCAAGCGCTCAGGTTTCAAACATAGCTTCCTTCCCACTCAAAAAAAGGAGCTATCGTTTTCTTCCTTTTAACTTCTGTGAGTGCTTTCAAAGTTTTTTTTAGTTTATTTACTTATTATTTTGAGAGAAAAAGAGCACGCATGCACACAAACAAGCATGGAGCTCAAAGCAGGACCTGAACTCACGAACTGTGACATCATGACCTGAGCCAAAATCAAAAGTTGGATGCTTAACCAACTGAGCCGTGCCCTGAGCTTCAGTAATTTTAGATTTTAATGCTATTTCTGTCAGTGCAGAGCCCGAAGCCAGGCTCAAACTCATGAACCACGAAATCATGTCCTGAGCCAAAGTCAGTCACTTGAGTGACAGAGCCACCGAAGTACCCCTGCTTTCAAATTTAAGACCAATATTTCTTGGCTAGTATATTTCAGTTAGAAAGAAAATAAATGGTAAATAGAATTCAGCAGCAGAATTCTTCATCCCAGTCACATGTTCTACAATCTGTTAGCCACAGTACAACTCAATGATTAGGGATTTGGGCTTGGGAGCCAGATGCCTGGAACTTGCAAGTTGCTTTCCCTCTCTCTCTGCATTTGGCTTCCTTACAAGGAAAAAGAGGAATAATTAATGCTTACAACTCACTAGATTATTGTGAAGAGTAAAGGAGTCAATACATAGAAAGCATTCAAACCAGTGCCGGGCACATAATTTGTTCAATAAATATTAACTATTAGATATTTCAATAGAAAGTGCTATGACAAAGACCAAAGTAAATATTCTATTTCCAATTATAACTTAAACAATAAGGTGATACTTTCTATAGTTCCTTTATTTATTTATTTTTTTTTTTAAATTTTTTTTTTCAATGTTTATTTATTTTTGGGACAGAGAGAGACAGAGCATGAACGGGGGAGGGGCAGAGAGAGAGGGAGACACAGAATCGGAAACAGGCTCCAGGCTCTGAGCCATCAGCCCAGAGCCTGATGCGGGGCTCGAACTCACAGACTGCGGGATCGTGACCTGGCTGAAGCCAGACGCCCAACCGACTGCGCCACCCAGGCGCCCCTATAGTTCCTTTAGAAAGACAGTGAAATAACTTATTTGCAATCCCCCCTCATTGTATAGCAAAAAAATGGATGTACGCGCGTGTGTATGTATATGTGTACATACATATATATATACATACACACACATATATATTTTTATGAGCATTAATGATTTTGCAATAATATCCTGAAGTCAGTAAATACAGCAGAAGAGAAAGATTTAAAGGGAATATATCATGTAATGAATATCATTTTAAATACCTTTTATTATTGTAAGGTTTGTTTTCACAGATTTCAGGTGACAAGTAGTATGGGGTCCCTATGCAAGTTCGAGCCAGTTCTACAGTACTAGGACAAAAAAAGAATTATTGGAGAAGCTTAAGATACTAAAATATATTATAAATTAAAACATATACACCACCATGGACATTTTATCAAAACAAAGTTTAAAATTAGTATGTTACCTATTAAGTACTCTAGCGATTCCAAAATCTCCAAGTTGTATTGTCCCATCTTTGGTTAAAAATATGTTCTGTTTAAGAGATATAAAAAGCCAGAAATATTGTTACAGTCTAGTCCTGACAACTCTTTTCACAAAAACAAAGCTAGTTTAAAAAAAGCTGGGAGGTGCCTGGGTGGCTCAGTCGGTTAAGCATCCAAATTCAGCTCACGTCATGATCTCATGGTTTGTGAGTTTGAGCCCCACAATGGGCTCTCTGCTGTCAGCATGGAAGCACATTCAGATCCTCTATCTCCCTCTCTCTGCCCCTCCCCTGCGTGCACATGCTTGCTCTCTCTCTCTCTCAAAAATAAACTTTTTAAATTTTTTTAGTGTTTATTTTTGAAGGAGAGAGAGACAGAGTGTGAGGTGGGGGGGTGGGGGGGCGGGCAGAGAGAGAGACACACAGAATCCAAAACAGGCTCCAGGCTCTGAGCTGTCAGCACAAAGCCCAACGCAGGGCTTGAACTCATGAACCGTGAGATCATGATCTGAGCCGAAGTCAGACACAACCAACTGAGCCACCAACCAGGCGCCCCATAAACAAACATTTTTTAAAAAGCTGGAATAACTGTATATCCACATACAAAAGAATGAATGTAGGTCCTTATACCATATACAAAAATTAACTCAAAATGGATTCCTAAATATAAGAACTGAAACTATATGACTGCTAGAGGAATATATGGGAGTATATCTTTGTGTTATTGGGTTGGGCAATGGTTTCTTAAATATAACACCAAAAGCACAAGCAAAGAAGAGAATATAAAGTGGACTTCACCAAAATTAAAAACTTTTGTTCAAAGAACACTATATCAAAAGTGAACAGACAACCCACAGAACTGGAGAAAATATTTGCAAATCATGTATCCAGAATAAAGAACTCTTACAATTCATTAGCAACAAAAGACAACCCACTTAAAATACACAAAGTCACATATTATGATTCCATTTATATAAAATGTCCAGAAACAGGCAAATCCATTGAGAAAGAAAGTAAATTAGTGGTTTCCAGAGTCTAGGTAGAGAGGGAATGGAAAGTGATTGCTAATGGTACAGGGTTTCTTTTTGGAGTTATAAAAAAATGTTCTAGAATTAGAGAATGGTAATGGTTTCAAAACTCTGTGAATATACTAAAAATCACTGAACAATACATTTCCAGTGGGTGAATATTAAGGTATTTGAAATATATCTCAATACAACTTCAAATAAATGAACCCAGACTCCCCCATTAAAAAAAAATGCCTAAAAATTCCAATTAGCCTAAATATAACAAAAGAATCTTAAAATTTTCCAATAATTTACCCAATTAATTTGCATTCATAAATATATAACCCCAATGCTCTATCAAACAGTAAAGGCAGGAGTTTGTGGCACATAAATTAAACTCCACATCATTTAGGAGACTTGACTCAGACACATGTTCACAGGCAAAGATGACACAAAGCAGGGATGAGGGGGATGGAGTAAAATGGGGTGAAATTGGGATTAGGTGGCAGAGAGTTGGGGGACAGGAAGGATGAGGTATGAAGCTCCCATCACAGATCCTTCTCTTCCTACTACACATCTGGAGGCAATCAGGCTATACGAGAGGCTACAGGTGTAAGAAGGTAAGACAAACACATGGCCTTGACACCAGGAGACAAATACCCTCTGATCTACCTAGTCTGAGGACTGAGAAAGCCCAGTGGGGCATCCATGAAAGAAACTCTACACACAGATGAGTGAGCTATGGGGACAAAACATCTCCCACAAAGAGTTTCCAAAAAAAAAAAAGCCAATAAAATAATCAGAACAAGAATTCACTCCAGACAGAATTTATTCTACAAAACAGTGACAGAAACTTTAAAATAAGTATGTTTAGCTAAGGGAGGGGTGCCTGGATGGCTCAGTCATTAGGGCATGTGACTCTTGATCTCAGGGTTGTAAGTTTGAGCCCCATGTTGGGTGTAGAGATTACTTAAAAATAAAATCTTTAAAAAACAAAAAGAAAGGAAATTGCAAAGAGATAAATGAAAGAAATCCGTTTAAAAAGAACAAGACATCATGAAATAAAAACCAATCAGATTAAGAACAGAGGTATATGAAAAACCATTTAGAAATTTTGGAGAAAAAAAATAGTCATTATAAAAAACAAGTAAATTGATATGTATCAGTTTAGACAAAATTAAAAAAGGATTTGGGTAACTTGAAAGTAGGCTGAGAAATTCACCTAGAAGGCAACTGAGAGACAAAGAAATAAAATGTGAAAGAACAAATAAGGTACTTGGAAGGGCTAGATTAAGAAGCTACAACACAGGTCTAGAAACATAATTCAGAAGACCATGACGGTAATGATAGAGAAATAATATCTGAAAAAATTCTGCTAAACATTTTCCAGAACATTTCTAGGTGAATATACATTCTCAGATCAAAAGTACACAACATAATAAAAACTGAACTTCACCAATGCACAACCCTATGAAATTTCAGAACAATGGAGACATACAGAATATCATATAGTCATCCAAAGAGAAAAAACAGGGTAAGAAACCACTGACTAAATTCCTAAATAGCAACACTAGAGGCCAAGAGACAAATGAGTAATATCTTCAAAATATTCTTCAAAATATTCTTCATCTTCAAAATTCTTTAGGAAAACAAATTTCTAGCCTAGAAGTTTATATCCAAATTATCATTAAAGTAAGAGAATGGAAAAAAGTCATCTTCAGACATAAAATATCCCCCAAAATATACCTTCCACATATTTATTTTTTGGGTTTTTTTCCCATCATTATGAGAGTAAACCCAGAAGGAGGATATAGGAAAGAGGCAGGAGCTATAACACACAAGGCATATAAGGAGGATATCTAGTATTATGGTGAAGGGAGAACAGTGAAGAGAGAACCGATAATCCGATGCAGACTGGATCAGGTTCAAAAATTTTAGCCTAAGACAACACTGGCTCCAAGTCCATATCCATTTAGAAGTTATTAGTGACAGGGGCGCCTGGGTGGCGCAGTCGGTTAAGCGTCCGACTTCAGCCAGGTCACGATCTCGCGGTCCGTGAGTTCGAGCCCCGCGTCGGGCTCTGGGCTGATGGCTCGGAGCCTGGAGCCTGTTTCCGATTCTGTGTCTCCCTCTCTCTCTGCCCCTCCCCCATTCATGCTCTGTCTCTCTCTGTCCCAAAAATAAATAAACGTTGAAAAAAAAAAAAATTTAAAAAAAAATAAAAAAAAGAAGTTATTAGTGACAAAATAATCATACCTGTGACTTTATGTCTCGATGAAGAATTTTTCGATCATGTACATGTTTCAAGGCCAAACATATCTGCACAAACCAATCCAAAATCTAAGAGGGAAAATCAGATTTGTCATTTCTTTTATTAAAATTTACATCTCACAGTATTCTTTTCTTAACCAAAAAAAAAAGCATTCAGGAATATCTGGGGTTGAAGGGAACTAAGTCCTTAAAAAAAGAAATTTAGTCTACAATTTTTAACTTTACTGTAATTAATGTCACTAACATTAAGTAGATATTCAAGCTGATATATCATGTGCAAGGGTCCACACTGACTTTAAAATGTAAGAGACTGCTACTGAAGCATCTCTTATAAATCAGAATATAGAAAGAAACTTCCAGAAAAGAGTGAAAAATGAATATACTAGGAGGGTAAGTGACTTTATATTTAAATACATCTTTTTTCTCCATAAATAAAAATCACGAGGGGAAAAATACCAGGCTAGAAATTTGGAAAACATAGCTGAGTTTTATCTCTTTCCACATTCACCATATATAAACATACTCTCTGAAGTTGGCTACTTAAAAGTACAAGGGCTTAATTTCTACCTCGTTCCTAACACCAAAAGAATTCCAAGTAGATGGCTTTTTTAAACAGGCAAAAATTAAACCATACAATGGTAAAAGAAAATAGAGGTTGATTTTCTATAATCTTTGATTGAAGGACTTTCAAAACTGACTTAAAACCCATAAGTTACAAAAATAAAGACTGACCATGTTCACTATATAAAATTTAAAACATCTGCAGGGCAAAATATATAATCGAGTATAATAATTAAGAAAATACTTGCAACATAATTGATAGATTGCTAATTCTGTAATATGCAAAAGTTCATCCAAATCACTAAGAAAAATACTGGCAGTCAAAATAAGAAGTGGAGAAAAGACTAGAAAAGCAAATGATGGAGAAAAAATAAGCCAATAAATGTACACACAAAATACTAATAAAAAATTTTTAATAATAACACTAAATAAAACAAGACACTTTTGTAACTTGAGAAAAATAAAATAACACACAAGGTTGGCCAGAATGTGAGGAAATAAGTCTTTGCATACCTTGTTTGCGAGAAAGTTAATTATAGTCATTTGGAAAACTATGCAAAAATTTTAAATTCACATACCATTGAAAGAGCAATTGGAATTTCAAATTTGTCCTACAGATACAGTATCACAAATACAAAAGGATGTATCCAGCAACGTTCATCAAAGCAAAAAAATATAAACACCTAAATACACCTAAATACATGTAAATATATTGTGATATCACTGTACTAGATACACAGCCATTGAAAAGAATTAAGTACTTCCATGTTTCCTTAAAGGGGAAAAAAGAGAAATAAAGATGGGAAAAAGGGGGTGGGGACACTGGCCCTTGAAATACTATGGAAGTCACCTCAGCATGAAAGAATGGGGCTTTCTTTTTTTTTTTTTAATTTTTTTTTAACGTTTATTTATTTTTGACACAGAGAGAGACAGAGAGAGAGGGAGACAGAATCGGAAGCAGGCTCCAGGCTCTGAGCCATCAGCCCAGAGCCCGACGCGGGGCTCGAACTCACGGATCGCGAGATCGTGACCCGGGCTGAAGTCGGACGCTTAACCGACTGAGCCACCCAGGCGCCCCAAGAGTGGGGCTTTCAATCAGGGGGGAGGTACAACAATGGCTGTCCACCTCCTTGTCTGCACCTCCAAGATCAGAAATTGCAATTAACAATCAGAGAACAGGGGTGCCTGGGTAGCTCAATCAGCTGAGTGTCCAACTTTTGATTTAGGCTCTGGTCATGATCCAGGGTCATGGGACTGAACTCCATGTCAGGCTATGCACTGAGTATGGAACCTGCTTAAGATTCATTCCTCTCTCTCCCTCCGCCTCTTTCCCCGCTTGTGCACTCTCTCTCTCTCTCATTAAAATAATAATGATAATAATAAATAATCAGAGCACAGATCCCTGACATTTGGAGGACATGGACCTTTTTGCTCACCCTGGTTCCCACAAGTGCATTCAAACTGCTTCTGGAAAGTATGCAGGGCTGAATGCCTGAGTGCTGGGAGGTGCGAAATGGGAGGCAGCCACTGTTACCTAGCTAAGACCTAAAATTGATTGAAAATAAACAAAATTTATTATTTAAGCTTTCACCTACAAGTTGCATGCCTACAACAGACTCCAGAGATCCAAAATAGTTTCACAGGATAGATTCTGCCACTGTAATTGTTGTGTAAGTGGGGAGAGAGATTCCTCCTGCTTCCTACTCCACCATCTTCCCAGAATCCTCCTCATCTATATTTACTTTAAAATATTTTGTCCTTTGATTAAATAGGTAACCATATATTATTTTTCAGGTGCATACACTACTATTAGTAAATACACTATCAATATATTAATTAGCTCAACATTGCTGTAAAAGCAGCATGGTAAGACTTGCCAAATCAAAAAGAAGCTCAGCCTTTCCTGGGTTAAATTTGTATAGGAAATTATTATTAAACAAATATTTCAGAAAATGGGAAAGTTCTAGACATTTGCCAATGACTTTGCTATCCAGATTTACACTTAAGGAAAATATTCATCAAGCCCTTATTAAATATCCCTATAGAAATTTTTATTCTGGTATTGGTTACTATAATTAATTAACCAGACTTCCAGTCTAAATCATTTTGTTACACAGGCCTTTCTCTTCCTACTTCCAATCTAGAAATGAACAAAACCATCTCAGACTCAAGCCACCCTGCAGTCTAAAACAAAACATGGACTCTGGCCCCCATGTTTTTATGCTTCAAGGCCCAGAACATGGCAGGATGTAGTAGGAGTAAGATGTTTCTGTTTAACTAATTCCCATTTCAAACAGGCTAAAATATATAATGTTCTTATTTGTGCTAACAAAACATCATTCTGAAGGGTAGAAAAATGCTATTAATTAAAAAAAAAAGACTTGCAAAATTCTTATTGTTTATTATGGAATAATTTCAGAGATGGACAAAAATACATAGAGTAGACCTCCATAATAATTTCTAGGATGACAAGATGCATAACATATAGTACATACACATACATCATTATGTACTAAGAACATTTATCCAAGTGCAGAACCAAATCCACAGACTATCAATGTATTTTACAGAATGTTACAAAATTTAATAGCAAGCATTTTAAAGTTCAATAAAGACAAATGAATAAAAATGAGCACAAGCAATGGAATGTATTAGGTACAATTCTAATAAAAAAATAGCACTCTATACATTAACATACATTACTATTTGACTTCACCACAACAGTGAAGTTGGCTATGTGGAATGAACATCCCTATTAATGAATGAGGAAATAATCTCAAAATAGTTAAGTCATTTGTTAACATAACAATTACCAAGCTGATAAGTAGAACAATGACTGAAACCCAAGTTTTCTTACTCCACGTTCTGTGCCCTATTTAGTACACTTAACTGTGGAAACAGGAGATAAGTAAAGTAAGAAACAGGACATTACCTTATTTAATAGTACTTAACTAAAATATAACCCAAGATCTCACCTGATCATATTTTCAAGTTACTGCCAACAAACCATAAGTCCCCATCTACATGGTATTATCAAACACATGATTAGTTGTGCCAATTTATAGACACAGCTTTCCTAAGTACCATGAGAGGTCATTAGTGAAAATTGTGATCTCTGTTTTACAGTAAATTACAACCTTGTTGAAGAAATAATTATAATGTGAAATTATTCCGACTACATTAATTAAGGGTGCATGATGCAGTAAAAATAAGTGTAGAGTTGAGCGAATACCATGGAGTATTACATAGCAGGTAGAAGCAACAAATGCACAGATAGCAAAACAAATGGATCAGAAACAGTACTAGGGGAAAAACAGAACTAAATGAGGTATCACACAACAGGTATGCATGTAAAAATACAAGACAACGTGCAGAGAAAGCATTTAACAAAATACAGCATCCTTTCTTGATAAAAACCCTCAAGAAAGTAGGGGTAGAAGGACCATACCTCAAGATCATAAAAGCCATATATGAAAGACCCACTGCTAATATCATCCTCAAGGGGGAAAAACTGAGAGCTTACCCCCCAAGGTCAGGAACATGACAAGGATGTCCACTCTCACCACTGTTATTCAACATGGTATTGGAAGCCTTAGCCTCAGCAATCAGACAACACAAAGGAATAAAAGGCATCCAAATCGGCCAGGAGGAAGTCAAACTTTCACTCTTTGCAGATGAAATGATACTCTATATGGAAAACCCCAAATATTCCACCAAAAATCTGTTAGAACTGATCCATGAATTCAGCAAAGTCGCAGGATATAAAATCAATTCAAAGAAATTAGTTGCATTCTTATACACCAATAATGAAGCAACAGAAAGAGAAATCAAGAAATCAATCCCATTTACAATTGCACCAAAAACCATAAAGTACCTAGGAATAAACATAACCAAAGAGGTGAAAAATCTATACACTGAAAACTACAGAAAACTAATGAAACTGAAAAAGACACACACACACAAAAAATGGAAAAACATTCCATGCTCCTAGATTGGAAGAACAAATATTGTTAAAATGTCAACACTAACCAAAGCAATCTGTTAATTCAATGCAATCCCTATCAAAATAACACTAGCATTTTTCACAGAGCTAGAACAAACAATCCTAAATTTGTATGGAACCAGAAAAGACCCTGAATAGCCAAAGCAATCTTGAAAAAGAAAACCAAAGCTGGAGGCATCACAATCCCAGACTTCAAGACATATTACAAAACTGTAATCATCAAGACAGTATGGTACTGGCATAAGAACAGACACTCGGATCAATGGAACAGAATACAGAACCCAGAAATGGACCCACAAACATATGGCCAACTAATCTTTGACAAAGCAGGAAAGAATATCCAATGGAATAAGGACAGTCTCTTCAGCAAACGGTGCTGGGAAAACTGGACAGCAACGTGCAGAAGAATGAACCTGGACCACTTCCTCACACCATACAGAAAAAGACACTCAAAATGGATGAAAGACCTAAATGTAAGATAGGAAGCCATCAAAATTCTCGAGGAGAAAGCAGGCAAAATCTTCTTTGATCTTGGCCACAGCAACATCTTACTCAACACATATCCGGAGGCAAGGGAAACAGAAGCAAAAATGAACCATTGGGACCTCATCAAGATAAAAAGCTTCTGCATAGTGAAGGAAACAGTCAGCAAAACTAAAAGGCAACCAACAGAATGGGAGAAGATATCTGCAAATGGCATATGAGATAATGGGTTAGTACCCAAAATGTAAAAGAACTTATCAAACTCAACACCCCCAAAAAAAAATTCAGTGTAGATATGGGCAAAGTATATGAATAGACACTTCTCTAAAGAAGACATCTAGATGGTCAACAGATGCATGAAAAAATGCTCCACATCACTCATCATCAGGGAAATACTAATCAAAACCACAATGAGATCCCACCTTACACCTGTCAGAATGACTAACATTAACAACTCAGGCAACAACAGATGTCGGTGAGGATGCGGAGAAAGAGGATCTCTTTTGCAATGCTGGTGAGAATGCAAACTGGTGCAGTCACTCTGGAAAACAGTATGGAGGCTCCTCAAAAAACTAAAAATAGAACCACCCTACGACCCAGAAACTGCACTACTAGGTATTAACCCAAGGGATACAGGTGTGCTGTTTCAAAGGGACACATGCACCCCCATGTTTATAGCAGTGCTATCAACAATAGCCAAAGTATGGAAAGAGCCCAAATGTCCATCGGCAGATGAATGGATAAAGATTATGTGGTGTGTACACACACACACACACACACACACACACACACTGGAGTATTACACAGCAATCAAAAAGAATGAAATCTTGCCACTTGCAACTACGTGGATGGAACTAGAGGGTACTAGGATGGAACTAGGGGCTAAGCGAAGGCAAAGAAAGACAAATAAATGACTTCAGTCATATGAGGAATTTAAGATACTAAACAGATAAACATAAGGGAAGGGAAGTAAAAATAATACAGAAACATGGAGGGGGACAAAACATAAGAGACTCTTAAATATACAGAACAGAGGGTTGCTGGAGGGCTTGTGGGAGGGAGAGATGGGCTAAATGGATAAGGGGCTTAAGGAATCTACTCCTGAAATCATTGTTGCACTATATGCTAACTAACGTGGATGTAAATTAAACAATAAGTAAATTTTAAAAAATTAAAATTAAAAAATTAAAAATATAAGACCATGATATCCACTTTGAAAAAATACAGAGAGACATTCATTACAGATACTGAAATAGCTGCCTAAAGAAACAAAAAAGCATAGGCTTTGCTGGAATGGGATATAATGTAGCTATTAAAACAAATATAATTGATCAACATGGACAAACATGTGACAATAATCAAGATAATTTTTTAACACAGCCTGTATTTTTTCCCTTGTATTATAAGTAACATTTCCCTTGCTTTCTAAATATTTTTTTAATTTGAGTATAGTTGATACACACTGTTGCATTAGCTTCAGGTGTACAACGTAGTGATTTGATAAGTTTGTATGTTTACAAACGTAGCTATCATCTATCTCCATACATTGCTATTACAATATCACTGACTCTACTCCTCATGCTGTGCCTTTTATTGCAGTAACTTATTCATTCTACAACTGGAAGCCCCTATCACCCACTGCTCTTTACCCATCTTGCCAAACATCCCTCCCCTTGCCACTGCTGCCACTGCTGGCAACCAGCAGTTTGTTCTATTTATAAGTTTGGGTACTCAAGGTAATTGTTAAGTGACAAAAGCAAGATAGAGTATGCAATGTATAATATTCCATGTCTGAATATCTGTGTCTTGATGTATATATGTACATGTGCAAGTATGAAAAAGAAAATTTGGAAAAAGACACCTAAAAACGTAGTAATCTTCAGGGATGGAACAGTGGGCAAAGAATTATTTCCATTTCTGAACCTTTTAATAATTTTACAATTTAAGCCTGTAAACAAATATTTAATAAACTCTGGAGTTAGATACTAGTAAGTTCAAACACTAACTATACAATTTGGGACAAGCTACTTAACGTGTTAGATTTCTTATCTATTAAATAAACTACACTAATTCATGGGGGATTATAAAGTTTAAAAGAGACAAAAAATATAACATTCCTAGCACATGGCTCTCCCCATTCCCTTTTGTAAAAGCACATAATAAAAATTAAGAATGGGTGATAATGAGAACTGCAATAGAAATTTAGAGAAGGAAAAGATCACAGATTAGAGTGCTTGTGGAAAATCAAAGGAAAGGCTGGGACTTAAGCTGAACTGTAATTAAAAAAAAGGTAGAATATTAATAATAGAGAGTTGGCAAGAAAGTATTACCAAAATAAAAGAAATAATAAATACACAGGAAAAATGAGATGTATAAACATGTGTCCTTAACACAAATAGTGCCAAACAGGGAATAAATGATCAATAAATATTTGTTAAATGAGAAGGGGTGCATATTAGAGAATACTAAAAAAAAAAATTAGATGGGGTGCCTGGATGGCTCAGTCAGTTAAGCGTCTGATTTCCCCTCAGGTCATGATCTCACAGTTTGTGAATTTGAGCCCCACGTCGGGATCTGTGCTGACAGCTCAGAACCTGGAGACTGCTTCCGATTCTGTGTCTCCCTCTCTCTCTGCTCCTTACCCACTTATGCTTTGTCTCTCAAAAATGAATAAACATTAGGAAAAAAAAAAAAAGACTGCTCAGGTAGGATAGGGTCATATTTTAGAGATCTCTAAGGTCAAAACAGATATTAGATTTAATGTAGTTGCTAATGCAAGGCCTCCAGAGCTAGAATTACCTAGGAAAGCCACATTGTAGGAAAATATGGTCTGGCAGCAGTAAGCCAAATTGACAGAATATAAAATAATTAGTCGTAATGAATAATTAAGTTATATACATAAATATATGCATTTATACACACACACGCAAAGGATATAAATATATTACAAATATAATAATAACATTATAGACAAGAAATGAGATGGGGAACTAATAGAAACTAATTAGAACAGATAGGGAACTAATAGAAACTAGGACAGAAATGTGACTGAGATATTAGAATTTCGATACAAAACTGTCCTAATAATTACAATTAAGCATTTGTACTTACAAATAAATACACATATAAATAAACTTCGAATTGCTTCTCAATAATCAGGAGTAAGAGTCAATCTCCTACATGCTAACTCACCTGATCCTCTTGAAACAAAATGCCTTTCTGAGCATTAATTCGTTTAAACAGATCGCCTCCTTCACAGTAATCCATCACTATGTAGAGAGAACCATTTTCTACAAAATATAAACATTAAATTTTTTAAAATGTATGTCAAAAGTATAGCTAAAGGTACTCAAGGGTTTACTAAAATGCAGCAATTAATTATGTTCTACTGAAAACCAGAACCATCTTCAAAAGAACTGGAGTGCAAAATCCGGTTATACAGATTGTATAATAACCTGGGTTAACAGGCAGCTCCATCATTAAAGATTTTCTACTAAGAATACAGCATCTTACTGAACAGCAGTATCCACGTTGGTCTAAACATCTCTGGAACACAGACAAAATGCAGGCAAACATACTTGCTTTCATTTAATAGATATATTTTCTTAAACATCATCTATAAAAACATGTTTTTCTACCAATTTGTCAAAGATGGATTATAACTTAGTTTCTAATTGACCATTACTTTTCAGCTTTGTTTCATCCACTTAATCTATTACTTACTAAATATCAGATGTTGCAATGAATTCTGAGGACTCAACAGTGAGTAAGATTGTACACTCTTGGAGCTTTCTTTGATTTTATTGCTCTTTTTAAAAATTGTATATAATGTGTGAACATGAAAATAGGGCATTATCTTATTCCCCTTTATGACTCAGTCCACAGGAAAAGACATTTCTGTGACTCTACCTACGTCTAGTCTAGACAGGACTAGAAGAACACTTCTCATCCTTCCCTCCATCTTTAGTCTTATGTAAGAGTATCACTATGCTTATTCTGCCCAAATTAGAGAGTAGCTGATATCACTTGTAACATTTACTAAGCTACTACTTACTAGTGAGACTACTGCAACTCAAAGAACAGTTTTCATTTCTTTTACTCTTCTGTGCTTATAGCCTTATTTCCATCAGTACTTGCATCTTGCACCTTGTGGTAGTGTTCTTGTTACCATACCTCCTTTTGATAAACTGTTTTTAACATGCCATGGATTGGGAACCTATATGACTGAGCTAATTAAGAATCTGTTGGGGCGCCTGGGTGGCTCAGTCGGTTAAGCGTCCGACTTCAGCTCAGGTCACGATCTCGCGGTCCGTGAGTTCGAGCCCCGCGCCGGGCTCTGTGCTGACTGCTCAGAGCCTGGAGCCTGTTTCAGATTCTTTGTTTCCCTCTCTCTCTGACCCTCCCCCGTTCATGCTCTGTCTCTGTCTCAAAAATAAACGTTAAAAAAAAATTTTTAAAAAAAGAATCTGTATAATTCATTGGGACTTCTAAGAAGTCCTGGCCTCACCTCTTCCCATGGATAGAAGTAGGTAACAGCCACATCAATGTAAATAATACAGAAAATGACTGGAAGACTGGCAGGACAGACTCTCCACAGCTAAATGAAGGGAAGAGGCCACATAGGAAGGTGAAGACATGGTCAGGAGCTAAAAGTACCTGTGGGACTGACTAATGTGGGGAGTGGTGGTGGTGGGGGGGGGGGGACACCCATGGTTTGGAGAGGGGGAAGAAACAGACCCTTACACCAGGCACAGGGAACCCTCACGGGGAAGATGAATCCCCATAACATTTGGCATTGAAAACAATAGGGGCATAATTTCACACAATCTTACAATCAGTGGGGCTTAACACCAGAACATTAAAAATCAGCATGCTGGGCTCTGGGAAAGCAAGACAGCAATAGGATACTGTCACCACCCTTTAACAGAGACCACAACAAATAGCCCAGCAGAGGGGCGCCTGGGTGGCTCAGTCGGTTGAGCGTCCGACTTCAGCTCAGGTCACGATCTCGCGGTCCGCGAGTTCGAGCCCCACGTCGGGCTCTGGGCTGATGGCTCAGAGCCTGGAGCCTGTTTCCGATTCTGTGTCTCCCTCTCTCTCTGCCCCTCCCCCGTTCATGCTGTGTCTCTCTCTGTCTCAAAAATAAATAAACGTTAAAAAAAAAATTAAAAAAAAAATAGCCCAGCAGAGATGCAAAACAGATGCAGCACTTTGAAAAATGTCTGGGGCATAAAGGAGACTGGTTTATTAATCTCAGAGTTGTGCAGGCATGGCAAGGAGGTTGGGAGACTTCTCCAGGAGCAGATGAATTGGCAGGCACCACAGTATTGCCCTGTCCAGCAGTGTAGGTACATGGA
Source organism: Prionailurus viverrinus (assembly GCF_022837055.1). Lineage (NCBI taxonomy): Eukaryota > Metazoa > Chordata > Mammalia > Carnivora > Felidae > Prionailurus > Prionailurus viverrinus. The sequence continues at coordinate 58,999,076 of NC_062564.1, read as the reverse complement.
TACTTATAAGAAACCAGTATAGTGCCAAGACTCTCCACCTAGCCTGCTAATGGTGCAACCTGACCCACATTCCACAGGCATATCCTCTCCAGCCAGGCATTATTCCAGTTATCCTCCAACAGCAGACCCATGCACACCTTGCTAACACCCTACACCCTGTACCCACATTCTCCTGTGGGCCTCTACCTTTCAATATGCCTCTGGGAGAGCCCATCCAAAGAGATACCATAAGACTGGCAGGGTGAAAGGAGCCCCAAAAGGGACTAGCACCCCTCCAAAGTGACTCATGCTTGAGGGGCAGACAGCCAGTCCGAATGCACCCCAGAAGTGGGCTGGGAGCAGACACCTGGTCTGACTATAGGCCCTGCCCACCAATGAAAGCTTCTCAGGAGAAAACAAAGGGACAGCGCCTTGCATTTTGGTGTTACTGCATTGCTAGTAACTGCCTGGTCTGACTCAACCCAAGCCCAAGACAGCCCCAGACCAGCCCACCAACAACACAGAATCCAAACCCTGCCTAAGAGAGGCAAAGAGAGCCACTGCAGACAACTGAATTAAAGGTAAATGCCACTCAGCCACAATAGCAGAGCATATATATCACACATAGGAGACACCCCTGAAGTGCCATGTTCTGGAGAACAGGGGACATTGAATTACAGGGCACTATAAGACCTCTTTTTCATAAAGCCACTACTTTCAAGAGCCAAAAATGCAGCTGACTTTCCTAAAAAAGAAATAGACACAGAATTAGAACATATAAGGAGACAGAGGAATATGTCTCAAATGAAAGAACAGGATGAAAATCATACAAGAGACCTAAGAGGCATGGAAATAAGTAATATATCTAACAGAGAATTTAAAGTAATGATCATAAGGATGGGGGCGCCTGGGTGGCTCAATTGGTCGAGCATCTGACTCTTGATTTCAGATCAGGTCATGAACCTAGGGTTGTGGGATCAAGCCCTGCATTGGGCTCCACACAGAGCGTACAGCTTGCTTAAGATTCTCTCTCTCAATGCCCCTCTCCCCAACTTGCATGTGCATGCTCTCTAAAATATAAGTTAACAAGTAAATAATGACCATAAGGATATTATTCACTGGACTTGAGAAAACAGTGGACCTCAGTGAGACTCCTAACATCGAGATAAAAAACATAAAAAAAGAATGAATCAGAGATTAAGGACTCTATAACTGAAATAAAAAATGTACTCGATATAATAAATAGTAGACTAAAGGAAGCAGAGGAATGGATCAGCAACCAGGAGGACGGAGGAATGGGAAGCAATCAAGCCGAAGGAGAGAGAGGAAAAATAATAAAAAATTGACTTCAGGGCACCTAGGTGGCTCAGCTGGTTAAGCATCCAACTTCAGCTCAGGTAATGATCTCATGGCTTGTGGGTTCAACCCCACGGTCAGGATCTGTGCCAACAGCCCAGAGCCTGAAGCCCAGTTCAGATTCTTAACTCTGTCTCTCTCTGCCCCTCCCCCTGCTCACACTCTCTCTCAAAAATAAATAAACATAAAAAATTTTTTTAAAATAGACTTGGGAACTCAGTGACACCATCAAGGATAATCAATAATTCACATCATAGTGATCCCAGAAGAGAGAGAAAAGGAGTCAGAAAATGTATTTGAAGATAAAATAGCTGCAAACTTCCCTAATCTGGGAAAGGAAACAGAAATCCACATCCAGGAGACACAGCCCCCAACAAAATCAATGTAAGAAGGTCCACACCAAGGGGTGCCTGGGTGGCTCAGTCAGTTAAGCATCTGACTTCAGCTCAGGTCATGATCTCGCAGTTTGTGAGTTCAAGCTCCACATCAGGCTCTGTGCTGACAGCTCGGAGCCTGGAGCCTGCTTCGGATTCTGTTTCCCTCTCTCGCTGCCCTTCTCTTGCTGATGCTTGCGCTCTCTCCCTCTCTCTCAAAAGTAAATAAACATTAAAAAAAAAAAGGTCCACACCAAGACAGATAGTAATTAAAATGGCAAAAAGTAGTGATAAGAAGATTATTTTTTTTTTAATTTTTTTTTCAACGTTTTTTATTTATTTTTGGGACAGAGAGAGACAGAGCATAACGGGGGAGGGGCAGAGAGAGAGGGAGACACAGAATTGGAAACAAGCTCCAGGCTCCAAGCCATCAGCCCAGAGCCCGACGCGGGGCTCGAACTCACAGACCGCGAGATCGTGACCTGGCTGAAGTCGGACACTTAACCGACTGCGCCACCCAGGCGCCCCAAGAAGAGAATTTTAAAAACAGCAAGAGAAGATACTTAAGTACATAAGAAACCTCATAAGGCTATCAGTGCATTTTTTCAACAGAAACTTTACTGGCCAAAGGGAGTGGAATAATATATTCAAAGTGCTGAAAGAAAAATACCCGCAGCCAAGAATACTCCATGCAGTAAGGCTATCATCAGAACAGAAGGACAGGTGAAGAGTTTCTGAGACAAACAAAAATTAAAGAAAGTCTTAACCACTAAACCAGCTCTACAAAAAATGTTAGAGGGGACTCTTTGAGTAGAAAGAAAAGACCTTAACTATGAGTAAGAAAAATGGACACAAAAAAGCAGCAAAATAAGTATATGTGTAAAAATCAGTGAAAGGTTCCACAAAATAAAAGGATGTAAAATATGACACCATATACCTAAAACGTGGGGGAGAGGGAGAGTAAAGAATGTGTTTAAACTGAAGCAACCATCAAGTTAATATAGACTGCTATATGAACAGGATTTTATATACAAACATAATAGTAACCACAAATCAAAAACCAGTAGCAGATAAGCAAAATATAAAGAGAAAGGAATCCAAGTATATTACTAAGAAAGCCAACAAACCATGAGAGAAGAGAGCAAAAGAAGCAAGAAACACAGAAGAACTACAAAAACTATCATAAGACAAGTAACAAGATGGCAATAATTATATACCTATCAATAATTATTCTGAATGTAAATGGGCTAAACACTCCAATCAAAAGACACAGAGTCATGGAATGGATAAAAAAGTAAGAACCATCTATATGGTGCCTACCAGAGTCTCATTTAAGACCTAAATGCACAAGCAGATTGAAAGTGAAAGGATGGAAAGCATTCATCATGCAAATGGAACCGAACAGAAAGCTGGGGTAGCAATACTTCTAATCAGACAAACTAGATTTTTAAAACAAAGAGTATAACAAGAGACAAAGAAGGACACTACATAATCATAAAGGAAATAATCCAACAAGAAAATATAACAATTGTAAATATTTATGCACTCAACATGAAAGCAACCAAATATAGAAAGCAGCTATAAAATACAAAACATAAAGGAAGTAATCAATAGTAATATAAGAATAGTAGGGGACTTTAACACTGCACTTAAATCAATGGACAGATCATCCAAAGAGAAAATAAAAATGGAAACAGTGGCTTTGAATGACACACTGGACCAGATGGATCTAATAGATATATTCAAAATATCCCATCCAAACTGCAGAATACATGTTCAAGTGCACATAGAACACACTCCAGAAAAGATCACGTATTAGGCCACAAAACATGTCTCAACAAATTCAGAAAAATCAAAATCATACGATTCATATATCTGACTACAAACCTAAGAAACGAGAAATCAACCACAAAGAAAATATCTGGCAAGAACACAACTACATGGAGATTAAATAACAAGCTACTAAACAACGAATGGGTTAACCAAGAAATCAAAGAGGAAATCAAAAAATACATAAAGACAAATGAAATTTAGTACACAATGGTCCAATATCTTTGGGATGCAGCAAAAAACTGCTCTAAGAGGGAAGTTCAAAACAATACAGACCTACATCAAAAAGCAAAAATAATCTCAAATAAGCAACCTCACCCTACACCCAAAGGAGCTAGAAAAAAAAGGAACAAAACCTAAATACAGTAGAATGAAAGAAATAATAAAGATTAGAACAGAAATAAATGAAATAGAAACTAAAAAAACAAAACAGACTAGTGAAACCAGATGTTGGTATTTTGAAAGTACCAACAAAATTGATAAACCTTTAGCCAGACTCATCAAAAAAAGAGAGGGCTCAAGTAGGCAAAATCAGAAATGAAAGAAGAGAAATTAACAACCAACACCACAGAAATACAAAGGATTGTAAAAGAATATTATGAAAAATTACATGCCAACATATGGACAATCCAGAAGAAACAGAAAAATTCCTTTAGGAATTTTATATAACCTCCCAAACTGAATCAGGAAGAAACAAAGTTTGAACAGACCAATTACCAGTAATGAAATTGAATCAGCAATTAAAACAAAACAAACAAACAAAAAAAAAACTCCCAGCAAACAAAAGTCCAGGACCAGACAGCTTCACAGGTAAATTCTACCAAACATTTAAGGAAGAGGGAATACCTATGCTTCCAAACTACTCCAAAAATAGAAGAGGAAGGAAAACCCAGATTCATTCTATGAGGCCAGCATTACCCTGACACCAAAACCAGATAAAGACACTACAGAGGCACCTGCGTGGCTCAACTGGTTGAGCTTAGGCCATGACCCCATGCTTTGGGGGTTCGAGCCCTGCATTGGGCTTTCTGACATCAGGGTGAAGCCTGCTTCAGATCCTCTGCCCCCCCCCCTCTCCGCACCTCCCCTGCTCACTCTCTCAAAAATAAACCTCTTTAAAAAAAAAAAAGACACTACAAAAAGAGAAAACTACAGGCCACTATCTCTGATGAACAAAGATACAAAAGTCCTCAACAAATATTAGCAAACCGAATCCAACAATACACTGAAAAATTATTCACCATGATCAAGTGGAATTTATCCCTAGGATGCAAGAGTGGTTCGACATTTGCAAATCAAGTAATGTGATATATCAACAAAGGAAAGTATAAAAACCATACGATTATTTCAATAGGTGCAGAAAAAGCATTTCACAAAGTACATCATCAATTTATGATAAAACCCTCAACAAAGCAGGTCTAGAGGGAACATACTGCAACGTAATAAAGGCCATATATGAAAGACCCACAGCTAATATAATACTCAGTGGTGAAAAATAGAGCTTTTCCCCCAAGGTCAAGAAGAAGACAAGGATGTCTACTCTCACCACTTTTATTCAACATAGTACTGGAAGTCCTAGCTACAGCAATCACACAAGATAAAGGAATAAAAGGCATCCAAATTGGTAAGGAAAAAGTAAAACTCACTATTTGTAGATAGCAGGATCCTATACATAGAAAACCTAAAAGACCACCAAAAAACTACTAGAACTAATAAATGAATTCAAGAAGGTCATGGGATACAAAATCAATGTAAAGAAATCCATTGCATTTCTATACGCTGATAATGAAATAGCAGAAAGAGAACTTAAGAAAACCATTCCATTTACAAATGCACCCAAAACAATAAAGTACCTAGGAATAAACTTAACCAAGAGGGTGAAAGACCTATACTCTGATAATTATAAAGCACTGATGAAAAAAACTTGAAGACACAAAAAAATGGAAAGATATTCCATGTTCAAGGACTGGAAGAACAAAAATTGTTAAAATGTACATACTACCCAAAATAATCTACAGATTTAATGCAATCCCTATCAAAATACCAACAGCATTTTTCACAGAATTAGAACAATCCTAAAATTTTGTATGAAGCCTCAAAACATGCCAAAGGGCGAAAGCAATCTTGAAAAAGAACAAAACTGGAAGTATCACAATCTCAGATTTCGAGATATACTACAAAGATGTAGCAATCAAAACAGTATGGTACTGGCACAAAAACAGACACATACATTAGTAGAAAAGAAGAGAGGGGCGCCTGGGTGGCTCAGTCGGTTAAGCGTCCGACTTCAGCTCAGGTCACGATCTCACGGTCCGTGAGTTCAAGCCCCGCGTCAGGCTCTGGGCTGATGGCTCAGAGCCTGGAGCCTGCTTCCGATTCTGTGTCTCCCTCTGTCTCTGCCCCTCCCCCATTCATGCTCTGTCTCTCTCTGTCTCAAAAATAAATAAACATTAAAAAAAATTTTAAAAAAAAGAAAAGAAAAGAAGAGAGAGCCCAGAAATAAATCCATCATTATATGGTCAATTTATCTTTGACAAAAGAGGCAAGAATATGCAATTGGCAAAAGTCTCTTCAATAAAAGATGATGGGAAAACTGGACAGCTACATGAAAATGAATAAAACGGAACCACTTTCTTACATCATACACAAAAATACACTCAAAATGGCTTAAGGAACTAAATGTGAGACCTGAAACCATAAAAACCTTAGAAGAGAGCACAGACAGTAATTTCTCTGATACCAGCTGTAGCAACAGATTTCCAGATCTGTGTCCTGATCCAAGGGAAACAAAAGCAAAAATTAATGACTGGGACTACATCAAAATTGTATTTAATGCTGCAATAAACATAGGGGTGCACAGCAAAGGAAACAATCAACAAAACTAAAAGGCAACCTTCAGAATGGGAGAAGATATTTGCAAATGACATATCTGATAAACATTATCCAAAATATATAAAGAACTTACATAACTCACCACCAAAAAAAACCCCAAATAATCCAATTCAAAATGGCAGAAGACATGAACAGGCCTTTCTTCAAAGAAGACATACAGATTGCCAACAGACACATGAAAAGATGCTCAACATCACTCATCATCAGAGAAATGAAAATCAAAACCACAATGAGATACTGCCTCACACCTGTCAGAATGGCTAGAATCAAAAACACAGGAACATCTGGGTGTCTCAGTCGGTTGAGCATCCGACTTCGGCTCAGGTCACAATCTCATGGCTCATGAGTTTGAGTCCCACATTGGGCTCTGTGCTGACTGCTCAGAGCCAGGAGCCTGCTTCAGATTCAGTGTCTCCTTCTCTCTCTGCCCCTCCTCTGCTCACGCTCTCTCTCTCCTTGAAAAATATAAAAAAAAAAAAAAAAAAAAAAAAAAGGGGCGCCTGGGTGGCGCAGTCGGTTAAGCGTCCGACTTCAGCCAGGTCACGATCTCGCGGTCCGGGAGTTCGAGCCCCGTGTCAGGCTCTGGGCTGATGGCTCAGAGCCTGGAGCCTGTTTCCGATTCTGTGTCTCCCTCTCTCTCTGCCCCTCCCCCGTTCATGATCTGTCTCTCTCTGTCCCAAAAATAAATAAAAACGTTGAAAAAAAAAAAAAAAGAAAAGAAAAATATTAAAAAAAAATTTTTTTTAAACACAATAAACAAGTGTTGGTGAGGATACAGAGAAAAGGGAACCCTCATGCACTGTTGGTGAGAATGAAAACTGGTACAGCCACTCTGGAAAACAGTATAGAAGTGCCTCAAAAAATTAAAATAGAACTACCATATGATTCAGTAAGTCCCCTACTGAGTATTTACCCAAAAAATACAAAAACACTAATTTAAAAAGATGCATACACCCCTATGTTTATTGCAGCATTAAGTACAATAGGCAAATTATGGAAGCAGTCCAAGTGTCCATCAATAGATGAATGGATAAAAAAGATGTGGTATAAATATATATATATATATATATATATATATACACACACACATATATACACACATATACACATACACATACATCTATACACATATGTATGTATATCTGTATACATACATATACACACATACATATACATACACAAACATATATATACACACATACACAAACATATAAACCTCTATATACATACACAAATGTGTGTGTATATATATATATATACACACACACACACACATTCCATGTGATGGAATATTACTTAGGCATAAAAAAGAATAAGATTTTTGGGACGCCTGGGTGGTTCAGTCAGTTAAGCATCCAACTCTTGATTTCAGCTCAGGTGTGATCTCAGGGTTCATGAGATCGAGCCCTGCATTGGGCTCTGCACTGGCAGCATGGAATCTGTTTGGGATTCTCTCTCTCCTTCGCTCTCTGCCCCTTCCCCACTTGCACACGTGAACTCTTTCTCTCAAAATAAATAAACTTAAAAAAAAAAAAAAAAAGAATAAGACCTTGCAATTCGCAACAATGTGGATGGATCTAGAGAGTATAATGCTAGTGAAATAAGTCACAGAAAAACAAATACCATATTTTCACTCATATGTGAAATTTAAGAAACAGAACAAAGAAAAGAAGGAGACAAACCAAAATACAGACTCTTAACTAGAGAACAAATTGATGGTTACCAGAAGGGAGGTGGGTGGGGTGATGGGTGAAACAGGTGAAGGGGAGCAAGAGTACATTTATCTTGATGAGCACTGAGTAATGTAGAGAATTGTTGAATCACTATACTGCACTCCTGAAACTAATACAACACTATATTAAACACTAAATATACAGCAATTAAAATTAAAACTAAATAAATAAAAGAATCTGTATAACTCTTTATGAATGATATCAAATAAACATATAAGATACCACAATGTGAATAAAAAAACAAAAGCCCAAAAAAATGTGCAATCCATTATTTGTAAAGAGATATGTATAGGATGTTAACATTTATATAGCATAAAAAAAGCAAAAAATCATGTACAGCATGCTATCACTTGTATATGCTTTATATTAATATCTCAAATATTTCTGAAATACAAGATAGTGGTAACAATGGTTAAACCCAAAGAAGTAAAACAGGTGGCTCAAAGATAGGAATAAAGGGCAAACTTTTTGTTGTTACAGAACATGGGAATTTTGTGCCAGATGCATGTATCAAAAACCAAACTATCAAAAGAAAAAAAAAAGGTGAAAATGTGTATATATGTGTGTGAGAGACAGAGAAGGTTAAACAGGCCCTGAGAAAGGGATGGAGGAGAAGCGATTCTAAAATAAAATGTTTAGGGTGACCTGCGTGGCTCAGTCAGTTAAGCTTCTGACTTCGGCTCAGGTGGTGATCTCAGTTTGTGAGCTTGAGCCCTGCATCGGGCTCTGCACCGTCCAGAGCCTGCCTAGGATTCTCTCTCGCCCCTTCTCTGCCCCTCCTCCACTTTCCTTCTCTGTCTCTCTCTCTCTCTCTTCCCCCCCGCCCCCGACTTCAAATAAATAAATAAATAAACTTAAAAGATACTTGTGAAGTAAAATGTTTAAGCTCTAGGACATAAACTGTAATATTTTCTGCTGCTTATAATACATCTATTATTAATTTTGGGATAAATACTACTTAAAATGTAAGGTCAACAGAAAAGCCTTTTTTCCACAAGGGACGTACTGATATGTTTTGTATTTCTTCAAACATTCAAACATCCAAGTGTCCACTATGTGCCAGGCACTTCGCACAAGATGCTAGGGATACAGAAATATAATTCCCACCATTATCGCCAATGGGCTCACACAATAATGGAGAAACACACTCTGAAACTCATAAAACCCACCAACACATAAAATGCTTGAAGTTGGGGCAAAAAAGACTGTAAGACAAGTGACTAAGCCTCAATGCATGTTAGAAAATGACTAAGAGTTGGGGCGCCTGGGTGGCGCAGTCAGTTAAGCGTCTGACTTCAGCCAGGTCACGATCTCACGGTCTGGGAGTTCGAGCCCCGCGTCAGGCTCTGGGCTGATGGCTCAGAGCCTGGAGCCTGTTTCCGATTCTGTGTCTCCCTCTCTCTCTGCCCCTCCCCCGTTCATGCTCTGTCTCTCTCTGTCCCAAAAATAAATAAACGTTGAAAAAAAAATAAAAAAAAAAAAAAAGAAAATGACTAAGAGTTTAACAAAAACATAGTAATGAGGATACGAACCACAACCAACGAGCAAAGCATGCACTTAGCTGACTAACTCAATAGCTAATTATAACCCTCTTCTCCTTCATTACTCCTCAACTGAGAAGCTGAAAAAAAATCCCAGATTTTCTCATTTCGAGTATCCCCTACAGCTAGAGTGGTCACTGACCCAGTTTTGGCCAATAAGAAGTAAGAGGAAATCTGAACAATGGCTTCTAAAAAAGCATTTGTTTACCTTATTAAATGAACAGATTTAAGAACACCTGCTAGTACTGCCTCCTTCTTTCAGCCTTAGATGAAAACATCTGCCTAAATTCCAAGAGCCATCTTGGGACAAGGTGAAAAGCATTAGGCTGAAAAACTGAGACTAAGAATGCAGAAGAGAAGAGCCTGAATCTTGGTAACACTCCTAAGCTACCAGACATGCCCTGTTATAGGACTGCTTATGTTTGAGACTTCGTGTTAGGTGAGTTAATTAAATATCTTTTCCACTTAAACCAATACTGGTTAGATTCTCTATTACCTGCAGCAAAAAGTAATCCAAATTTAGCCTCAAAGAAAAGCTTTTTTCAAGTAGACACAGAAGTTAGATTTTGGCAGCACCAATGAGGAACAAACTGAAGGCTAACACCTATAACCAAGTATGATATTGAAAAGCTGCCATTAAAGATATAAAAATTACTTCAGAAACAGTAAGACATAAAACTTGAGGATAAAAATCACAGAATGTAGGAAAATAAAAATAACAAAATTAAAAGGTGATAGCTACAGACAAGCAAAAACACAGAGCAGTACATAAATACCTGAGTAAAATGTATAATCCAGATACCCAAATATACAGTAATATAAAATAATCCCTCACTTTCTCAATGATTAAAATTTTACTTTATAAATTTAGGGATGTAAAGTGTATACTTATGATATGTAGTATTATAATCCAGTTATATATTTATATGCCTGGAAATACTTTTTCTCCCCACTCACATGTCTTACAGAATAATTTTATCCAAACATTTCACATCTGTCTTCAATATAGGCGTCTTTTATTGATTCTTCTATAAGTTTTTCCAATACACATGGCCTTCATTTTTCCTTTTAAGTTAAATTGAAGACAGCACTTTTTTTTTAAGTTTATTTATTTTGAGAGAAAGAGAGAGCAGGGGAGGGGTAGAGAGGGAGGGAGAGAAAGAATCTCAAGCAGGCTCCACATTCTCAGCACAGAGTCTGACTCTGGGCTACATCTCAAGAACCATGAGATCATAACCTGAGCCAAAATGAAAGGTCAGACGCTTAACTGACTGAGCCACGCAGGCACCCCAAAGACAGCAATTTTTAAAATCTGTTTATGTTGTCAATGCAATTTTTTCTGTGCCCTAAATTCCCATATGTATAATGTTGGGACTTAAAAAAAAAAAATCACACTGGTGGTCTTATTTGTATGATTGTCACAACAGAACCATACTGCCTTTTAAGTGACTTTATAAGATTTACTTACAATGGTATCTAACAATGACATCAATATTTCATTTCTTTGATGCCTCTTTTGTTTTTAACATTTTTTATTTATTTTTGAGACAGAGAGAGAGAGAGAGAGAGAGAGAGAGAGCGCGCGTGCAAGTGAGGGAGGGGCAGAGAGAGAGGGAGACCCAGAATCCAAAGCAGACTCCAGGCTCTGAGCTTGTCAGCACAGAGCCCGATGCAGGGCCCAAACCTACCAACTGTAAGATGACCTGAGCCAAAGTCGGACGCTTAACTGACTGAGCCATCCAGGCGCCCCTAAAATTGACGGATTTTAAATGTTTGCATATATAAGTTATTTTTAATCATTTTAGAGAACATTTGTATTTTAGAGCTTCTAAAAGCTCTTACTGAAACTACAGAGGTTCAAAGAACTACACGGATTACAATGAGATCATTCAGGTAAGGTAGAAATATATATGAATCACCAGATAAAACTGTATCATATAAATTATAGAATTATAAGCCAAGGTTGGAAAGTGAGAGAGACACACGAACTCTTACTTCCTTTAGTCTAACAATTCCACTCCTACAGAAATACTATGATAGTACACAGACACCTGTACAAGGATATTCAGTGCAACATTATCTGCAATAGTGAAAAACTAAAAAACAACCTAAGTGTCCCTAACAGAAAACTGGCTAAATAAACTGTGATAGAACCATACAATGCACACAATGGGATATGCTGCCGTTGTTATAAGAAAGTTATAAAGAATGTGGTGCATCGGGGCGCCTGGGTGGCGCAGTTGGTTAAGAGTCCGACTTCAGCCAGGTCACGATCTCGCGGTCTGTGAGTTCGAGCCCTGCATCGGGCTCTGGGCTGATGGCTCAGAGCCTGGAGCCTGTTTCCGATTCTGTGTCTCCCTCTCTCTCTGCCCCTCCCCTGTTCATGCTGTGTCTCTCTCTGTCCCAAAAATAAATAAACGTTGAAAAAAAAAATTTTTTTTTAAATAAAAAAAAAAAAAGAATGTGGTGCATCAATACATAATGACATGGAAAGAAATCCATGAGATATAAAGTGAAAAGAGCAAGATGCAGAAATAGATAATATCATCCCACTTGTTTCTAAATGTTAAAAACTGTATGTATAATGTATATGTTTGTTCCAGAAACTACAATAAAGAAACACCGAATTCATAACACTGACTATTTACCCCTAGGGGAATGGGAAAGAAGACGGAGTGAGAGGAACAGAGAATTTAGGCTCGTGCCAGCTGTACTTTTTGAATGTTTACCATGAGCATGTATTCCTTTAAAATTAAATAGCAGTATTAGGGATGTGTGGATGGCTCAGTCAGTAAAGCATCTGACTTCGGCTCAGGTCATGAATTCGCGGATGGTGAGTTCGAGCCCCACGTCAGGCTCTGTGCTAACAGCTCAGAGCCTGGAGCCTGCCTCGGATCCTGTGTTTCCTTCTCTCTCTGTTGCTCCTCTGCTTGCTCTCTCTCTCTCAAAAATAAATAAAGATTAACAAATAATAATAAATAAAATTAAATAGTATTAGAAGAAAACAACCTTATTTAAAGAATGTGCTACCTCTTGACTCATTTAGATGTTTCTATGTGAAGCATTCTATATAACTACAAAACACCCACTAGAATATTTGTTGACATATATTCAAACCTTTTATTTGAAATATTAACATTCTGGTAATGAAAGAGAAATTAAACTAAAGGAGAAGCAAGGATAAAGATAAAGGAAATTCAGGTTCATGGGAAGGAGAAGATGGTTAACACTGTACCCTTTCACTTGTATAAATCCTCACTTCACTGCCATCATAAATAAATGAACTGAGTACCTTATGATATGTGTTAATTGATCCCTATCTTTTTAAGTATGTTCTCCTTTAGTAAGTACCATGTTAATTTGGGAACAAGGATACTTTTGCTCTAATTCAGACTCTGAAACTGGTATGCGATTTGACCCTGAAACAAACATTTAAACTACCTACTACTTTCGATCTAAATTATCTTTCTGTTAAGAATCACTGTGCTGGCTGAAGTGCTGAATTGTGATTAGGGGAAACTGTGTTTCTGAAACACAATAAAGGCAAGGAAGGCTATTACTGGAACCCAATGGATTTAAGGTTCCTCTTTTCCTCTCTTGCCAAATAGCCATATTTAATGAAAAACTGCAAAAAATATAGGACTTTCAAACACTTAGATCCTGCAGTGATCATGGTTTGAGTTATTCCACTTGGCAAAACAGACCACACCCAGCCAAGATGCTGCAGAGGGCAAAGGAGGACAAGGAATTGGTTGAGGAAGGAGAAAAAAAACTATGATTATAAATTTAGGACTCAAGCAACAGAAAATCAGGAGCTGAAGTAGCTTTTTTTGGTTTCTTTTTTTTTTTCGTCTTTTCAACCCATTTCCTTAAATAAACAGTAGTGTTGTTAACTAAAAAAAAAATACATACATATATACACAAATAATCTTTGTTTTATAATTTATAGGGATTTATGATAACAATGGGAAAGACTTCCAAAGGACTTCAACAAACCATCTTCACCTGCCTTTAGAGAAGCTTTGCTTTATCTTAGCTCCTGCACTACCAAATATATAAAACAGCATTATAGCTATGACATTTCAAGAACCTGAGAACACGGTCAACATACCTCAGTATCACAATAATGAGGTATACTAGAACACAAGTGATTAGGATACTTTCTAAAGACCACAACATTTTCTTAGTGGCAGTAGTGGTAGTAGTTAAAGGAAGCTTTGTTTAAAATGACATGTTACTGGGGCGCCTGGGTGGCTCAGTTGGTTAAGCGGCCAACTTCGGCTCAGGTCATGATTTTGCAGCCCGTGAGTTCAAGCCCCGTGTCGGGCTCTGTGCTGACAGCTCAGAGCCTGGAGCCTGTTTCAGATTCTGTGTCTCCCTCTCTCTGACCACCCCCCCCCCCCCCCCCGTTCATGCTGTGTCTCTCTCTGTCTCAAAAATAAATAAACGTTAAAAAAAAATTTTTTTTAATAAAAAATAAAATGACATGTTACTGTTTTTGCTTTGTCCAAATTCTTAAATTTAACCACATTGCTTCTTTTTAAGCAATCACAGTACCAGTGAGGCAATATAAAATTACACACAGACAATGTGGTGTTAGTGTTAGGTAGAAGAGACAGGAGCAGTGGAAGTAATGCCCTGAGACAGAGTCCCAAGTCCTTAAAGGAGAAAGATAAGGACAAGAGCTAGAGGCAAGGACAATGACAGATAAGCCACACATTAAAAGCCCTGGGGCACAACAACCTCACCTTCAGGCTTCCAAGACCTTGGGGTGTTCTCCTCCTTTCCTCTACCACCTCTGCCCAGGTAACCCCTAGAGTTATTACAATGCATTTGCATTGATGTACTGCCCTGCCCTGGAGAAGGGCTGCCTTGAGTTTCAGGTACAAATCCCAGTAGGCTCAAAAACTACTCCTCTCAATCCATGGGAGGAGTTTCCTATTAGAGACCACCCCAGTGTAAGTCACTGCGCATCCCAAACCAGAGAGACCAAATAACATCCAATCCCAAAACAACCTATGGTAGATTCTACCAGCTCTCCCACCTGGTAGAGTGTACTTTTGCTTTAATAAACTGCTTTATGCTTATTACTTCCCTCCTGGCTGTCTTTATTCTAGCAAGTATCGCACGTAAATCTCCTTGTGGGGAATCCAAGGACCAAGACCTCCATTCACACAATGCAGACTCTCCCACTGGTAACATTAGTATTATCCTAGAATCAAGCTGATACTCATATACATATGTATGGAAGCAAAAATTATATGCTTTTCTTCCTGAAAATACGTTAGAAGGAAAATATCCAAAAGTTGTCACGTGGCTTAGTTCTTTTGAACTCTTGCAAAATTTATCTGACCTTCAAATGATTCTCTATACTGGACAATATTTGGATGCTTCATGTTTGCCAACACTGCAACTTCTCTCCTTGACTCTTCCCTTTCTTTATTGGACATCTTAAATGGGAGAGAAAAAGAAAACATTAAATTAAACCATCAATAAACAATCTAAAAGTCCATCAGTAAGAGAGTGGTTAAAATATAACAGTACCAATAAAGCACAGTCCAAATAACAAAATAAAGACAGAAGTTAAAGAGAATGAGTTGAATCCACAAGTAAAAACATTTTAAGATGTTCAAACTAGGTTAAGTTACACAACAGCAGGTGTTGTATTTTTTTAAACACTTACACACATAAACACAAGCACACATCACAGAAAAAAATATGAAAGGATATACAGACTATTCTGAAATTAGTGGTTCTCTTTGGGATTATGGCATCCTTTCACTTTGGGTTATGCACTGCCATGTTTGTTTTTGTTCTCTAATGGTGAGCCCTACTGAAACCAGACTATTAGTTGAATAACCAAAGAAAAAAAAATACTTACTCTTGAGATGTTAATTTCCTTGATAACATATTGTCTGTCATCTTCTGTAGATTTAACAAGAATAGCTTTTCCAAATGAACCTTCTCCAATCTTCTGTAGTCTAATATACTTCTCCATGGTTCTTTTTCTAAGGCATCTTAACAGATATACTAGACATTAAAGAAAAGTAACAGTTAACAGAGATAAAGCATGTCTTCCATAACAATTATGTCAAATTCAATTCTAATTCCTTAGTGACTTGCTTACTTTAAAAAAAGATACTTAAAATCTAAAAATTAAATTAACTTTATCTCAATTTTACTCATACAACCTAGTTATAGTTCAAAAGAGAAAAACAGTGACATTTCAATGTTATAAGAATGCTTTGCAAAGTCAAATACTATATATACTTAACGTACAGAGACAAAATTTTTCCTATGTGAGTTAATTAGCAGCATTATTTTATTATCTCCAATAAGAATGCATTTCCCAAAATTATTTCATTCTCTCTTATTAGACATTAAATTATTTACATTGTTTGTTATTATAGAAAAACTTTAAAATTTCTGTACATACATTTTTATGTACTTATTATAAGGATTTCCTTGGGATAAATTATTAGTTCAAAGAATATGCACATGTTAAAATTTTGAAACATAGAGCTTAAATGTTTTACAGAAATGTTATTTTTTTTCCTAAGAAATAGAGAGCACACAAGTGCAGGAGATGGGTGGAAAGGGAGAGAGAATCTCAAGCAAGCTCCATGCCCAGCACAGAGTATGACAGGGGACTTGATACCACAATCCTGAAGGGATGACTGGAGCCAAAACCAACAGCCGGATGTTCAAGACTGAGCCACTCAGGCACCCCTACTAATATTTTAACCAGCAGTGTACAAAAGTACCTCTTCCTAGATACCCTTTTAACACCGGTTATTATTTATTAAAATCTCTGAGAAGCCATAAAGGATAGTAGTTAATGAGCACTAAAACTTTAAGTTGGGGAGCCTGAATTTACATCCTGACTTTATCATTTTTTTATTATGTGACATTGGACAAGTTACTCAGCTTTATGTGTCTCAGTTTGCTCATCTGTAAAATGGGGATAACAATTGTACATACTTACAGAACTACTGGGAGGATTAGTTAATTTCAGTATTCTATTGTAGAATAATGCCTGACACATAGTGAGCACTGTCACTGTTGTTACTGTTACTCATTACATTCAACAGGGAAATGGTGTCTCATTTTTATTTGAATTTCTGCTGCTTATCAGTTAATTTGAAAAATTCTTCCACATTTATTGAACATTTGTATTTCTTCTTTTTTGAACTACTCATTCATGTTTTTTGTTCGTTTTCTACTGGAATAGTCTTTTTATTAATTTGTAAAAGTCCCTTTTTAATGAAGATGTTAGCCCTCTCTATCATAAATATTTTTTCCTTATATGCTATCTGCCTATCTATTTTATTTCCATATAAAAATTTATTTTGATATTATTTTGATATTAATTAAACATGTTATTAATCTTCGTATTTCTGCCTTTGGTATCATAATTAGACCCTTACCATACCAAGATACCTGACTAGGGTCATTAGTAACTTTAGTAATAGTAATTTCAGGAAAGTGATGGGTGGGACGGAAGCCAGAGTCCAATCCTAGTTGGCGAAAGCTTAAAAAAAGTCAAAGGGAAGGAGGAGGGAAAGAGAGTGAAATGGTCACAATCATTAGCACAGTCTATTGGCAAGATTACCCCAAATTATAGTAAATTAATTCACTGTATTAATTTAAAACTAATAAATACTTAATTTATCTAACTTGTTCTTTTCTATGTCTATTCACATCAAGCAGGCCTTCAATGTAGGATTCCCTTCTAGGAGAAAATGGCCTTGTCATGAAGACCACATAAATATCTCTGTGACAGTTTACCATATTTCTCATGATAAATTAACAAATCCATGTTCTCATTTCATCCATCAATATTAAATTTGTTTAATTTTACTTTGCCTCTAAAATATGATCCAATCTCCTTAAATAACAAAATTTATATTCAGGACCTGTAAGACTAAAGTCCAGAATCCAGCCTCTGGTAAAATCAATGGGATAATTATGCCTGAGGAACTTCTGTGGGAAAGAGCCTTCTTCTATCGTAGAAAACACTACATTTCAAAATTTCTGTAAGATATGACAAGGCTTTTGGCAACTGTAAGAAAAATAGGAAATTAACTATTACAATAACTATATAGTATCATCAGTGAGTTAAAGAAGTCACTCCAAACATACTCTCAAGTCCAAGATGGTCAACTGGCATAATATAATGGCTATCTGGGCACCAGCCAGAATTTAATGATTTCTCCCAGACATGAATATATTATATTACCATGCTATTTAGGAAAAAATAGCAAGATAAACTCATCTTAGAAAACTAAGTTTCACAAATCAAATTACATTAAATAATAACCATATAATGAGATTATTTCACAACCATCATTATTCTGTGCTGCCAAGAAAGAGAAACAAAATTAGTCAATTTGGCTCTGCCTCAAAATTCAGTTGCCAATTCCTTTCCAGGGACCACACTGATGAGACAGAAGTTCCAAGAGTCCCTAGTACCACACCCTACTGCCTACCACATTCCTGAGCACTGTGGTTCTGACAACTCAGTGTAGGAGAATCCGCTGCTCCTGCTAGTGAAGAACGATGATTCTAATTGCCAGCAAATACTGTCAAGTGCAGAAAGCTTTCTGAACAATAAAAGGCTTGTGGTCAATGGATTTCAGAGCAACTCACAACTCCTTCTTTTCTGCAGAGTCTACACTAAACTACTGTTGTACACTGGAGGAAGGGGAAAACATGAAAAGATAGAGTACTTTCGGTGCCTTACAACATATTTAACCAAGCTACTTATTTCCTAGTCATGAGACTTCTCGGCTGCATTAAAATCCTAAAAGATTTTTCAAACTAAACGAAAAAGAATTAAAAAATGTACAATAGGCTTACACATCCAAAATCATCATAATGTATAACTGAAGGACCATCATAATCGTGTTCTAATTTCATATTTGTAATACACCGAAATTACAAATGTTTGTCCTTTCTGTGCTCCAGCTTCCAACATCAAATGAAAATCACAATACCAACTTGACACTATTCTTAAAGTCTCTAACAATTATATCAATGTAATCTCTATAATATATACCTGATATTAAAGATATTCAAAGCATAAAATCAAAGATGTTTTTGATATTTGAGCTTTCCAAAGAGTTATGTGATATAACAAATAAAATGATGGATCTGGAAAAACTATGTGACCAAAAGCAAACCACCTGATTTCTCTGCAACTTGTTTCCTTCATCTAAAAACACTAACAATTTAGGGCACCTGGTGTGGCTCAGTCAGTTGTATGTCCAACTTTGGTTCAGGTCATGATCTCACAGCTCATGAGTTCAAGCCCTGCGTCAGGTTCTGTGCTGACACCTCAGAGCCTGGAGCCTGTTTCAGATTCTGTGCCTCCCTCTCTCTCTGCTCCTCCCCATCTCTGTCTGTCTCTCTCTCTCAAAAATAAATAAACATTTTTAAAAACTAAAAAAAGATAAATAAAAACACTAACAATTTAAAGATAATACTACCTTAAGGGCCCTACCAACTTTACTAGTCTATAATTCAAAGAAAATTAAAAAGTAGGTCACAAAATAGTACACTTCAACATTGTTTAGAATTGTACCATTAGCCACAAACAGTAGGAATGACAGAGAAATGCAGCCAAAGTCTTTCCTTCAGAGAAATCAAAAAACACAAGAGTAATTTCTTCAGCCTGTATCTTTAAAAAGTCAAAAAATAAATTACAATTTGGAGTTAAACATATCAAACTGAACATACATATTTACCTCTACTTCTTTCCCAGACCTAACACAACTTTAAATGGATCAAAATGGCAGAACAGGAGAGAAAATAACAGCGATAAATTTCTGGCAGCTGACAAACACATGAACAAGCAGCAACCAACTTAGGAAACTAGAGAAAGTTGTACTGTAACCCAGTAGGGGGAAAGAAGTCAATTTCCACTACAAATTAGCTCAATAACAGGAAGAAAAAGGTGCCTCTGTGAGGGAGGATAATACCAGAACTAAAACAGGATTGGTTGAAAGGCTGTGTAATAGCATGAGACACACAGTTTGCCTCCTCCACCTCACCTAATCAGGTGACCACCCCTCTCTCATGCCGGCAAAAGAATATAGATGTCTCTAGATTAGGGATACCAACACAGCTGAGAATGGTACCATCCATGATGTGGGAGATTAAGTGAAGGTCTACATAATAAATGGTACCAGCCATGATTCTGTAGCTTGTATCAGACCATCCTACCTCCAAAAACAACCAAAATACTGAGTAAAATATATAAAACAACAGACAGGAATTGAGGGGCTATAATCATTGAGAGGTGGGAAAATGCTAATAAGTTCCACATTCACCCCAGCCTTCTCCCTAGAGACATTTTCCAAACTGTGACGTAGCACCATGGAGCTTAAGTAGAAAGCACCAATCCTATTGAGCTAAGGAGAAGAGAGGTCAGAGTTTAAGGCTGCCAAAATCCTGGAGAGAAGGAAAAAGAATAGAAAAAGCCCCAAATTCTGCACATAAATTCCTCTCCTGTCAGTTAGCCCATTCCCAAGTTGTGCATACTCAGAGCAAGATTAAAACAGACTAGTCCTAACAAAGCCTAACACCAATTTTGATAGGATAAAAGACAGTAATCTGCTAATACTCCCATCAGCCTGTCAGAAAACATAACAAATTTTTTGGAAGATACATGTTCCAGAGTTTCTATGACTTTTCATTCACAACATCCAGTACCCAGTCAAAAATTATGAGGCGTGGGGCACCTATGTGGCTTAGTGGGTTGAACAGCTGACTCTTGATTTCAGTTCAGCTCATGATCCCAGGGTTGTGGGATGGAGCTCCGCATCAGGCTCCATGCTTATGCAGAGCATGGAGCCTGCTTATGACTCTCTCTCTCTCTCTCTCTCTCTCTCTCTCTCTCTCTCCCCCCCGTCCCTCTCCTCCACTTGTGTTCTAGAAAGAAAGAAAGAAAGAAAGAAAGAAAGAAAGAAAGAAAGAAAGAAAGAAAGAAAGAAAAGAAAAGAAGAGAGAAAGAGCGAGCGAGCCTGGGGAGCCTGGGTGGCTCAGTGGGGTTAAGTATCCAACTCTTGATTTCAGCTCAGGCCATGATTTCACACTCTTGGTATACAGTCCTGAGTTGGGCTCTGCGCTGACAGTGTGGAGCCTGCTTGGGATTCTCTCTCTCCCTCTCTCTCTCCGTACCCCCTCCCCACTCTCACTCCTGTTCTCTCCCTCTCAAACAAATATTTTTAAAAACTTATGAGGCCTACATAAAAAAAAAGAACCAAATAACCAAAACCAAAAGAAATAAACAATAGAAATAGAATTACAAATGACTCAAATATGGACATATCATAGAGGATTTTAAATAACCACGAATAGTATGTTCAAGAAAATAAGAGGAAAAGATGAACAAAAGTGATTTTTTTTAAAGATGGAGAATTTCAACAAAGAACTAAAATTTATTTTTTAAAAGTAAATGAACATTCCAGAACCAAAATAGAAGATATCTGAAATTAAGAAGGCATCACATGGCTTTTACACAGGATAGAATATAGTAGAAGACAGGTTTTTAACCTGGAAAATGAATCAACAGAAAATATTCAAGGGGCACCTGGGTAGCTCAGTTGATTAAGTGTCTGACTCTTTATTTCGGCTCAGGTCATGAACTCACAGTTTGTGATTTCTGAGCCCCACGTCAGGCTCCGTGCTAACTGCAAGGAGCATGCTTGGAATCCTCTCTCTCCCTTTTTCTCCCTCTCTCTCAGCGCTGCACCCCCCTCCCCACTTACTGGATCTCTCTCCCTCAAAATAAGTGAATAAAACTAAAAAAAAAAAAAAAAAAAGGAAAATAGAAAGAAAACACAAGCACACAAAAGAAAAATGGGGGGAAGACTTAATATTAAAAGATTTGTTTTTTAATTTTTAAAGTTTGAGAGAGAGAGAGAGAGAGAGAATATGAATGGGGAAGGGGCAGAGAGAGAGGGGGGACAGAGGATCCAAAGCAAGCTCTGCATTAACAGCAGAGAGCCTCATGCAGGGCTTGAACTCATGAAATGTGAGATCATGACCTGAGCTGAAGTTGGATGTTTAACCAACTGAGCTACTCAGGCACTCCAAATCAGAAAACTTTTAATTCTTAGTCCCTACATTTAATTCTGCCCTAATAAAAACACAAGCTTTATGGGTCACAGTGATTAGACAAGCTGATTTGAAGTCAATATGAGAAAAAAGCAAGAATGGCCAGAGAAATACTGAAAACAAAACAAAACAAAAAACACCAATGAAGGAAGACTTTTCTACTTGATATCTTAGGGGCATCTGAGTCGCTCAGTAGGTTAAGCGTCCAACTCTTGATTTTGGCTCAGGTCATGATCTCACAGTTAATGAGATCAAGCCCTGGGTGAGGTTATGCACTGACAGTGCATATCCTGCTTGGGATTCTCTCTCCCCCACCTCTCTCTCTGCTCTTCACCTCTCTCTCTCTCTCTCTCTCTCTCTCTCTCTCTCTCTCTCAAAAAAAAAAAAAAAAAAAAACTTTTTTTAAAAAAAGGACACATATTACAATAACACACACATATATTACAGTAACTATGAAATTGACAGGCAAATCATAGAAAGTCCAGAAACCTATCAAAAACATTTTTTTTTAACTTGATGGATGAGCATGGTGACATTTCAACTCGGTGGTGAAAAATTAAATTTTGAAATAAATAATATTTAGACAATTAGGTAGTACTGTGTGGAAAACACAAAGCTTACATTCATTTTCTTCACTTTACATCAATGCAAATTCCAGATGATAAACTACTTAAATGTTAAAAAAAAAAATAGGATGACTTTTGATTGTTTTTTTAATTTTTTTAATCTTTATTTATTTTTGAGAGAGAGAGACAGAGCATGAGTAGGGGAGGAACAGAGAGAGAAGGAGACACAGAATCTGAAGCAGGCTCCAGGCTCTGAGCTGTCAGCAGAGAGCCTGATGCGGGGCTCGAACTCACGAACTGCGAGATCGTGACCTGAGCCAAAGTCGGACGCTTAACTGACTGAGTCACCCAGGCACCCCTTTGTCTGTTTTTAAAGACAGAACATGTGGGGCGCCTGGGTGGTGCAGTTGGTTGGGCGTCCAACTTCAGCCAGGTCACGATCTCACGGTCTGTGAGTTCGAGCCCCACGTCAGGCTCTGGGCTGATGGCTCAGAGCCTGGAGCCTGTTTCCGATTCTGTGTCTCCCTCTCTCTCTGCCCCTCCCCCATTCATGCCCTGTCTCTCTCTGTCCCCAAAAAAATAAATAAACGTTCAAAAAAAAAATTTTTAAAGAGAGAACATGCAAGTACACACGGTGAGGAGCAGAGGAAGAAGGAGAAAGAGAATCTTAAGCAGCTCCAAACCCAGCATGGGAGCCTGAGGGGAGGCTCTATCCCAGGTAGGGTGAGATCATGACCTGGGCTGACTGAGCCACCCAGGTTCCCCATGTATCTGACTCTTGATCTCAGCTTAGGTCTAGATCTCAGGGTCATGAGTACAAGCCCCACCCTGGGCTCCATGCCCAGTGTGGAGCCTACCTAAAATAATGATGATGATAATAATAATAATAATAATAATAATAATAATACAAGAGATAAATTTTGTTATGTATATTTTAATTTAAAAAAGTATAAGACTTAGCATTTTTCACCCATCAGAATGACAAAATTCAGGAAGTTTATTACCGTACTATGTTGGAGGGGAATATAAAAAAACAGAATATGGTGTGAATACAAATCGATACAAATACTAAGGAATATAAAATTCCACAATATCGCAGTGCCTGGGTGGCTCAGTCAGTTAAGTGTCCGACTTTGGCTCAGGTCACGATCTCACGGTTTGTGCGTTTGAGCCCGGCATCGGGCTCTGGGCTGACAGCTCACAGCCTGGAGCCTGCTTGGGATGTCTCCCTCTCTCTCTGCCTCTCCCCTGCTCATGCTCTCTCTCTCTCAAAAATAAATAAAACATTAAAAAAATTAATAAAGAAAAATAAAATCCCACAATATCTACCACTTTGATCCAGAAATTCCATTTTTAGGAATCTACCCTACAAGTATTTCCAAATGTATGAAAATGACACATACACAAACTTATCCTCTGCAACACTGTTTGAAATGATAAAATGTAAATATCCACAAGCAAATCAAAAAGAAGCAAGGGGGCTCAATCTCAGGACCATGAGATCATGACCTGAGCCGAAATCAAGAGTCATACATTTAACTGACTGAGCCACCCACATGCCCCGATAAGAATTAATTTCTAGGTACCAGAATTATAAATTATAAATATGGCATACTACCATTTGTGTATTAAAAGGAAATATATGTATGTATGTTTATACTTACTTACTTATATATGTGAGTATACATATATATATAAAATCCTTACATGTATACACATACATAATTCCTTGCATGTGTAATACCTCCGAAGGGATACACAATGAACTGGTATACTGTTGGCTGCCTTTAGGGACAGGAACTGAGTAATTAAGAGGAAGATTTTTTTCAGTCTTTTGTACCTTATAAATTTTAACCATATGAATATATTATTTATTCAAAACAATAAATAAAATTTAAAAACAATAATAAATGCCGACAGAAAGAAGAATGCTAGCTAAATCAATTTCTCCAGTTAAAATCCTTAGACAGTACCCATTTCCAAACATTTAACGTTGACATTCAAAGTTCTCCTACATGGCATACTTTTCAAGTATGTCAACTATGTTCCAAAAAAACATCTTAGCCTCTAGTCAAATTAGACACCTTTTCTCACATTTAACTAAGACTTTTTTAAGCCACAATAGGGAGTGTTTAACAAAATAAAATTTGTGCACCAAATATGAAAAATGCCAGAGTACATGAACGAAAACTAGATCTTCACCAATCTGGAACTTTTAAATCTCTTCAGCTCTTTTTTAGCTATCTGATGGACAAATTTTCACTAAGAGAAACACTGGTAGAGGAATGTCAACAGAGTTCACGAAGTCCTTATGGTTCTGTCTGCAGCTACAATCCATACATATGGTTTTCCAGATGTTAAATAACATTTTGAACGGTGGGAGAAGGACAATTTACCTTCTCAGTGAGTCAAGTCCCTGATCTATTTCCAATTAGTCAAAAAAGCAGACAGCAAAAATGGGATTCCATTAGACTTCTTTCAAAACATTTTTCTTCTCTGTAAGTCTATACAGACAACAATTACTGGCTTCCCTAATGGAAACCACCAGCACGTAAGTAAAGAATTTATATTCATGAAATGGTGTCATGTTCACAACTTAGAGGGTAGAGATTGGAGTAAAATGTACTAGGAATACAATGTCACCGTATTAAAATTACCTCAACAGAACTTCTGTGGCCAAGTTCCATAACCCTTACTAAACTCCTAATGCTGACTCTTATTGTGCAAAAACCTGTTTTCCCACAAAAGATGCTCCTTACCTTTCACCTAGAACAAAGAGCAATTTGAAATGAAATAGATCTGTGGACTCTCTAATACCAAACAAATCTAAACTAGAAACAAAACACTACTTCTCTCCATATTTGGCTCCCCTCCATCATCTCTACAATACTGCTGCATCACATGAAAAGACTATTATTATATTGGATATTACTTTTAATCCTTCATAAATATTTCTATTACTCATCATGGCAAAAAAAAATTTCTGCTTCTTGTGGGTGGAGCTTAGAGAATAAAAATTAGGCCTGTATAAAAAAAGTTATGATGAACTCCGAAAGTAGTATAACTTTTAATGCCTTACATAGGAGATTGTGTCAAATTATATAAATTGAAATAGAAAACTATAAGCTACCAGTTAATTCTCACTCATTTTTTATTAAAATATATAGGTGCTTTAAAATCGGAGGCAACATATACGCAATGTAAATGACTGTTTATCCATACCAAGATTTCTATTATTATTTTAACTCTATTATCACTATAACTGTTTAATGTCTGAGGACTGCTTTGTATTACACACTGTTCTTGAGAAAATTACAATTTTCATGAAATGAAGGTATTATTTTCCATGTACTTAAAGTTATTATCCCTGCAAGCTCTACATAAGCAAGTCGAAGCAAGATCTCCTCATTCCCAATACGATTTTACTATTTTGCATATCATTGCTTCCCCCAAGTGCAACTCACCTCAATGACACAGGGCGTTAGCCGAAATAACGGTGATGATCGACAAGCATCGGTCTAGGTGTAGCAACCTTCCTTTGGCAATTAATGAGGCAGAGGCATCATCCCGCATTTTGAAAATGACATCCTGAAAGAGAAACCAAGTCTGTCTAACCCGCAGCAGCTCACAGACCACTTGAAAGGGGTGCACTGAGACTCCTACACCCGACACCAGACTTTGGCTGACCCCTCAGGCTTGCCTCCTTGCCGCCACCGGCAACGCCCCATGAGACAGGTCCACACTACTCAGAGCAAACGGATTGGTTTCTGAGCCCCCTTGGAAACGGCGGGCGGCGGCAGGGGGAGTGCCCGGGTTACCGCCCCTGCAACTTCACAGAGGTGGTTGCTAGTGGCCTCGGCGGGATGGGGGTGGGGGGATGGCATCTGGGACAGGGAGGCTACCTGCCTGCCACGTCCTTCTGTTTCGCGACGCTTGTTCTGGACTCGGGGATACGCGGACAACTGCTTAGGACTCCGAGCGGACGACTGTGCACCCTAGCGCCCCCAACCCCTAGCGCGAATGCAGAGGAAGGGGGAGCGGCCAGCGCGTCACTGGCGCTGGCGTGTGACGTCAGCACGCGGAAGCTGGCGCGCATTGGGGGTGGGGGGGAAGGAGTGGCGCGGCGGGGCGGGGCGGGACAAAGGCACAGCAGGTGAGAGAGGATGAGAAAAGGAGGCAAAGGAGATGAAAGGGAAAGAAAAGAGTGAGCCAGAGATGAGGGCTAGAACTCACAAATAGAAGCTGATTTTGATTAAAGCATATTATAAATTTTTCCCACATATACTACACAGAGAATGGCACTTTTTTTTGCTGTTAACGTGAAGGTTGTTCCTTAGGGTTACCGCACATTTTAAAGTAATTTTGCTTTAGAAAGCAAGCTTGTTTCTAGTATATCTTGGATGATTACAGCAAGAAAGTATTTTTAAGCCTTGACTTTTTTTTTTTTAAGGCTATAATGTAGTTTTCTACACATTTACATCTAATGTGTGTATAAATTACTTGCCGGTATATTCAAAGGTGGTTGAAGTACCCTTCTTTATGGCAGGACTTTCAAAGACAGGAAGAGATTTTCTTGTAATAAGGGATCAAGTCTATCGTCGTCATGAGTAGCTCTATGGCTAAGTTGCCTTATCTAGAGTATTCCTGAGATGCTGGAGAATCCAAACTTGAAGCCAAAGGAGGACGGTGGCTTGTCTACTACGTAAGCTACATTCCAGGTTGTATCTGTTGGACATGTGATGTATGTAGCCTGGTGGAAAGTTTACAGATTTTGCCAGAGACCAGAGAGGTCAAAGATTCGGATCAGTGCTTCAAAGAAATAGCCTTCCTTCTCTCTCATACTCTAATACATCAACACCCAAGACCCCTGTGAGTTTTCCCAATCTGTGGTTTAGCCAGGCTTATAAGAAATACTAAAAGGAAGAAAAGAAAAGACAAGACAAGACAAGACAAGACTATTACTGGCAAGGAAATTGAAAGTTTTTGGCTTCTTTGCCAGAAGATGGCACTGCAAGTCATCCAAGCTGGCAAATTGGAGAGACTCTGCTTTGGTTTATCTCCTCTTCAATCTCCATCCAGTCAAAAGACTTGTTTTCCTCATTTTCTCATTTCTAGGCTAACCTCCTTTGGCCCCTCCCACCCTCAGTTAGCAGGAATTTTGGTGTCTGAATGCACAATAACGACAGTTCTACCCACGTACCTTTATACAGCAAAGCAGCATAAGAATGTTGCCAATTGCTAATCTAAGTAAATTCTCTTTTGCTGCATTCATGAAGAATGGCTAGTCGGATACCTCCTTAGATAACTCTTCAGGCTCTTATCATAAACTGTTGGAATATAAACTGCTACTGTCTTTGTAGAAGCCATGCTAGCAATATGCATATCCTTTTGACTTATTTTGTTAAGTGTGTAAAATAACACCATACAACATGCCCCGCCGCCCCCCAGAATGGTAGAATTGCTGGCAGAAGGAAATGGTTTACACAACCTCCACTCGCTGATAAGCTCTACAATTTGTTTCTCTGTATCTGCCAGGGTAGCAGTTCTAGATCTGCTTTGAATAGATAAACTCTTACCACTGTGAGTAATGATGTTTTCCCCTTTCCTGAGGGCTTAAAGATTTTATTGGCTGCTTACTGAGGAGGGAATAAAGCTAATTTGAGTATTGGTAGAGTTTTTGTTACTAATGCATCAACTCAGTTTTAATCAAAAGAAAATATGATTTCCAGTACAAGAAACTGATTTTACTGACATAACTTATTCTTCTATACCTCGTAATATTTCCTATATTCTGAGGGCTTCTTATTAATTTTTGTTTGGTTTTTTTTCCAGTTTTATTAAGATATAAGTGACATACAGTACTATATAAATTTAAGGTGTACAGTCTAAACATTTAACTTATATATTATAAACTGATTATCCTTAATAATTATTAGTTTAGCTGATACTCATTATCTCATATAAAGAAGAAAGAGAAAAAGTTGTTTTTCTCTTGTGAGAACTTTTATGGAAAAAATAAAAAAATAACAAGAACTTCTAAGATGTATTCTTTTACCAACTTTCAAATATACTATATAGCACTGTTATTATAGACATCATGTTGTACATTACATCCTCAGTACTTAATTATAACTGAAAGTTTGTAGCTTTTGACACCTTATCAAATCCCCCCCCCCCACACACACACACACTCCACCCTACTAAGGGCTTTTAAAAATGGATACTAAGACCTGTAGTCAAAAGATAAATTAAACAACCTATAGTAGGCAGAATAAAGGCCACCCAGTGATTTCCCTGCCCCCCAATCCCTGGAATCTGTGAATATATTAGGTTATATGGCAAGGGGGAATTAAAGGTGCAGATGGAATTAAAATTACTAATCAGCTGACCTTAAAATAGGGAGATGAGCCTGGATTATCCAGGTGGACCCAATGTAATCACAAGAGTCCTTAAAAGTGAAAGAGGACGGCAAGAGAGTCAGAATCAGAAGGAAATGTTACTTTAGAGGAAGTTCAGAATGAGAACTTCTCTTTAGAGGACGAACAGAATGAGAAAAATTCAAACCACTGCTGCTGGATTTGAACATGGAGGAGGGGGCAATTCAAGTGGTCTCTGGAAGCTGCAAAAGGCACAGAAATGGATTCTCCCCTAGAGCTTCTAGAACTAAACACAACACTGCTACCATCTTAATTTTAGCCGGTGAGATTTGTATTGGACTTCTAAGCTACAGAACTCTAAGATAATAAACCTGTGTTGTTTCAAGACACTAAATTTGTGGGAATCTGTTGTAATAGCATACTAATACAAATTCATATTCTTTTAAGGTTCCAGGAGCAGAGTAGATCAGGCTGACTGGTAAATTCTTTTTATTGCGTACGAAAAGCCCACAGCTTCATAAAGTATCTGGTAAGAACTCCAACCAGACAGAATCCCTTCTGGAACACTTGCTGAGAAGGAATAAGATCAAGCTGGAAGTATTCATATTAGAACACATAAAGAAAATGTTCAAGGGATCTGGTTATAGTCCTTACCATGTAAAACACCCAAGTCTGTTGAAGAGGAGGTTTAACACCACTAGATTCTTCTAACACAAATACTAGAGGAATTACAGAAAAAGTTCTTCCCTGGATAGAATCTATTGTTCTATCACTAAAATATCACATAGCATATTGTTTAGATAGATCGCCCATGTCTAATGTAGTGCTTCTAACTTAACGCTGCTTATTAACTGGCAATAATTATGAATATGGATACTGAGGCCCAAACTTGGAATAATTAAAACAATTTCTGAGAGTGGATTCCAAGCAAGAGTATTTTTTTGAAGCTCCCTAGGTGGCTCTGATGCAGAGTGAAGGTTGAAAACTACTGACAAGATGGTTGTATGTCAGAAATGGATTTTAAAATAAACATGTTCTTGCAAAAAAGTAAGGTAGTGTGTAGTATAAACAATATTACAGAAAACCAAATGTGTAAATAGACTCATTGTTGCCCACTTACAAGAGATCCTTGGGATAATCCCCCATGTAGAAACTAATACACTACCATAAAAGGATTTAGGATTTATTTATAAAAGGATCATAGAAAGCAGATATGATTGATTAATAGCCTCTGTCTATTCTCTACTATTCTCAGAGTCTATGTGCTTCTTCCCAAAATTAGGCTACATATCTGCATTGACAGAAGAAAACATCTAATGTCTGTAAATCTCTTGTTAGACTTGTCCAACAGTGTTCCAAGTTACATAAAAGTGTTCTTGGATATTATCACAGTGCCATGAATTTGACCTTGATAAAAGAAATGAAAGAGTCCTGAGAAGTTTGACTGTATTGTGAGCACTCCCACTATCACCATGGGCACAATACCAACTGTGTAGTCCAGAATTGTATTATTTGAGAATATTCAATTCTGCCCCGGTAAAAAAAAAAGAAATGGTATAAGAAATAACACTCACGTGTTAAGCAGATAAGTTACTAACCTGTGTCATATGGTGGACAGGTAAGTTAACAGGACATATACTTTTGAACATAGGTAGAAAAGTCTGGAAAGACCAAGAGATGCCTAATATTAGTGAGGCACTAAACATATGAGAGGCATCTAATCATTAAGCACTAATATACTCATGACGTACTCAATATACACGAAACACTCAACATTCACAGGTCTCAATTCTGTCGCCCTGTGTGACATTCACACTGTGTCCCACATGACCTGCTCCAAAAGTGCAAAACCTGTACCTGCTCACCGGGTTAACTGGCAAGCTACAGAGGTGCCCAGGTACTCTTGCCCCTGCATCTCTTTAAAATATCCAGAGTGTCATTGGCTTAGGCACCTTCCATCTCTGAACCCTTGCTCAAATATCAACTCTGGTCCTAATTACCTAACCATGAACAGAAAGGTTAATATGCCAAAAAGAGAGACAAGACATATTAGCATTGCATAACCACATGTTTCAAATCATGTGTCTTTCCTCTCGACTTGTACCTTATCTGAAGTGTGTTAATTTTTCCCTCTTGCTTCTCATGGTATGTTAGCCTTTGTGACCCCTGAGATAGCTTATCTGGTAGTATATTTGGGGGGTATCATTGTATGAATGTAATTTCCCACACAACACCAAGCAGGTACTATCTGGATATTACTTGGAATTGTATGTTATAAGGAATTTCAAAAGAGTGCAACTCTTTTGCCTAATATCCTATAATTTTTAACTCTGCACTCAAAAAAATTCCAGACTTTGCTGGCAAATCCTTAATTTTGGTAGGTCCTAAGATATGTCCTTAGAAGAATTTTTAATCTTTTAAATTTTCCAATAAACCAGATTAACAATTTTTGGAATATTTATTTTGGTAGAGTTTGTTTTAATTGGAGGAAGCTAAATTTCTTGATCCTACAAAGGTCACTCGAGTGGCCCACTGATTACTGCATATGCTGGGTGACCAGACCTCACTGTTCCAGGATTAGATAGCAAGAACTTTTGGGATTTTTTGCCTGTTTGTTTAAGTGGTATAGTCTGAAATTCAGACTTGTGGAAATATGTGTAATCTTTTAGCTATAACTTCACGTAAGACCTAGAGACAAGGGAAGGGCAAAGGGGGGGTTGAAAAAAAGTTACACTGAGAGAAATGTGATTTGTGGGTTGATGCCTGCACTGAATCAGGAAGTCAATGTAAATAGTGATTTGAGTCTGTGAGGTTGTCAGCTGGTGCAAACAGATATATGAGCCAAAAAATCTGGTGCTTAAGCCTATTAAGGCATAAAACCCTTTTGGGTGAGGGTTATACAAAGAGGATTTCCTTTTCTCAAAACAACAACAAAAAAATCAAACACAAGCAAAACAAACAAAAACCCCAAGCCAACTAGTGTATCAGGGAAGGAAGGAGCACTCTTTTACCACTTTTGGGTAGGTGGCTGTGCATTTGAGAATAGTGACTCCTATCTCTCTTTTTGTTTTTGAACTGGAATGCCTACAACTGTTATCTTATGCCCATCCCACCATGGTATTTTGGGAGTGTTGGGAGTGGATAACTTGCCTCTTTAGTTTCACAGGTCCACATAGTTTCACAGGTCCACAGATGAAGAATTAATAGATTACAGGCAGGAACATCATCTTCATTTGATTTGGAAGAAATTTTAGACTTTTAGCTGATGATATTTAGATTAAGAGGAAGTTTTGAACTTCAGGTTGATGCTATGTTGGGATGAGCCCTTTCAGAACCTTGGAAAAGGGTGAATGTATTCTATTTTATCTATAAATCATCAGGGGCTAGAGGGCAGACTGTGGGAGGTAAATTCTGAGATGGCCCCAAGATTCCCATGCCCTGAAGTACATGCAAAAATATCATTGCCTCTCCTTCACTGTGGGCCAGACTGTGAATATAGGGATTTCACTTCCATTATAAGGTTATTAATCAATTGACTGTGAATTAATAAAAATGAGATTATGATGGATGGGCTTGACTTAATTGACCCCTAAAAAAGAAGTCAGAGAAATTCTCCTGCTGGTTTTGAAGAGGTAAACTACTATGTGATGAGAAGGCCATGGAGTTAGGACTTGAGGATGGTCTCTAGGAGCAGAGAGCAATTCTGGTCAATAGTGAGTAAGAAAACAGAGACATGTTGCAATAAAACAGGGACCTCGGTCCTATAACCAGAAATGTACTGTCACAGGACCCTGATTAAAACCCTTTTCTTTTATATACAACTATCAAAAAGGTGTTGAAACTAGAATATTGGTGATATTAATGCTATTAGAGTGCTATGTACCTTGAAGATACAAAATATATATGTAAGTCAGATATTCATTACTCTCTTGTACTGGAGGGCCCAAGAAGCATACAGTCAAAAGCTCTGGTATACAATTTACAGTTTAATAAAAATTTGGTAGGGAAGCAAAGAAGGTTCTCTAGCATATCCCATTTTTTTATATATGTATAATATCTTTGTATATGCCTAGAAAGGTCCTGGAAAGTTCCCCCAAGACACTTAATTGTATGTTTTTTGTGGACAGTGACACTAAGATTGGTCAGGTTGTGCAGGACACCAACTTTCAATTTGTATTTTCTGTATTCTTTCAAAATATTTTAACTCATTGTATTAGCTTCCTAAGGCTGCTGTAACAAAGCAACACAAACTGAGGAGCTTAAAAAAAAAACCCAGAAATTTATTTTCTCAGTTCTGGAGTCTAGAAGTCTGAAAATTAGGGTGTCAATAAGGTTATACTCTCTTTAAGGGCTCCAGGGAAGAATCCCTTCCTTGTTTCTTCCAGTTTCTGGTAGCCCCAATTGTTCTTTAGCTTTTAACAGCGTAACTCCAGTCTCTGCCCCCCTCTTCACAGAGTCATCTTCCTGTCTTTGTGTCTCTTCTCTTCTTATAAGGTCACAAATAATACTGAATTAGCCCATCCTGATGACCTTACCATGATCACATTTGTAAAGAACGTATTTCCAAATGAAGATATATTTAAGGGGGAGGGGAGGAATCTTTTGAGAGGACATGGTCAGCCTGTAATAGCCATGGCTCGCTCTTAATTGAAAACAACTAATGTGCGACATGCTACAAGACAACGTCCTTCGTCTCTTTAAAACATCAATATAATGAAAAATTGAGGGAGGAGCTCTTAGAGATTAAAAGAGATTTAAGAAACAACTGAAATGCAATGCTTGAAACTTGATAGGATACTGGTTTGAAAAAAAAACTGCAGAAGAATTTTTTGCTTAACAATTGGCAAAATTTAAATGACTGGTTATTAGATATCAGGCACTTATTGCTAATTTTCCTAGTTGTGATAATGGTATTGTTCTTGTGTTGGGGAAGTTGTTATTCTTAGGAGATGCATTTTTTAAAAACTTGTTTAATGTTTATTTATTTTTGAGACAGAGAGAGAGAAAGAGAGGGAGAGGAAGGGGGGAGGGGCAGAGAGGGAGACACAGAATCCTAAACAGTCTCCAGGCTCTGAGGTGTCAGCACAGAGCCCAACAAGGGGCTCGAACTCAGGAGCTGCAGATCATGACCTGAGTTTAACACAATGCCTTAACTGACTGAACCACCCAGGCGCCCCGCAGTTGCACGTTGAAGTATCTAAGGGTAAAGTATAATGTCTGCATCCTAATTTTCACATGCTTCAGGGAAAAAAAAAATCCAAATATAAATGAAGCAACTATAGCAGAATTTTTGAATGTGACTGATCCTGTCATGCCCATGATTAAAAGCCTTCAACTATTGTTAAGTTGAATTTTTTCTTCACAAACGTTAAGTTTTTAGTATTTATCAAAAATGTTAAATGAACAACCATTGCGTATGAATGTGCAATGTACTATTCTATTAGGTTTTCTGGATGTTTGGACACTTTCTTATTTATTTTTGAGAGAGAGAGAACGTGAGCAGGGGAGGGGCAGTGAGAGAGGGAGACAGAGGATTTGAAGTGGGATTGGCGCTGACAGCAGAGAGCCAGATGGGGGGACTCAAACTCACCAATCCTGAGATCTTGACCTGAGCTTAAGTCAGACACTTAACCAACTGAGCCACCCAGGCGCCCCTGAACATTTTCCGAACAACTTGGAGAAAAAAACTACTTACAAACAAAACTTTCCAACCGTCCCTGATTATCTAAGGTAAGGCATAAACTCTTTGGCGTAACTGCTGACTTCTGCATCATCGTCTCAAGTCATCTCTCCATTTTACATCTCGCACACTATATTCAACGCCAGCATAACATAGAACTTCCAATTTCTTCCTCCCTTACGTGAAATTTCTACCAGATACTGTTTGTTTTCCCCACCCCAACTCCTGTCCCTCAACTTTTTTTTTTTCAAAATCCAGGTATCAACTCTTCTGTAAAGATTTCTTTCCACATTACTCTCTCAGAAGGGTGCTGCTTTTCCTGAGCAGTCATTCTTTACTGCACCGGAATATAAACCCCTTGAGCCCAGGTGTCAGGTTTACTGAATTTTGGCTGGTACACGTTACTTTAATAAACACTTGCCAAACTAAAATACATTCAATTCGACCGTGTAGAAATTGAAATCGGATTACCCATTTTCTCCAAAATACTTTATTTCCAAGCATTATTTTTGAAACTGCGTAACGGCTAAATTCGGGTTATCAGTTTTCTCTGCATGTTTATCAGGCATATAACCCTCCCCCCTGCCCCGTCCCTCCACCACGACATATAAGGCGAGGTAAGGCCGCTGCTTTCCCTGCTTCCGACCTAGAAACACCGGCAACATTTGGTGCTTAATAAGGCCATTTCTCTCGTTCTGTTTTAGGAAGTAGAGCTCGCGGATGGCTGCCTTTGCCTTTCGCTTTTGGCGCCGAAGCTTGCCGGGATTTCACGCGCTGCTCCGGGTCTTCTGCCGGCGTGGAATTGGGAGCTTCCGAGGATGCTGGGTACAGCGCGCGCCTGCGGCCTTCTGAGAATGCTTCCCCCAAGGCGGCCACCGCCTGTCCTTTCGCGAGGTCACCAGAGGGGCAAATAGCAAAGCGTGAGTGACGTGAGCTAATCGCCAGGGAAGGGTTTCACACCCAGCGCGGCCCCTCAGGGCTGGCTAGCTCGCTTTGCTCCTCCTCCTGCCGCCCCAGCTCCGGCCCGCCCACCGTTTCCACATTGCCCAATGGGTGCCGACGCGCCTCCAACCGCGGCCGGTGGAGGAGGTATTCGGCGGCCGGACGCTGAGCGGCCGTTCACGTCAACGCGGTGACGTCACGCGTAGACGCACCTGTCGGGCTCCTGACTCCTGCTGTTTCCCTTCCCCTTCCGTGGCTTGGGGCCGGTGTGGTCCGGAACCCCAGCCCGTTTTTACAGTGCCAGTTCGCCTGCGGCCGGGGAGTTGGGCTGCGTAATGAGGCAGGAGGGTGTGGTGGGCTGAAAGGCATTCTACTTCATTTGCGAGTTGGAACATGGATTCAGTTTTAGTCTTTTAAGAGGAAAGTGAGGTTGGAGATTTTTATTTTTAATTTTAGGTGGAAGCAATTGACTTTAGGGCCCTCCAAAGGAAGCGGATTTAACTTAATGCTGCTCCCGTGTTTGGAGAGGACAAAAAAAAAAGGTCCTACCTGGCAAAATTTCCGTAACCTCTTCGGTAGAAAACCCAAGGTATCGTTTAAATCGCAATAGTTTTCGTTGTGTGTGAAGCTTTCTTCAGGTGGAGCTCCCAGGGTAGCTAGGTTTTTAGGTTTGAAACAGATGCAGAATCCAAAGGCAGCGCAAAAAACAGCCACCGATTTTGCTATGCCTCTGAGCTGCAAGGTGAGTTGCATTGTATGAGTGAAGATTTGTTAGCTGTTATGTTCACGGATTTTGGGTCAACTGTGATGCCAGGGCTGTCATCTTGGTTTATCTTATAACAGAACCCTACATGATGTTAACCCTTCCCTGATTAGGTATATTCCCTCGGACATTCTATAAGATTTCGCCGGTTTCCTTTGGGAACCGTCGAAGGACCTTTGAATAGAGTGGAAGTAGGTTCCAGGAAAAGATTAATATTGAACTCAGAGATTGGGTTTTGCTTGCTCTAAAATTGCCCAAATTTAAAGTTAATACTCAGTTTTTTTTATCTTTGGTCTAAATTTATGTGTATATCAAGACATAGTTTGTGTGTATATATAACATTTGTGTTTTGATATTAAACTTGGATCAGAAACTACCTTAGAATCTCAATTTTGCATATAATATACACTTTATTTGTATAGCACGTTAAACTAGAGCACATAGAAAATTACCTATACATTATGCTTACGTTTAAGATTTCTGAGATTTCTGTTTCTTTTGGATTAAAAAAAAAGCACTTGTTTATGAGAATTGAATCACCCTTTTCTTTTTTTGGTAATTCAAAACTTCAGTTCTGCAGACTATACTATAAACTTTTTTGAGCCATGCGATTTAGTTATTGCAGCATCATTGTGGCTTTTGTCATCGATTGTTGAATCTTTTCAGAAATGCTTTGCTTTTCATCTCTAAACAGTTTAATTTACAAGATTCTTTTCTTGAGGTCGGTATGAAAATAATCTAACTGATGTCAGTCAATTTTACATGCCTTTGTGAGTCACTAGAAAATACTGTGTAGCTTGAGAGTTACACATAGGAGTTAAAATGCTAGTGTATGTATTGTTGATTTTCATCTTAAAAGGTGCTGCTGCTGACTGTTGTTACATAGTATGACTTAAAAACCAGGTGTGTGACCTACAGATATTTAGCAGACCGAGTATGTTTTAATGACCTCTGGTTGATAGGAGCAGTCACTGTTGGCAGAATCCATGGCATCCCCCTCCCACACCCTACTTCCCATACTCTTCGAAGACTGATTGTTTGCTTGGAAAATGGGTCAAATTATTTTAAGAGGTCAATAGAAATGTATAGTACTTACATCTTGGAAATTGTGTTTTAAGCATGTGATTTCAGTCATACAAAGTTCATTACAAATGAAAAAATCCAACTTGGTAATGGGTATATACAGTTCAGGGGAACAGAATTGCTGAGGTTATGGTTTTATATTAATAAATTGGCTATTTTCCAGGTCATGTTGGTGATAGGCTTTCAATTTCCTGTCGTGTGACATGTTGGTAATAATTTTCAGACCACTCAGGAAGCCAGATTTGATCTCTGTGGTGGGTCAGATATCAAAGCAGTATCCTGTGGCATTTGGCCACTCTCACTGCTTTGTAGAACCTTCATCTAAGTTTCTAGTCAGACTCGACAGCAGTGATCTAAAACATATAATATGATATAACAAGTGTTAATATTTATTGAGTGAATTCTGTGGTTCAGATTCATTCCTAAGTGTTTTTTTGTGGATTATCTCAATTATGACACCAACCCCATGAAGTAGGTACTTTGTTTTTCCATTATACAGATAATGGAAAGTGAGGAATAGAACAGTTATTTAACTTGCCCAAGGTCTCAGTTAAGTGTCACAACTGGCATGATCTCAGAGCTCTTGCTCTCAATGGCTGCACTGTATTTCAGGTAAGACTAGTCAAAATGCCAGAAGAAAAGTTAGGATGAGAGATACGGCACCATAGGTTCATTTATTTTTCAATTATAAAAGTAATGTGAAATTACAGAAACTCTGGGAAATAAATTTTTGCAACTTTCATTCTATTATAATGAACTCTTTTTGTGTGTTTTTCATATGCACATTCACACGTGTATATATATTGTAGCTGTGATTTATTTTTATTTTTAAAAATGAATGTTCTTCAGTTAAAGTACAAAATGTAGGACCAACACGTTGAGAAACTGCCCATTTGTATTGCTGAAATACAGAGAGATTTGATCTGCAACTTTGCAGCCAGTTAATATTTTTTGCCCTTTTGAATAGTTGAACAGTTTCTGTCCTGTAAAATCATGAAAATTATTTAGTCTTCCACAGCATCTTTTTGTTTGATTATTGTTTACCTTTCTTTTTTTCTTATAGTCTAAGCCTTATATTTGTGTTTTTACTTTTAAAATCATCTAGTATTTAACTTTTGAATGACTAAAAATTTTTATGAATCTAGGAAACTTCAGAGTGTCTACTTCCTTTAGCAGGTTATTCATTTAATACTTCTTTTGAAGAAAAATGCAAGCACAGCAGTTTGGACATGCAGCTAACTTAATAGTAGAGAAAATAGCAAGTAATATTGCTTTGGGGAGAAATCAGTTTCATTGTTGTCATATCTTGTATGTGGTAACAATGCGTATCAGAATAAATTCTGTGATGTTCTGACCTAAGTTTTATGATGTTATATGGGGTGGAGGGGTCATTCTTTGGTAAAATAAATTTGAGAAGCTTTTCACAGATTTAGTGTTTACTCCAGGTTTTCTCAAGAGCCATATGCTGTTAGCCATTACAATTCAAGAATGGGGTATGCTTTATTATCCAAACTTATTTGACCATGAAATCTTTTACTGGACTTGTATTCTGTATGCATACTCATCTTCAAATATTTTAGTTGCCTTTTTGGCTCCATAGCATGATTCATGTCAGTAGTTTTGCTTCAGTTAACTTCTTCTCCCATCTCTGCCCCATAAAATCCCACTTATCTTTTAAGGTTGAAGTCAGTTGTGTCTCTTCCAAAGGAGGCTTCTCACCTCAGTTACACTGAGATGAGCTCTTTTTTCCAAGCTCTTATAACACTACTGCTGTTTTCTGTGATATCTGTCATATATTGCCTTTTATTGTATACATTACTTTATAGGAAAGTATTTCAGCATTGCTCTCAAGGACAGTGTATAATGCAATTTATGCTGAACTTTACTGAAAGCTGTAAGGCCTATACAAATATGCCATTAATCAATAAAAGTTGTCTATTTTTTTTTTACAATGTCTGATACATTAGTAGGTATTCTGTAAACATTAGTAAATGAATGAGTGATTATGTTGAAATTCATTGTCACATTTTGATTTTTGACCAGTACTTAAAAATACAGTTAAAATATTTATACAGTTATGATATTTATATGAGATGCTTAAAGTATTTATATGAAAATGCTCCTTACACACAAATGGCTTACATCAATCAGCGTTTTACCTCTGATATTATGCTTGTGAAACTTTTGTCCATCTCTCTAGTTGCTAATATTTGGGATTTCCATTCTTTTTTCAGTGATATTGTACCTACTTGTCTATTTAGCTTACTAGCCAGCCAGGTAGCTGACTGATACACCTTTGAAACTTAGCCATGATCCTTAGCCCTACCCAGTCTCCTTTCTGAGAGAGGTAAAACTTGACTGGGAGCTATGGAAAATTGGTGTAACTACTTCAGGCTGTGGGTCCCTTATCCACGAATTTGCAGTCTTCCTAGTTCTTCTTCCCACCCCCCAATTCAGGTGGCATACTACTTAGTGTTTGCAGTTTGGGTGCTAGATTGGTGCACTGAATGAAGGGAACCACTCCCCTCATTGTAGTGTGGCCTTGAATAGGACTTAAAGCTTACATATCTAATTCTATAGTTGGAAAGAACACTCTGATCTTGAGTCCC
Source organism: Prionailurus viverrinus (assembly GCF_022837055.1). NCBI lineage: Eukaryota > Metazoa > Chordata > Mammalia > Carnivora > Felidae > Prionailurus > Prionailurus viverrinus. The sequence goes on along the minus strand of NC_062564.1, from coordinate 58,959,231 downwards.
ATAAGATGTAGAAGAATGAAATTTGTTCTTCCAGCTGTTTTGAATCAGTTAGTCAAGTCAGAAACCTAGCACATCTCTTAGATTTCTTCACCGTTCCCCACAGTTTATTATTTACCACATCCTCTTAAATATTTTTCAGAATTCTTTTCACTCCATATTGTGATGTCTTAGGTTAATTATGCCTTCAGTATCTCATATTTAGGATTATCCAGGGTTCTACTGGAATTAGGGTTACCTAACTCCTCTTTCAGCGTTTTGCTCTTCTAATCTGTCTTGCATACTGCTGCTACTGTTGCCTTGCTAAAATTCGTATTTGGTCATGTGGTTTATCTTTTAAAACTCTTAATGGTTTCTCTTGTGTATAAATGAGTAATTAAGTTCCTTAGCACAGCATATGAGCTCCTCCCTTTCTGATCTGGCCTATGTCCACCTCTCCAGCTACTCTCCAGTCCCTTACCTCTTATTTAAGCTACCTAAGCAGTTTTTATTATTATGCTGCTGTGTTTTTGCATGGTTTTTTTTGTTTTTTTGTTTTTTGTTGTTGTTTGTTTTGCTTGTATTGACTTTCACCTCATCGTTAGCCCAGTTCACTCATCCTAATCCTTCAAGTACTCAGCTTAAACATTCCCTTTATTAAATGTTCACTTTTAAGGATGCCTGGGTGGCTCAGTCGGTGAAGCATCCGACTTCAGCTCAGGTCATGATCTCACAGTTTGTGGGTTTGAGCACCATGTCGGGCTCTGTGCTGACAGCTCAGAGCCTGGAGCCTGGTTTGGATTCTGTATCTCCCTCTCTCTCTGCCCCTCCCCCACATATTGTCTGTCTCTCTCTGTCTCTTAAAAAATAAGTAAACGTTAAAAAATTCTTTTAAATAATTTAAAAAATGTTCACTTTTAAGACTTTTCCAGGTAGCATGCTTATTCCTTTTCAGTGTTATCGAATGCCTTCTATATACCTTTCCTGTGATATTTATCATACCATACTGTAGTTATTTGTATGTCTTTTGCCTTCACTGCTTTGGGAATAGGGACCATATTTTACTCATTACCCCAGCACCTGTCTTGTGCCTGGTACATGATGGGTACTGAGTAAATGGTTGTCAAATACATTAACAAGTGACTCTGAAAACTAATTTTGGCTACAAGGGAGATGACAACTGAGATAGGGAATGTAGGAGAACAAGCAAGTTTGGGACAAATATTCAGTTTCGTTGAATTAGAGTTTGCATAATATCCAAATAGAGATGTACCATCCAAATAGAGAAGTATTTGTTATTTACTCATAAGTGTTAATTGACCCATCAAGATTTTGTAGATATAGATAAGATTATAAAATTTATATGGAAAGGTAGGGGCACCTGGGTGGCTCAGTGGGGTGAGCGTTTGACTTCGGCTCAGGTCATGATCTCACAGTTCATGGGTTCGAGCCCCGCATCAGGCTCTGTGCTGACCGCTTGCTCAGAGCCTGGAGCCTGCTTCAGATTCTGTGTCTCCTCTCTCTGCCCCTCCCCCGCTCATGCTTTGTCTCACTCTGTTTCTCAAAAAGAAATAAATGTAAAAAAAATTTTTTTTAGTTTATATGGAAAGGTAAAGTAACTAGAATAGCTAAAGTAATTTTGAAAAATAAGAATAAAGTGTGAGAAATTAATCTATCCAATTTCCAGCTTATTTCAGAGCTAGAGTAAGCAAGACTGTGTGGTATTGCTGAAGGTATAGACATATAGATCAGTGGAACAGAACACAGAACTCTGAAATAGATGCACACGAATATACCCGACTAATTTTTGACAAAGGCAAAAGAAAATAAAAACAAATCAGTGAAAGATAGCTTTTTTCAGCAAATACTGCTGGAACAATTGGACATGCAAACATCCACCAAAAAAAAAAAAAAAAAAAAAAGAAAACCCAAAAAACGAAGAACTTCAACCTATGTCTTAACACCTTATACAAAAAGTCACACAAAATGGATCATGGACTTACATGTAAAATGTTAAACTTTAAAAATATAGGGATGCCTGGGTGGCACAGTCAGTTAAGCATCTGATTCTTGATTTTGGCTCAGGTCATAATCTTACTGTCATGAGATTGAGTCCCAAGTCAGGCTCTGTGTCGGGTGTGGAGCCTGCTTAAAATTCTCTCTCCCTCTTCCCCTGTCCCTCCCCTGCTTTCATGCTCTCTGTTTCTCAGAAAAAAAAAAAAAAAAAGAAAAGAAAAGAAAAAAAATTTAGAAGAAAATATTTGGGGGGTAGATTTCTTAGATGACACCAAAAGCATAATCAATAAAGGAAAAATTTATGAATTCAACTTCATCAAAATTAAATATTTTGCTCAGTGATAGACCCTGTTAAAAGGAAGAAAATCACAGGCACCCAGCTAGCTTAGTCAGTGGAGTATGTGACTCTTGGTTTCAGGGTTGTGAGTTTGAGCCCCACATCGGGCGTAGAGAGTACTTAAAAAGTACTTAAGAAAAAAGTCAAGCTATAGAGTGTGAGAAAATGTTTGCAAACAACATATCTGACAAAGGACTGGTATCTAGAATATACTAAAGTATAAAACTCAGCAGTAGAAAAGCAATCCAATTAGAATATGGGCAAAATACATGAACTGTCATTCCACTAAAGAGGATAGGCAGATAGCAAAGAAGTACAAAAAAGATGTTCAATATGATTAGCTACCAGGGAAATGCAAACAAACCGCAGTGAGATATCACTACACACCTATCGGAATGGCTAAAATTAAAATTGGTGACAACGGGAAGTTCGGGTAAGGATGTGAAGAAACTGGATCACCCATGTATTTATTGTTGGTGGGAATGTAAAACTGGCAGTTCCTTAAAAAACTAAACATGCAGTTACCATATGACCCAATTAATGCACTCCTTGAGTTTTATCCCAGAGAAATGAAGACTTGACTGCATACAAAAACCTGTACATGGATATTTATAGCAGCTTTATTCATAATACCCAAAACCTAGAAAAAAGCCAGATATTCTTCAATGGGTGAATGGTTAAGTTATGGTACATCCATACCATGGACTACTACTCAGCAATCAAAAGGAAAGAACTATTGATACATAGAGCAACCTAGATGAATCTCTAGAGAATTATACTGAGATCATGACCTGATCCAAAATCAAGAGTTGGACGCCCATCTGATTAAGCCATCTAGGTGCCCCAACATGTTCTGTATCTTGATTGTACCATCAATGTCAGTATTTGGGTTGTGATTTTCTGTAGTTTTGCAAGATGTTACCATTAGCAGAAACTGAGTAAAGGGTACACAAGATATCTCTGTATGATATTTTACAACTGTATGTGAAATCAGAATTATTTCAAAAAGTTGAATAAAAAAATACTGAACACTTAATATGTGTTAGGTACGATGCTAATGACCACCGATTATGGAATATTGAACAGAAATGGACACTGTGCCAGATCTCACAATATATTCTAGTTGGGAAGACAGACATTAACTAAATAATCATGTAAATAAGTATAATATTACAACTGTAGTAAATGCTATAAAGGAGAGAATTAAGAGCTAACAGTGAAAATTTGACCTAGTTTAGGGAGATTTGCCCAGGTAGTAAGTAGGTCAGAGAGGCTTTCCTTATTAGTTGCATGACTTTGGGTAAGTTATTTAAACTCTGTGCCTCAGTTTCCTCATCTGTTAAATGAGGAAAATAATAGTACCTAACCTTTAGGGTGATTATATTTAATACAAGTATAAACAAGTTAATTTTTGTCATGTTAAGGTTAATGCTGAACATGTAATAAACTGTTTAAGAGGTTTTTTGGGGGGGGGTGGGGGGAGGGTGCCTGGGTGACTCAGCTGGTTAAGCATGTGGCTCTTGGTTTCAGCTTAGGTCATGATCTCATGGTTTTGTGGGTTTGAGCCGTATGTCAGGCTCTGTGCTGGCAGCACGGAGCCTGCTTGGGATTCTTTTTCTCCCTTTCCCTCTGCCCCTCCCCCACTAGCACTGTCTCTTTCTCTCTCAAGATAAATAAACTTTAAAAAAAGTTGTTTTTTTTTTTAATGTTTATTTGTGAGAAAGTGTGCTCACATGCACAGGTGAGGGAGGGGCAGAGAGAGAGGGAGACAGAGAATCCCAAGCAGACTCCACACTGCCAGTGCAGAGCCTGATATGGGGCTTGAACCCATAAATGGTGAGATCATGACCTGAGCTGAAATTGAAAGTCCGACACCTAACAGACTGAGCCACTCAGGTGCCCCTATTTAAGAGTTTGTTAAATAGATGTGAAGAATGAGCAGGAAAGTTAATTAGGTGGGGAGAAAAGGGTATGTTCAAGCTGAGGAAGCTGTAAGACAGGAAACAGCCTAGTTAGGACTGAGGAAGATCAGTCAATCTAGAGGACTGCAAGAAGTACATGCTTCAAAGTGAAGCTAGAGAACTAGGCAGAGGCCAGGCTGCAGGGCTTTTGTCTGCTAGGTTTAAGAGTTTGTCTGCTAAAGTTGGTGAGAAGTGACTGAGGCTTTAATCCATGGAGTATGGAGAGATTACTGATCAGACTCGCTTTCAGAAAAGACCATGATGGCTATAGTATGGAGATCAGATTAGAGTGGTCAAGGTGATTGTACATAGATCATTTAGGAATTTACTGCAATACACCAGGCTTTATCCCTGGAGATTTTCATAGGTTATCTCCAGTCCTCATAACTGCAAGAATATATTCACAGACCACTGTTTGTCTATTATGTTTTGAAATGACTTTAAATGTATTTTTTGACAATTAAAAAGGACAATATCACTTTGTAGTATTGTTTTCATTTGTTTAAATATGCAGAATTTCAGCTGCCATATTGTGGTTTAACAGCCTTTGGTAGGCAAGCCTGGGAATTGGGTTTAGAACTTAAAAATCATCTGGATATCCTTGGTATCCAGATTTCTTCTGTGTGTTTCCTTTATGCTACTACAGAATTTTATTTAAAAAAATTTTTTTTTAATGTTTTATTTACTTTTGAGACAGAGAGAGACAAAGCGTGAGTGGGATAGGAGCAGAGAGAGAGGGAGACATAGAATCCAAAGCAGGTTCCATGCTCTGAGCTGTCAGCACAGAGCCCGACGTGGGGCTCGAACTCGCAAACCGTGAGATCATGACCTGAGCCGAAGTCAGACACCCAACCGACTGAGCCACCCGGGAACCCCAACTACTACAGAATTTTAGACACTCTTGTTATAAAGAAAGGTGTAGAGGCTAGATGTCTCAGAGGTATTAGTGAAAATAAGTTTTTTAAGCATTTTGTAAGTGTTAAGTTTCCAGTTATCACTTACTGGTTTTTGAGGACTTTTACGGAAATGAAGGAGATACCTTGGAATTGCTGATTGAGGTCCCAGTATACAGAAATGTTTAATTATTTTAGGGATTTCTTAGTGATATGTAGCCTCTAACTAACGTTCATTGATGTGTGTTATCACATGTCTTAAGCCCTTCTAGTCTGATCATGAGGTAAAGAAGTAATGAACAGAATGTTTGTATTCATTCCAAAATCTTAGCATACAGGCTTTGATACATCAAGATTAAAATGATTCATGCTTATTTTTTTAAAAGGCTTTTGGCTATTTACTCAAGAGCCACAATATTTAATTTGATTGCCTTATGGACCCTGCAAAGTTCTTCTCATGAATAGTTATTTTCAAACTATTCCAACATTTACCTTAGATATAAAACTCTTGCTTTAATTAGTACACACAAATCTCAGTAAGTTATAACAGGCTGTCTTTGGTAGAGATAACTATAAAACATTAATGAAGTTGCAAAGCAATAACTATGCAAGTTTTCTTTGTAATCCATGTGCTAAATCTTTGGTTATTCTCCCAGGGCCAGATTAGTACTGTTGTAGAGAGCATTTGTTTATTGAAAACTGAATACATTTCAGTTTTTTACCTTTTTTACCTCATTGACTGAATAAACAATTTGACATTTTGTATTTATTATTTATATATTATGTACCAATGACTATGCCAGATGCTGAGAATAGAGACATGCTCTCAAGGAGTTCTCAAAACTTCACCCTCTCTAAAGTAGTCTTGAAGTTAGGAAACTTACAAATCTGTTAAAAATAGTTTTTTAGCAATGTTTTATTTTTCTCAAAAGAAGTGTACAATCTCTACAAATGATTTTAATTGTTATAGCTCTTTGAGTTTATTTTTCCCTGTGCAGAAGGACGGTTTACTGAGGACAAGAGATTGTCTTAAAACACTTCAAGTCTTCAGTATTAAAATTCAACACTAAAGGGGCACCTGGCTGGCTCATTTAGTAGAGCATGTGACTCTTGGAGCCTACCTAAAAAAAAGAAAGAATTCAGCACTAGGATTGGAGTATGCTTAGTGCCATTATCTTTTATTTTCATATGTACTTATTACGACATACCTATTAAGTTCTTGTTTTACAAGGCTTACTGGTTTGACTGCTTTTATGACTGTATCATTCAAGTCCCACACATGAACCTTTCAAGTTTATTGGTAATGTTTTGCACTCTCCATTTAGATATTGAGCAAGTAAGTAGATGTATTTTAAAAATCAAACAACTTAAGAGCAGTACTGTTTTTAGAGTAAGAACAATGAAAACATAAGTATGTTTAGTATTATCTGCTTTGAAAAAATGAAAATTGTGATTTAAATTTGAAAATGATAAAAGGAGGGGGTGCCTGGATGGCTCAGTTGGTTGAGTGAACGACTTCAGCTAAGGTCATGATCTTGCAGTTCACGAGTTCAAGCCCCACATTGGGCTCTAGCTGACGGCTCAGAGCCTGGAACGGGCTTCAGATTCCATATTTCCTCTGTCTGCCCCTAACCCACTTACGCTGTGTGTCTCTCTCTCCCGAAAATTAAAAATAAAAACATTAAAAAATAAAATAATGAAAGGAGAATGAAATTAATATTAAAAAAATTTAAATTACAGCATTTTAGGGGCACCTGGGTGGCTCAGTCAGTTAAGCATCCGACTTTGGCTCAGGTTGTGATCTCATGGTTCATGAGTTCGAGCCCTGCATTGATCTCTGTGCTGACAGCTCAGAGCCTGGAGCCTGTTTCAGATTCTGTATTTCCCTCTCTCTCTGTCCCTTCCCCACTCACACTCTGTCTATCTGTCTCTCTCAAAATAAACATTAAAAACAATTACAGCATATTTTTTTTTTGATTTTTTTTTTTTTTTTTTTTTTTTTTTTTTTGAGAGCAAGAGAGTGCACAGGTATTCATCAGCATGAGCAGGAAAGGGGCAGAGAGCAGGGGGGACAGAGGATCTAAACAGGGCTTTGTGCTGACAGCAGAGAGCCTGATGCAGGGCTCAAACTCATGAACCATCAGATCGTGACCTGAGCCAAGGTCAGACGCTTAACTGACTGAGCCACCCAGGTGCCCCAAATTACACCATTTTAAAATTAGTACTTGGATTTAGTAAAATACTCAAAAGAGACAAAGAATTTGCCTTTTAGACCTGGTACTTTAGCCATTTTGTTCCTTTCTCCTGTAGGCAACTTTTCTTGGAAATCGCTCCAGTGATCATCTATATTTCCACAAGCCATTATGTACTGTTTTTCTTCCTCTTTCCCATACCCTCTCCCCTGCTTTTTTTGGATAACTGCCCCCCCCCATATATATTGTGGTATACCTAAAACACTTCTTTGTAATTTTTTAACTTAACAACTGATCTTGCAGTTTGTTTTGTATCACTACATGAAGAAATTCTTTGTTCTTTTTTGTAGCTGCATAGTGAGAATAGAATTAATAAATCATCCCAAAAGACTTAGTAGAGTGAGCTATTGTTACAGTGAATGAACTTAGTATTTTTTTAATACAGAGATCAGAAGTTTCTTTTTGTTATGTTAAACTAGGTGATTTTTATAATACGCTGGGAAAATGTTAAAACTACTTTTTCCTCTTTTTTCAGATAATCAGAGAGCTAAATGGAGTCTGAGCAGCTGTTCCATAGAGGATACTATAGAAACAGCTACAACAGTATAACAAGTGCAAGTAGTGATGAGGAGCTTTTAGATGGAGTAGGTGTTATTATGGACTTTCAAACTTCTGAAGATGACAATTTGTTAGATGGTGACACAGCAGTTGGTAAGTTTGTCATTATAACTTTTAATGTTTGCAGTAATGTCCACTAATAAATATATACATTATTTTATTGAGGTTGAGTTTTTGGGTAGCTTTTTTTATTTTTTAATTGAGTTCGTTCATATAATGTAACCATTTTAAAGCTTTCAGAGGCGGATGGATGGCTCATTTAAGTGTCCGATGCTTGGTTTCAGCTCACGTCATGATCTCAGTTTGTGAGTTCAAGCCCTATGTCTGGCTCCGAGCTGAGAGTGTGGAGCCTGTGTGGGATTCTTTCTCTCTTCTCTCTCTGTCCTTCCCCTGCTTGCACACTCTCTCTCTCTCTTTCAAATAAATAAACTTAAAAAAAGTATTCAGTTCATTGGCATTTAACACATTCACAGTGTTGTGCAATTACCACTTTTATCTAGTTCCAAAACATTTTCATTATCCCCAAAAGAAAACCTTGTATATGGGTAAACTTAAAAATTTAAATGTAACATAATATGGAGATGTATGCAACTGTAATTGGAATCCTCAGGGAAGTAGAACCTAATAGGATAGACACCCAGAAAGCGATTTATTATGAAGGATTGCCTCTCATGTTTGTGGAGGCTGAGTTCTACAATCTGTCATCTGCAAATTGGAAGCCCAGGAAAGCTGGTGTATTTCTAGTCTAAACCCAGAGGCCTGAGAACCAGGGTAGCCAATGGTGTGTACCAAGGCCCCACATCCAGAAATGTTAATGTCCAAAGGCAGAAGATAGATGTCCCATGTCAAGCAATGACCACTATCACCTTTCCTCTGCCTTTTTGTTCTATTCACATTCTCAACTGATTGCATGATGCCCACTTGGATTGTAGGGTGCCTTTTTTAAGTCTACTGAATCAAACACTAATCTCTTCTGGAAAGACTCTCACAGGAGCACATAAAAATAATGTTTTACCAGCTATCTAGGCATCCCTTAGCTCTGTGAAGTTGACATGTAAAATTAACCATCACAACAATCATCAGATTATAAGCGTGGAGATCTTACAAAGTGAATACACATATAACTATCCCTCATTAAAAAATAAAACATAACTGAGGCCTGGGTGGCTCAGTCTGTTAAGTGGCTGACTCTTAATTTCGGCTCAGGTCATGATCCCAGGGTTGTGGGATTGATCCCTGGGTCGGGCTCTGTGCTGAGCACAGAGTCTGTTTGAGATATTCTCTCTCCCTCTGTTCCTCTCCTCTGCTTGCATTCTCTCTCTGTCTCTCTCTCAAACAAAATAAATAAAATAAATAAAACATTACCACTTCAGAATTCTCCCTTGTTCCTCCTTCCAGTTTCATAGGTGACTATTATTTTGACTTCTATCTATTAGTTTTACAGGTATTTAATTTATATAAATGGAATTATACTGTTTATACTCTTTTGTGTCTGGTGTCATTAATTTATGTTTTGAGATTCATCTATGTTGCTGAATATAGCAGTAATTGATTATTTTCAGTGCCACATAGTATCATTGTGTACACATGCTGCAGTTTGTTCTGTTCATCATATATTGTTGGTGGACATTTAAGGGTTTTTTTTCTTACAGATTTTGGCTCTCAGTAATAATGCTTTTATGAATTTTCATTTACCTGTATTTTAGTGCACATTATATACACAGTTCTCTGGGACTTATACCTTGGAATGGAACTCTTAGTTGACAGAGTATGTGGATTTCAGTATTACTAGATACTGTGAAAGGTGGTTCCGAAGTAGTTGTAGCATATTCATTCTACCAGCAGTGTGTGAAAGTTCTAGTTGTTCCACATTTTCACCAATACTTGATATTCTCAGTTAAAAAAGAAAATTGGCTATTCTAGTGTGTGTGCAGTATTCTCACATTTTGGTCTTAATTTTACATTTATCTGAAGGCTTTTGAGTTTATTTGTTTATTTTTTTATTTAAAAAAATTAAAAATTTTTAATATTTATTTATTTATTTTTTTATTTATTTAACATTTATTTATTTTTGAGACAGAGACAGAGCATGAACGGCGGAGGGTCAGAGAGAGGGAGACACAGAATCCGAAACAGGCTCCAGGCTCTGAGCTGTCAGCACAGAGCCCGACGCGGGGCTCGAATTCACGGACCGCGAGATCATGACCTGAGCCGAAGTCGGATGCTTAACCGACTGAGCCACCCAGGCGCCCCTGTTTATTTATTTTTGAGAGAGAAAGAGAGCACGAGCAGGGGAGGGGCAGAGAAAGAGGGAGAGAGATGCAGAATCCAAAGCAGGCTCCAGGCTCCAAGCTGTCAGCAGAGAGCCCGACACGGGGCTCGAACTCACCAACTGTGAGACCATGACCTGAGCCGAAGTCGGATGCTCAACCGACTGAGCCACCCAGGTGCCCCTGAAGGCTTATGAGTTAAATACATTTTTGCATGTTTATGGGTTTTTTAGACTGCCTCTTTTAAAGTGCCAGTTTGATATTTTTGCCCATTTTATGAATGCTTTATGCATTCTGATTAAAAGTCCTTTATCAGCGGGGCGCCTGGGTGGCTCAGTTGGTTGGGCATCCGACTTCAGCTCAGGTCATGATCTCGCCGTCTGTGAGTTCGAGCCCCGCGTCAGGCTCTGGGCTGATGGCTCAGAGCCTGGAGCCTGTTTCGGATTCTGTGTCTCCCTCTCTCTCTGACCCTCCCCCATTCATGCTGTCTCTCACTGTCTCAAAAATAAATAAACGTTAAAAAAAAAAATTTAAAAAAAAAGTCCTTTATCAGATATATATATTGCAAATGTCCTTCTCTCATTCTGGTATGCCTTTTCACATTTTTTTTTTTTAACGTTTATTTATTTTTGAGACAGAGAGAGACAGAGCATGAACAGGGGAGGGTCAGAGAGAGAGGGAGACACAGAATCCGAAACAGGCTCCAGGCTCTGAGCCGTCAGCACAGAGTCCGACGCGGGTCTCGAACTCACGGACCGCGAGATCATGACCTGAGCCAAAGTCGGACGCTTAACCGACCAAGCCACCCAGGTGCTCCTGCCTTTTCATATTCTTAATGGAATCTTTTGATGAAGATGCCATAAATTCTAAAGAAATCCAGTTAATCTTTTCCTTTATTCTTTGTCCTTTTTGTAATCTATTTTGTAATCTCTTCCCATACCTCAAGATCATGAATATATTCTCTGATATTCTTCTAGAAGTTTTATTTTTTTTCTGTGTCTTTCACATTTAGATTTATAATGTACCTTGCAACTTTTATGTATGATGTAAGTTAAAGGTTTAGATTCATTTTTTCCATATGGATGAGTAGTTGATCCAGCACCATTTATTGAAAAAACTTCCATTCTCCTGTATACTGCAGTGACATCTTTATCAAGTGGGTATGTTTCTGTAGATCTGTTTTTGAACTTTATACTCCATTACATTGAAATTCTTGTCTCTTCTTATGCCAAAACTCAGCTTATATATGAGTTTTGTTTTTCATATTGGTCTTTTATTGACTTGTGGTCCATATAGTTTACTCAAACTTAATGTAATCACTGATATATTTGAGTTCAAATCTGTTGTCTTTATTGTTTTCTGTTTGTCATAGTTGTTCTTTTTTCTCTATTTCTTTCTGTTCCTCCCAGTACTTTGTTAGTTACATGCTGTCTTATTATTGTTTGGTGCATTACTCTAGAGATTATAACATGCACTCTTGACTTTTTAGTTCTATAAATTAGTACTTTTACCACTTTGTGGAAAATGCAAGGACCTTAGGGTATTTTACCTCATTATATCCCCCTCCCACTTTTTGTTCTGTTGTTGTCTATTTTAATTCTTCATATATTTTATTTATTTGTTTTCTGCTTACTTATTTTTGAGAGAACAAGCAGGGAAGGGGCGGAGAGAGAGGGAGACAGAGAATCCCAAGCAGGCTGTGTGCTGTCAATGCAGAGCCGGCATGGGGTTCAAACCCAGTAACTGAACTGTGAGATCATGACAGAGCCGAAATCACGAGTCAGACATTCAACCGACTGAACCACCCAGGCACCCCTCTTCATATATTTTGTTTTATTTAAAACAATTTTTTTAATGTTTATTTATTTTTGAGAGAGAGACAGACAGAGTATGAGAGGGGGAGGGACAGAAAGAGAGGGAGACACAGAAGCCGAAGCAGGCTCCAGGCTCTGAGCTGTCAGCACAGAGCCCAACGCGGGGCTGGAACTCACAGACCACGAGATCATGACCTGGGCCTCAGTTGGATGCTTAACCGACTGATCCACCCAGGCGCCCCCACTTCGTATATTTTAAACTTCACAAGATGTTATTTATTGTTTTATGTCAGTATCTACTTAGTTTAGCTACGTCTTCACTTTTTCTATTGCTCTTCATTTTATACTGTATTTTCATATATCTGTCTGGGTTAGTTATCTTTCTTCCTGAAGAACTCTCATTGATATTTCCTTTCATTACTAACCTAGCGATAAATTTACTCAGTGTTTCAAAAGTTTTTGTTTCCTCTTTATTTTTGTAAGATTTATTTGTGGTTCGGGGCTCCTGGGAGGCTCAGTCGGTTAAGCGTCCGACTTCAGCTCAGGTCATGATCTTGCGGTTTTTGAGTTCGAGCCCTGCATTGGACTCTGCTGATGGCTCAGAGCCTGGAGCCTGCTTCAGATTCTGTGTCTCCCCATCTGTCTGCCCCTCCCGTGCTCATGCTCTGTCTCCCTCTGTCTCTCAATAATAAAATAAAACGTTAAAATTTTTTTTAAAAAGATATATTTGTAGTTATATATTTCCAGATGTATAGTCATTTTCTTTGAACACTTAAAATTTTTAATGTTTATTTATTTTTGAGAGGCAGAGGGAGACAGAGCGTTAGTGACGGAAGGGCAGAGAGAGAGGGAGACACAGAATCTGAAGGAGGCTCCAGGTTCTGAGCTGTCAGCACAGAGCCCAATGCAGGGCTCCAACTCACGAACCATGAGATCATGACCTGAGCCGAAGTTGGAAGCTTAACTGACTGAGCCTCTTTGAACACTTTAGAGATATAATTCTGGTATCATTTGCCTTCTTTTATTTCTCTTGAAAGGTCAGCTATTGGGGCGCCTGGGTGGCGCAGTCGGTTGAGCGTCCGACTTCCGCCAGGTCACGATCTCGCGGTCCGTGAGTTCGAGCCCCGCGTCAGGCTCTGGGCTGATGGCTCAGAGCCTGGAGCCTGTTTCCGATTCTGTGTCTCCCTCTCTCTCTGCCCCTCCCCCGTTCATGCTCTCTCTCTGTCCCAAAAAAAATAAATAAACGTTGAAAAAAAAATTTTTTTTTAAAAAAAAGAAAGGTCAGCTATCATTTTTATTCTTTTCCCCTTTTGGTTGCTTTTCTTCTTGTCTTTCAGAAGCTTAACCAAAGTTGCTTAAGTGTGGTTTTCTTTGTATTTATCCTGGCTGGGGTTATTAGAGCCTCCTGAATTGTGACTTGATTTTTCTTCCCCCCCCCCCCCCTTTTTTTTTTTAATCTTTGGATAATTTTGACCAGTGTGTCCTCAAATGTAACTGCCATTTTCTCTCTCCTCTCCTTTCAGGACTCCAATTTAATGTGTTAGATCTTTTCTCTGAGATCCTTGCATCTCTTTATACTCTTTGCTTTACATCTTCTTTTTCATTTAGATATTTCAGCTCTTGAATACAAGCAAAACAATAACTAGATCATATGGTAAGAGTATATTTAGTTTTGTAAGAAGCTGCCAAACTGTCTTTTAAAGTGGCTGTAGTGGGGCGCCTGAGTGGCTCAGTCAATTAAGCATCTGACTTTGACTCAGATCATGACCTTGCGGTTCGTGGGTTTAAGCCCCGTGTCAGGCTCTGTGCTGACAGCTCGGAGCCTGGAGCTGCTTTGGATTCTGTGTCTCCTTCTGTCTCTGCCCCTCCACTGCTCATGCTCTGTCTCTGTCTCTCTCTCAAAAATAAAAACATTAACAAATATAAATTAAAAACAAATAAAGTGGCTATACCATTTGTATTCCCACCAGGAGTGAATGAGAGAGTTCCTGTTGCTCCACATACATGTCACCATTTGGTGTTGTCAATAGTTTAGATTTTAGCTGTTGTAACAGGTATGTGTTGGTATCTCATTGTTTTCTATCAAGTTTTGAATATCAGTTATTTCTTAATCACTGCATTTCCATTAGATAGTTTTTATAGATTTCTGTACTCTGGGAAAAATTCTATTCTCTTTTGGAACATATTAATCATTTGTTTAAAGTCCATATCTGAATATTCTACACAGACCTTTGGGTCTGTTGCTATTGCCAGTTTTTTCCCTTGTTTTTCTAGTCTTTTGGCTCTAGCTTCAGGTGTGCTTTGTAATTTTTGATTGAATGCTAGATATTGTATACATAAAATTATAGCTGCTGGTGATATCTTCACCATAGTGTAATTAATTTTTTTCTGGGCACACAGGTAGACTAGGAGCAAATTACATTGATCTCATCAAAGATCAAGAGAATTAGCAGTGTGGTTTCAGACTTTTTGTGAGTTAGTCTGTATTTTGACTTACTTTATTTTTAGGGCATAGCCCTTGAGGATTTTAGTGGAAAGCTTGGTGTGTTTCCAAGACTCCTTATCTTTGGTGGGTGCTGAAATTTAGTTTTTATCTCCCTGGCATTTTAAGACTACTGACAGCTTAGCTAATCATTTTAGTTTCTTAACCACTTTTTGCTTAGATTCTCAGCCTCTTGCTTACAAAATCTAGGAACAAAAATATTTTTGGGGAAAAGTATTATAGAATGATCTGTTCTGACTCTTTTCTCCAGGATATTGGAACGTTCAAGGGCACGTTGGTGAATCTGAACTTCAAATTTTGTCTATTTTGTCTACTTGACCCCATAAGACTGGCAAGAGCTCCTCACTTTCATTTTCTGTTGGAGTTCTCAGTCTCTATACTTATAAATCAGGAAATGGCTCAAGGGCAAAAAGTGGTTGAGACTGTTGGGTTTACCTTTTTCACTTTTTTTCCCAGAATTTTGGCACCTGTATGCTTTCTGGCTGTTTTGGGTGTTCTTTGATTTTTTTTTTTTTTTTTTTAGTAAATACAGTATTTTGTTATTATTTATCATTTGCTGTCTTCATCACTAATGCGTTTTTTCCTAATTTTAATTATGAAGTTATAGGCCAGATAAACACCTATATTTGTAATTTGGAAAATCAGGTAAAATTTAATAGCATACCCATTTTTCTACATTTAAGTAGCTTTTTGGCCCCTTTATGTGGGATAGAGGATTAACTCAGGGAAGTAAAATGGCCTAGGAGGACCTAACTCTTTCCATCTTTCCACATTATCATCAAGTATTGATGATGTCTTTATTTGTAGTTTTCAATAGGAGAGAGTACCAAATCTGTAGTTTTCAATAGAAGAGAGTACCAAGTAAGAAGGAAGGGGTGAAGGTATAAAAAAAGATTAAAAAAAAATTTTTTTTTTAATGTTTATTATTTGAGAGAAAGAGAGAGAGGGAGGGAAGGAGGGTAGAGCGGGGTAGGTGCAGAGAGAGAGGGAGACACAGAATCTGAAGTACGCACCAGGCTCTGAACTGTCAGCACAGAGCCCTATGCGGGGCTCGAACCCACGAACTGTGAGATCATGACCTGAGCCAAAGTCGGACGCTTAACTGACTGAGCCACCCAGATGCCCCATGTTCTCTTTTTTATTAGAGAAGATAATGTTCCTAGAACTCTATCAGTAGACTTCTTATATCACTGGCTGCAATTGGGTCATATGCCAATACATATAGACCGATCACTGATGAAGAGGAATGGGATTACTGGCTGGTTTGAGCAATCATAATTTGTTCCTTGGAAGTAGACACATTGCCAACCAAACAAAATAAAAATTCTGTTAGCAAGGAAGAAACTGGGGCGCCTGGGTGGCTCAGTCGGTTAAGCCTCCGACTTCAGCTCAGGTCATGATCTCACAGTCCGTGGGTTCGAGCCCCGCGTCAGGCTCTGTGCTGACAGCTCAGAGCCTGGAGCCTGCTTCGGATTCTGTGTCTCCCTCTCTCTCCGCCCCTCCCCTGCTCATACTCTGTCTCTCTGTCTCAAAAAAATAATAAATAAATAAAAACATTGAAATTGGAGTATTCTAGGGTAAGCAGTCATTGTTGTTTTCCATGTAGATTCTGTCCTCGAGGTTAGTATAGTTGAAGGTACCAGATATGGAACAACAGTTGACAGCAACTAAGTGTTAAATTGGGTGGTACAGATTTTAGATGTTACACTTCAAAGAAAAAGGATATTATTTTGACACCCCTTTAGAATTGCATAGAGTGTTCTAGAAGGAGAGATAATACATGAAGTCTCAGCATTAAGAAAAGGTATTATGTTCTGAGACAGTGAATGTCCTTTGGTAAGGTAGTGATATCCTTTCTTTCAGCATAGCTAGCGTGGTCCTGTTAACAGTGGTTGGAGGGGGAACATCCTACAAGAGGTGGAAGCCATGATCTATTCTCAGGGGCTAGGGCAGATGTCAGAGAGAAGAGCTTATTTATTTCTGTGTCTGCTCAGTATCTGGGCAGCATGGAAGTTGACAAGCAGTTGGTTATTAAATATTCTTTTATGACTTTTTAGTATACCAAAAGAATAGTTAATCACTGGAGAGTACTGATGTTCTGGCATACGTGTTGAATAAAAATCTGTTATGTTCAGTGACTTTTAGGTTGTAGACCTGAGTTTACATCCTGGCTCTGCCAGTTACTGTCTCTGCAAGTCACTTAGCCTCTCTATGCCTTTGTTTTTCCCTCTTTGAAGAACAGTAGTACTCACTAAATGATTGCTCTGAGAACTAAGTGTATGTGGAAACCTTAGCACATAAATAATGTGTATAGGATCGTTAGCATAGTAAGTAGCTCATGGTAAGAACTCAGCGTATGGTAGCTATTTCTGTTTTCTTCCGTGTTCTTTTCCCTTTGGATATATTGTATATTGGGCTTAATCTTCTGGGGGAGGTACAAAATATTTTCAGAAAAGATGCCCAACCTTCACTTTTCATTAAGAGGCATTCTAGTGCTTTCTATTCAGTCTTAGGCTTTGTTTAGGTCCTTCAGTTTCTGAAGGAAGACTAGCTGAATGTAAATAAATAAATAGCTCTGTTACAATTCCAAAAGATAATTCTAAAGTCGTTGTTATCTAATGTATACGAAACCCTCAACGAAATAAATAAATTAATTAAAAGTAAATACACACACAGGTGCACACACACGCACACATGTTGATGACTTCTGGAACCTTCTATACAACCCATCTACCCAGGATACTCTAAAATTCCAGAATATCATAAATAATTGTCTATACTAATGGTGCCTCCAGAAGCTACATAGCTCAGCAGATCCTTGATTTTAGACTTCTGACTTTCAGACCTATAACAGAATAAAGTATTGTTTTAAACCACAAAGTTTGTGGTAATTTGTTACATTAGCAGTAGGAAACTGATACAAATGTTTCATTTAAATATTAATACATATATTATTATGAAAATGTTTCAGCCTTATAAACCTCCTGAAAAAGATCTTGGGGATCTTCCTGGGTCTATAGAACACACTTGACTACACACTGAGAACTTTTAAGATAAGCCAGCTCTAAAACACACATTGAGTAACTGAATAAGGTAATTTGTTGTATTATATAAGCTATAAGAGTGGAAGGGCTTATATTAAAAGGGCAGAATCCATGTATATAATGTGATGTCTTTTCTCTTAAAATATTATATACACATGTAGACACAAACTTTGGAGGGAAATACATCAAAATAATGAATTTTCTCTTGGTGATGGAATTTGGGTGCTTTTAATTTTTCTGCATGCTTTGCAGTGTTTTCCAATTGTCACTAGTTTGGCTGCAGATTTATAAAACTGAGCTGAAGTTTCTAGGTCATTATAAAGTGTACTTGTCTATGTAGGAGGATAGAACATACTTCTTTAATAGTTTGTTAGCTTGGTTTATGACTTTTAAATATTTAGTCATACAGCAAATGAGTCTTCCTTTGTACTCTTGCTCTGGGCCTTGTAAATGTTACGGTTGGTCTTGTGTCTGGCTGTCATATCTCTAGGTCTTTGTAGATGTTTCCTTTGCCCATTTACCAATTATTACTTGTACTTTGGTTCTAACATTAGAACTCACTCCCTCTGGAAAGCCTTACCAGACTTCTCAGGTTTGGGCTAGGGGCCCCACCTATGTAGTAAATTGTATTGCTTATACTGTGTTTGCTTTCTTGACTTTCCTTGTCTTTTTCTTTACAGTCTGCTTTCCTCCTAGGTTAAGCTGTACTTTTTTCCAGTATAATTGTCCTAGTAAATCTTGTTGATTTTATCGTTTATTTTTCTGTCTGCATGGTTTTGTTTAGAGATGATTCATTATGTATTGATTAACATATTTTAACTTAAAAATTTTTTTTTTTGGAGAGAGAGAGAAAGAGCGTGTGTGTGCAGAACATGCCATGGGGCTCTATCTCATGACCCTGGGATCATGACCTGAGCCAAAATTAAGAGTTGGCTGCTCAACCACCTGAGCCACCCAGGTGCCCCTACATATTTTAACTCTTGATGAGCAATCTTATTTTCCTTATTTCTAAATTTTTGTGAGGAGGGGATATTAGTATATCATGGGCAGCCACAGGTGCTGTTTATCTTATCCTCTCTTCTTTTTAAAAAAATATTTTTAATGCTTATTTTTGAGAGAGAGAGAGCATGAAGCGGGGAGGTGCAGAGAGAGAAGGGGGAGAGAGAGGATCTCAAGCAGACTCTGTGCTGCCAGAGAACCTGATGCAAGGCTTAAACTCCTAAACTGTGAGATCATGACCTGAGCAGAAGTTGGACGCTCAACCAGGTGCCCTATTTTATCCTCCCTTCTTACAACACCTAATATATTGGCATGCACACAGCAGAAGCTCATTAAAAGGTTGCTGTTTTGGTTTTATTTTGTTTTTTAATGTTTATTTTTGAGAGAGAGAACAAGTGAGAATGGGGAGAAAGGGGAAGAGAGAGAGAGGGGGGACAGAGGATTGGAAGCGGGCTCTGCACTGTCAGTGTGGAGCCTGATGTGCGGCTAGAACCCGTGAACTGTGAGATAATGACCTCAGCCGAAATCAAGAGTCAGATGGTTAACTGACAAAGCCACCCAGGCACCTCTGTCATCACTTCTGTTTCTCAGTTTTCTTACTTGAAAAATGAATGTAAGACATTCTACCTACCCAACTCAGCTCAGTTTTGGAAACCAAAGAATATAGTAAAAGAAATGGCAGAAGTGTTGCTATTATGTATGAGAGTCCTTTGTGGCGATTTTGGCTTGGGTACTCAAAGTTTACACTTGCTTATACTTTGTCAGCTATCAGATTGCATCATGACATGCAGATAGATTAGTCTGGGTTCATAAAAATCGTAAATGATTAACTTCAGGACTTAGTAATGGATTGCCTTGGAGAGATGGTGACCTAGAACTGAGCAGGGAATATACACGATGAGCCCAGATTATGTGTAGTACCAGAAGTAAGGAAGTGCTCAAAAAACAAAGGGATGAGGGATTGTCCAGAGAACACAGGAACTAATTTGAAAGAACTCTAAATGGTTGAAACTGGAACAATTTGAGCAACAAAATAATGTACAATTGGAATATAACCAAAGTGTAAAATAAATATAAATGAGCACATACGTATGACACAAATGATATAAACTGATATAAATGATAAATAAATGGAGGAAAAGAGACAAGTCTCCCTTGTAGAAGAATTCCAAATAGGGGCTCCTGGGTGGCTCAGTCAGTTGAGCATCGGACTCTTGGTTTTGGCTCAGGTCATGATCTCACAGTTTTGTGAGTGTAAGTTCTGCATCGGGCTCTGTGCTGACGTTGCAGAGCCTGCTTGGGATTCTCCATCTCCCTCTCTCTCTGCCCTCCCTCAACTTGCACGGTCTCTGTCTCTCTCCAAACAAATGAAAATAAACTTAAAAAAAAAAAAAAGAATTTTAAATAATTTATGTAAATATTCTACCCTCATGGAGGAGGAGTTTATTTCCTAACTCCTTCTCCCTTAAGGGTGGGCTAGACTTAGTGACTTACTTCTGAAGAATAGAATAGGAAAGAAGGGAAAAATAGTAACTTTGCAGTGGAGAAACGTGGCAAACACTATTGTAACCAAGTGATGAAGGTTAATATCACTGATGATGTCATATGGATATTACATACCCCTAATATGTGATAGGAAGAGCACTTCACCTTTGTGATAATTCTTTTCAAAGACCTATAACTCTACCTACAAGAGAAACAATAGACAAACCTGGACTGAGGGGATATTTTGCAGGATACTTAACCAGTCAAGGTCATGAAAAATGAGGAAAGCCTGAGAAATAGTCATATACCAATTTAGGAAGATAAGTTAACGTTAGGAATATGTGTTAACATACATTGTGGTATCCTGGTTTGAAACCTGGAATAGAAAGAGGACATTAATAAAAAAACTGGTAAAATTTAAATAAGGTCTGGAGTTCACTTAATAGTGATGTATCATTGTCAGTTTCTTAGTTTAGATAAATGTATCATGAAAATAAGTATAAGATGTTAACAGTTGAGGAAGCTGAATGGGAGGTATTTGTGACCTCTTGGTACTGATTTTTTGTAAATCTGAAATTAGTCCAAAAGAAGGTTTATTTTAAAAAGTGAATTGGGAAGAGTTAACTTTTAAATAATAAAAGCAAAATGTGATTATTATAGAAAATGTGAATGATGAAGATATAAGGTTGTAAATGAAATTCATTCATAATCCTGCTACCCATAGATAACTGATAATTTTGGTATTTTTTTTCTGGACTCAATTCTGTGCATATTGCATTCAACAATAATTATTAGGCTCCTTTTGGGCCAGATACGATTCTAGATGCTTGGGATAGAGCAATGAACAAGAATGATATGAGACTTTCATTTAAGGAGTTTGTACTCCAATGAGAGTACCATTGAAATAAACAATAATTGCAGAAGAAACAATTACAGTTGTGTTATGGTAAGTGCTGTAAAGAGGAGGTGTAGGTGTGAGAACACGTAAGTGAGGAAAGCTAAGATGTGTCACTTAAGGTAAGAACTGAAAAATGAGAAGTCTGACAGGTGAAGGGGAAGAGGTGATTTGTGGGTGCTGGCAGGTTGGCTACAGGGGACTGTTACAGGTAGAGGGAACTGCTTGTGAGAAAACCTTCAGGGAAGAAGGAGCCTGAGCTTGAGAATGCATGATGGTTGGAGTATGGAGAATAAGATCTGGAAAATAGCAGGATGTGCCTGATGGGGTAGTTAAGCAAGGTTGAAATATGCATTTAAAGTTTTGGGACTTTTTCCTGAGAGTGATATGAAACCATTGAAGGGTTTTGAAGCAGAGGAGTAATATGATCTTTGTAATTTATTTTATTTTATTTTTTAAGTTTATTTATTTATTTTGAGGAGAGAGAGGGTGCACAAGCAGGGGAGGGGCAGAGAGAGAGGGGAGAACTTTAAGCAGGCTCCGTGCTGTCAGTGCAGAGCCCAACGTGGGGCATGGAGCTCAGTCTCATGAAACGGGAGATCATGACCTGAGCCGAAATCAAGAGTCGACGGAGCCACCAAGGCACCCCGGTCTTTGTATTTTTAAAATATCATTCAACAGCTGTGTGAGCAAATGGATTGGTAGGTATTGAGAGTAGGGAGGTAGAAGAGGGAATCCCTCAGAAGAGGGATGACGGTGTCTGACTGGCATAGTGACAGATGGAGAGACTGATTCAAAGTAGATTTAGAAGTAAAATCAACAGACATACTGATTATTGGGTGGTGGTTGGAGGTGGGTAAAAGGGAGGGTTAGAAATTTCTAGCATATGAAGCTAGTAATGTCATCTACTAGGTGGGAAGTTTTTCAGTTAATATTAAGTGCATTGCCTTATGGTGCAAAAGTTTATCTTAGTGGTTTTTAACCATTGAAAGATATTTGAATACACAAATGTATTCTAAATTCCTAGAAAAAAGTTACTGGGAGGAGGGTATTTATTTTATCTGTCAATGTGTAGTGAATATAAAGTTTTGAAAATTCGTGGGTACATTGTTCCTAAGATAAAAAGTCTGAATGCTGCTAAGCTAGAGTTGGTTGCTTTCTGTGAATAAGAATAATGAAATTCTTTGATATCAACTGCAGGTAGAAAACATTATTAATAAAATAATCCAAGAGTAGTTTTTTTTTTTTAATTTTTTTTTTTCAACGTTTATTTATTTTTGGGACAGAGAGAGACAGAGCATGAACGGGGGAGGGGCAGAGAGAGAGGGAGACACAGAATCGGAAGCAGGCTCCAGGCTCTGAGCCATCAGCCCAGAGCCTGACGTAGAGTAGTTTTTTAGTAAATATTGTATCCTTGTATGTGGATTTATAGGCAAAAAGAAATTACTGAGTGTAAAGTTGTGGTAGAACTCAGAAATCCAAGAAATGTGTGCTGAATTAGGATGATGTGACTTTGCTACAATGTTTCAAAGATTATGTTTGTGCATGTTGTCTTTAGTAGATAAGTTGATTTTAGTCTTACTGTTTTCTCTGGCATGTACCTACTGATAACGTTGATGGCATTATTCTAATAGTGAGGCACTTGGCTCTAAATTTGATTTGGCAACATTTAACTATTAATCCTTTAAAAAGCACGAAATGGTTATATCGTGAATCTTCTTGGTAAAGATGTTTTAGAAATTCTTAAAATTAAGTTAATAAAATGCTACCACTACCATTTAATAGCTGTCTATTGGAAAAAGGTAAAAAACTCTTTCAAATGGTCTACTGAGAATTTCAGAAATAAATAATTCTGAGGTTCATATGATGCCTATTCAAGTAGTGTCATATTCTTAATAAATTTGACACTATGTTCTGTTGCCAACTACCTTGTAAACATTTTCTTCACCTCTATCTCCAGGTCACTTCAGTTAGAGCAGTCTACTTCACCTAACTAATGTGTGTGGACTAAGGGACCTCCCTAGTTTGTGTATTTGTGTAAAAGCAAGGTAGCGCATTTGGGGAAAACTAGCCCATACTAAGTTTATGAAGTGCTATAATTCAAGATGTTACTAACGAACAGAGAAAAATAACTTGGTACTATAAAGTGATATTTTGATAAAAATAGTCTAAAATACCAATGGAAAGCTAGTCAAGCACTGACTTATCCCAAAGATCATTGGAAAGAAGTGAGCTTAGTTTTGATGATAATATAGAACCTGATGATTTATACCCCAGAAATCCCCTACAATTACTGTCATTGCTCTGCAAAAACAAACAACATCAAAAAACAACAACCCCCCCCAAAACCCACAAAACTATTTAAGAAGTTCACAGAAAGTTAACTGAAATTAAGTCAGTGAATAATTTTTTTTAAAATGTTCATTTATTTTGAAAGAGAGAGCACGCACACACATGGGGGAGGGGCAGAGAGAGAGGGAGAAAGGATCCCAAGCAGGCTCTGTGCTGTCAGCGGAGAGCCAGACATGGGGCTCTGCTCATAATCTCTCAAATGGTGAGATCATGGCCTGAGCCAAAATCAAGAGTCAGACGCTTAACTGACTGAGCCACCCAGGCTCCCCAAGTCAGTAAATAGTTTTTGTGTGTGTATTCTACCTCTCTCACAATGACATGATGTAATAAATTAACATTTCTCCTGTGCATGTAGAATGTTACCTACGAAGTGATTTGGGGAGAATTGAGAAAAGAGTTGGTTAAATCATATTTTGTGTCGTGGTTCCAATTAAGAATTCTACTTGAAAAAGCTTTCAGAAGTTATGAGCTAAGCCTGTAAGATCATACACAGAAGTAAATACATAAAATCATGGGGAGTCTACGGATCTGTTTAAACAGTTCCAAACTACTGTCATTTAGAGGAAATTCCTTGGGAGAAGCTGTGCTTAGAACAAAGAAAAGTCAGTGTAGACACTTCCAAACTTGTTTTCTGTAACTAATCGAGACTGTAAATAAGATTAGAGTAGAGTGGCTTAGGGTAGGGAAGGAAAAAAGAATAATAAATCCATGTTAGATCATAATAGAATTAAAGGTAGGATAAATTTCTAACTCAAAGACTTTTGAATTGTGAAATGTAACACATATCAGAACAATGCATAAAGGCATAATTACACAGCTTAATGAGTTATCACAAAGCAGGCACTTTTACAGCACAACCAGGTTAAGAAAATAAAGCATTACTATACTTCAGAAGCCTCCTGTGGGTACCTTCCCAATCACAACTCTTTTCCTTTCCTTAGAGATAAATGCCATTTTCTCTTTGTCTAGTTACTTTTTTTTTTTTTTGCTTTACTTTATGGCTTGATAATTTAAGTATGCATCCTTAAAATGACAATTTAGCATTGTCTGTTTTATTTTTTTTTTAATTTTTTATTAAAAAATTTTTTTTTTTTTAATTTTTTTTTTCAACATTTTTTTAATTTTATTTTTGGGACAGAGAGAGACAGAGCATGAACGGGGGAGGGGCAGAGAGAGAAGGAGACACAGAATCTGAAGCAGCCTCCAGGCTCTGAGCAAGTGGTCAGCACAGAGCCTGATGCAGGGCTTGAACCCACAAACTGTGAGATCATGACCTGAGCCAAAGTTGGATGCTCAACCGACTGAGCCACCCAGGTGCCCCTAGCGTTGTCTGTTTTAGAAAATTATAGATGATTTAAGTTAATAAAATAAATCATACAGTATGTATTTCTTGCTTGTGTTTATTCAATGTGCTTTTCAAGATTCTTTTGTATTATATGCAGTAGGTGTTTGTTGCAGTGTTGCTCTAGACTATCTTATTCTTTTTTATGAATATACCAGCTTACCTGTTTATTTTAATATTGATGGGTCTTTGAATTATCAGCAGTTTTTGGCATGTGTAAGCAGTGCTACATTGAATATTTTGCATTCATCCTGGTGAATATGTGCATAAATTTCATTTGGAGTGAACCTTTTGGGGCATAGGTTATGCTTTCCATAGTGGTGTTCCAGCTTACACTCAAGTTAAATGTGTATGAAAGCTTCCTTTGCTCCACATTCCTCAACCTCTTGATATTGTCACACTTTTAATTCTGTCCATCTGTTGGCTGTGTAATAGATTCTGGTTGTGTGTGTGTTTTTTTTTATGTTTATTTATTTTGAGAGACAGAGTGCATATGAGTAGGGGAGGGGCAGAGAGAAGGGGAGAGAGAGAATCCCAAGCAGGCTCCATGCCATCAGTGCAGAGCCTGATACGGGGCTCAAACTCACAAACCGTGAGATCATGATCTGAGCTGAAATCAAGAGTTGGGCACTCAACCAAGTGAGCCACCCAGGTGTCCCTCTGCTTGTGGTTTTAATTTGCACTTCCTTGGTTGCCGAGGAGATTGAGCAATTTTTCATGCTAATTGGCTATTTAAAATTTTGTTTGAAGACCTATTTAAGTCATTTGCCTGTTTTTCTATTGATGTGCCTGAGAGATTTGTAAAAGTTCTTTATTTTCTATATATAAGCTTTTTGTTGGTCATATTGTTAAAAATATCTCATATTCTGTGGGTCCTGTTTCATTTTCTGTTATAGTCTATTTGGGCTGCTATAACAAAAGTACTATAGATTGGGTGGCTTGAGCAACAAATGTGGTTTTCAGTTCTGTGTATTGCTCACAGTTTTGGAGGCTGGAAAGTCCAAGAGCAAGGACAGACAGACTGGATGTCTGTTGAGGAGGGGCTGCTTCTGGTTCACAGTCTGCCATCTTTTTGTTGTGTCCTTGAGGGAACTCTCTGGAGTCTCTTTGTGAGGACACTAATTCCATTCCTGAATACCTTCATGACCTAATCACCTCCCAAAGGACCTACCTCCAAATAACATCAACTGGGGATTAACCATCAACATATAAATTTTGGTGGGTTACAGACATTCAGTCTGTAGCATTATGATGGACAAATTAAGAGCAAATGTTCTTATAATGTCCTCTGTGTTGATCTTTTGCTTTATGGCTGATGCTTTTTGTGTCTTAAGAAAAATTTCCCTCCACTGAGGTTATGAATATATTTTCTTACATCATTTTGTAAGAGTTTTATTTGCCTTTCTCACTTGAGTCTATAATCACCTGAGTGGGGTGTGTGTGTGTGTGTGTGTGTGTGTGTGAATGGATTAGGGTGTATTTAATTTTTTTTGTCCATATACACAACCAGCTGTCCTAATGCCAGTTACTAAGAAAATCATTTTTTATCTATTCTTCTGTAGGGCCACCCCTAAGAATATATTAAGGTTCATATATAGGAGGATCTATTTCTTGACTCTGTTCTGTGTGAGTGGCTTTGTTTTGTTTTAGCTTTATGCCAAAAGCATTCTGTTTATAATGTTACTGTGATTAAAATGGTCTCAGTATCTGGTAAAGCATATACTCTCACTTTATTGTTAAGATTGTCTTGATTATTCTTGGGCCTTTTTATTTCCAGGTAAATTTTAGCATGATTTGTCATTAAAAAAAAAAAAAAAAGCCTGTTGGGTTTGTAACAGGGTGCAAGAGCACCTGGCTCCAGAGTTTCCAAACAGACCAGGTTTGGCCACTCACTGCTGACATAATTCAGAGACAGACCAGTGATGGTGAAACAAGAAAGGAGTTTATTTCAGCGAGGCAACACTGGGAAGACAACGGACTAGCATTTCAAAGACTGTCTCCAAAGTGCTGAAAATACTTCTAGGTTTATATAAGGAAAATGTGGGGACAAAGGTTGGTGGGTATAAGCAGGTGGGCAGTAAAGGTCAGATCAGTCATTGCCTTCATGTCAATTATGAGGGGTCTTGCTGGTGTCAGGGCAGTTGTTATTCCTTGAGGGGTAGTTTCAGTTCCCATCACAGGATGGTTTGCCCTTTGGGTCTTTTGTCTGAGTTGAAAGGTAAGCTAGAAAGAACTTGCTAGAAAGTATAGACTAAGGTAAAATGGAGGTAAATCCTCAGGTTTTGATTGGCATTTAATTGAGTCTGTAGATCAGTTTGAATCTGACTCATGAACATGGTATACTTCTCTGTATACTTGAGTCTTTTTAAATGTTTTCCAATGAGGTTTTTAGTCATTCCTAGTGACTTTTGTCTTTGTTACACTCGTTCCTGGATTTTCTTTTTTAATATTACTGCTATTTAATGCTGTTTTTATTTTAATATTCTATTTGCTGGGGGCACCTGGCTGGCTCAGTCGGTTGAGCGTCCAACTTCGGCTTAAGTCATGATCTCACAGTTTGAGTTTGAACCCCTCCCCACCTCAGTTGGGCTCAATGCTGTCAGCACAGAGCCTGCTTTGGATCCTCTGTCTCCTTTTCTCTCTGCCCCTCCCTTGCTCATGCTCTCTCAAAAATAAACATTTTAAAAAATATATTCTGTCTGCTGGTATATTTTGAAATTTAGTTTTTTGAATATTGATTTTTAACTCTAATTGTAATGATTTATTTGTCTAGCCTTCTTTTTGAGAGAGAGAGAGAGAGAGAATGAATTGAGGGGCAAAGAGAGGGAGAGAGAGAATCCCATGCAGGCTCCTTGCTGTCAGTGCAGAACCCAACATGGGACCTGATCTCACAAACTGAGATCATGACCTGAGCCAAAATTAAGAGTCGGACACTTAACCAGCCAAACCATCCAGGCACCCCTGTGATGTCTTTTAAGATTATAGTCATACCATTGGCAAATAAGGACCATGTTGTTTCTTGCTAATCTTTATAGTGTTATCCTTTCCTTTCCCCTTGCTTAACTGCACTGGCTAGGACCTCTAGTCTCTAGTAAACTGTTGTATGGAAATAGTGATTGCCAGTGTCTTTTGTCTTGTTTTGATCCTGAAGTTTCACCATTAAGTATGGTGCTTAAGTATGATTTACTTAAGTTTAATTTAAGTATGATGCTAATTTGGATTTTTGTGTTATCTCTCATTAGATTAAACAGGTCAACATCTATTCCTAGTTGATTTAAGAGTACACAATGTAGGGGTGCCTCGGTGGCTCAGTCAGTTGAATGTCCGACTTTGGCTCAGGTCATGATCTTGCAGTTCGTGAGTTCAAGCCCCACGTCAGGCTCTGTGCTGACAGCTGAGCACCTGGAGCCTGCTTCGGATTCTGTGTCTCCCTCTCTTTCAGCCCCTTCCCCACTCATGCTCTGTCTCTCAAAAATGAATAAACGTCAAAAACAAATTTTTTTAAAGAGTACACAATGTAAAATCATGATTGGTTGTTGAATTTGTCATTTTCCTTCCGTTTTTTGAGATGATCATTTGATTTATATCTCCTCTTTATCTATTAATAAACAGTTGATTTTCAGATGCTTAAATCAACTTGCATTCCTTGTATGGACTCAATTAGATCATTGATATTTTAGTGTATTCTTTTGGATTTTTTTTTTAATGTACAAATTGCTGGATTTGGTTTACTTTTGTTTAGGATTTTTGCATCTGTTCATAACAGATTGCTGGTAGCTTTCCTTTCTCATACTGTTCTCATTTTGGTATTAAGATTCTATCTATTTCCCTTATAAAGTGAGTTGTAAATGATGACCCCTTCTTCCAGTCTCTGAAGTGTTTATAAAAGGAGGACATTATTTCTTCCTAAATATTGGTAGAATTTGCCAAAGAAACTCTAGGCTTAGAATTTTCTTTATAGGAAGGTTTTAAATTAATATTTCAAATTCCTTAATAGTTAATAGCACTATTCTTATTTTGTTTCTTTCTAGATTAGTTTGGTAAGTTGTATTTTTTTTCAAAATTTACCTTCTTTTTAAAAAATTTAAAAAGGCATAAAGTCATTTGATTGCCTGCAGTTTCCATAGTCTTGTCTTCTTTTTCTTCCTGATCATGGTTATTTGTGCTCTCATTGAGAGAGTTCTTCCCTCCTTTCCCCTTCCTTATCCTCTTTCCCATTTCACCTTATTAATCATTGTCACTGCAGATTCATCAGTCATTAGTCTTTCCAATGGACTAGCTTTGCCTTTGTTGCGTTTTTCTATTTGTATTTTTCTGCTTTATTAATTTCTGATCATATTTTGTTCTACTTTCTTTGGGTTTATTTTGCTGTATTTTTCCCCCTAGCTTCTTGAAATAAGGTTAGCTTCTTAATTTTAAGCTTCTTCTGTTCAGGTGAATACATTTAAAGCTCTAAATGTCTCTCCCAATACAGTTTTTATCACCATGTCATATGCCTTCATTATCATTATCACAAATTAAAAATCATTTCTAACTTCCACAGTGATACCTATTTTGACTTACAGGTTATTTAGAAATATAGTTCATGATTTCCAAACATGAGGAATTTCTGGTTGTTTCAAATTGACTTAGAACATTGTTGTCAAAGAATATACATTGTGTCTTATCAGTGTATTGAAATTTTTTGAGGCTTGCATTGTGGACCAGTAAAAAGTCTATTTTTGTCCGTGTTCCACCCATGTTATAGAAGAGTGTATAATGTGAAGTGTTTGGTTAATGTTTTTCTCTATGCGTCCATCAGGTAAAATTTGGTACTCTACCTTTGAAGTCTCTAGTTTCCCTATTGATTTTTCTCCTTGTTTATTTCTATAGGTATTTGACAGTGATGTATTAAAAATTTTCACCGTGTTTGTAGACTAATCTACCACTTGTCATTCTGTAAATTTTTGCTCTATATACTTTGATTTCATGTTAGTAAGTTACATCTTCCTGGTGAATTGAACCACCTTACTTTGAAGTACCTCTATCTATTTCCAATTTTCTTTAAAATGTCCTTTGATATAATATAGCTCCCCGGATTTCTTTGGATTAGGGATCACATGCTCTATTCTTTTAATCCTTTTACTTTCAGCCTTTCTGCATTGGTATGTTTTAGCTGATACTCTCATAATTATATACTTGGCTTTAAAAAATCCAATTAGATAGTGTTTATCTTTTTTTTTTTTTTAAGTTTATTTATTTTGAGAGAGAGAGAGAGAGAGCATGCACGAGTTGGGGAGGGGCAGAGAGAGAGGATCCCAAGCAGGCACTCCCAGTGTAAGGTGTGGAGCCCAACTAGGGGACTCGAACCAGGAACTGTGGTATCTTGACCTGGTTTAAAATCGAGTTAGATGCTTAACTGACTGAGCCACCCAAGTGGCCCATGCTTATGTTTTAATTGGAGCATTTTAGTATATTTACACTTAATATAATATTGTTATATTTACATTTCAGTATTTCTAAAACTTAGAACTCTTAAAATAGTCTTTTATTCAGTCTTTGTACCAGTTTGTGCACATGCATGAAAATATTTGACACATTTCTTGAAAAGGAATTGCTTAGGCATTAAAATTATTGGCTGTTTTTGGTTTCGATTTTGAGAAAGTGATCATTGTATGATGTTTTCATGTTTTTAATCTTATGATACATTATTTGAGTAATCAGACAGCCATGTTGAGAACTGAAGCGTTTATGTTTGTGAGGTTGAATATTGCAAAACCATTTTGTGTTTTTTGTTCATTTTCTGGTGTGTCATTTCTGAAGAATTTCCAGGTCCTCTTTCTTTTGTGTTGCAGTAACTTTGCAGCTATCTGTATAGCTTGAATTGATTGTCTTTCTTGAAAGCTTTGCTATCTCTCTCTCTCTCTCTCTTTTTTTCCCCCTTTGATATTTTTGCTCAGGGAGGACAATTGACAATACAAGTTAAAGTTGAATGCCAATAGTGTGTCAAATGTAAATGTATAGCAGCTATACATAATAGAATATAAACTAAAGTTAATCTGACACTTCTGATAATAATAATTTAGTTTGAGGATTCAAGGATGTAATTTTTTGTTAACGTTTATCTCATAAGTGATTTATAAGCCTTTCATTAAAAAGCATCTTATAGAAAATTTAGAACATATACAAAGGTACAGGGAAGAGATTATGTGCTTTTTGTTCTCAAGACTTAAATAATTATCAATTCATGGCTAATTTTGTTTTTTTACTACTTTCTATAATTTTGAAATAAATTGGAAACCTTATATGATTTTAGATAGATACACTGTGATAGAGTCTCACCCTGATCAAACTTTAGTCAGGCTCATTTGAATTCTCTTCCCAACCAAGTCTCAACTGTTGGTCTTATGTTGTCTTGTTTTTGTATTGCTCAGTTTGGGCAGTAATCCTGTCAAGTTGGCTTAGTCAGAATCCTGTACCCTCAACACCCTGGAGTTCCACATCCCTCACTACCTTCCAGGTGATGTCCTATCACCCAGGGCTGCCTTCAGCCAGAATCCTGTTAGGTCTGCTTAGTGAGAATCTCTCTTACCCTAGGTGTTTCCTCTTAATAATTATTTTTCTATCCACTGAAAACCCCCACCCCTTCTCCTTGGTTGTGAATTCCCGCTTTTTCTTGTTATATTGGGAATTGAGCCAAATTCTGTATTGAGATCTCTTTTCCCCTTTTGCAGTAGTCTTGAATAAAATCTGTTTTTACCTGTTTTAACTATTACGCAGTTAATGTATTTCATTATGTATCTCTAAGAGATAAGAATTCTTTTATAGGCTATTATTGATGAGGTTTTGAGGGGATCTGTAGCTGATGGACAAGAAAGAATTCTTGAGATGTCTTAGGTGCAGAGAGGTTATTAAAGCATGAGGATAGGACCCTTGGGCAGGAAGAGCTGCACTGGGGTTGTGAGGAATGACTGATTATATATATCTGGGAGTTGGGGCATTGGTAAAGGCCCCAAATCCCAAAAGGACTTTCATATGCTAAAGACACTGGAGGCTTTGCTATTGCTGAGCTCAAGTTATTTTTCCTTCTAGCAAAGCATTAACATAAGGACAATAGGAAGTTCCTGGAGGAATGTTTAATCTGCCTATCTCAAGTATTTGTCAGTGGGCTACAGGTTATAAAGAATTTATTTTATCTACATTTTCTTCTTGCCTTTGTTCCCCACATCACTGTGGAGGGGAGGGTGATGTTAGGGCTGCGGGAAACTGAGTCTGTAGGCTTCTGGAGACTGCCTTTTTTTCTTGTAAATCATTAAAATCATTGCAAATTGATGGAAACTTCTGTCCTGCTTGACTGTAATCTCTATCAGTTAACCATTTATTTTTCCTTTTCCTTTGTTCTTGGGCAGCCTGGAGTACCTGAGGAATATCACATATATCCTACCTGGGGGTTGGGGCCGGGGTGGAAGGGTGGG
Source organism: Prionailurus viverrinus (assembly GCF_022837055.1). Taxonomy (NCBI): domain Eukaryota; kingdom Metazoa; phylum Chordata; class Mammalia; order Carnivora; family Felidae; genus Prionailurus; species Prionailurus viverrinus. The sequence goes on along the minus strand of NC_062564.1, from coordinate 58,927,080 downwards.
GGGAAGGTGGTTAACTTGTGCTTTGCCCTCAGCTTCTTTGGCTCCCTCATCATTATTACATCTAAAATATAGTTGCTTAAAATCACATGTCTTGCTTATTTCTCATTTCTTCAGTTGTTTCATAAAAATTTGTACTTTGAGATTGATTTTTCTTTTAATACTTGTTTTTTTATTATTTAATTTTATTTTTTAAAAAATGTTTATTTATTTATTTCGAGGTGGAGGGAGCGTTCAGGGGAGGGCCACAGAGAGAGAGGAGAGAGAATCCCAAGCAGACTCCATGCCATCAGTGCAGAGCCCTACATGGGGTCAGTCTCATAAGCCGTAGACCATGACCTGAGCCAAAATCAAGAGTTGGATGCTCAACTGACTGAGCCACCCACGCACCTGTATTTTTTTTTTTTTTTTTTAATTTTAGAGAAAGAGAAAGAGAAGCATGCAAGGGAGGAGAGGGGCAGAGGGAGAGAGAGGAAGAGAATTTTAAGCAGGTTCCGCACTCAACGTGGAGTCCGCTGCAGGGCTTGATCTCAGAACCCTGGGATCGTGACCTGAGCCAAAATCAAGTGTTGGCTTTTCAACCAACTGAGCCACCCAGGCACCTATTGTTTTAATTCTGTATAGGTCTCCCCACTTCCCTTTTTTTTTTTCCTGACTATAAATCTAATGTTGTAGATTTCTTGGATCATATATGTTAGAAGGGACTTAAAGATTGAACATTATAGTACTATAGTCAAATATATATGTAGTTATATATGTGTGGTTAGAATACTATAGTCATCTATTCTGCCTCCCTGATTTACACATCTCAGAGAGGTTGTGGTTTATCTAGAATCCCACATCAAGGCTGAGGTTAGAATTGAGGGTGCATTTGGGAGTAGAAATATCTTCCCCTTCTGAATTTTTAAGTTCATTTTTGTGCTACCATTTTAGTGTGTTTATTCTTCAGAGGTTCCATCTGGAGCATTGTCCCCTTATGGAGCTCCCCCCCCCCACCCCCGAGTTGTGCCTTCAAATTCTTAAATTTGTCTTTTCTTCTCTTTCCACTTGAGCTCCATGCTAACTGTAATTGTTTCTTAAACTGACAATAACCGACTCTGTGTCAAAGTTCTCTTTTGCCACACCTTCCCATCTACTTTGTCCTTTTCTAAAGTACAGTTGAAAAGCACTTTAGCTTGAGTAGTCATTCTTTTAAGCAAAAGTGGCAGCCATGGATCTCTTAAGCATGAGATTTGATTACTTTTGAAAATTTTTTCAGCTTTCAGATTTATTATTAAAAAAGTAGTATAATTAAAAATTTCAGTAATAAGTAATATATTTGTCTAAAAAGTAAAACCGTGTGGAACTATATATAGTAAAAACCAAATGTACCATTAACCTCCCCCACTTCTATCTCTTTCCTTCCTCAGTAATAACAATTACTAAGAGTTTGGCGTGTCTCATTCTAGACTTAACGCTATACAAATACAATTTCTCATTCTAGACTTCACTCTGTACAAATACAGTTATGTGTTAGATATACATAAGTTTTGTTCTTTAAAAACAGTTGAGATTATATTTATGCTACAAAACTTTTACTTATGCAACATGGTCAATATATTTTATAGGGAAGGTATTCTTCCTCCTCTAGTTATTGCTAGCTAGTTATAATTTTCACTTTTCCTTTTAGACCAAGTTGTAAATCAGGAAAAACAAGTTAAGAGAGTGCCTACAAATACCAGGAAAACTTACAGATAAATTTTCATTTTCTCTGAAAGGTGTAGAAGAATATCATAAAAACTAAGTTATTCATAAATGCTGTATAGCATATATATATGTATTTTTAAAGTCTTATAACAGTAGAATATACATACCAAAAGACCACGGAGGAAGAAACTTACACTGGTTAATTTAGTAAAGTCAGCTCTTTGTCAAAGCTTTCCTTGCTTAAAAAAAAATCTAGGAGAATTTGAAAAATACACAAAACAAAAAAAGACTCACAGTCTTATGATAAATGTTAATAGTTGTAATCAGAATTAGATAGATATTCCTAGTGTAGTCTTTACTCTAGACTATATGCCTTTCCCATATTCCTTTTTCCTAAATCTCAGGTAAGCTTTTATAAGAAGAGCTAGCTTTCTGAGGTTCACACTTTTTGAAATATAAAACTTTAACCTAATTTTAAAAAGGATCTTGAATAACTTAATGTACTGGACAAATAGAATTAGTCCCTTCTCTTTACTGCCAGCTGAGTCGTTTCTTTCCTTCTCTAAACCCATTTCTCATATAAATGTCTTGACTAGGAGTGGACCTTAAAGGTTGGCTCATTCAATACTTAGGAAAATAAATTTTACAGAACCTCTTCCTCGTGTGGAATTGTTCTCATCGACAGCACATGTTTATTTAGTGGCACTGCAGCAACATAGCTACTTCAGGAGAATCTCTTAGTCTAGAGGTATCACCTCAGAGAGAGCTGTAAAAATGTAAATTCATATTAAACGAGCATCAGCTTTTTTATTTTGGAATGACAGTTTGAAACGAAGAGTTACTTTATTTCTGAATTCCATGAAAATTTTTAGCAAAGAGACAATTGGAATACATTTTGGAGACACATTTTACTAAAAGCCTTTTTTTGAAGCGCAAATCTTTGTGAGGTACGAAAAGTAGGAAGAAAGAGAAAAATTCCTATCTAGTAAATCTTTTTGCATAGTTTCCACAAATAATAGCTAAGTTATTTAGTATGTTTCCTACTCAAAAGCTAGAATGTCTTATTAGCTAGTTCCTTGAAGGAAGGAAACAAGAGGCTGCTGGAGGGGATTAGTGAGATAAAACACTTCAGCTGTTCAGTTACTAAATTTTTAATCCACAATAGAGGTCTGTAGTACAGTTTAGATAATTAAGAATAGACTTTTAAAACAAAGTCTCTTGAAGGCTTTGGTATGTACATAAAAATCAGCACATTTATATTATAAAGTATTGCAATCTTACTAGTGTGTTTCTCTCATTTTTCTGCATTAGAATTGAAAAGAGGCATTGTCTACATCCAGTATTTCCCTTTCACATCTCTTGTATTAAATATTTGGTTTCCCTTATATTTATTTTAAAATGAAAACGAAATAATGTTTCTATTGTTTTACTATAGTTGCCACTGATGTTCTAGAAGCTGCATGGTGAGAGCTTTAAAATTCTCAAACCAGTTTTGTCTGTTACACTTGGAGCTTAGTCATCATCATACGTAGCAGGACCTGATTAAGAAGGCTGTTCCGCCTCTAAGCCTTGCTAGATTGTAGCCACTAGCAACCAGGCTGCAATAATTTCCCTTTGATGACATCATCCACTGTGGAAGAACCCAGTTGCTTCAGCGAGTCGAACTACATACAGTTCTAACCCTCATCAAATATGGCATCTCCCTCACCCGCTGGTGCAGGGGTGGAAAAAATGCCAGTGTTTTCTTAAGCTAGCGAGCTTTTCTTTTTCTTTTTCTTCTTCTTTATAAAAATTCTAATCATGGATGCTTCTTCCGATCCCTATTTGCCTTATGACGGGGGAGGAGACTGTATTCCCTTGAGGGAATTACATAAAAGAGGTAATACCATCCCCTTGCTGTGAATCCTCTGTTGGTAATGTTTTGCATGTGGCTGGGTGGTTCTGTAGTTTAAACAGGTTTTGGAATGTCCTTTATATATTGTAGTGTGTTGTTTAGTTGCCCTGGAATGTTAGTAAGGAGCAAATGCAGCCTTCTGAATGGCTCTGTAGTCGTCCCTGATTGTTTTCTCTGTGCAGATTAGTACTGCTTCAGAGCACATCGGACTGGGACTCCGACTCCATCTTCTGTGTGAAAATCCTCTCTCTATTTAACTGCGAAAATGCATTAATCCGCTTTTATAGCTAACTGGAGTCATGTTAGCACCTAAAAAGTAATGTTTTTCTTCCCTTTGGAAAACTTATGTGTTTCCTTTAATTTACACAGAGAAATCGAGTGTGTGCCTGTGCACCTGTATGTTTCAGCTGCTGCCAGTTACCATGTAGATTTTGCCACAACAAAGTAAATTTATAGTAAAAGCTCTCTCTGCATTTTAGAACACCTTAAGATGGCAATAAAGATGAACAAATTTTTATATATTAATATTTTTCATTTAATATATATTCCAGCTGATTAACATTAACTGCATTGTCTCCTACGGGTATTTTATAAAAATTGATATTATAAAAACATTTAGGGTATTGTTACACATCAGAAAATATAATAGTCACTAGTTTATAAAAACCAGAAAAGCACCCAGCATTCATGTAAATCTTTTGGTAGGCACTGCCTGGGTCTTCGTAAAACTGATTACATGTTAATAAAACTGTCGTTTAACTTTTTTTTTAAACTATTCTAAAATTAGACTGGTTGGTAGTAGTTGTTCTAGAAAAGAATTGAACCTTAAGAAAAATCTCTTAGCTAGATGATTTCATTTATGAGCCACATTAATTGGAATTACTGTATGAGATATAAGCTCATTATGGGTTAACCCAAACTTTTATTTATGAAGCAAATAAGGAAGTTATGATTTTCCTGAGCTTATTTCACCTGTTTTAGTTAAAATACAGTTTGTATTCTGGTAATACTTTCTTTTTTTTAGTAAGAAGTTCCATTAGGATTAGAAAATGTTAAGATATTCAACAAATATTTATTGGTTGTATTGTGTCAACTAGACACTATTTTAGGCTCTGAACAGTTGTAACATTGAATATATTGTAGTATTCTGTTAGTAAAAGCTAACTTTTTAGATTTTGAGAAAAACTATATGAAGATCATGTTAACATATGGTATACTTTCTCTTACAAAGTTGTTTTCCATAAAATTGTATACATATATATGTATACATATTTTAATTTGGGGGGAATATCTGAAAGCATAAAAAAGAAAATAAAAATTTCTCAATCCTACCACCCAGAAGTCCCCCCCTCCCCCAATTTTTAATGTGTTCATAAACTCTCCTTTTTCCTATGTTTTTGTCATCCCTCTTCTGGTAAGGATTTCTTTAAACAGGAAGCAATGTGAATGAATGGTGACTGTTCAAATGTCACGGTATTTGCTAATCAGTAATTAAACTGTAAAACAAGACAAACTGTGTTTTCTCTGAGCTATTACAACATCTGTTTGCTGATGATGATAAACCAGAAAACCTGGGCTTGGGAAATCTAAATTCCCAGTGTTAAGCTTGACAGTCTTTGACTGAACTTATGATGGACTTCATCTCTGTATGAGATATGCAAATAATAAGAAACTAGCCAAAGCTTATGTGGGAGTAAAGCATGGTTATTGATGTGGTTATTGCTAAAAACATAAGCTTTTTGTTTCTCTTCTATTTTCATATATAGTCTTTTAGGAATCTTGCTTAAGGTCTAAATCAGGCACCCTCTTGTCAGCCCAGATAGGTTCCTTATCCCTTGATGAGACTTGCTCTAATAAGCCAGTGTTGTTTGAAAGTAACATTGTTCAGTCAGTTATTAGGCTCACTTGACCATACTGTGGCATCCTGATATTTATGGATAAGAGGTTATTTGTTTTCCTATAATTTATGACCTACTGTAGCCATGGGTCAACACAAAGGAACTGGAGATGTAGAAACAGGCAGCTAGCATAAATGAAGAAAACTGAATTAGCTTTCCTGTGAAGACAAAATTACAATGACTAGAAATATCTCTTGGGGCGCCTGGCTGGCTCAGTCGGTTAAGCGTCCGACTTCAGCTCAGGTCACGATCTTGCGGTCTGTGAGTTCGAGCCCCACTTGGGGCTCTGGGCTGATGGCTCAGAGCCTGGAGCCTGCTTCTGATTCTGTGTCTCTCTCTCTCTCTGCTCCTCCCCTGTTCATGCTCTGTCTCTCTCTGTCTCAAAAATAAATAAAACGTTAAAAAAAATTTTTTTTTAAATAAAAAGAAATATCTCTTTAGGCTGATAAAGAATGAAGAGGCAGATAATCAAAGTATAACATTGTGAAGGATATTAATAAAGTAAACATGAATCTGTAACTGAATCTCTGAGTGCTAGGGATTACCTTTGTGGAGTAAATAAAATTCAGTTCTACTTTTCAAGGTGAGATGGTAACTGATGAAGCTTCCTACTTAAGTTGGTAATATAGAGACTGGAAATGTAAGTAGATTAAACATAGAATTAACATATTGTTGATAGATTAGAAATTAAGATGGCATTTTAGAAATAGCCATTTTTAAGATAAATTTCCTATACAGAAAATTTCCCATACAGAAACTATCAAGTTTTTTCATAAAATGTCTCTTCTATTTTTATCAGGAAAAAAAAAAAATAAAAAACTTGGTTCATTTGAATTGTTAGTTTTTCAATACTTTGACCTTTTCTTTTTCTTTTTTAAAAATATTTATTTTTGAGAGGGGGGGTGAGAGGGTACAAGAGGGGAGGGGCAGAGAGAGAGAAAAAATCAAAAGCAGGCTCCCAGCTGTCAGCACAGAGCCCGTCGGGGTGGGGGGGTGGGGGGGGGGCTCAAACTCATGAACTGTGAGATCATGACCTGAGCCTGTCGGATGCTTCACTGTCTGAGCCCCCCAGGCGCCCCAATACTTTGACTTTTTCTTAATTTGTTCATGAAGTCTAAGTAGTTTGGTGAGTTGAATTCTTCTCTGAAATCTACCAGGCCTTTCTTCTGGATTTTATCTTTTGGGCCTTGAGGCTCCATTTACTGTATGAGGGACCTTTAAAACTTATTTGAATATTAATTGTTTCATTCAATTATTTATTGAGTTCTTGTGTATATATATAGCACTACCAGGTGCTGTGGAGAATGATGGTGGTAGTAATAGTAATATTAATAATAGCTAATACTTAGTATAGAATTTGCTGTTTGCCAGATACTTTTGTAGGTGCTTTAGGTATATCAGTTCATTCACATGTAACAAATTCTTTAATCCTCATCACAGACTTGTCACTTGGGTACTGTTATAATCCCCATTTTCCTGTTGACAAGACTGAGGTAAAGAAATAAGAAAGAGAAGTCAGGATTCAATCCAGATAATTTGGTTCGTACTCTCAAATTTGAGGAAATATTGCTTCTCACTATGTATATCCCTGTAATACTTGCCATTTGGAGCCTGGCATGGTCATAAGAAAACTTCCCACGTTTAAAAACAAAGAAACAAACCCCAAGGAAATTAATGCATTTCTAGTGAATGGTATAAAGTACATGGTTTGTGGGATTTTAGGGGAGGAAGAGATCAGTCTGTTTTGACAAGTGCTATCAAAGTAGGCCAAGTTTTCAGGTACCCATGAGAATTTGATACAACATTCCTAGTAGAGAGGATAGAATGAATAAATGCTCTAATGGGTATAAATTGCCTAGTATGTTGTTCCCTGATAAGCTTTGTTTTATCAGTGGGTCAGTAAAGGGGGTAGTATAGCTAGGCAGAAGAGTGCCAGAGCCTCGGAGAGCTTGAATGCCAGACTAATAATAATCTTAAAGCTGCAAGAGTGGGGCCTAAAATAAAAATTGGGGGGTCTTAGTTTCTACCTGAAATTATTTCTTGATATTCATTAGCTCAGAAATGTATTTGAGTAAGGCTTGTTGTTACTTTTATATATACTATTATGATATATGAGTTTGATCATTTTTATTTCCTCCAAAAAGTATCATTAGTTAGCTGTTTTTACACATTATTTGGAATTCCAGGTGTTAGATGGTGTTTTTACTGCCCTGGGGCTCTTTGTAAAATGATTTTAGGATCCAGATCCTTACTATACTTCCATTACTTCTTTTAGCCAACTAGAAAATTAAATCTCTTCCTACAAATTAATTCATCTAACAAGTGTAAATTAAAAGAACAAATATTCTTTATTTGATGTCAGAAACTCTTTGTATTCTAAAACAACAGTATAAAAACAAAGCCTATCTTTTTTTTTCTTTTAAAGTCTATTTATTTATTTTGAGAGTGAGCACCCGAGCAGGGGAGCGGGGGAGGGGCAGAGAGAGAAGGGGAGAGAGAATGCCAAGCACTTTCCGAGGCGCAAACTCTTGAACTCCCCTAACCAGGAGATCATGACCTAAGCCAAAATCAAGAGTCAGACGCTTAACCAACTGAGCCACCCAGGTGCCCCAAAACAAAGCCTAATCTTTAAATTTATTTTGCTTACAGTATCTGAATTTAAAACCTTCAATAAAATCTGGTTCATATTACTATCTTTAGCTCTATTTTCTAAAAATAACTGACACTTTAATATCTCATGGCTTGTCATTAAGTCAGAAATGCTTTGTGTGTCAAGATTTCAAAATGTGAGCAGATCTCCTGCCACATAGATTAGGTTTGTAATTTTGGCTATTTTCCTGGCATTGAGGTCTCTGCTTTGTGCCTACACAAAGCCACAGGAGACTGGTGGTTTAAGTTCTATTAAAAAAATTTTTTTAAATAAACATGTTTAATTTGTAAGTTTTTGTAGTCCATTACAACCTTAATTAAATCAAAAAGATTAATTTTCTGTTTACTCGTCTTGCCATTTAAGAAAGCAGATTTCATAAATCTTTTTATTTGTGTAATGTACAAATTATCTTACATTCATAGATAATAAATGAACATGGAATTTGTTTCCAATTATACATTTGTCTTAATATCCACTTTATCATCTCTACGTAAGGATGTGACTTTTTACTTTGGGATGGCAATGGAACAGAGGAGAAAACAGTGAATTGGGTAATGGATTCAGCATTGCTGCTTACTCTGTTCAGCTGTAGAATTTTTTTTTTAATTTTTTTTTAATGTTTATTTATTTTTGAGACAGAGAGAGACAGAGCATGAACGGGGGAGGATCAGAGAGAGAGAGGGAGACACAGAATCCGAAACAGGCTCCAGGCTCTGAGCTGTCAGCATAGAGCCTGACACGGGCTCGAACTCACTGACCGCGAGATCATGACCTGAGCCGAAGTTGGATGCCTAACCGACTGAGTCACCCAGGCACCCCTAGAATTTGGTTTTAATTACCAAATCTTTGTAGTTTAAATAGATCACAAATAAATATGACCGTGGATGGCAGAACAAATATCAAGAGTATATACTTTATTCATTTATCTAGCAGGCATTTAATTGACCAACTACTAAGAACTTAGTACTGTACTTGCCATTACCTTTTTAATCTTTCATGTGGGAGTCTGCTAACATTCTGGAGCTTCCACTATCAACTTACATTTACTTTCCCCTCCCTCACCAGGATGACCATTTCTTATCAGTAGGGTCACAGAGGGAAGGGAAAAAAAAGCACAGTGAGGACTAGACTTCCTGTACTTAATATACAGAAGAAACTGGATAGTCAGAATATGTAGAATTTTGGATTTCTGCTGCCTTCTTTCATAATTAATAAAAAGTGTGTATGTTTTGTTTGTATGATAGGACAGTAGTCTGCATTATGACTATAAATGCCAGGGATGACAGCTCCCACATCTTTGAGATTGACTCTAGAGATAATGATAGTCTTAGTAAATAAATATGCCTACTTTTTCATCCAAAACTATTATTTGGCTATTCCCCTTTGAGAAGAGACTTAGGCTGCTGACCATGTGTGACTGAAATTTACTATTAAGCTCAATTTCAGGTGTCATTTTATTAACGTCTGTATTTTAGTTCAGTGTTTGTCAAATTGCACATTTTAATATGTGGTCATGAAATCAACTGCGTTGTGACCAGTAAAAGAAAAGGAAAATAGAAAGTAAAGTATGATTGTATTTGTTTTCCACAAAGTAAGTATACTAAACTTTGGTTTTACTTGGGAACACTTCTCACTATGTCAGTGAGAGATGTTTCTTGCTGTGGGCCACAGTCAAAAAAGTTTGAAGACCAGTTTCTAAGTATATACCGGGAGAGGCAGTTAGCTCTCCCTGGGGTAAAGGTAGGCTTCCTAAGGCCTTAAAATGAATCTGGAGCAACCTGACAATGAGAATGGGATGTGTTATTGTCGTAGACCCCTGCTAAAGCATAGGGACATGAGTGGTGGTAGCAGAGAAGTGCCCATGATTGCTATTGCAACAGTTTTTCATTTCAGCATTTTAAGTAATACAGGACAAGTTGTCTGTAACCAGAGACAAAGAGGGATAAAAATGGTGAAGGGTAGGATTGTATTGTCTGAAAGCAAAGTGCAACGTGCATAAGTGTTTTGGGAGAAGGCACTACCTAAGAGTCCTTAACCTCCTCAGAAGTGTGTCCACATTATCTTATACATATGCAGTCAAACTAACCATACAACTATTTTTAGGCAGTGTTACATAGTGGTAAGAAATGCCTTTGGAATCAAACTGCTTAAATTTGAATTCCTGTTAACTACTTAGTATGTGTTTGACCTTAGGTATATCCTTTAACTTTCTGTTTTGTTTTTTTAATTTATGAAATGGAGTATTACCTATTTCATGGGGTTGTTGTGAGGATTAAATGAGCTAATATGTGTAAAGTGCCAAGAACAATGTCCAATGTGCCAAGAACAATGTAAATATTGTTTTGTTGTTGTTAGATACCAGATATATAACAGCGTCTCACTTCTAGGTGGGAAGGATTTTTTTTAATTCTGATGTAGTCTAGTTTATTTGTTACTTCTTCTGTCACTTGGACTTGGGTGTTTTATTTGCAAAGCCACTGATTGCCTAACCCAAGGTTGCAAGCATTTACTTCTATGTTTTAAGAGTTTTATAGTTTTAGCTCTTACATTTAGGCCTATGATCTGTTTTGAGTTAATTTTTATGTATGGTGTGAGGGAACAGGTCCAGCTTTATTATTCTTTTGTATGTGGATAGCCAGTTGTCCTAGCATCATTTGTTGAAAAAAGACTAGTAACTTTTTTACTTAGATTTCAGATATTAGTAAATGAATTTTTGTTTACATAGGTATGTATGAATTTTTTTTATATAATTGTTTATAGAAGCATGTTTCATAATAACCAAAAGGAAGAAACAATCTAAAGGTCCATCAGTGGATTAATGGATGAATAAAATGAGGTATATCCATACGATGCAATACTAATAATAAGTAATGAAGTACAGATACATGCTGCAACATGGATGAACCTTGAAAACATTATGCTAAATGAAAGAACCCAAGTACAAAAGACTACGTATTGTACGATTCCATTTATATGAAATGCCAAATAGGCAAATCCATGTAGACAGAAAGTATATTAGTGGTTGCTAGGGGCTTAGGGGTAGAAAGGATTGGAGAGGGACTGCTAATGGGGTATATACAGAGGGATGTATGGATTTTAAAAAGTTCTGCATCTGGGGAAAAAATAAACAAGACAAGGAACTTCTCTTATCAATAAAGTTATTTTTGCAAGGAAACTGCAACCCAGTTAACAGTTTATTGATTGGAGAATCTTTCCTGTTTACTGAGGAGTTTAGTGTTGACCCATGAAATATTGTTGGTGATATTTGAATAACAAAATGCCCATTTCATGGAAAGATTGGTTATTGACCATAGATTGATTTTAGAAATTTGTTTCTGTGTCCATACCAGCTGGGCATGGTGAATTAAGTTACCTATTAAATCTACAGGATTTTTGCCCAGTATATAATTGTAGAAGAGCTTATTGTTGAAGTTTGTAAGACATTTTCCCCCCTTCTTTGTCATTTTGTCAATCTTTGGGTTAAGAATATTGCCACATGAGTAATACAGATGAGTAATATAATGCAGCATGATGAAGTTTTAAATGCCAGAATATTTGAGCAGAAACAATAGCTCATGTTTATTGATTTTTTGTTTGTCAGATATATTATTCGATATTTTACATGATTTATCTCCAGTTTACACATAATACCCTAAAAGTGGGTGAAAAAACCCACCTCTAAGAGGTTAGTAAGCAAGTTGTGCAGGGTTATATAGCTAATAGGTGACGGAGCTGGACTATGACTGTAGGTCTTTCTGATCTACAAGTGCATTAAAGTCACAGTGCATAAAGGTCATGGAATTTCTCTACTGGGTCACTCTGAAAAGCAGGCAGTCTTTTCTCCAGTCTTTTTGCTGTTGTTTTTCAGCCTTATGTAGTAGAAGGGTAATCATTGGTATCTGGTAGCCAGACCTCCAGAAAAGTTTTTCAATTTTTTTCTTAAATTTGGGAGCTACCACTTTCAGATTATACTTTGTTACAATACAAGTAGCAGGAACTATCCTATATCCTTCTGAAGTTAAGTCATTGAAATTAATAGACTCCCAATGTTTTTGTAGCACTCTGCTCAAGATTTACATTTCCAGGAGATAGAGTTGATTAGTCTAACTTAGATCTAGGGAGGGGAAGACACCTTGACTGATGCTGTCACCAAGACTGCATGCAATGAGGAATAGAAGTTTCCTAAAAATAATTGGGTTCTGTTACAGAAAGAAAGGAAAGGGGTTTCCAGGTCAATAAGGGACCATTATACAAATAATAATCCTAATCTGAGGTCAGCTACTGGTTAATGTGGTTATTTTAAGTTTGGAGACACAGCTGGTCATTGATTTGAATATCTGGGCATGCAGCTAGGGAAAAATGTTAAGAACAAGAAAAAAGTTAAAAATTTAAAAATTAATTGGGAAAGAGGATGACTGATTAGGCTCACGTGTTTACTGTATGTTCTGTTTGTAATGCAAACTAACCTGGAGGTTTAAATTACACTATGTCACAAGTATAGTAATTTGAAGTATATTAAAAATGATGTGCATATGCATTTAATGATATGAGATAGTTTTTGGTAAGTATGGTAAGTAATGAAGAGCTTATAACTAAGTGTGGCTAGTATGATGTCATCTATATTTTTTCTTTATAGGAAAATGTTAAAAGGTTAAGAAAGTGGCCAGTTTAACTATTACAACTCTTGTTTACTCGACTTCCTCTCCTTGCTTCCCCAGCAAACCTCTGTCGTCATGTAGGATTGGTTCTTCATCTATTCTTTTCTCAGTCCATGTCTTACTGCAGAAACTCTAAACCTTTAGAAACCCAGAAACCTATCATAACTCAAAGATACTTTAAAATTTTTTCCTTTTCTCTGGATTTTAAAAGCCTAAATTTGAAACTGAGAAGCCACAGTAGTGACTCTTGTTTTCTAAGCCCTGTTGTGTATTTCTTTTCCTGTGTATTTCTTTCCCTGTTGTGTATTTCTTTTCTTTTTCATTCTTTTCCAAATGTCTCGCTGAGTTGGTAGAAGAAAAATATGTGGAGACGACAAGGAAATAGTGTTGGGTAAGGAACCTTGATTAGTGTTTTCAAAAGGTATTCTGGTGCACCCCTACTACAGTCTTCACAGGCAAGTAAATGCAAGCAGTATATGCTTTGAGAAATGGGAAGTCCAGGGTAAATGATGTCATTTTGTGTTAATCAAATGCAACTCTAAGAAGAGCTTTTACTGAGTTCAAAGAAAGGCATTATCAGGGTAATGTGGCCTGACCACCTTTATTTCATCCCATAAATCTCTTTGTCTTATAGATTCCTTTTGAGATATCAGCTTTAGGAAAGCCATATAGTAATTTCCTAATTAGCCAACCCTGTAAGTATTATTTTAGGAAAGGGAGAGATGTAATTTATACACACACACACACACACACACACACACACATTATATTCATGTAAGTATGTACTTTAATTTGCACAAGATATATGCTTCATTCATGTGTAAGATGAAATTGAGAGGTAAAGCTGGGTCACATAAGCTGTTGCTTATAAAAATTTTATTAGCATACATAATTTATTTGTATTTGTCTCATTTTAATATATGTAAGTTAAACTTTATAAACAAATCTAGGTTGCAGTGAACTGTATAAAAAGAAATGCTGTGTTAGGAATATTTAGGAGCGTCTGGGTGGCTCAGTAAGTTAAGTGTCCGACTCTTGATTTTGGCTCAGATCGTGCTCTCACGGTTTGTAAGTTCAAGCCCCATCATATTGGGCTCTGTGATGACAGCATGGAACCTGCTGGGATTCATTCTTTCTCTCCCTCTCTCCCTCCCTCCCTCCCTCCCCCCCCACCTCTCCCTCCCCCCCCCCCCACCTGGTTAAAACAGGTATGTGCGCTCTCTCTCTCAAAATAAACAAACTTGGGGCCCCCCTAGTGGTGCAGTTGGTTAAGCATACAATTTCGGCTCAGGTCATGATCTCACATTTATGAGTTTGAGCCCCACATTGGGCTCCATGCTGACAATGCAGAGCCTGCTTGAGATTCATTCATTCATTCATTTTCTCTCCCTCTCTCTGTCTTTCTCTCTCTCCCTCCCTCTGCCCCTCCCTCACTCATGCTTTCTCTCCCGAAATAAATTATAAATAAATAAATAAATAAATAAATAAATAAACAAACTTAAAAAAAAAGAGAAAGCAATCCCATTCACAAATACATCTTAAAAACAAAAAACCCCAGGAATAAATTTAACCAAGGAGGTAAAAGACCTGTATTCTGAAAACTATAAGACACTAAAGAAAGAAATTGAAGAAACTCAAATACATGGAAAGATATGCAGTGCTCATGGATTCATGTGTTCATGGAAGACTTAATATTGTCAAAATGTCTATACTACCCAAAGCAATCTACAGATCCAATGCAATCCCTATCAAAATAACAATAGTATTTTTCACAAAAGTAGGACAAATAACCCTGAAATTAGTATGGAACCACAAAAGACCACTAATAAATAGCCAAAGCAATCTTGAGAAAGAACAACAAAGCTAGAGGTTTGAAATCCCAGATTTCAAATTATCGTACAAAGCTTGTTCTTGATCTTAGTGGAAAAGCTTTCAGCTTTTCATCATTGAGTATGATGTTAGCTTTGGTTTTGTCCTGTCTAGTCTTTATTAGATTGTAGTGTGTTCCCTCTGTACCCACTTTGTTGAGAGTTTTTATCATAAACGAATGTTGAATTTTGTGAAATGCTTTTTCTGCATTTGTTGAGATGATCATATGATTTTTATCAGTTTTGTTAATGTGGTATATTACTTTGATTTGTGGATATTGAACCATCTTTGCATCCCTGGAGTAAGGTCTACTTAATCATGGTGTGTCATGCTTTTAATATATGTTTGGTTTGGTAATATTTTGTTGATTTTATGCATCTATGTTCACCAGGGATGTTGGCCTGTAATTTTCTTGCTTTGTAGTGTTTTTGCCTGGCTTTGATACCAGGATAATGCAGGCCTAACAGAATGGAAACGCTGAAAGCTTTCCTTCCTTTTCTGTGTTTCAGAATAGTTTGAGAAGGATAGGCATTAACTCTTCTTTAAACTCTTATTTAACTTTTCTTGGATTTTATTTAGTAATCCTTTTGCAATTATAAACCTTTTTTTAGTATTTAAAATATATTTTAATGAAAACACTTTCACACTATCTTTAAAAATAATTTTTTTTAATTTTCTTTTTTTTTTTTTTTTGAGAGAGAGAGAGTGTGAGCAGGGAAGGGACAAAGAGAGAGAGGGAGAAACAGAATCTGAAGCAGGTTCCAGGCTCTGAGCTGTCAGCACAGAACCCGATGTAGGGCTCAAACTCACAAACCATGAGATCATGACAAACCATAAGTCAGACCCTTAACCAATGGAGCCACCCAGGCGCTCCTTACACTTTCTGTAAGTAAAAATGATTTATGTTTTTAAAAATGAAATTGCTCTGGCATTAGGACTTGACTGCTTCCTGATCTATAGGGTTTAGATGCCACCATATTACTAATTCCCCAGTGTTCTTGAGGCATGTGTCATACGTGTCCTCCTCTGCTGGAAGTCCTTGTGGCAACCTCAGGGACTTGATTCTTATCAAATGTTTAACCACTTTCAGTTTTGCATTACCTGAAGGGCTAGTGTTATGAACTTGAGGAATATGTGCTTTTTCTAACCCAAGCATCTTTAGTATATCTTTTTCCCAATATGGACATCTTTTTCTACTTTTTAGTCTGGTAACAATATGCAGCTTATGAGGGTGCTATAGATTCCCGCCATGTTTTTCATTATCTGAAGGTGAAGGCTGAAACACTTTATCTGGAATTCTTGACTTGGTACATGTATGACAAATCCAGTCTGTACAAATGAGGGACTCCACACCCTTCGTCACAGTTTGTAGTTTGTCTGAGGGCCTCTGAACTATTGAGCTCAAAATCCCTGCCATGAGTGTGATGACTGCTCTCCTCAGAGATACGAGAAATAGGGGACAGATCTGTGGGGCAAATGTGTCTTGGAAATGGAGACGACCCCACCTCTGTAGTTAAAAAACGAAGGGAAGCAGAGCAGAGGACAGACCACCAAGTGCAACACTCCACAATTACAAACTCTAAATTAAAAAAAATGCTGATTTCACATTCAGTGTGATGTCTTTCAATTTTCGGTAATAGCCCTGTGTAATGAGTAAGAGGACAAAAGGAGAGAAATTAAAGCCAGATTGAAATGTCTGCCTTTCTTTTCCTGGGGATCCCATTTAATTAACCTTACCAGAGCCAAAGAAATATTCTAGCCATTGCTGTCTGAGCCAAAAGTTTTTATTTTACTTTCATATCAAAATCTATCTTTGTTACCATCTAAGCCAATTTGATAGCAGGAGTCACAAGAATGACCCAGACTTTTTTTTAGAAATAATTCAGAGGGTAAACAGTGACTCTGTTTCTGTGGGCTCCCCCAAAACCAAAATACCAATCGGTACTTCTGCCTATAATCTGCTTTTTTCCAAACACCATTGCTCTGTTATGTAGAAGCAAATAGAGGTGAAGGGACAGACTGACCTACAAACAGCCTGTTGGGCACACAAACTGCTCTGGCTAATTCTCATGCTAACATGTTCTGTAGCAGCCTCAATTCTAAGGGACACTACCTAAAAACCCCAAAGCACAAAACTTTGGTTCACAAGGTCCCATGGTTTAAAGTTTTATTTCTGGTTTTCAGATATTTTGAATTGCTGCATAGTTTTGTAAATTAGATGTCAGAGTAGTTTCTGCAGATTGACTGTTTGAAAATCATTAAAGACAAGACCCAGAGAGTTAATGTAAATCTTTTTTATTGTGTAGCTGTACCTTTTGCTACCTCATAAAAATGGGTGTCTGCTTTTCCACTTCCTGGCTTATGTCTATTAGAGTACTACATGCTTCATTTGCTTATCATCTTTGTGGTACAAACAGCTTGACAATTCTTATCTTGCGGCTGGTGATGTATTGTGTGGATGTATGTTAAGTGATACAGAAATTTTGCCTTTTAGTTTTTGAATAGAAGAATAATAATTAAGATCAGCAGTCCATGTTCTGGAACTCTATGCATATAAAGGCAACATGGGGTGGGGGAGTTGGAAGTTTGCAAAATGTTACATAGTAGAATTAAGAAAAAACATTTTCTTTTCATTTCAGAGATGTTGAAAAATAGTAAAAAGAGGGGCACCTACGTAGCTCAGTCAGTTGCCATCAAGAGCATCCAGCTCTTGATTGTGGCATAGGTCATAATCCCAGTATTGTGGGATTGAGCCCCGTGTTGGGCTGTGCACTGAGCCAAGATTTTCTCTCTCTCTCTTTCTCTCTTTCTGCCCCTTTCCTCAGCTTCTACTCGCTCGCTCTCTAAAAAAAAACAAAAAAACTGGGGCGCCTGGGTGGCGCAGTTGGTTAAGCGTCCGACTTCAGCCAGGTCACGATCTCGCAGTCCGTGAGTTCGATCCCCGCGTCAGGCTCTGGGCTGATGGCTCAGAGCCTGGAGCCTGTTTCTGATTCTGTGTCTCCCTCTCTCTCTGCCCCTCCCCCGTTCATGCTCTGTCTCTCTCTGTCCCAAAAATAAATAAACGTTGAAAAAAAAAATTTAAAAAAAAACAACAAAAAAACAAAACACAGCATTTTTCTTGGTCTACATTCTACTAATCCAGCAGCACGTGTTCTGTTCAGGTGTCATGTCTTTTGAGTCTCCTTTAATCTAGAACAGTTCCTTAGTCATTCTTTGTCTTTCATGACTGACATTTTTAAAGAATGTAACCCATTATTTTGTAGAATTTCCCTCAAATTGGGCTTATTTTATTTTTCCTTTGGCCGGAAATGATGTTGTCATATCAGAAGGCCACAGAGTCTTTTGACATGTCCCTCCAAAACCATCTTTTTAAATAACCAGTTATAATATTATATGGAAAGCAGAGTCAGAGATTCTCAAATTAGTCAAGGCATTATAAATATTCATTATATTCTCCAGTAGTTATTTCCTTAAGAAAATTTGTGGCCTTTCAGCCAGCTTTTACCAAGTGGAAACTGCGAGTAAAATCAGCGTAGAGAGAAGAAAGAGCTAGTGTACAAAAGTATAAGGTTGTTTTATGTAAATCAACATGGGCTCTTGCAGAGATTGGGTTTTTTAACCCTTAGCCAAGAATGATAAATTATTTATTCCTGGAGTACTTCTGCCAAAACACTGAAATCAATATACTATTATTTTTTTAGAAGTTTTACACATTCCAAGGCAAATATTCAAATATATTAAATAGGGAGGTAAGAGAGAACCCTCTTCTACTTGGTAGAAGTAAATAGACATTAAGTTTATTAGTTCAATATTCAGTATTACATTGAAGTCAGGGACAATATTTTTATTATCTTTGTATCTTCTATCTAGAAGAGTGCCATTAAGGAGAAGATTCTTTTTAATTTTTTTTTAGATTTCATTTTTTTTTCAAATTAAAAAAATTTTTTTTGACGTTTATTTATTTTTGAGACAGAGAGAGCATGAACGGGGGAGGGTCAGAGAGAGGGAGAGGGAGACACAGAATCCGAAACAGGCTCCAGGCTCCGAGCTGCCAGCACAGAGCCTGACGCGGGGCTTGAACTCACGAACCGCGAGATCATGACCTGAGCCGAAGTCGTATGCTCAACCGACTGAGCCACCCAGGCGCCCCTAGATTTCATTTTTAAGTAATCTCTACACCTAACGTGGGGCTCGCATTTACAATCCCAAGATCAAGATCTACCGACTGAGCCAGATAGGTGCCCCAAGTAGAAAATTCTTTTTTTTTTTTTAACTTTTTTTTAGTGTTTATTTATTATTGAGAGACAGAGAGAGAGAGCATGAGCATGGGAGGGGCAGAGAGAGGAGGAGACACAGAATCCCAAGGAGGCTCCAGGCTCTGAGCTGTCAGCACAGAGCCCGATGTGGGGCTCAAACTCACAAACCACAAGATCATGACCTGAGCCAAAGTCGGATGGTTAACCGACTGAGCCACCCAGGCGCCCCTGAAAATTCTTAATAAATGTCTTCAGTTGACTTTTGTTTGTAGTGTAGAGACTTTAGATTAAGGGTTGAGCCAAATGCTGCTCTTCACCTGTTTCATAAATAAAGTATTATTGAAACACAACCATACCCATTTATTCTATATTGTCTGTGATTTCTTTTGTGCTACGATGGCAGAGTTGCATTGCTGTGACTCTATGGCCTCCAAAGCCTAAAGTATTCACTCTCTGGCTCTTTTGCTGACCCTCCTTTTAGATTATGAGCACTTGTGCATTAATTTTTGTTTGTTTGTTTTCCTTCTAGAGCACACAGTAAGATGTTTTACCACACTGTGCATAACTTATGGATTTATGCAAGTGTAACTGCAAGAAAAATTCTTGGAAGTGGATAAGCTGGGTTTGAGAGTGTCTGTGTATTTTAAATCTCGGTAGCTTTGCCTTTCCAGAGGGGTTATACTAGTTTATACTTTAATAATTTTCTGGCAAGCCCTCTTTCCCCATAACTTTGCAACTCAGTGCATTAGCCAGCTTCTTTATCTTTACCAATCTGATAGAGGAAAATGATATTGTAGGTTTGATTTGCATTTCTCCTTTTTGGGTTGGATTGAACTTTTTAAATTTAAAAGCCATCTGTATTTCTTTCTTTTTTTGTGTGTGTGTGTGTGTGTGTGAATTGTCGTTCACTGTCCTTCCTGGTACCTTTAAGTCTCTTACATTTATAAATGTATAGTGAGCACATGTCAAAGATTTATTTAATACTAATGAGGAAACTAGCTTGGTGACAGATGACTTAGAGGAGGATATGTGAGACAAAATATCAGTGAATGAAATTTTCTTACAAGGAAAAAACAAAATACCCCAACACTACAACTCTAAGTATTATCTTTTCTACTAGATGAAATTCAATTATGTTTTTTGCCAGATGAAAGCAGACGTTTTCAATTTATCAATCTTCTTTAAGTCATTATTCAACTTTACAGAGTCTATGCCCTAATCAATAGAAAATAAAGTCCTTTTCCTCAGGCTTATTTTGATACTCTAGTATGGGTTTAAAGAGACCTGCTACGGTCTTTTTGCCTTATTTCTAAGTTTTGGATAGCTTTTTTGGATGTTTTCCTTTTTCCATTTTATTGCCTTTCAAGTGATCCTATTTCTTTATGAATTACTAATGAATTTCTTTTTTTTTTTTTAATTTTTTTTTTCAACGTTTTTTATTTATTTTTGGGACAGAGAGAGACAGAGCATGAATGGGGGAGGGGCAGAGAGAGAGGGAGACACAGAATCGGAAACAGGCTCCAGGCTCTGAGCCATCAGCCCAGAGCCCGACGCGGGGCTCGAACTCACAGACCGCGAGATCGTGACCTGGCTGAAGTCGGACGCTTAACCGACTGTGCCACCCAGGCGCCCCACTAATGAATTTCTAAGAAGCTTATGTAGTTCATCATTGTCTCTCATAAAGCATATTCATTTTTCTTTTTTGGTTTGTAGGAACTCATTATACAATGACAAATGGAGGCAGCATTAACAGTTCTACACACTTGTTGGATCTTTTGGATGAACCAATTCCAGGTGTTGGTACATATGATGATTTCCATACTATTGATTGGGTGCGAGAGAAATGTAAAGACAGAGAAAGGCATAGACGGGTAAGTGTTTTCAGTAATTGTTAATATAGTGCATAACTACATCATTTAATAATACATTTTTGCCAGTGATCTCAAGCTGCCAAAATATATATTATGCATTAAAGTACATTTCGTTAAATTTCTACATTTTATAAGTATTATATATTTTTTCTCTATATATGTAATAATTAAAAACATTTTTTTAATGGTTATTTTTGACAGAGGGAGAGAGAGACAGAGCATGAGTGAGGGAGGGGCAGAGAGAGAGGGAGACACAGAATCTGAATCAGGCTCCAGGCTCTGAGAAGCTGTCAGCACAGAGCCCGACATGGGGCTCAAACCCACCAACTGTGAGATCATGACCTGAGCTGAAGTTGGATGCTTAACTGACTGAGCCACACAGGTGCCCCTCTGTATATGTTTTTTTTTTTTTTTTTTTTTTTTAATTTACTTCTGGGATCAATCCAGAAAGGATTTGAGGTAGCTTAAAATCAAGGAAGTGTTAAGTATTTATAAGACAAAAAAAAAAAGACAAAAAAAAAAAAGACAAAAAAAGCAAGGACTGGGAAAATACAGCATGTGAGTTGGGGAGGAAGATCAAGGTATAGAAGTAAGCATAATTTTTCATTTTGGGTAGCACAGCAGCTACAGCAAAAGAGGAAACTTGTTGGGGCGCCTGGGTGGCTCAGTTGGTTGAGCATCCGACTTCGGCTCAGGTCATGATCTCACGGCTCGTGAGTTCAAGCCCTGCGTCAGGCTCTGTGCTGACAGCTCGGAGCCTGTAGCCTGCTTCAGATTCTGTGCCTCCCTCTCTCTCTGCCCCAACACACTCACAGTCTGTCTCTGTCTCTCTCAAAAGTAAATAAACATAAAAAAAAAAAAAGGAGAAAATTGTTATATAATTCTTATTATTGCAAAAGAAGAAACATATTGGGAGATAATTTCATGGGATTTTGCTATTTTCTTTTATCCCCTTTCTCGGTTTCAAATTCTGAGATTCTCAAATTGAGTCCTGTAAAGGACATATTAAGTATTGTGATGAATGCTAATCAAAAAAATATTATATTGCAATAATATTTCCAGTGGTTTTTATAGCAAGTGTATATTTCAGTTACATCTTGGGTGAAGAGTTTGGCTAAAATTTCTTTAGAAAAAACTATTCCAAGGGTGCCTGGGTGGCTCAGTGGTTAAGCATCTGACTTCCGCTCAGGTCATGATCTCACAGTTCATGGGTTCAAGTCCCACATCGGGCTCTGTGCTGACAGCTCAGAGCCTGGAGCCTGCTTTGGATTCTGTCTCCCTCGCTCTCTGCTCCTTCCCTACTCACACTCTGTCTCCTTCTTTCTCCCTTTCTAAAAAATAAATAAACATTAAAAAAAAAAGAAGTAAACTATTCCATTTGTAACATCAAAAATCAAATAAATAGGGGCACCTGACTGGCTCTATCAGAAGAACATGTGACTCTTGATCTCGGAGTCATGAGTTTGAGCCCCATGTTAGGTATAGAGATTAATTAAATAAATAAATACACTTAAAAAGATTTTTTTTAGGAGCGGGGTGCCGGGGTGGCTCAATCAGTTGAGCCTCAGACTTTGGCTCAGGTCGCGATGTCACGATTCACGGGTTCGAGCCCTGTATCAGGCTCTGTGCTGACAGGTCATAGCCTGGAGCCTGCTTCTCATTCTGTGTCTCCCTCTCTCTCTGCCCCTCCCCTGCTTGCACTCTGTCTCTCTCTCAAAAATGAATAAACATTAAAAAAGTAAATTTTTTTAAATACCTAAATTTCTTCTAAATTAGAAAAAATTTATAAAGTTGTATCACTTAAAAAAATTTTTTTTTAATGTTTATTTCTGAGACAGAAACAGAGCATGAGTGGGGGAGGGGCAGAGAGAGAGGGAGACACAGAATCAGAAGCAGGCTCCTGCTCTGAGCTGTCAGCACAGAGCCCGACGTGGGGCTCGAACTCACAAACCGTGAGATCATGACCTAAGCCGAAGTCGGTCTCTCAACCAACTGAGCCACCCAGGTGCCCCTCACTGTTTTTATTCATTAAATAAAAAACATTCATGAAAAAAGAGTGGCATTTACTAAAAAGTGCAACTTGTGGATGGTAACTTATTGATACAATGTAGGCCAAAAATTAATTTAAAAAGAAAAATCTCTTTGAAATTCCAAATTCTAATAGGCCCATTATAACTTTGAGGTCTGAAATTTACTTGTAAATGAAAATAACTGCTTGTTCAAATTAGTTATAATCTTTCATACTAATGTATATTTGTATATTAAAGTTGAAATTAAAATTAGATTATGTTGTTCATGACAAGTATAACCTCTGAGATTCATCACTCATTATTAATCTTTTCTGGAAGACCCAATACAATCCAGTGGTGATTTTCAAAGTTTTTCATCTCAGAACACATTTTATTTTATTTTATTTTATTTTATTTTATTTTATTTTATTTTATTTTATTTTATTATTTTATCATCTCAGAACACTAGATTTTATTTTATTATTCTAATGTTTTTGAGAGCGAAAGAGAGGAGAGGGCACAAATGAGCCAGGGGCAGAGAGAAAAAGAATCCCCACAGGAGGAGCAGAGGGAGGGAGGGAGGGAGGGAGGGAGGGAGGGAAGCGGGGCTCATTTGAAGTGGGCTCAGGCTCAAGCTTACCACAAGTGGGGCTTGAACTCATGAACTGTGAGATCATGACCCGAGCTGAAGTCAGATGCTTAACAACTGAGCTACCCAGGCATACCTCATCTTGGAACACTGTTAAACTCTAAACTCTAAACACTTACCGAGGATAGTGAAGGAACTTAGTTTATGTTGTTATATTAATTGATATTTACCATGTTAGATACAAAAACTAAGAATTTTTTAAAATGCTAATTTATTTAAAAGTAGCCAAACCCCTATTATACATTAACATCAAAGCTTATATTTCTGAAAACACAACATTTTTATGAAAAATAACTGTATTTTACAAAATAAAAATATTTAGTGAGGGAGTGACATTATATTTTCATAAGTCTCATTATTGTCTTATTTATTAAAGGCTGCTGGATTCTAATATCTGCTTCTGAATTCAGTCTGTTGTGATGTTATTTGGGTTGAAATATATGAAGAAAGTCCAAACTCATATAGGTAGGTAGTTAGAAAAGCTAGGAGTATTTTAATAACCTTTTTGTATCATTGTGGATATTCTTTGACACTGTACCAAAGTGACAGGTGGTAGTGTCTTAAAGATTAGTTGCCAGTGTAATCTGAAACTGTATCAGTGGACCCTTTGTCTTTGTTACATTGAAATCTGTTAGTTCACCTTCAATTCTAATGAATAATTTTGTAACATCATGTAGTGATCATTTGGAAAATATTCACTGATCTATGCTGTTATTTCTAGTGTTGACACTTTTCAGTTTCACTATACAATATCAAAAAAAATACATTTGTTAACATCAATCCTGATCTCTTTAGTAAAGTCTTTAAGTATTGGGAATCTGTCATGCTTATAGTGATAGATAACAAATTTCCCAAAATTCTCATTTTTACTTGAAAGCTCAAATTCTGTCATTAGAAACAAATACACTCTTATTTCACTTGAAATGACAGGCTTACTTGGTTTGTTTTTGAGAAAATGCCTGTCAGATTCTCAAGTCTGAAAAACCATTCTTCAGTGTCCTTGTTTCACGTAAAAATGGTGTTCCATGTGTAGGTGTCAAGTTCATTTTGCAACTCAAATAAGTCACTTAAATGCTTTTCCTCAAGACATAATTTCATACTTCAGTATGTATCAGAAGGCTTTATATATACTTAAGTCATCACACATACTATAAAAAAGAGTCAATGATTGAGGCATAATAACTTTTACTACTTCATCAAAGGCATTCTTAAGTGAGACTGGTGTTTACTTACTTTTTTTTTTTTCTTTTTTGCTGGGATACGTGGCAGTGAAGAATGTAATGACTACCAGTACATTTGGATGCCACTGTCTTGATTTGTGCTGAGGAGCAGCTGTTTTGCATTTGCTTTTGCATTATCAGTGAAAATGTCAAAACAGTGAAAAGGGCACATCAGGGTTAATATTATGATGAAAACAGTTTTGACCTTGAAGCCCTCTTGAGAAGGTCTCAGGGACCCTCGGAGTGTCTGTGGCAACATTATAAGATCCAGTGTTTTAATCCAGTATGCCTAATGCAGGCACACTATAACTCCTGCATCTCATATGATTGTTAGGTAAATCAGTTGTACTTAGAATTACATATATTTACAAAGTCATTAACATACTGCAGTTGCAGTTAAAATGTGTTTTAAAGTGAGGTAGTATGAAAGTATCCTGAAGACATCATGTTCATAAGATTTTAAAGCAAATTAAAACTAAAAGAAACCACAATACAGTTTTTTCCGTCTGATTTTGAAGGTAGTCCTTAGTTCTTGAAAACATTTAAAATAATATGACATTTAAAAAATAATATGAAGGGGTGTCTGGGTGGCCCAGTTGGTTAAGCGTCCTACTTTGGCTCAGGTCATGATCTCACAGTTCGTTAGTTCGAGCCCCGTGTTGGGCTCTGTGCTGACAGCTCAGAGTCTGGAGCGTGCTTCAGATTCTGTGTCTCCCTCTCTCTCTGCCCCTTCCCCACTAGTGCTTGCCCCCCTCTCTCTCTCAAGGATGAATGAACATTAAAAAATAGTAATAATAATAATAATAATATGAAGTGGTCAGTGTCCTAGCTAATCTTACCAATCATCTCTTTCTAGATAGGTCAAGTATCATTTTCTGTGCTTTTGATCTATGGTTGTATAAACAACATTTTTTTAACCTGGGAAATTCTACACATAAATGTTCTCACTGTTCTTTTTAAAACATTACATTAAAAAAAACACCAACTTTCTGTGTCAGTGCATATATACCTACCCAATTCTCTTTTCCCCTTGAACTTTTTAAAAAAAATTTGTTTTAAAGTTTATTTATTTGAGAGAGACAGAGAGAGGGTGAGGAGGGGAGGGGCAGAGGGGGGGGGGGGAGAGAGAGAGAGAGAGAGAGAGAGAGAGAGAGAGAGAGAGAGAGAGAATAGCCGTAGCTCTGCACTGTCAGCATGGAGCCCAATGTGGGGCTCGAACTCATGAAACTTTGAGACCATGACCTGTGCCAAAATCAAGAGTCGGATGCTTAACCAACTGAGCCACCTATGTGTGCCTCCCCCTAAACTTTTTATTATATTTGTATAGCCCCCTACCTCAGATTTTGAAGCAAATCAACATTATATCATTTCAAATATTACTATTTCAGTATTTTGTAAAATGTCACTAATTTAATTGTCATTCTTTTTTTATTTATTAGCTTGAAAATTTCTATAAGGAGAACCTTCTTCAGACCAATTATTTGGGTTCCCTGAAGTTCAGGTTGTACAGAAAAGGGAGAAGGTTTGAAATTAAATGGTTCCCTAGAATCCTCAAAGTTGACCAATGAGATTTTTGTTTGCTTGTTTGGTTTTTGTTTCTGTATCTTCATGCACTCACAGATTTAAACGTATTAGATGTGTTTTAATCATCACTGTTATTATCCTTATTGATGCATATGTTATTCCATTTTTGGCCAGTGGGAACTTCTTTAGGTTGATGCCTGTCTCCTCTGACACATGCTTAGTAGATTTTGGCATATTCTGGGAAAAGAAGATGATCCCCCACTTCATCTTACATATTTCCTGCCTGGAGTCAGCCATTTTCCCCAGGGACCCTGCTTCCTTTGAAGGAAAATGGTTTATAGGCAGTGCAGGCACTAGAGGTCTTTCTAGTGTCTGGGCTGGCCATTGTTTTCTACTAGCTTCATAAGTTTATAGGAACCTTCTGATTTAAATTCAGTACTCTTGAGCTTTTGTTTAACCTCCAGTTCTTAAATCTGTATCATCTTTCAGCCATTTCAAAAATCTCAATACCACATATATAACCATATGATTTACTTCACAGTACACACACGCTAGGTTAAGAATATTACCAGCACTGTCACCAGCGATGTGCTTACCGAAAAGTTAGTGTTTTCTTTCTTTTTTTTATAATATTTTTTGTTCTTAGTGTTTATCCCACTAGGGTTACACATACAAATTATTTGTTTTAAAGTCCCTGTCCCATTTAACCTGTTGCCTCCCTTCTGTTAAAATAATGATTTTACTTTTAACATTTTATGGTTTGTCCCTTTATTTTTAAAAATACAGCATATTTTTAAAATATGGGCACCTGGGGCACCTGGGTGGCTCAGTCGGTTAAAGCATCCAACCGGCTCAAGTCATGATCTCGCGGTTCGTGATTTCAAGCCCTGTGTCACTCTCTGTGTTGACAGCTCAGAGCCTGAGCCTGCTTCTGATTCTGTGTCTCTCTCTCCCTGCCCTTACCCCACTCATGCTCTCTCTCTCTCTCTCTCAAAAATAAACATTAAAAAAATTTTTTTAAGACAAGCATATGTATTTATGTACTTATTTTTCTTAGGTAAATGGAAGCCTCCTGTACCCACGTGTATCCACTTTGCTTTTCTCCCCTGCACGACACTGCATCTATCTCATTCTTTTTCAGTGAGTGCAGAATTTTCCATTACGCAGATAAACTGCAATACCCTTAACCAATACTGTATTGATGAGCATTTAGATGATTTCCAAGGTTTTACCTCATATTGTATAAAACATTATAGTTACTCTCATTGAGAAAAAGCAACATGGGGTTTAATGGTTATTTTTGAAAGAAGGGAACCTAACTTCGACCTCTAAAGAATGCTTAGTATCTGTGATTAGTTACTTATGGTATAGAAGGTGGAAAATTGCACCTTATTCAACCCAGAGCTTAACTGGAATCTTTTTAGTGAGGCCTTATGGCTTAAAGTAGACCAGAGGTTTAAAATAGACCAGATCATTGAATTCCAGCTGTTGCCATTCTGTGGGACAGTTTGAGCACTGAAGTCCTAGGCTGAGAATATGGCTTTTTAAAGCAACAATCCTAGTAGAATAGAAGAGGTTTGAGCCAATTAGGGATAGCTTAGCAAGTGCATTCTTAAGAGAAGGAAGACTTGCCTTCTTGTGTCTTAGTAGAGTGAGATCTGAAAATCAAATCTATTCCTATCCTGCTAATCTCCCTTCCTCTGCTATATTCAGTAGAGGACTCTTTTACCTTACACAGTGATAGAAGAGAGCCTCTGGACCCCACAGCTGGGATTAAAACTCTACATACCTGCATATTTACAGGTCTGCAAGTTTTGGTAAACCTCTTTACTCACATGACTATTGTATACTATATTTATGGGTATGGTACTATTATTCACTGACCTTACCTTTTAAAGAATATTATAATCCTGCTAGGATTATTATTTAATTGTTAGGACCAAAAAATGGCCAGGGAATGACAGACATTTCAATCTATAATGTCTTATTTCTGTTAATATAAAAGATGTATATCTGCTAAATTTGATTCAATTTTAAACAGCCTAGGCAAGACTCTTTCTGGTTTGTGGATCCCTTGCTCTCATATCCTGAGGTTTTTGTTAAAAATGCAGATCTCTGGGTAAACGTTTAGCATCTGGTTTATGGGTATAACAACTGTCTGACATAGCGATTCTGCCCCAAACTCACCTTTCCCATTATTTAGTTTATCAACTACTGTCTCATGTAAAATAAGTGAGAAAAACTTTTAGATTCTAGAATTGTGTCTTCTATTCATAGTTTGAAAAATGAAGCATAAACATTTCTAATTTCAGATCAACAGCAAAAAGAAAGAATCAGCATGGGAAATGACAAAAAGCTTATATGATGCATGGTCAGGATGGTTAGTAGTAACACTTACAGGATTGGCATCAGGTAAAGAAAAATTTTAATGCAATCTTTTTTCGTTAACAGAAAAAATAAATAGTTCTCCTCTCCTTCCTGCAATTTTTTTTTTTCAGGTCCTGTTGGATTTTTTAAAAGCATTTGTTTTGTTTCTTTCAAGAAACTTTCTTAAGTATAAGACTAGGATGCAGGAAGCTTCAGAGTCTAGTCTTGGCTCTGTCACTTTAAGTGTTTATCCAGTTTGGTTGATCTTTGTTCAGTTTCTGTATCTGTAAAATATGTGGTTTGGTCCAGATATACAATAAAGTATCTTTTAATGTTAAATCGTTATAAATAGCTAATATTTATTAAGTGCTTCCTGTAAGTGTCATGCACTGACTTAAAATCTTTACACGTATGTAAACGACATGGCAGTCCTATGGAATAGGTACTGTTATTGTCACCATTTTACATAAAGCACGAGAGGTTAAGTAACTTGACTAGGGTGATGTAGCCAGTAAGTGGCCAAACAAAGATTTAAATTTAGGCAGTTTAGCTGAAGAGCCCACATTTTAACTACCATGCTATAGAGTGCCCACAGAGTCCCTCTGTGTGAGATTTTAAGAAATAGCAGTTGAAGATCTGGAAACAAACATTAAGGACTGTTTTAATGACTTTCAGTTTCCACCATGCAAGATTATGTCCAGATGAACATGAGGCAAATTAAAATTTATGTGGAGAATAGAAGGAGGTACTGCTATCTCTAACTGGCATGCACAAGAATTTTGTGGCCACTGTGTTTGTGACCTGTTGATCTTTTCATACAATGAGAAGGATCTAGACTTTGACCATAAATTTGCATATTTTTGTATTTTATCAGTAACATGATCTTGGTACATTTGATTTTCTATTATTTAAGAAAAAACTGAAAATCTGTCAGGGTAATTCATTAATGCCATGAGTTTCACTACTAATGGACATTAAATTTTAATGATATTGAGATCATTTGTAATTTTATTAAGTTTCAGATTGAAACATTAAAAACTCTGACTTTAGTAACTTGATTTGTGAACCTCCTGCCAGATAGCTGTCTTTTAAAGATCTTTTTAGTGTGTTTTAAACACCTTTATTACAAATCACAGTGAATTTTAATTATGTAACTACTTTTAATTTCAAACAAAGAATAGCCATTTTATTTTAAAGAGTGGCTATTTACAGTTAAAAATATTAAGTTTATATAATATTTCCTATGTGACCCTTTATTTATAGGGAGTCCCCAGTTTTCTTGGACTCTTTTAACTTGATAGTTCTAAATACCTCCCAAAAATGGATTCACTTTTTTTTTTTTTTTTTTTTTTTTACCACCTCCAACATGTTTTTACAGGGGCATTGGCTGGATTAATAGACATTGCTGCTGACTGGATGACTGACCTAAAGGAGGGCATTTGCCTTAGTGCATTGTGGTACAACCATGAGCAGTGTTGTTGGGGATCTAATGAAACAACATTTGAAGAGAGGGATAAATGTCCACAGTGGAAAACATGGGCAGAATTAATCATAGGTCAAGCAGAAGTAAGTCTTGCTGTGTCTAAAGATGAATTAATAATTGATACAGTGAAATGAGTCTCTAATTCACTTAATTAACAGAATTATTCACAGATTCTTGCAGCTGCATTAAAAGAAAAAAATGTAATAGGATAGATTGGAAAATATGAGAATACATTGCAGCAAGTAAAATGTAAAGCTTCAAGAAGCTTTTGTATTAGTTAACTACATAGTCACATTCAAGTCTATTCAATTATGACATTAAATGTCTTATTGTAGAAAAGAAGTGTGATAGGATGTTTAATCACAGAAAGTTAATATGAAGTCAAGTTATTAAAACTGCTTAACATATCACAATTGTCAGGAAGTATGAATTATCAAAAAATTTAGTAAAATAAGCCTTGTAACTGGAGATATCTCGAAGAAATCTATAGATTTTTCTTTGTGATATTATAGTATTTAAATGATTATTTTACTGTTCTTGATGTTCTATATTGAAGAACATTGTAGAAGTTAGAATGTTATATAATATATGTAGTTGTGTGGTCATATGCGGATATATTTTTAAAGTTTTATTATAGCTGAATTTTCAAGCTATAAAAAGAGAATATATTTGCTGGTAACATGGGCAGTATGCTGTTTCTCATTTGATCCTCAGGAAAATTGCAGCAGAATGAGATCTAAGTGGGAATGCAATTTTGTCTTCACAACTGTTTCCAAAATGTGGTTTGTGGGTAGGCAGAGCTTAAAGTGTAGCAGATTTTTGACATTTAGACTTAGGGGATCAAGAAAAAGCTAGGAAAAACATTCAATAGATTAAGGCCCTTTATATATATATATGAGTATGTGTTTTTGATTGTACTTAAATATTTTGTTCATATAAAGCTTTTACTAATGTGGAAGTAAACCAGGAAACTTATGAGTTTTACCCAAATTTCTTATGTGGCAAGCACTTGCATTAGGGGTACCCTGTAAATTAAATTTATACTATTAAATGCTTTGCCTTTTAGGGCCCTGGTTCTTACATCATGAATTACATAATGTACATCTTCTGGGCCTTGAGTTTTGCCTTTCTTGCCGTTTCCCTGGTAAAGGTATTTGCTCCATATGCCTGTGGCTCTGGAATTCCAGAGGTAAGCCATGCAATATTTAATATCATTAACCATTAAGTGATTGTTACAGTGTTTATCTTTTGCCTTTAGGGGGAAAAAGTAGTGTTTCTGGGGAAATGGTTTATAACATGAGGAAGAAAATTAGAAAAAGAAAATCTTAAAAATGTAAGCTGATTATAGATATCACTGAAAGAAATTCTTCCCCATAGTCATTTTATCATTAATTGTGAGGGTTGATTTTTCTTTTTCCACCACTAATTTAGCACATGAGTAAACAAATATCAGAAGACTCAGTTATAAACCTGGAAAATTATTATGTGGCCTAAAGTTCTGTGATAGATTAGTTGATGTTTTGCTGCTATGAACCTGACTTGAATATATTAATTCTCTTTTTATGACTTTTTTTTTTTAAATTTGTTTTTAATGTTTATTTTTGAGAGAGAGAGAGAGAGCAGGGGAGGGGCAAAGAGAGAAGGACACACAGAATCTGAAGCAGGCTCCAGGCTCTGAGCTGTCAGCACAGGGCCCAGTGTGGGGCTCGAACTCAACAAACCACAGCATCATGACCTGAGCTTAACTGACTAAGCCACCCAGGCACCCCTATGACTGTCTTTTAACTAGATAAGTTAATAATTCTTGAATTTGGCAGATAATATTTATAACCATTTTATACTTGAAAATAAACATTTGATCATAGTGGGTCAGTAGTACAAACTTTTGGATTTTTTAAGTCAACATTAATTAATTAATTAACTAATTTAAGGTTTATTTTGAGAGAGACAGAGAGCATGATTGGGGGAGGGGCAGAGAATCCCAAGCAGGCCCCATGCGGTCAGCACAGAGCCTGACATGGGGTTCAAACTAATGACCCGTGAGATCATGACCTGAGCCAAAATCAAGATTTGGATGCTCACCTGACTGTGACCCACCCAGGTGCCCCTATCAACAGTATTTAAAGAATATATTGAATAATGTGATGGGAACTCATTTCTTTCCCTTTTTAATTTTTCTGTCTTAAGTAAGTTATCAGCTTTTTCTAGCACATTTCCTTTTGAAATGTAGTGATTTTTAAAATTTTGTTAGTTAAGAATGTCTTGGGGTGCCTGGGTGACTCAGTTGGTTGAGCGGCTACCTTTTGGTTTCAGCTGTGGTCGTGGTCCCAGGGTTGTGGGATCAAACTCCGCATCAGGCTCCACGCTCAGCATGGAGCCTGCTTGGGGTTCTCTCTCTCTCCCTCTGCCCTCTCCCCTGCTGGTGTGGGCATGATCTCTCTTTCTCTCTCTATAGAAGGAAGGAAGGAAGGAAGGAAGGAAGGAAGGAAGGAAGGAAGGAAGGAGAAAAAAAGTCTTTAATAAGGGGCAGTATCATGCAGCATTTAGCTGTTGCCACTTAACCGTTCTTAATATACAGGAAAATACTATATGTGATGACAGTACTATGAGAAGACATAATTCCCTATTTCTGGCAGAATGTCTGAAATGTATCTATGTTTCTACAACAGAAATACTCATATTTGCCTTTTCCTGGTTATGTAATTACAACCCTTGTATTAAGGTATGTATTTCCTTTAACATGGCCTTGTATTTTAGTTTTGTTCATGAGATACGGTTGCCTTCAATCCTTGCTTGAGAAGATAATTAGAATATGATACAGATTTATTATATGTAGCATAACAGTTAAGGCTTTTGAAAAATTGTGAATTGTTCCTTGGTCCACCTAAAAATCTTTGCAAGGTGGTTTTGTGAGTAAAACAAGAGAGTAACTTAAGTTCTCCTGTTTCTTAAAGAAAATTAAACTGTCTTATTCTTTCCTTTGTAGATTAAAACTATTTTAAGTGGATTCATCATCAGAGGTTACTTGGGAAAATGGACTTTAATGATCAAAACCATCACATTAGTATTGGCTGTGGCATCAGGTTTGAGTTTAGGAAAAGAAGGTCCTCTGGTACATGTTGCCTGTTGCTGTGGAAATATTTTTTCCTACCTCTTTCCAAAGTATAGCACAAATGAAGCTAAAAAAAGGGAGGTAAGTGTCTTTTGTAGTTTATTTGACAGATAAAAATCTATGACGTAGACTTACATCAGTGAGAATTTCATAGTATAAAGATCACATTTTTACTCTACTCTTTGGATAAATTCTGTGTTCAAATTCAAGTGTGAGAATCGTTTGCTTCTTTCTCCCTTTGTGAGTACCTCTAATGTGTTTTAGACCCCATCCCCAGTGCTGCTCAGTTACCCCTATATTTTAAAGAGGTTTTGATGGACTACCATTGGTTTCAGTTGAATTTCACAAAGGTCTTTCCATTTGTTTTTGCTTTGCCTTACACCTTTCTTCCTCTGAAGTTTTCCCCAAATGGAACATTATTTTCTCCTCTGGAGGAAGTGTCTAATGCCCTCAAGAGATGTGTGTCATCTGCAGAGAGCTATGTGGCATCGTGAAGATGTTCTGAAGGCTTTTAGGACCCCTCAAGATTTAAATCAGGGATTCACACTAGAGGGAGTATAGGAATTCCTCTTTATTGAGCTGCTCAGGAGCATTTTCCTTTATCATTTATTTTAGGCCAGCCTGAGATCTCCTAGGAAGTATTTAAACTTTAAAGTATATAAACTTTATATAAACTTTATAGTATATAAACTTTATAGTATATAAACTTTATAGAGTTTCCTAATGATTCTAGATTGCTGTGGATATTTTCTAGAAGGAAAATGGGCCCCCGAGACCTTTTGTATTGGCTCTATACTTTGGGGGCCCAATCCTTCCTGTTTTCCCAATCTAATCTGTAGGCCAAGATGGTATGGTGCATCTTGGGGGTTTTTAAGGTATGATATTTTTATATCGTTAAATAGAGAACTCAGAGGTCTGTGGCCCTAGCACAAGCCTTTCATCCTGTTATTTTTAATAATATAAGAAAAGAGTAGAATATTTTTATCAAACGATTTAATTCTTGAGTTGATACAATTCTAGTTCAGTTTAGTACTAACACATTGTTCATGCATTGGCAGCAGGTAGTCTAAAAGTGGAACACTTCAGATCATTATAGTTCCATCTCTGAATAATAATTGTGATTCCAATATTACCCTCTAACAAAAATAGCTGACATTACTGATTGCTTACTATGTATCTGCCTCTAAGTCCTTTACTTGTATTTTAAAATTTAAATCCACAATAATCCTATTAACTTGGCACTGGTATCCCCATTTATAGATAGGAAATTAGGCGTAAAGCTGCTAAACTTGCCCAAGATTGTATAGCAGAATGTCAGAGTATGGATTAAAATTTATTTTTCTGACTCAAGTCTGTACTCCTTACCACTACTACTACTATGACTGTGTGGATCTGTACGTATGTTCAAAACAAAACATAACCTAAAACTGTATTATAACAAATCAGTGGCTAAAATGAAGCTATAGCATTTGTCCCTCCAGTGCAGTTCCTTTACTTGCTATTGTACCTTGATATTTTGGGGGGTAAATTTTATTTTTATTTATTCATTTTAAGTGCAAAATGTAATTTGTTAGGAAAATGTTACAGAAATTAAAATCACTTAAAATTTTAAGATACACACTGTAGATGGTTAGTAATGTACATGACATTAACTTTGTTCACCCTTAGCATATAAATGCCTAGAGTTTGTTAGTTGTGAAAGCATTAAGGTCTCATATATTGGCTTTCTTCCTAGTTTACTTCCCTGACATTGTTAAATTAAATGATTCCTTTATACTTACAATAAAATGTGAGTTATGACTACTTGGGTGTTTTGCCAGACAGCAGCTTGACAATGGAGATCATGTTCTTAACTGTATATAATTTAATTTTGATTATTTCCAGTTTCTTTTTCAGAAATGTAAAACTTGACCATTTGTGAAAATGTTTTGATAGCCTCAGATATTTACTGGAATGAAATAGTGAAAGGAATAATTAGACTCTTAGGAAAATTATTACAACATGAAATGTTTAGTGAACTTATTTGTGTAGTTGACTTCGTACTGGTGGAAAGTGGGCAATGTCCAAGTGATAGTCTGGGGGAGCTGGAGAGAGGATCGGTAAGAGCTTTTGAGGATATTTTTGTCTTCTGTAACTTTATTGTTAGGCTTCTAGTTGGAAAGACTTTGTCATAAAGGGTAGCCATTGTACTTTAGATGAGGTTTTCCATATTGGCAGTTGTAGTATTGTCACAGGATTTAGAGTAGTGAAGATAAGGAAACTCAATAGGTTTTAAGTTCTCTGGATATTTTAGTAGGATTTAGAAAACAGTAGTTATCTCACATCAATGTTTTTTGACTGAATATTGAATATATGAATGACCTTTCAACTAAAGCAGAAGAGAAAAAAATACCTTTTTAGAGGAAATAAATATTTGCCTCTGTTTGGGGCGGTGGGTGGACATGCAAGTTAAATTCAGAAGAGGCATTTCAAAAATTCAAGCAACATAAAGAATTTTTATTTGATATATTTGAATTTATAAGAATATATGAAATAAGCCAAATCCTCTTTTTAGGTGCTATCAGCTGCCTCAGCTGCAGGTGTTTCTGTAGCTTTTGGTGCACCAATTGGAGGAGTTCTTTTTAGCCTGGAAGAGGTAGGTAAAAAAATACAGCAATTAAAATTATGTATAATTACCATTACAAATGTATTTTGGCACACATTTCAGTTTTGTAACTAGTGTAAGAGATGCAGACTTTGTTTTAAAAACAAAGATCTAATTTCATAAAGTTATTTTTCACGTATTCTTACATAAAGAGTAATACATTACACATGTTCTTTACCTTGAGAAAAGTCTTAAAAATATTGTTCTTGTATAAATATTAGTGGTCATTTAAAATTTAACTTTGTTGACATATTTAAAAGTAAGCAGAAGTGAATTTGACTTAATAGAAAATATTTAACCACTATTTGTTAAATTATAGCCCATGTTTTTATTTTAAAAATACTTAATTCCTAATGTGTTTTTGTGAGTTTTTGTTGTATGATTATTTCTGTGGCAGTGATTGATATTTAAGAAGATGATTTTAGTTGTGTCACTGGTGTAGTTTGTTTTTGTTCTCTCAAGACTTTTTACATGTTTACACAAAAATGTGACTGGGAATGTTTTAAAATTTACTTTTCCCATTGTTTGCATTCTTTTCTTTTTTTTTTAATATAGAAGAAGGAAATACTTCTTTTTGAGCTCGTAGGAATTGGTGGTGATGTATTTATTCACTCATGATTGAATTGGAGGTGAAACTCATTTTGAAAATAAAAAAATGCTGTGTCTGAAGTAATTATTAGACATTTTTTGACCAGTTGATATTGTGAATTTATAATGATGTGATAGCCAAAGTTATGAAACATCAATCTTTTTCTTACCACAGTAAAATCTATTACATGTAAATTCTAGCTGCAACAAAAATTAGACTATGATATTCGCCATTCAAGTTATACCATATTGGAAACATCTTAAAATTCTAGCATTAATTTTTCTTTTCTTTTTTTTTTTTTAGGTTAGCTATTATTTTCCTCTTAAAACTTTATGGAGATCCTTTTTTGCTGCTTTAGTGGCTGCATTTGTTTTAAGATCCATCAATCCATTTGGTAATAGCCGTCTGGTCCTTTTTTATGTGGAGTATCATACACCGTGGTACCTTTTTGAACTGTTTCCTTTTATTCTCCTCGGGGTATTTGGCGGGCTTTGGGGAGCCTTCTTCATTAGGGCAAATATTGCCTGGTGTCGTCGACGCAAATCCACCAAATTTGGAAAGTATCCTGTTCTTGAAGTCATTGTTGTTGCTGCCATTACTGCGGTGATAGCCTTCCCTAATCCATATACCAGGCTCAACACCAGTGAGCTGATTAAAGAGCTTTTTACAGACTGTGGTCCTCTGGAATCCTCTTCTCTTTGTGACTACAGAAATGACATGAATGCCAGTAAAATTGTTGATGATATTCCTGATCGTCCAGCAGGCCTGGGAGTATATTCAGCTATATGGCAGTTATGCTTAGCACTCATATTTAAAATTATAATGACAGTATTCACTTTTGGTATCAAGGTAAGTACTGATGTGAGGTGCTATTTAAGTAATCTTGGCATGTTCAAAACTTTTATGTGAAATGAGCAGTGAATGTTTATCTAAAAGTGGTTATTTCATAAATGTAGGCTGAAAAAAGTTCTTATCTTTTGGGTTTCATTTTAAATAATGGAAAAAAAAAAAGAATTCCTTTGGATATATTGCTGAGCATGGTTATTTGTTGCTGTGTGACACATCACCCCAAAACCTGGCAGTTTAAGAGAACTATTTTGCTCTTGATATTAGGTCAGTAATTTGGGAAGGACTCAACTGGGCATGTTTTGTTTGTGGCCTATCATACATGTCATCAGACATGGCTAAGGCTGGTCATCTACCACCCAAGCTAGGAAGATTCAGGACGTCTGGCTCTTGAAACATTTGTGTGTGTCTGTCTGTCTGTCTGTCTGTCTCTCTCTCTCTCTCTCTCTCTCTCTCTCTCTCTCTCTGGTTTTTCCAGCATGGTGCCTTCAGAGCATTTGGATTTCTTACATGGTAGCTCAAGATTCTAAAAGCAAGTGTCCCAAGAGGACCATTTCTTACCTAGCCAAAGAAGTCATGCACCATGCCTCTGTTGCATTCTGTTTGTCCAGACTGTCACAGAGGCCTACCTACCTCTTAATTGGAGCAGTGTTAGGGAATTTATGATCATGTTTTATTTTTTTATTGTTTAATGTGTGCTTTTTTTGTTTTGTTTTGTTTTTGTTTTTTTGAGAGAGAGACAGAGTGTGAGCACGGGGGAGGGACAGAGAGAGAGAGGGAGACACAGAATCCGACACAGGCTCTAGGCTCTGAGCTGTCAGCACGGAGCCCGACATGGGGCTTGAACCCATGAACTGTGAAATCATGACCAAGCCGAAGTCAGATGTCTAACCGATTGAGCCATTTAGGTGCTCCCATGATTGTTTTAAACTACCACAAACTTAATGGCTTAAAATTACACGAATTTATTTTAGTTTTGGAGATCAGAAGTCCAAAACGGGTCTCACTGGGCTAAAATCAAGGTGTTCACATGGATTTATGGAGTCTAGCTTTTTTTTTTTTTTTTTTTTTTTTTTTTTGCCTTTTCCAGCCTTCTAGAGGCTTCCCACATTCCCTGGCTCATGGCCCCCTTCTCCCATCTTCAAAGCCAGCAATGGGTGGTCAAGTCTTTTTTATCTTCATTTTTCTGACCCTATTCTAAATCTTTCTTCCGTATTTAAAAAACATTTGTATGGGGCGCCTGGGTGGCGCAGTCGGTTAAGCGTCCGACTTCAGCCAGGTCACGATCTCGCGGTCCGTGAGTTCGAGCCCCGCGTCGGGCTCTGGGCTGATGGCTCAGAGACTGGAGCCTGTTTCCAATTCTGTGTCTCCCTCTCTCTCTGCCCCTCCCCTGTTCATGCTCTGTCTCTCTCTGTCCCAAAAATAAATAAATGTTGAAAAAAAAAAAATTAAAAAAAAAAAACATTTGTAATTACTTTGAGCCCAGTTAAGTAATCCAGGATAATCTCCTGTTTAAAAAAATTTTTTTTAAGTTTATTTATTTATTTTGAGAGAGAGGCAGATAGTATGAGTAGGGGAGGGGCAGGGAGAATCCCAAGCAAGCTCTGCACCGTCATTGCAAAGCCCCATGTGGAGCTTGAACTCACAAAACTGTGAGGTCATGACCTGAGCCAAAACTGAGAGTCAGACACTTAACCAACTGAGCTACTCAGGCACCCATGATAATTTCCTGTTTTAAGGTCAGCTGATTAACAACCTTAATTTTACCGGCACCCTTAATTCTTCCTTACTGTATAACATAACACATTCACAGGAATTAGGATAGGGATATCTTTGGGGAGCTATTATTCCACCTATCATATTACTGTAGGGTGTTAGCTTGAAAGGACACTGCAGACTCAGAGTTGAATTACTAGCCTATGAATACCATGTCTTTTTCCATCAAGGATTTAAGGGAGCTAGGCCTAATGCCCTGGGATGTTGCTTCATGTGAATTTATAAAAGAATAATATTCATTAATTAGTGATTTGCCAGTAAATATAATTCTCTTATATGGCTGTCAGTGCTGTATATAGGGAATCCGATGTCAGCTAATCCTTGTTCCTTAAGTTAACATTCACTAGTGATTATATGCTTTCACAGATGTAGATTATGTGGAATAACAACTTAATTTCAACAAAATTGTAATGATGGTTTTTGAAATATGGTCTCTGTCTCTTCTGTTGTTCTCTATTTAGTCCACTGGTTATAAGAGTTAAATAATAGAAAAACCTTGAAGTTTAAAATGTTTAATCATAGTGAATCAAGTTAAAGCAGCTGTTAAATTCCTGTTTCTACAGTAAGTTGATTTTCTGTAAATCCCAACTTTCTCATCTTTAGTTGAGCTACAGGAAGCTGGAGACAGTTGTCAGGTCTTTGTTAAGTCTCACCTCGCTCTGTGCTCTGGCTGAAGGATCCTAATCAACAGGAGAGTGTAAAACATATTTTGATCTCTTCTATTTGGATAACCATTTAATGATCCTAATGCAGTGTTCAACATGCCATTATTTTGTGCTCAGCTTATTTCATTTCTGTAACATTTTAGAGCTATTAGTATTTTAATCCTTAAATGATCTCGCTTAAGGTATCTACTATTCCTGTTTTTTTCATTACATTTAATTGATACATACTCTTCTCCATATATATATATGTGTGTGTGTATATATATATGTGTATATATATATATATACACATATATATATATATATATCGTTAAACAAATATTGAAGGACCTGATAAGCTTGTCCTCTTTACATTGTACTACTTGAGGAATAGCATCTAATATTTTTTTCATTTGGTAAACAACAAATATGTAGGGAGGATATAATCATGGAGTAAAGGACAGTACTTCACACTAAATTCAGTTTAATGAAAAATGCTTCATATTGTCCTTTTTTTTCCTTTCCCCATTTCACCATGAGTTAATGAAAATCGTGTTAGGGACTGGCATTAAGGAACCCTTGAGCTAAAGGATGAATAACCCTTAGTTTGGTTTAGAGAATGTTATTTGTTACTTTGTAACTGAAATCACAGAATTACTAAAGTACCATTAGAACAGTATTTTGCTGTAGTTTTATTTGTACTAGGATTTTGCTATATAAATAAAACGTGAAAAGAATCTAAAGTGTTAGTTAGAAATCCATAATTTAGGTTCCGAGCATATAAGTAGAGGATCTCTGTCCCCTTAAGCATTGTGGTTTTGTTACAGGTTCCGTCCGGCTTGTTCATTCCCAGCATGGCCATTGGTGCGATTGCCGGAAGGATTGTGGGGATTGCGGTGGAACAGCTTGCGTATTTTCACCATGACTGGTTTATCTTTAAGGAATGGTGTGAGGTTGGAGCTGATTGCATTACACCTGGCCTTTATGCCATGGTTGGTGCTGCTGCATGCTTAGGTAACATAACTGTGTCTGTGTATGGATGTTTGTGAATCTGAGAGAGAAGAGAGCGAGTGTGGGAGCACATTTATGCTTAATTGGTGAGGGGGGTGAGGGCGGTACAGGATGGAGGAAGAGAATGTTTTAACAGAAATGAAACCACTATTATATAGTATTTATGTAGTAATAGTTTTCATTTTGCCTGCTCTAAATATTTGTTAATACAAAAACTTAATGGTAGTTAGCATCTTTTAAACATCATGTAGTGCTTTGTGACAGAAAACATCTCAGTACAACATAGGCTTAGTTTGAATCCTGTCAGGGAGATTTTTGGTTTTTTCATTGTCAGGGATCTTGGCTTACCTATAACAAAAATAGCATGGTTCCTGAGATTAACATTTTAGCAAAGCTGAAGATTTGGTTCTGCAGTGATTTATAGTTAGCTGTAAAGAAAGAGTTCTTTACCAGCCCTCTTTGATTTAAGGTGCATTTATAGGAAAATTAAAAAAGATAACTACTGTTTTAACGAAAAGCAAAACAAAGTAACTGCATTAAATAGTTAAGAGTCTGTTGTCCTCTTGGATATGAAAAATTGTTATTTTAAAATTTAAATGTCGAATTTTGGTTATGATATTAAATAGTTGGTATTTTGACTTACTTTTGTTCAATGAATCACAAATCTATAATTATTGATCTCCAAAAGAATGCTATCAAGTTAAAGTGAAGGACAGGACATTTTCACCACAGTAGCGGTGATTTAGTAGTTGTCCACTTTCTGTAAAGTGCTGTGCTAGGTGCAGTGAGTGATACAAAAAGAAGTGTAAAACATGGGCCCACACTTCAACGACAGTCAGATTGGGAAGGGAAGATAAGACCAAAACTGAGAAACAGTAGTAAGAAATATATAATAATTATATATAGTACTGAGTCTATGACAGTGTAGGAAACTAGAGGAAAAGAGAGCTGAAGTAGTTCAGGTAAGGGTAGAACAGGAGCTTTATTTCAGAAAACTAGTAGGATTTAAAGAAGAGGATTTTGTCGAGGAATATAATCGTGTGAAATTGAAGGAATTGGAATAAATTTGAGGATACTGATACTATTGAAGCAGAGAGTGCATTTTGGATACTTTTGGGAAATGAAGTTGGATTAGTGAGAAAGAGCCAGGCTATGAAAAGACAATCATCTGTGTCAGGATGAATTTGTGTTTGGAATAGGTCGTATCTGTGGCAGAATCGTGGCTTTGGCAGTTGTAACTTGACAACTTTGGGAGTGTTCCTTTACTTTGATTTTTTATTTTCTTATCTTTAAAATAGAAATAATAACCACTAATCTCCTACAGTTGTTTTGAGCATTATATGAGATAAAATGCATGTAAAGCTGTTAGCACAGTGCCAGATAAAATAAGTTACTTAAGTTCAAAACAAAATTCTCTGTGAACTGATTAGGACATGCCTGGCATAGTGTAGATGTGTAATACGTAGTAGGTTCTTTCTCCCTTCTATTTTTAGGTTAAAAAGCAAAAAGGAAGAGTTTAAGCTTAATTATACAGTATGAACTGGCGAATCCTGGTAGGTTTTTGAGCAGAGGAGCAACATGATGAAAGTAGTACTTAGGAAAGATTAACCTGGGAACATGGCTTATAAAGTGGATTAAAGGTAATGGGGCTTGGAGTCAAGGAGGTAAGATAAAATAGTATTAAAATTAAGGAACAAAGTCTTGAGAGTCTGGACTAGTTTGGTAATAGTGACAATAGTGAGAAGGGACCAATAGATGGATATTTTGCAAAGCAAATCAGATAAGACTAGGTGAGAGTCTAGGTATTGGATTCAAGTAAAGGATGAACCCGGAATAACTATCTAGGTTGTCAAGAAGAACATGGTGCTGTGCTGGCTGGAATGGGTAGCTCTTTGGGGAAGAAGAGGACTTTGGTTTTAAATGTGTGGTATTTTTTGTGACAGTGGGTCGTCCAAAGTCTTTTTACAGTTGGAAAACAAGACAAGCACAGCAATAAGGTATGCATAGTTGGAGACATGGGACAATGGCAACAGGAAGTAGAAAGATGTGGATTAGGAGGCATGAGCATAGAGGTGATAATTCAAAATGATGTTTTGGGGGGCACCTGGGTGGCTCAGTCGGTTAAGCATCCAACTTCGGCTCAGGTCATGATTTTGCAGTTTGTGAGTTTGAGCCCCTTGTTGGGCTCTGTGCTAACAACTCAGCACCTGGAGCCTGCTTCAGATTCTGTGTCTCCCTCTCTCTCTGCTTCTCCCTTGCTTACTCTCTCTCAAAAATAAACATCAAAAAAATTAAAAAAAAAAAAAAAGAATGATGATTTGGGTAAACGAATAGATGAGTTTCTAAGGGAGAGGATATTACACTGTTAACATAAATCACAAGGCACCAAAATATTTTACTCATTTTGAAAAGATTTAGAGGAGAGAAATGTATTAATATTCTAGCCACATAGGAGCTTTATTTGTAATGTGGTAGTAAGCAAGATAGCTATGATGTGCTTCACCAAATTCTTTAATTAATAATCAGCTTTTATAAGAGTGGAATTATATCTTTGCTATAGCAATAAACCAAAATGGCAAATTCGTTTCAGTTGGCTGTTTACTGTGAAGTAAACAGGTTTTGAAATGTTATTTTAATAGTCTTGAGTTTAACAAAGAAAATTGGTGTTTCTCTAGATCCTATTAAAACAGTGATAATTGTCCTAAAAGAGGAGTAGTAGTTTTCGATGATTATCCTTTTCACTAAGTTCTTTTTACGATTTGTGTTCAACTGCCTAGTAGAACAGTTCCACTGACCTGTCCTGTCCTCCTTGACCAGTGGTATTTATTTTTTTTCAGGTGGCGTGACAAGGATGACTGTCTCCCTGGTGGTTATTGTTTTTGAGCTCACTGGAGGCTTGGAATATATTGTTCCCCTTATGGCTGCAGTAATGACCAGTAAATGGGTTGGTGATGCTTTTGGTAGGGAAGGCATTTATGAAGCACACATCCGGTTAAATGGATACCCTTTCTTGGACGCAAAAGAAGAATTCACTCATACCACCCTGGCTGCTGACGTCATGAGACCTCGAAGGAACGATCCTCCCTTAGCTGTCCTGACACAGGACAATATGACAGTGGATGATATAGAAAACATGATTAATGAAACCAGCTACAATGGCTTTCCTGTCATAATGTCAAAAGAATCTCAACGATTAGTGGGATTTGCCCTCAGAAGAGACCTGACAATTGCAATAGGTACCCTTTTTTAAGAATACAGACACACATATACATCTGTCTGTATCTATATCGTGTATCTGTGGAATCTATATATCTAGATAGATAAAGACATATAATGGATTTCTGGAGGAAAGGAAAACAATAATATTTAATTGGTTGGGTGTGTTGGGGTAAAGAGTATATTTTATTTATGTCCCTGCAAGTCTTATGCTCTTTAGGAAAGGAATTTGTGAATTGTTTTCTCACTAAATACAGTTTTATCTTTTGATTTGGCATTGTTATCAGAGATTGGAGTCAGATTCTTTTCCCACTCAGATAAGCCTTGTTAATATTGTTTGTAGTAGCATGTAACATATGGCCTAGCAAGTGCCAGGGCATCCCAGTAAATACATTCTTATATTAACTTAATATTGGCTTATTTGAATGCAAACTTTGAAAAATTTCATCTTTGGTCTGTTTCATATCAGATTCACAATATTTTCCTTTTTCAGTTTTTGGATTTAAGTTTACAGTAGTAACATGTAATAGCAACTTTGTTATTTTTTTAGTCTTTAAAAAAAAATTTTTTTTTAACGTATTTACTTTGAGAGAGAGAAAGAGAGAGCGACAGGAGAAAGGGCAGAGAGAGGGAGAGAGAATCCCAAGCAGGCTCCTCGCTGCCAGCACAGAACCCAATGCAGGGCTTGAACTGATGAACCATGAGATCATGACTTGAGCCGGAACTAAGTGTCTGATGCTTAACCAACTGAGCCACGCAGGCTCCCCTATTTGTTTATTTTATTTTATTAAAAAAAAT
Organism: Prionailurus viverrinus; assembly: GCF_022837055.1. Taxonomy (NCBI): domain Eukaryota; kingdom Metazoa; phylum Chordata; class Mammalia; order Carnivora; family Felidae; genus Prionailurus; species Prionailurus viverrinus. The sequence goes on along the minus strand of NC_062564.1, from coordinate 58,882,413 downwards.
TTTTTTTAACGTTTATTTATTTTTGAGACAGAGAGAGACAGATCATGAATGGGGGAGGGTCAGAGAGAGGGAGACACAGAATCCGAAGCAGGCTCCAGGCTCTGAGCTGTCAGCAGAGCCCGATGCGGGACTTGAACTCAGGGACCGCGAGATCATGACCTGAGCTGAAGTTGGGCGCTTAACCGACTGAGCCACCCAGGTGCCCCTGTGTTTTTATTTTAAATATTTATTTTTGAGAGAGAGAGAGCAAGAGTGAGGCGGGTAGGGGCAGAGAGATTGGGGGACAGAGGATCCAAAGCAGGCTCTGCACTGACAGCAGCAAGCCCAGTATGGGGCTTGAACTTAGGGACTGCGAGATCATGACCTGAGCCGAAGTCAGACCCTCAACCTACTGAGCCACCCAGGCGCCTCTGTAATACCTACTTTAAAGTGAAAATCATTGAGATTTTATTTTTGGTGAAATACTGTGTTGAAAAGTATATAAGTCCTATTGTATTATGTGCTGATATTCCTACAAATAATATTTAAAGGCATTAGCCATAGTATGCTATTTCTTGGGGATAAAGTAAACTGTTGTTTTGGTTTATTTTGTTTTTACTTATTTTTGAAATTTTATTTAAATCCAAATTAGTTAACATATAGTGTAGTAATGGTTTCAGTAGAATGTAGTGATTCATCACGTATGTATAACACCCAGTGCTCATCCCAACAAATGTCTTCCTTAATGCCCATCACCCACTTAGCCCATCCCCCCACCTACCTCCCCTCCAACAACCCTGTTTGTTTTCTGTATTCAAGAGTCTCTTATGGTTTGCCTCCCTCTCTCTTTTTGTCTTATTTTTTCTTCTCTTTCCCTATGTTCATCTGTTTTGTTTCTTAAATTCCACATATGGAGATAAAGTAAACTTTTTGTGAGGAGTAAACAATTGTTTGTGTTCCTCCAAAATTTATTTTTCTCCTTATCAATAGTCCTGCAGTATTGATGAGGAGGCTAGTAAGATCATTTCTATTCAATCCGATTCCTTTCCCTCTCTTCTCCCAACCCCCAAAAGTGATAAATGATATTTTCATGAAGCTGTTGCTTTCATACTCCCCAGTTTTTAGTAAAGGACCCTAAGCTGCAAATGTCATGCCTTTGTTCCTTTGAGTCCTCTACAGCGTATCTCTTGGCCACTACAAAAGGATTGTGAAAGATTTTAATTCTTGTGCCATTTGAAGAGGGAAGATATCTAGTCTAGGATTATTTCTTAAATCAGAATGGAAATGCAAATGCTCAGTTTATAAGAGTTATCAAAACAAGGAGCTTACAGAAAATATCCTTACATAAGTTAAGGAAAAGCCTACAGCTTTGTAAGAGTGTTTTAAAGACTAGCAATCTCATCATTCCAAGTTTTGCTGTAGGCAATAGAATATTTGCCAGAATGGGTGAAGTATGTGGTCACACTTGGCTCTTGTATTTAAGTGTTTCAGCTTCTGATATAGTACCATGGCCAAACCTACAATCAGAGAAGAATTTCATTGTTCAGATTCCTATTCTTTAGATTTTAATGGTAGCCAGCCAAAGAAAAGAAAAAGGTCAGAATTCTGGAATTTATATAGAAATTTAAAGGAAAAAAGCAAGGTTTCTAAAAGATAAAGAAAGTGGTCAAAATTAACAGTTACTCACATTCCCACTGATTCTGTGGATATGTTTTTCAAAGTATTGTTACTGTCTTGAAACAGAATATTGTGATAGTAGATAATGTCAGTTTAAGGGAATAGATGTACTTTAGACATGCCATCAGAAATGTTTCACATGATGACTTTTAGAACATACCTTACATGTTTACCCATGTACATTTTCATAGAGTTTACAGTTTTGAATGAGAAAAATAGACCTGTCCATGAGGCTTTGTATATATGTATAACACATAAAATATGGGGTGCCTGGGTGGCTCAGTCAGTTGAGTGTCCGACTTTGGCTCAGGTCATGATCTCACAGTTCATGAGTTCAGGCTCCACATTGGGCTCTATGCTGATAGCTCAGAGCCTGGAGCCTGCTTCAGATTCTGTGTCTCCCAATCTCTCTGCCCCTGCTACGCTCATGTTCTGTGTCTCTCTCAAATAAACATAAAAAAACGAAAAAATTATAATATAACATAACATAACATAACATAACATAATGAGGAGACTTGGTTAAGTTTCTGACTCTTGATTTCAGATCAGGTCATGATCTCACTGTTCGTGGGATCAAGCCCCCCATTAGGCTCTGCGCTGACAGCACAGAGCCTGCTTTGGGATTCTCTCTGCGTCTCCCTGTCTCTCTCTCCCTGTCTCTCTCTCTCTCAAAATAAATGAACATTTAAATATATACATATATTAAATTAAATTAATCATATATATAAATATATATAAATTAATTAAATATATATAATATGTAATTTATATGTATTTATATGATATACTTTATGAAAGACAAAAAATGCTTGAGTAAGTGATAAGCTATATACTATATCCAGGATTGGGAAAGACCAAGGTTTTTTTTTTTTTTTTTTTTTTTTTTTTATGTTTGTTTATTTTTGAGAGAGAGGGCAAGTGCGGGAAGGGTGACAGAAGGGGACAGAGAGTCTGAAGCAGGCTCAGCCCAATGTGGAGCTTGGAACTCATGACCCGTGAGATCATGACCTGAGCCAAAGTTGAACAGTTAACCAGTTGAGCCACCCAGCACCCCAGGAAAACTCAAGATTTTGAAAGAACAATTTTCCCATAATTTATTTATAAACTATACTTTTGTGTCATTTCATCATTTTAAAATGTTTATTTATAGATAGTATATTCACATAGTTCAAATTCAAGAAGATTAAAAAGTATACAGTGAAAAATCTCACTCACCCTTGACCTCATAGTTACCCATTTAACTCTCTGTAGGCAGCCATCTCTTTGGTTTCTTATGTACTCTGTAGATATTATTCTATACTTACATATATATCTTTTTAAACGAACTGTGTCATGCTATCCAATACATGTGTACTTTGTTTTTTTGTTTTTTGTTTTCACTAAGCAATGTTTTCTTGGACATCTACCCAAATGAGTATGTAAAGTTTCTTCATTCTATTCTTTTAAGCTACATAGTATTTCTTGAAGTAGATGTACCATGGGATACATCATGATTTCTAAAATCAGTTCCTTATTGATGGACATTTAAGACGTTTACAATTTTCTGCTATGATAGAAATTGCTCCCTCATATTTGATAATCTCCTATTTTTGACTCTGTGCCTATGTGCAAATGGACAAAAATTACTAGAAGTAGAAAGTTGGATCAGAGAGTAGGTGCATTTGTAATGTTGTAAGATATTTTCCTATTGTACCAGGTAGTGATTATGCCATGTACTCCCACCAGCAGTGAATGACAGTTTGCTGTGTTAAAGTTTAGTTCAAATGGAGAGATTTCTTCCTGCATTTTTGTGTCAAGATTAAGTGAGGTTGGATGTTTTATAGATTTGTTTAAAATGAAGCATATTTAACATTTATGGTGTGAATAGTCTTTCCTATTTTCCAACTTGAGTCATAAAAATACACTTTTTCGTTTCTATTTATGTAATAGGAGCTGTAAGTTTTACAGAGAGATTCTCAGTGTATGAAAGCCTAAATATCATTGACATATTGAACACAGTAGTATGGTACGTGACACAGTGACAGACTCTTCCCTTAATTATACTCTCCTGTCCCCTCAAGATTTTTTGTGCGGAATAAAGCTTTGGCTTGCATACCTAGGAGAACTAATTCATTAAAGGTTTCCCCTTCCATAGCAATATTATCAACCTTAGAAACCTTAAAATACAGTTTACTCAATAATGTGCATTGCAAGCAAGCTTTTTGTTTATCTCTTTATAGTAGTTAAAATAAACTTTATACCTGCTTGGGTAGTTGAAATACCATTTTGTGGATTTAGAGACTTCTTTGCTTTCTACAGTTAATGCAAGTGATGTAAGAATTCTAGATCCCTGGGGAGTGTTTTTGGACTCTATCACTACCAGGTTTCACATTGTCAAAAATGAAGGGTACAGCTCATGTACCTTTCTTTTTTGAGAAGTTTTGAGAAGTCAAGCCCTTGAGAGTATATTAACATGAATGGGAAAAATAAGACATAAAATTTGTGGGGAGAAAGGTGATTACTTACATTTGGACATTTTGTTAGAAAAGAACCATTTCAATTCTCCTGGAAGTGTAACTCTTTCCTGCATGCACACTTTAAGAAACTGTCTGAATCATATCAGAAAATGAAAACTATGATGATATTTTCTGCTTCAAAAGCCTTTGGATGGCATTCAAAAAATTGTTTTTTTCAAACAAAGGAAAACAAACCTAGCAGATGTCCTGACACTTTGTAAGTATTCAGTAAATGATGCTTGTTAAAATAGTTACTGTATTCACTTAAATGACAAATTTAAGTCAGGCTGAATGTTCACTAGCCTGTGCCTTGTTATTTCAAAGGAACATTCCAATAAATTAAAAAATAAATTAGGTTAAGAACTTTTTCTAAAATGTTCTGAAACTTTTGTCATTAAATGGTTTATTTAAACAGTCTATAGCATATTTTCATTGATGATAGAATATTTGTTATTTTAAGATATTTAAGTTTGATGAGTGGGCTTGGTTTTAACTCAGAATATCTGTCATATATGATAATAGTATTTATACTCCACCATTCACAGGTCATTAGTCAGAGGCTTCTATGGGTTAAGAGCAACCTAAAGAGCATTTTTCAAAAATCATTTACATCATTTGCAAATGGGATTTCTTCTTTTCCATGCCTTTATCATGCTTTTAAGGTGGGTTAGTAAGTATTAGCCATTAGAACTTCAGTTAGTGCCTTCCTACCTGAATGTGTCACAACACAGGTAAATAAGGCTTTAGAGGTCAGAAGGAGTAAAAAGAATTGTAGTATTTGTTTATGACTTCTGTATCTGCTTCTTAACTTGGGACTGATGCTTCTTATTTTGGCTTAAGTATTTTTGTAGCAAAATTCATGTTTGAAATACGCTTAGTATAGCAAATAGCATATTTGTGAACGTTTTGAATACATACTAACTCCAAATAGAAACATAAAGCTCTTTATTTTTGTATTCTCTCCATTTCATGAGTTTCCTTTTTCCTCCTGTGATCTCTGTTGTGCAGTTTTCTGTATCTTTACCCCTTCTTGTCTGGCACTTTCAAAAGTAGGGGTGGGAGTGGCAGCAAACAGAAGCACTTGAAGCAGAGCCACACTAGAGAGAGAAATGAGCAGAGCCTTTATAAATAAAACCTAAAAAAAAAAAATAAGTCTGCGTCCATTATGTGCATAATTGTAGTTTAAATGCACCTATTGATGTTCATGAGTCACCCAGAAAATGAAACTTTAACATTAGAAAAGAGAAAGAACTAGCTGATTCACAGAGGTTGGAGTATATGCAACATAGTCAGAATTAAGAGTGAAACTCACTTTAGCCCCCCCTCTGCAGGATGAGTGACATTTTAACACAGGCAGGTGTTACTTGATGATGGCTTCCTTTTTTTTTTCTTCTTCTTTTTTTTAATATATGAAATTTATTGTCAAATTGGTTTCCATACAACACCCACTGCTTGATGATGGCTTCCTATGATAAACTATGCTCTCATAATTTGTGCAGGTTTTAAAAACCATATTTCAAACATGCTTCCTTGTCCCCCAAAGTTAGAAAACGGCTTCAGCCCCAGTGAAGAAAATTGATGTACTAAAAATATTTTATTTACATGAAGACGATTTGTTATTGGTGTATTCTAATTCTGTCAAATATAAGAAATTACTAAATCAGTTTTCAGCTGATTCCTTTCTTGGGGTAGAAGATAGGAAAAAATGAAGGGACCAAAAGTCATGGGATACATTTGTTTATTCTTTAAAGTCTCCCAGAAAGATTACCCCTAAACAAATTAAGTTTTGGTCATCTCTATCTCTTTTCAGAAAGTGCTAGAAAAAAACAAGAAGGCATTGTGGGCAGTTCTCGTGTGTGTTTTGCGCAGCACACCCCATCTCTTCCGGCGGAAAGTCCTCGGCCATTGAAGCTTCGGAGCATTCTTGACATGAGCCCTTTCACAGTGACAGATCACACCCCAATGGAGATAGTGGTGGATATTTTCCGAAAGCTGGGTCTGAGGCAATGCCTTGTAACTCACAATGGGTAAGTTTGGTGAAAGAAATCAGTTCGCTTACTGGAATTTATGATACTGTTTAGTGGAATTCAAATTCAGTTATTAGGAAGGACTGTAAGTCAGCTTCCGAGTGGGAAGGTCTGTTTTTTTAGAGTGGTTATTATAAGTACAGGATCAGTATTGATCAAATTGACACTTACCAAGAATAAAAACATTGTCAACTGCCAGATCTATGCCAAAACATGAAGTAGTATTTGTCAGGAACACTTCAGAGTTGGCAAAGAGGTTCTGAAACACCTCCAACATGCACATTGAGCTTAGAGTATTTCCTCTATTAGAGGAGGAGTGAACCTAACCTGTACGGAGTAGAGAAAAACCTGTTTTCTTTTTGTAAGTATTTCATTTTTTAATGTAACTTTCTAGTTCAGTAGAAACTTTCTAGATATTTTGCTGCTCGCTATTTTAGCCATTATTTTACTTATCATATAATGAGGGAAATAATATATAATTAAATTTGTAAATTAGCTAAAATCCTCCTTTGGCAAATATTTGTTTCCTCTTCTCTACCTTTTCCGTCCAGAAATCTTTTATATAAACTGCTAATGACAAACACTCATGTATTTAAAATGTGTAAGTTGATTAATTTATTTGTCCTTTCCACATGAACTACCAGTGTTTCTCCAGGGTAGGATATTGACAAGTTTTGCTTGGCAGATATCAAAGGGACACAGTGGGGATGGTATCTACGGGCTGCTCAGCGGATGCACTCCTGCTTCTCTGCCTCTGCTCCCCTCTCCCCCTGCACCTGGGGTCTCTTTCCCCACCTGCTCTCTCTCTCTAGTCCCCTTTGCTTCCATCACATTACTGTTCCTAGTTGAAATACTTAAGAACATTGTTTTATCTGAAGGCTGATAAGAGGAAGGCTAGAAGTGAGAAACAAAGGTACTCTTGATTATGCATAAGCCTGCACAGCCTGAAACTGGTTGAAATAGTAAACACTTTAGAGAATCACAGCAGGTTTAAAAAAAAAATATTTTGTACAAAACATGTGAGTGGCAAAACACATGACCCCTTTCTAAAGAAAGGAGGAGAAAAGAAAAAAAGGGAAGGAAATTTGTGTATCGAGCACCTTCTTTGTGTTTCTCATTTAACTTTGTATATCTCTGCAAAGTGGGCGGCAGCCTCCCTGCTTTACAGTGTAGTCACTGAAGCTCAGAGGTTTCATAATATGCCCAGTCATGTGGGTGGTAAGTCATGGTTCAGGGAATCGAGTATCTTTCCAATTTTAGAACCCGATCTCTTGCTGCTGCTTTTACACTGTTAATGACCAGTAGAGTGTATCTTCTTTCTTTGTGATTTCTTAAACTACTACAATTTTCTTGAACAATACATTAGGCCATACTAGGTTAGGAACAGAAATATAAAGGTAGAAATTAGATCCAAGTTCAGTGTTTTCACTATGCTAACCAATTAAAACCACTCTAAATAGTGGCTCAGGTGGCTAAGCATTTGACTCTTGATTTCAGCTCTGGTCATGATCTCACAGCTGTGAGATTGAGCCCCACATTGGGCTCTGCGCTGGGTGTGGCGCCTGCTTGGGATTCTCTCTCTCTCCTTCTCCCTCTGCCTCTTCCCTGCTTGTGCTCTCTCTCCCTCCCTCAAAAAAATAAAATAAAATAAAATAAAATAAAATAAAATAAAATAAAATAAAATCACTCTAAATAGTGTGAAATAAATTATATTGAAGGTACAAAACTCTTGATTAAAGGCAGGAAGTTTCAAATTATTAAATATCACAGATACTGATTGGAGAAGAGATGTATGATAACTTTTAATGTTTAATAAAAAAATAATAGTACCAGGGCACCTGGGTGGCTCAGTCGGTTGGCTCTCCGACTTCGGCTCAGGTCATGATCTCACAGTTTGTGAGTTCGAGCCCCGCATCGGGCTCTGTGCTAACAGCTCAGAGCCTGGAGCCTGCTTTGAATTCTGTGTCTCATTCTCTTTCTGCCCCTACCCCACTTGTGCTGTCTCTCTGTGTCTCTCAAAAATAAATAAAAAAATATAAAATAATAATAATAATAATAGTAGTACCAAACCTCATTGTTTAAAAACTTAATAAATAGATGTTAAATGGGGTAGCTGTTTATGAATTTGTACTGCTTTGGGGACCCTTTTAATTATAAACGGCTCAATTAGAAACTAAGCTGAGTTGTTACAATTTTTACTTGCTTCCAGTTATTCTCTTTGCCTGGCATGGTGTGTCCTTTTATGTGCTAACACATATAAATGTCATTCTCTAGTCATGATTACCTGTGATCACCAAGCTGGATGGGTCAGTTACCATATTTCACTTTGCTGCTTAATTTCCAGATTTTTGGCAAAACAAATATTACAAAGGAAAATACTTAAAGTGTAAAACTTAAAAAATGGGGGTGGGGGAGGACAGCTAATTAAAATCTTACCTGATATTGCCTGTTTATAAGAAAGCTTTGGTGAGGGGGTAGCTTTTTCTAAAAGAATATGTTTAATTGCCTTGATTATAATTCCTTATTTCTGTACTTCAAGAAAAATGAGTCGATATATAGAGAGAGAAAGAAAGAGATCATTAGGAGTGGTAGCTCTTGGGTCTTTATTTTCTTTGCAGTATGTAAGGAAGGTAGAGCATTTTATTCTCACTTGAAGTTAAATGATTTAAACCTAGAAAAGAAACCATACCTTCTGTATTTTAGTGGATAGTGTGAAGATCTGGATAACTGTCAGCATCTTACAGTTCATATTGGGTCCACAGAGGTAGAAAGTAACTGTTTGGGGAAAGAGGTGCAACAAGTCCAGACTCGTAGATGCAAGTAGAAAATGAGAATAGAGAGATGAAGGGGAAGTGTGTCTGTGAATTTTAAAGATGTCAGTTATATATTTCCCGTATTTTATATTTTAATTAGCAGAATTTCTCAAAATCTTTTTAGTGTTGGTGGAACTAGCAGGATGTTAAATAAGCATTGCTTAGAAAGAGTTTTGTGACCATATAGGTTTAGAAGTTACTGGATTAAATACAGTTGAGGTTTCTTTATTGTGGAATATCTCAAAACTTATAATGTTGATATTATTTTAATCTCAGGGATAATAGGAAATACAGTTTTCCAAACTTGTTTGAACATGCAGTTTTGTTTTTTTTTTCTTTTTTCTTTTTTCTTTTTTCTTTTTTCTTTCTTAATGGAGGAAAGAGGGCCAAACTCCTTGGACTGGTGCTTTTTGGAACATATTTTGGGAAAATGTTGGGTCATGCTCTGTTATACTTACATCATTGCTTATTAGCCCCACAGGGAAATAGCAAATTATGTAAGTTATATTTTGCATTGAGTTTCTTTATACTTCCAGAAATTAATAAAGTAGCAGTGAACCTGGCCTTATTCTCAAATCACTCTTCTTCATTGGAAAGGAAATACACGTTTGTCCTCCTTTTTTAGGGCCGTTACTTTGTAATATAGAGATTACTTTGTAAATCTCTAAATTTGCCATTTGGTCCTTCATAAATTTGTAACTTTCCTCATTTTGTATCTTGTGATTTGGTGGAGCTTACTAATATACTAACTGAAATTAATCACTGTATATAATTGGATAGAAAAGAATGAGTAAGAATTAAACTGAAACTATTTAATTGTCAACTATTTATTTCCTGACTCCAGCTATAAATTAAAATGAATTGATGTGTTTTTTTGTTTTTTATTTTCCCTCACACACTTAGAGAAGAACATCTATTGAGTGATTAAGTGCTTCTTTTATGTATCCATTTTTTATTTCATGAGTGCATTTTCTAAGCCTTTTTGGAGGGAGAATTTGTTCCCATGCTCGGAGAACTTTGCAATTTATCTTTGTTCTTAAGTTAGTACATTATTTTAAATAATGAGAAAACATTAGCAGAAAATCTATTTCTGCCTTTCCCAATCTCTGCTCTTCCTGCTTACCCACCCCCACACCCAGGCATCATCCTTAATAACTGTTTCATAACTGACACATCTCTAGTCCCAGACTACTTTGACTAAGTGAAATACCCTGGTAACATTCTTGAAGAAGTCAGAATGTTCAAGGGCAGTTGAATAGTAAAGTTGACCTAACTAGATCCTCAGGGAAATGTCTAGTTACCCTGAAGGGCATTCTGGATGGGCTTCCAGAATTTCATGACTAAAGCTTTCTAAGGTTTTCGACATTCATTATCTGTGTTGCCATATATTGTAGTAGAATTCATTGGCTTCCACTCTAAAACCAGTAACCAGGATTTTGTTCTAATAAATTGAATTATTTACAAGTATCCTTGTGAGAATTTATGTCCATCATTTTGCTTGTAGGTCAACTGAGAAATAATCATTTAGAAAATGAAATGCATAATGTAAAAGTCATCTTGACCCCTAATCATAAACACATCTTACTAGTTTATTTTAGGAAGTGGCTTTCAGCAGGTCCTGAAAATTGGTTTTTTTTTTTATATTGGTTGGCATTATTTAAGTGCACATTGCCATCAATTTTAATCTGAAATAATAGTAAGATCCAAGGGATTTCTTAGTTCTTCATAGACAATTAAGGCTAAGCCTCTACCTTTTCACTGCTGAGGTAGATCCAAATCATAGCTGCCGCATTGTTAACTTTTTAGCAATTAGAAAAATACTTTCCTCTAAAGAAGGAACACTGAAAATGAAACTAAATTTTAGAGGTTTATAGCTGTGTATTATTACTGTTATTTTTTTGCTTTTCTTTATAGTCTTCATTGTGAACTTTTATAGGGTTGCTTTTTAATTTAAAAAGGAAAACAACCCACCAATATTTAAAAATAGTATCATGTCTCTTATGAAAGTCAGTAGAATTTATGCAAATGGAACCTGGGATTTCAAATCATTTTTGTTTTTATTTTTCTAAAGTTCATTAAAAGCATTCTTATGGTTCATGTTTTTGTTTTTTCTCTCATTCTTTATCATTATGATTGGAACCTTTTTTACTTTGATTTCTCACAGTTATTAGCATAACATGATCTGTTTCAGGATTGTCTTGGGGATCATCACAAAGAAGAACATATTAGAGCATCTCGAGCAACTAAAGCAGCACGTCGAACCCTTGGTGATTAGATATATCAGATCTCCTCATTAGATACCTTAGAAGTCAGGAAGCATGAAACTTGTGAACTGTTCAGTTCTCTCTTTCCCAGATACCTGCTGAACTAAAAAAATCCTACATGCTGCCAGTTAACATTTCTATCTCGTAAACTATGTCTGTAAGATAAATTTAGATATTTGTAAAATTCCATTCACAGGAAGTAAGCAAAAGTTACCATCTCTCATCAAAATCATTGGTTGCAGTTTAAGAACTGTAAACAGTTTGGTAGTTAAATGAGTAAATGTCATTGGACATTCTTAAAGTAAACACAAGTCTGTCTACCTTAGTGGATACACCGGTCTCAGAAGATGCCTGACTGGTTAAAAATGTCTGCCCCACCAAACCCACCGAACCCTTTTTCTTTTTTTGTGTTTCCTAATCTTGTGGTAGTCTTGTGGTAAATCTAAGCTCATAAATGATTGTTAATGGAGCTTAGCAATGTTACAATTGCTGAATGTTAAACAGATTTTTTTATGGGCACACTAACTAGAGTGTAATGTTGTATATATTTGTGATCTTGGCATTAATTCTTCTTCTGCTACACCTTGCATACCCTCACAATCAAGAATGTGTGTCCTGCCATTTCATTAGTAACCTGTACCTAGTTTATGTGTGTGCCCCTTTTGTATGATGTTTCCAGAATGCTGTGAGCAGCTCTTGGGGTCAAATGCATTTGTTTTAACCGGGTTTATGTCCTAGTGGTTTCATGACTAAAGATAAAGTTTGAATTATCTTAATCATATAACCTAAAAAATCGTCCGGCTTTAGCTATTAATGCCTGAAATTATTTTGCCCTGCAATTGTCATACCTATATAAAACCTGTCCCAGTTTGCTTAAGTACACAACTGATTATGTATTCCTGTTGTTTGCTAATATTTCACAAGTGTTTCATGCATCCTTTTTTAAAAAACTACTAACCAGAATAATAAATAGCTACTCATTCATTCTGCTTTCTGCTTCACCTATAATAATCTTTTAGGACTGCTTCTTGATTTTTCACCTATCTTTTAATGTGAGCATTAACAACCAAGACTTTCATAAAAGCACTGTATCTTAACTTTTTTGGCCAAAATCAGAAGAGGAAAACATTGACGTGTGTACTAGAAACTTGGGTTGTCTTATAGATTTATTCTTGGGGCTCTGAAGTTTGGGATTAGAGTTCTTTGTTGACCATTTTATATGCATTTTATCTCAATTGTATGTGCTTTCATGAAGATTCTGCATACAACTGGGCAATCTTTACATTATTTTTTAAAGTTGATTAAGTTTGGTTTTAAAACCGTGGACTATTGAGATTTGGTCATCAGACATTTTACTGCTTTCTTGATGTCATGGGAATTAATTTTCCTTCTCAAATGGGATCAGTGTCATCTCTTATTTTATACGTCCTCCCATTTTTTTGTTACTTTTTTGTTGGCATACATTAATCAGAATACCTCTACTTCAGTGAGGCATGCAGTCCTCAGAGTCTCAGTGGAAAGGACATTGTCTTATTAGTGACCATAATACTTTTATATCAAAGGATGGTTGCTGGCTAATTAAATTATCTTTACCAGTAAAACACTTTCTGAAAATACAAAATCACGATGCTTGCTTTGCTCTGTTCCTGTCAACAAAAAGTGTTAGCTATAGATTTAGCTCTTCTTTTCTTTTCCCTTTTATTTAAATAGCACTCTTCTGCTTATTCCTTTCAGGCGCCTCCTTGGCATTATAACAAAAAAAGATATCCTCCGTCATATGGCCCAGACGGCAAACCAAGACCCCGCTTCAATAATGTTCAACTGAATCCTATAGATGAGGAGAGAGAGGAAACAGAAGAGGAAGTTCATTTGTTGAATAGCACAACTCTTTAACCTGAAGGAGTCGTCTACTTTTTTTTCCTCCTTTAGAAAAAAAAAAAAAAAAAAAAAAAGGAAAATCTAAAACCCAGGCTTTTGCAACATGGTTTGCAAATAATGCTGGTGGCATGGAGGAGTTGTTTGGGGAGGGAAAAGAGAGAGAGAAGGAGACGAGTGAGGTATTTCCCCATCTAACCAAGAGCAGCAAATCATCTCCTGTGGTTCTGCACTGGATGCATTCAGCTGAGGACGTGCCGTGATAGTGCAGGCTTGAGCCTCAACGGAGAGGACGCCGCAGTCCTGGAGCACCTGGCCGGTTACTCCAACATTTTGCAAAGACGCATTATCAGTCCCTATTCTGGAGGGATTATTTGAATTGAGCCATCTATAAGACTGCAGGGTCTTGCCCTTTTGTATCAAAACTGTTCTGTTTAATTCATGACTTATATAGTTAAGCATTATCTTTCTACATTCCAGAAGAGCTTTTATTTCTCTGTCTCTCTCTCTCTCTCCCTCTCTCTTTCTCTCTTGAGCTGCAACAAAACCTCTTTAAATTGGTGTACCCTTTTGAAACAGTCCTTTCTCATATTGAGATGTACTGTGATTTTACTGAAGTTTCATCGCAAGAAGGGAGTGTTTCTTGTGCCATTAACCATGTAGTGTGTACCATCGCTGAATGCTTGGAGCTGTCTCATGTACCACAACAAAGGCTAATCAAACAGGTAAAATCTCGAATGAAGTGTGAACAAAAGCTCTCAGCTTGTGTGCATTGTGGTTCAGAATCAACAACAATGAAACTTGACTTGTTAAGGATAAACAGTTTTCTTTTTGTTTTTTTCCTGCTCAGACTTTATGGATAATGTGACCTGGTCTTATGCAAATTTTCTATTCTAAAACTACTATAATATACAAGTACTGTTCAGCATAAAGAAACAAAATGCTGCTGCTTTGACAGTAAAGAGAAGGAAGTATTCTGTTTCGCTGTATCTGGAATTAATTGCATGTTTAAACACTGGAATTTTTTTTTCTTGAAATTAGATCATTTTTCTTTCCTCAAGATATTTTATTGCTGACACTGAAGAAGAAATGTAATTCATAACTTGCACTAAATGTATATTTCTTTTCTTAAAAATTTACCATTCTTATTTATATTTTTATGGATTAAAATTTATAAAATACAGATCAGTTAATATCGCGCTTAAATAATTTTACCTTTTTAATGTGATTTTTATAGACTAATTCAGACTTACAAATAAGGAGTTATGAACAAAGTTTACAATGGGAACAAGGGTTTAAAAAGAGGTTGTGGTTATTTGTCTATGATTCAATGTGTACATAAAGCTTTTTCTGATCTTTCACTGCCATCCTCTGGATTATGTCTTCTGACCTGTATACATTTTGACTCATTAACTAGAAAGTTAAAATATGACAAATCACTTTGCAGATTAAAACCAAAAGTTAAATGGTATTAAACTTTTTAAAAAAAAAAAAATTGAAAACCACTGCAAAGGTAGCAGTTAAAATTTTAATATGAACATAACCTTTGATTCTTTGGGTTTGTCACATCCATCAGTGAGTATTGTTTTGAATATCCACAGTGCAGAGTTTTGCAGGATGTGTTGAAAATGTCCTAGGGTGTGTCTGGGATTTTTGTTTTTGGAAATGTCTGTCTTGATCATGGTCTTAATTCACTATCAGCAAAGGAGGTTTACTTGTACGACTGGCCTAAATATTCTGGGCTTACGCATTTTTGGTAGGAAATGAATTTTTGCAGACAGACATTTTCTGAAACATAACTGGCAATAAGCCGTTTTTACATTTTGGAAGTGATTCTTCACTTCCTAGTTCTTAAAAATAATGTATCTATAAGATCTTGAAGCTTTATTAGATCATGAAGCCATATTAGAATCATATTAGATCATGAAGCCATTGTTAGAATGACAGTTGAAAGTTGAATTCCATGGAATATTCTTAGTTTTGCTATCTGCCTAAAATCAGTATTTTGAATCTTAGTTTATTTCCTCCCTTTGGCAAACTTCAAGCTTTCTTAATGATCCCTTCATTTGGCCATCCAGAGTGAAATCTTTTCTAAACAATACTCCTGTGTATCTTACCTGTGTATCTTGTCCTAAGTGTATCTGCAGTGTGAACTCCTCAGCATTGGCTATTAAATAGGTTCTCTTGAGTTATAAGCCTTCAAAGGAGAAACTAGTTTCTTTGCAGATAGCTTCATAACATCAGACCTCACATGGATTTTATTTTCCATGAGTCCTTTTTGATTTCAGGTCCTTCTTTCATTGCCCATCCTGCTTCACAGACTGACATTTCAGGGTGGATATTCAAGGTGGATATTAATTTTCTTCTCGGTATATTTCTATCCCTTGATGTGTCTTACTGCTAAAATACAGGAAAAGTGTTATATCTTTAATGCATTCAGTGGTTTTCTTGGGTAATACTATCTATTCCACTTTTCTTTTTGATATGTTGAGGTGTGTCTGCTTTTCAACCAAATGATGAAATACTAGAGACCATGAAATATATGTGCCTGGCTAATTGGCAAATTAATTGACCAATATAATCAGTGGAGCGCCTTATTGGAGTACCCTTTTTCAGAAGGTATGATGAGAATGGGCAAGGGTGTCAGCATCTCTTATTAATAATTGTTTTCAGTTTTGGTTCATGACGAATGCTTAGTTTGTTAATCTGTGATGTTGCCTAGAGCTGTATTTATCTGTTTTTATTTATACTAGTGTAGTAAAGCTGCATATCATTACAGTAAAAATGATTACTGTGATGAGTTAATCAGAAAAATCTATTAAAATCTATATGACAATGTGTGGTTTGGCCTTTAATTATATCTCTAACAGTCCTCGCACTTGACTGCTGCTCTATGCAGTGCAGGCCAATATGCCTGGGGCATGCAGCCTCCGGAGGGGTGGTAAATAAAATGTGTCTCTCAGGTTACAAAGCCACTTCTATACTTTGCAGGCAAGGAGCAACGAGAGAATAGATGTTGCCTTGAGTAACAGGATGTACATACTTCAAGCAATAGAATAGAGCCTCCACTTGTCAGCGACAAGTCGCAGGTTTACCACAAGATTTCACTTCAGTTTATTTTCAAAAAGAAAAATTATGCTGTTAGCATATAGATAAAACATGTAAATGATTTAAATGTTTTGAAAATATTACTCTGTAAATTTGCTAAGAGAACTGCCTGAAAGGAGGTGGTAACATTTGAATTCCTAAAAGATTTCAGTAGTCTAATATGAAACTCTTAGTAAAAAGTCAAACACTCGCTAAAAAGTCCAGGATAGATTTTTTTATCATTCATTTTATTTGATCATTCACTACTTTTTTTTTTAATGTTTATTTATTTTTGAGAGAGAGAGAATGCGAGTTGGGGGTGGGGGCAGAGAAAGAGGGAGACACGGAATCTGAAGCAGGCTCCAGGCTCTGAGCTGTCCGCACAGAGCGTGATGCAGAGCTCAAACTCAAGAGCCATGAGATCATGACCTGAGCCGAAATCAGACACTTAACCAACTGAGCCACACAGACACTCCCCTCCTCCGCCCACTGCTTTTTAAAAAAGTACTTACTGTATGATAGATGCTGTGCTATCATTCATTGAAGCTTACATTCCATTAGGGGAAGAAACATCTATGGTATGTCAGATGGTGATAAATATCACAAGTTAATTAGTTCAGCAATTTTTCTTTTTCTTTTTTTTTTTTTTTGGTGTGCCCCTCACCATTATAGGCATACATAAATCAGGCAAAAATTCCCATTCTAATGGAGAAAAGTAATGGGGAAGATGCTATTTTTATGGAGGGCCTCAGGGATAAGGTGACATTTGAGCAGAATCCTAAAGAAAGTGAGGGAATGATACAGTTATCTGTAAGAAAAATGTTCCAAAAAGAAGAAATAGTATATGCAAACATCCTGAGGTACGGTATGCCTGACAATTATAGGGGATACCAAGTAGGTCGCTGGCTGGAGTGGGGAGTGGGGTGGGAAATGAGGAAAGAGGTTGGGGGTGTAGGAATTTGACTTAATTATGACTAAAATGGTAAGTCAGCGAGGCAGAAAAGTGACATGATCTGACTTAACATGATCTCTGGCTGCTTTGTTGGGGATAGACTATATTGGGTAGGGGTGGGAGCAGGAAGACCGATTAGAAGGCTCTCGGAATAATCAAGGTAAGATATAGAGGCCTGAACCTGACTGGAACTGGTGGAGGTCATTGAAGTGGCTGGTTTCTAGACATTTTGGAGGTGGGCTAGACAGGATTTGCTAATGGATTGAGTGTGGAGTGATACATGAGGAGTAAAGGGTGTCTCCAAGGCTTTTGGCCTGAGTAACTACAGAAGAATGACCACTGACTGAATTGGTAAGGACGTTAGGAAGAATAGATTTGAGGTTGTAAGGAATTTTGGTTTTAGACATGAAATTTTAAGTCATTTCGACTTCCAAGTGGGGATGTCAAATAGGCAGTTGTATATATGAGATTCAAGTTCTGGAAGAAAGGTCCAGCCTGAGAGACCTAAGAAAATGTGGGAGGTATCATCATCCTGAGTCAGGATGAAATCACATGGGATTAAGTGGCCAGGGAGGGACTGAGCATTGACATACGTGTATATTTAGATTTGAGGACATGAGGGGCCAGCAAAAGAGGGAGCAGCCAATGAGGTAGGGTGAAGAGGGGTGCCTTTAAGAGAAAGGTATTCCCCTTAAGGCAAGTGAGTAATAGTTTCAAGGAGGATCAAGTTTTTGGTTGTTGGTGATCAGTGAAGTAAATGGGGACTGATGGTTGCCCAGTGTGGAGATAATGGACACCTTTTACCAAAGCAGGTTCAGTGAGATCAGGCAATAGTCTGATGGGAATGGGTTTAACAGAATTGAAAGCAATTGAAGGCAACTTCTCCCAACTCTTCTGGAGTTTTTGAAAAACAGGATGTGTGATAGAGTTTTTAAGATGCAGGATATTATAACTTGTGTTGTTTATGGGAATGTTTGGGAGGGAAAATTGATTAAGGAGAGGTCCTTGAGTAGGCAGGAGGGGATGGCGTCTTGTGCACATAGTGGGGACATTGAGCACCATTCGTAGCAATGTGGCAAAGGCAGAGTATATTGGGTAGTTGGTAGTGTGGTGAGATTTTGTGGAAGTTTGTTTTTTCTCAAGTAAACCGAGGGCTGGGAGGTGGTGTGTGTTTGAGAGAAGATGCAAAAGTAGGGGTATCAATGGGCAGCAGCATGACCAACTTGAGGTTAAAAGGAGGCCCGTTATCATGGTTGTATTTTTTCCCCTAACCCCCGGATACTGAGCAGAAGTAGGAGTAGGCAGCTTTTTATCAAGCTTAAGTTCGGAACATAAGTACAACTAAAGAGAGAGGGGGCAGTGGAGTAGATGTGGGAGTATGATAATGGAGACTGGAATATAAGGGCTGGGTGAAGAGGGAAGCAAGAATATGAAGTGAACAGTGAAAAAGGCTGTTAGATCGGTGAATTGTAGGTTGTGGTGGGGTTGGAAAATGGTTGGAGCTGGGGACAGGAGGAAGAGATGAAAAGATGGGTGCTGATGTCTTGGACAGTAGGATGCTTAAAGTTGATTATGGGGGGTTTGTTGGTGCTGACAAGGGCTAGGGTGTGACTTTAGAGTTGATGGCTAAAGTGGGGCACTGTCTAGATCAGGGGTCAGCAAATTTTCTTACGTGAAGTGCCAGATGGTAAATATTTTAGGCTCTGGGTCTTACAGTCTCTGCTGCAACCACTCTGCCATTGTAGGCACACATAATATGCAAATGAGTGGGTGTGGCTGTTTCTCCATAAAATTTTATTTACAAAAACGAGTGGGCCAGATTTGGCCCTCACCCCCAGTTTGTTGACCCCTGGTCTAGGTCACCGAATACACTATGAGATTTAGGTTATGGGAAGGATCATCTACATAGATATTGGGTATTTGTCATTGTGAGGACACAGTTTGTAGCACTACCTTGGATAAAGTTTTAGAGCTTTTATTGATTTCCTTGGGTGTATCTTTCTACATATGAGAGGTCATCTAGAAAGTTATTAATAAGCTCCAGGAGTGAACTTAGCTAAATTTGAGTTGGATAGTGATTTTGTTAAATTCTTACTGGGTCAAGGGCTTCATTCATGAGTAAAGGCACTTACAATGTATGGGTTCTCAGAGAAAAGTAGGCAGCATTTAGAAGCTACCATAGCTGTTGGATGGCCACATCCCAGGAGGATAAAAATATTTAGCAAACTAGGTTTCAGTGGACTGTGCTCCAGTGAGAGAAAAAGAAAGGTTCGGTATTGTAAGGAGCTTACTCTTCAATGAAAAATTGTTCAATAGTTGGAAGGTCAGTACCTCCTGAAATGTTTCCAGCCCTCTGATACAAGTTGGGAATTTGAGACTATAAATCCACAACTATAGTATCCAAATTATAACGGCCATATTCTTGGCATTGGTTTCCAATTCAATCTTGGCTGTTGCACCCAGCTTTCTGAAAATACACATTCATGTTAGGTTTGTGTAAGGAATGGATGAAAAGCTGATCTTTTTTTTGTCCCCCTTCATTCTAATTTGTTCCTTGATAAGAAATCCTGTTTGAATCCGTATTATTGATCACAAGAACACATATTTTTAAAAAGCTAAACTGTATGAAACTATAGGATCAAGAAATGGCAAAATTTAAGGAATCTAGTATTTCAAGCCAAGCAGATTGGTTTGATATAAGGTATTTGAATTTATTTGAATAATCAGTATTTAAAAGATTTATTTTTAAATACTGTCCCCAATATTAAGTATCTTAGAAACTAAAGAAATCTGAAGGAAAAAGCTCAAGAGCTTCTAAAATGTTCAATTGTTTAAGACCAAATGTGATTCGGTCACCTTTTCTAATCAAAGTATGTGTGAGCTAATGTAATCTTTTTAATATAAACCAGCTAACAGTTCAGATGGGTCCAGGACCTACAGATTCTTACGAAGCTGAAATGTGGCAGTTCTTTGAAACCTCTTGCTACTTCCCCATCAGAACTATAAAAGTTCTGGTACAGTAATGTAAGGAAAGATAAAAAGATCTTTCCAGTTTGGCGAAGCTGTTACATAAAACATCTCTAAGAAAGCATCTTAATGGCCTACAAAGGCAGCATGTGGGCCATGGGAAGAGCAGATACTAGGTATAGGCTGTAGTAGAGACTTTTGACCGAAGACATTCTGTTGTCTGAGAATTCTTAAGGGCATCTCAAAGTAGTTTCCCAAGTCTTGCTAGTGTGATTATCTGGCACCCAGCAGTATGGAATAAGGTCATTTTATTCAACAAATACATATATAGTCAAAGGTTTGCGTTACTGAGGGAAATATATACTGATAAAATGTATGTTCTTAAAAAGCTTATAGCCTAAATGGGAAGATGAGACAAGCTACTCGTATTAAAAATCCTGGCTGAAAGTGTTTGCTTATAATTATCTCATACTTTAGATGAAAAAGAGTTAAGGATCTCAAGTTATTTTAAGGAGGCAGCTGACAGAGTAAGTGAATTTGGAGACTGTTCAACAAAAGTTCTTTGGGTAAGTCAAGTCAATCTTCTGCAAAATGTGGGGGTTATTTGAGGACCTAAGGGCTTTCTTACCTTTAACTTCATAAGAAGGGGGAAAAGTTTATATGCTCTTCAGCTCAATCCCCAGTTTGCTATTTTACATTTCATGGTTTGCTATTTTTAAGGTGAAGGACATTTTTTCAGGTTTAAAGAGGATGTGAATCTGATAAAACACAGTTGTATCCAGATTTGTACTAGAAATCCACTGACAGAATTTGTAGAAAACCTTAAAATCTAAATTAATGGTCTAGTGATTAGTACACTATACTGTATATCAATATTCTCTGCTATATTGATTAGTAAATACAGTGAGTCCAAGAACCGCTTTACAGAATATACCTAATAGGTACCCAGACTACATATGAATCACTTGGATGAATCACTGTTAAAATACAGCTGTGGTACGTCTGGGGTCAGGTACCTTCCAAGTTTGCTTTTCCTGTGTTCTCCCCACCACCCCACCCTCCTTTTTTTTTTTTAAGAAAGAGGGAGGAAGGGAGGAAGACAGAATCTTAAGCAGTGCTGAGCCTGATGCACGGCTTGATCCCACAATCCTGGGATCATGACCTGAGCTGAAATCAAGAGTTGGATGCTCGACTGAGCCACCCAGGCACCCCCATAAATGCAGTACTTAAAGCTATGGCTATTAATTCTAGTCTGAGAAATAAATTTTTAGTGCCCACATGTTAAAGGCAGTAGACAGTGACTTCCTGTGACATGTCAGAGGACAACCTTGGTTGCCTTTCACATGTAATTAGGACATCACCATTTAGATGACTGACCGTCTTACAGCACATGAAAGAAACCAGCTAGAAGAGCTGTATACAAGTTTTTAGTAAATATTTCCATCAATTTATTTTCTGTATTCCTTAAAAACAAAAAATTCACAAGTTTAACACTTATGCTCTAAAATATTGTACACCAAAAGAAAGCCAATTCTCATTCATGCTGCAAGTTGGTCTATGTTCTCTTTACTTCTGTTTGCCAGATGATCTTCAATAATTTCTGCAAAGAGATTCCTCTTCAACAGATTATATGCAAGAGGTAAAAGCTGGCCGGCAACTTTATGAAAATACTGAAAAACACAAGAACATAACATTAAGCAAGAATATAGCAGATGCCCTACTGAGTAGCAAAACAAGCCCTGCAAAAGCTTGTTTAACAAAGCATACTCTCCCATCGTTTTAGCTACTTTCTCAGTTGACTAGGAACAGTAAAATGACACAGGCACTTAGCATTCTGTCCAAGAGGCAGTCTTTAGTTCTAAAAGACTGATGGCACATCTTGAAGAAAATTCAGAAGAAATCTAAAAATTGTAAGTTTCCTTATTCCCTTAGATAAGGTTTATCATCCTTTTTACTTGCCCCAAACTATATGCTCAAATGCTTTTCCCTGCTCTAGTGTATCCCGACCAGTTAAGATTTTAAATCATTATTTTCCCTTAGTTGATACTGTAAGAATAGGTATGCTGGATTTGAGTTTTCAAATCACACTTATTCCCTCCCTTTTATCTTCAAATTCTCTCTCCTCCACACACCACGGAACCCTGCTCCACCCCTTAAGTCACTGCCTTAGGTTTATCAAGTGACTTGACTACTGCTATTACATATACACACACTTGAAGAGAAACTGGCACTGCTTTTGTTATAACATTTAACACTTACTCTATGCTAAGTACTGTGCCAAACCTGTTCACACGTTCTTCAGTTCTCACAACCATTTTCAATTACAGTGATTCATGCTTGTTGGGAGGCCTGGCATTATTGTGATTGGCCAATGACTGTGATTCTGGCTGTTAAACATTTTATTTTTACTAATAACCATATGTAAGGTAGGCAGAGAAATACAGTAATACGGTTTAGAGCAGAGTTCTCAAAATAGACTCCCTTGCCCAGTGGATCAGCTTAACCTGGTAACTGGTCAGAAGTCCAAATTCAGAACTCACCCAATAACTCAATCAAAACTGGTGGGGGAGGAGGAGGGCAGTTCACCCATCTGTGTTTGAACAGGCCCTCCAGGTGGTTGTGATATGTGAAGTTACAGAGCTGCTCGTTTAGTCTTGGTCTTTACAGCTGTCTACAGAACAGCTTGGTAGGTGACATGGCAGGTTAAATGAGGAAGGTCTGTGCACATGTGCAGGCATTTTATAGCTAAGGGACACAGATACGACAGTGTTGGAAAAACTGCCCAGTCTTACACAGCTACTAGGTGGGGAAGATGTGATTTAAAACCAAACAGTTTAGCCCCAGAAATAGGTTACAGCCTCTACACCTTTAGGCAGCTATGGTGAATAAACACTGTGTTAACTGTTAAGTAGGTTTTTCCTATTGAATAAGCAAAGTTCATGATTAAAAAAAAAAAAAAAAAAAGCAAAAAACAAAAAACCCCTATTTTAAATAATTTCATTTAAAGCCTATTTTAAGACACAGTAGCCCCCCACCCTGCCCCCGTTATTCACAAGGGTTAGGTTTCAAGACCCCCAGTGGATGCCTAAAACTATAAACCCTATATATTCTATGTTTTTCCATAAATTAGGCATGGTAAGAGAGTAACAAGAATAATAAAATAGCTTCTATTAGGATATATGGTTATAATTCTGTATGAATCTGGAAACTTTCAAAATACTGTACTAATCCTTCTTATGATGATGTGACATGATAAAATGCCTACAAAAGATGCAGTGAGGTGAATGATGTAGGCATTGTGATGTATAGTGTTATACATCACTATATAGTGATACAGTGTTAGGCTACTACTGCCCTTCTGATAATATCTCAGGAGGATCATCTGCTTCTGGTCCACAGTTGACTGTGGGTAACTGAAACTGCCAAAAGTGAAACCGGGGATAAGGCGGGGTGGGGGTCGGGGAGGACTACTGCAGTATCTATTCTTCATCTAGGAATTCAAGTGTAACAACAAGTACCCCCCCACCATGACGGAAAAACAAACGGAGCCCCAGGAAAGCTGTGTGTACACACCCACACACATACCCAACTAAAGGGCATATATAAGTAAATACATATATAAGCATCTAATAAGTAAATTCACTTAAATGTAAACCTGAAGGCAAATAATCTTGGTATCCACCTTTGGCAGAATACAAGATGAATTTGAAATAAATGTTTTCAGACATCTGCTTATCCCAAAGTTCATTCTGAAACATAAGCTGTATTTACATCCTACCCATGCTCTTGCTTGAGTATGCCCGTATGTGGGGCAGGGTGGGGAAAAGAAGGAAGGTCTGGTGATGGTTGGGAGGTAGAGTTTTTACTCACGTGTGAGCCATAACAAAACAGATCCATTCCCAGCTCAAGCCCCATCCCATAATCACATTCATCGTTAGCGAACTGCACAAAAGTCATCATCTCCTGAATGGGAGCAAAAGCTTTTAGTCTGTCCTCATCACTTGGTGCCTCAACAATTGTCTTGCAAATTTTCTTGAGGTTGGCTGTAAGAAACCAAGGATATAAAAAGATGATCACCCATCATCAAAGGTAAAAAGATATTAAGTTGGGTTTTTCCTGATCAGTTTTTGTACAACAGATACCACTTTGGGTGGCACTATAATTTAGAATGGCAATCTTATAATGTCTCTTAAGATAAAAATGGCCTAACGAAAAAGATTTTTAGCAAACTGAGACTATTTTACCGTGGATCTAGTTGTGACCATGATATATAAGCTTTCAAAGATTTTCAGTAGCTTAGTCCATGGATCAGCAAACTGGACAAACCTGACCCACCCTGTTTTAACTGCCCTCACACTAAGAATCTTTTTCCATCTTAACTTGTTGGAAAAAACCAAAATATATGGCACATACAGAGACCTTATGTAGCCCACCTCCAGGCTAGTTCATATCAGGAATTGGATTAAAACAACAAAACATCAAAACAGACCATAAAGTTTACTCCTTTTTGCCCTGTCCTACGTATTCTACTAAAAAGATACATGCATAGAAAAAGACAACAATATAAGAAATCCTTGCCAAGGGGCACCTGGTTGGCTCAGTCTGTTAAGCATCTGACTCTTGATTTTGGCTCAGGTCATGATCTCACGGTTCATGGGTTTAAGCCCAATGCCAAACTCAGCGCTGACAGTTCAGAGCCTTCTTGGGATTCTCTCTCTCTCTCCTCTCTACCCCTCTCACAGACGAGTGTGCACACACTCACTCTCAAAATAAATAAACTTAAAAAAAAATCATTGCTGAATTAAACCTTTACCAAACTGTAATTTGATATAAGAACATAGATAAACGTTAGAAATTTTCTCTAAAAAGTCAGTGGTTTAACATTTTTGGGAGAGCTTTCAACTTTTTTTTTTTTTTTTTTTTTTTTTTTTTTACCACTTTCTGGATGCCAGTGTGCATCAGATCTCAGGATACATATGAGAATGAAGGTACTGAATAGTATCTAATTAACTTCCTTCTTGACAGACTATACCTTTTTGACAAACTACTTCCATGAGGATAATCCAATAATGAAA
This sequence comes from Prionailurus viverrinus, assembly GCF_022837055.1. Lineage (NCBI taxonomy): Eukaryota > Metazoa > Chordata > Mammalia > Carnivora > Felidae > Prionailurus > Prionailurus viverrinus. The sequence continues at coordinate 58,857,202 of NC_062564.1, read as the reverse complement.
ATATTGGATGTTACTTAAACCAACAAAGACACATTTCTAAACCAAGTGGCTCCTATATTGGGGGGAGAGGAAAATTCGTTAGAACATGAACAGTCACACCTAAGCATGGTACATGATTTTAAGTTATATGTATAAGGCACAATATTCTATTCATACTACCTGTTATTAAGAGTGGTAAAGAAATACTAGGGTTTTTAACCTCTGAATATGAATATGTTTGACTCAGTTGCACCAACTGTACAGAACGTATGCTGTGAGATCACAAAATGTACTTTTGTTCCTTTTCCCACATTTGGTAGATCCGTATCACATTGACCAAATTACACTCATCACCTATGTTCCCGGCTATAAATAGGTGACATATTTATTGGTTTGAAACTTTTAAAAAGATTTTATATATAAACTTCATAAGCTTCCTTTTCTTGAGAAAAAAGTCAGTGCCAATCATTTCCAGGAAACAGATTAGGTCTCCATCAAAAACCTTAAGGATGGAAAACAAGGGGTTCCTTCCTGCACCCAGGGAAGATGTAGCTAACTGAGACCTTAGAATCTCACCACAGTGTTCCAGGCAGCCACTACAACTCAATTAGAGTTGGCGTGGAAGCGAAGACCTTCATATTTAAAGTTTATCCCTTTTCTGATGTCTTCTACTTTCACTTCAGGCAAGTCATAAATGGACTACAAAAGAATAAGCAATTTATAACAATTACTGAGCTACTAAAATACTAAAGAACAGAGATGAAAATACTCAGCTCCCCACCAGTGTGAAGAAAAATATGTCCTTCCACCAATAAAAGCTTCCACAAAATTTCGCTTAACAGAAGCCCAAACTTAATACCTAAATGAAGTCTTAAATTAACTACTCAAAAATGTCTTAAATGTTACTATTCAAAACAATGATTTAGGAGCTTCAATACTTATTTTATCCTTTTTAAAAATAATTTTTTTTTAATGTTTATTTTTGAGAGACAAGAGATCAAGTGCGAGCGGGGGAGGGACAGAAAGAGAGGGAGGCACAGAATCCCAAGCAGGCTCCAGGCTCTGAGCTGTCAGCACAGAGCCGGATGTGGGGCTTGAACCCACAAACAGTGAGATCATGACCTGAGCCGAAGTCAGATGTTCATCCGGCTGAGCCACCCAGGTGCCCCTTATTTTACCCTTCTATTACCACCAACTGGAATACCACCACTTGAGCCAAGCCACAGTGGCTGCGCCAAAGTAAAAGACAACTAGCTAAGCAGTTATTCTTTAATAATTTTTAAAATAAAAATTTTTGAGAGAGAGAGAGAGCACGTGTGTGTGAACAGGGGAAGAGCAGAGAGAGAGAGAGAGAGGGAGGGAGAGAGGGAGAGACTGAGAAAGAGATATTGAGAGAGAGCGAATCGTAAGCAGGCTGCACACCCAGTGCAGAGCCCAATGCAGGACTTGATCCTACCACTATGAGATCATGACCTGAGCGGAAACCAAAAGTTGGACGCTAAACCGGCTGAGCCACCCAGGTGCCCCTAGCTAAGTAATTATTCTTTAGTTAGCAGCAAGCACTTTACAGTCAGAAAGACCCAAGTCTGAAATCCAGTTTCCACGTGAAAATGGAAATAAGACCTACTTTAAAGAGTGGAGTGAGGGTTACTATATATACATCAATTGATACAGTCTATGATATTTATGAATTGCTCAATAAATGGTTATCTTTATTTTTTTTTTAATTTTTTTAATGTTTGTTTATTTTTGAGAGAAAGCACAAGCAGGGGAGGGTCAGAGAGAGAGGGAGACACAGAATCTGAAACAGGCTCCAGTCTCTGAGCTGTCAGCACAGAACCCGATGCGGGGCTTGAACTCAAACACTGTGAGATCATGACCTGAGCCGAAGTTGGATGCTTAACCAACTGAGCCACCCAGGCACCCCAATAAATGGTTATGTTAATTGCCAGGTTAGAATGTTATGTTTAAGCAGCTTCAAAAGGGAAACTGTTTGGAACAGACTACACTGTGATCTCCTGAACACTGTCACACATTAACATACTGCCAGTCAACTATACTTCCTGCCACAGTTACCTAGGCAAAAGCAAGATGATATTAGGTCCCTAAAAAAGAAAAAAAAAAAGGAGAAGGAAAAAAATATGTATTAGGTCCCTAACTTTATGCCTTGCTGCACTTCTCAATCAAAAATCATTAAACCACAGAAGGATCTAATGTCTAGAATGGTAGAAAAAAGTAGAGATAAGTAAAAATGATCTTGGACATAATATAGAACCACAACCAGAGGAGGGTGATAAGGTTTACTCCAGGGTACTACAATTTAATACTTACCACGCCTTAAGTTTTAGTGACTCCTGTATCTACAACATTTTCAGCCTTTCCCAAACAAGACCATGATTCTACTTTATAAAGCTGCAAATGCACTAGCACACAGGTAGGCAGAAGATTAGAGCATAAGCAGAAGACTGAACAGTAAGTAGCTAGAGCCTATATGCCTTCCCCATTACAGATGGATCACCTCTGACTTCAAAGAGGATAGGGACAGAGTAGCCTGTCCAACAAATAAAGCGTGGGCTACCTATGTAATTAAATTTTTTCTAGTATCCATATTAAAGAAATATGTGAAACTAACATTAAGATATTTAACTTAACCCAGTATATCCAAATAGTAGCATTTCAACATATAATCAATATAAAAAATTTTCAGTTTTTAAAGTTAAATGAATTAAAATCAAGCAAAATTACAAATCTAGCTCCTCAACTGCGCTAGCCACATACAAAGTGCTCAGTAGCCATGTGTGGCTGGTGCTTATCATATTTATTATACAGCTCAGCCATATTCATTTTCCCCACAGAAGTCCCCGAAAGTGGTAGGGGCATGGCAAAAACAGTTACACATGAATAGTCGTGATAGATGACATTCTAATCTTGGCTGGAGACTGCACAACAAGGTTTGAGAACAGCTGCTTTAGAGAACTGATTAAAAATGCAAATTTCCAAGTGCCAACCCCAGAGACTATAAACCAAGGTGCTTAGTTCTGTTCTGAGAAATGGATGACCAATATTGTATGTGTTGGGCAGGAATACTTGGTTCTTCCTTGAGGAAGTGCGAATTCTGCTTTCTCTCTAAATATTATCCCTCTAAGAAAAGGATGGTAAATAAAGGAATGCCAACAAAGCTCTTCAAAGTAAGGGAATGGAGGAGAGGAGAAAGTTGAGAAGTGATTTTTTCCCCCTTTATTCAAAATAGCAATAATTAGATTTTGTGTATAAACAGTCCATTTTCAAAGAGTTTTTGTACTTATAAACAAAGTAGTTCAGGATCTCGGGCTTCTGAAAGCTAAACAGTCTTATATACAGATGAAAATTTTTTCAGACAGGACTAAATTTTGGGCAAGCACTATGCTAATAAAAGCACCTTACACACGCTTTACACTTCAAACATCTCTATACATGAATGGTATCCACCATTATCAACCATTTTACAGATGAAAAAGACAAGGTTTAGTGAGGTTAAATAATTTGCTTAAGGTTACACAGCTATAAACCCATTTTTAATTCAGACGTGACACTAAAACTTGAGCTTGTTCTTTATCCCTAAGATTTAGTGACTGTCCCACAAAAGACATACTTACTTACCTACTTCTCAATAGAAGGAAAACCTTCCTCATATGTTTACATAAGAAATACATTACCATCTGTTTCAGGGAGTTCTCTGTACCCAACATCATTTTTATCTACTGGGACAACCAAGCCTGCACCATGGAAGGTCTTTGTCACAACCTAAATTTAAAAAAAACATAAAATCAATTGGTAAACAGACAAAATAGACATGGTAGGTAACAACGACAAACTCGCCAAAATAAATGCATACACGCAAACCCTCAACACTTTACAAAAATTTTTAATGTTTATTTATATTTTGAGAGAGAGACAGAGCACAAGTGGGGGAGGGGCAGAGAGAGGGGGAGACACAGGATCTGAAGCAGGCTCCAGCTTCTCAGCTGTCAGCACAGAGCCCTGAGCTGAAGTAGGATACTTGACCCGACTGAGCCACCCAGGCACCCCAAACCCTCAACACTTCTGTCCAAATGTAACATTGAATGACATTTTATTTCAGTAAATTTGGAGTCCACAGCAAAAATTTCTTCAAAATTAGCTAAAAGTCAAATCCACGAAGAAATGACAGAGCAATGAAAACGGCTTTTACTAATCGTGGCATCCACACAGAAGTCTGTAGCCTGATTTGATAAGGAGGAATGCCAATGCATCCTATCCAGAAGAGGCAAGCCAGAATATTAAGTTTCCTTTTAGGTCCATGCATTTTCTAGGTAGGAAGCATAAGGAACTGAGCCTAAGAGGACAAGGAATAGTTTCTCTTAGCAGGAAAATGTGGTGGAACAGAATTCCTCTTGTCCATCTTGCCAAGTTCAGGTCCCCCTTTTTCACCTGGAAAATTCAAGCTTGTTTTGCAAACTTCCCCCAAATAGAGCAGTTTCCAGTTTTGTGGTGCCCTTTCCAGAAGCACAATAACATAACTAGTGATCTTTTATTAAGCGGTAATCTTCAAAGACAAAACAGGCCCAACCACAACTACCACCATAACCCTTCCCATCGACATTCTTCTTTTTATTCACAACAGTGGCCTTATTAGGTCTTTCCTCAACAAAACAACCACTTCAAATGTTACACTTATTTGTGCAGGCCAGTGAAAATTCCCAAGGCAGAAGGACACAAGCCCAAAACTTGTTCATTTTAAAGTCTTCTCACCTAAGTCTCTATATCTTAAAACCTATTTCATATTTCACTCAGATGACCCCACTCTCTTGCACCTTTCATTATCTTTCTTTTTTAACATTTTTTTTAAATGTTTATTCATTTTTGAGAGAGAGAGCTCGCACGTGCGCATGCAAGTGGGGGAGGGGCAGAGAGAAAGGGAGACACAGAACCTGAATTAGGCTCACGCTCTGAGCTATCAGCACAGAGCCTGACTCTGGGCTCAAATTCACGAACCATGAAATCACGACCTGAGCTGAAGTCGGACACTTAACCGACTGAGTCACCCAGGCACCCCTCATTATCTTTCTTAAGTAACAGAAGGGACAGATTATTCAAAAGAAGTTCTCAGGAAACAGCTCACCATTTGGAAAAAACAAAGTCATATTTATATCTTACTCTTTATACCAAAATAATCTGCAGTTGGATTTCAGGATTAAATGTAAAAATAAAACCATAAATCTACTAGGAGAAAAGGCAAATATTTTTAATAATTTTAGAGAAGATTTATTTATAGATTTAACTACATAAAATTTAAAAAGTCATGTAAAAATCAAGAATAAAAGATACTCATAAAAAATACCTGCAATATATATAATAAAAATAAGATTAATGTGGCGTGCCTGGGTGACTCAGTTAAGCATCCGACTTCAGCTCATGTTATGATCTCACAGTTTATGAGTTCAAGCCCCACGTCGGGTTCTGTGCTTAGAGCTCAGAGCCTGGAGCCTGCTTTGGATTCTGTGTCTTCCTCTCTCTCTGCCCCTCCCCCACTCATGTGCTTGCTCGCTCTTTCTCTCTCAAAAATAAACAAACATTAAAACAAGATAAGAGTAATGTCTTCAAACTATAAAGGAGTCTTAAAAGGAAAAGACTAACATCCAAATTAAAACACAAGTAAGAAAATGTAAATTCTAACCCTGACAGAAAAATGGCCAAAGTTCAAGCAGTTCACCAAAGAAATACAAATGGCCAGTAGATAAGTGAAAAATATTTAATGACCTTTATAATCAAAGAAATGCTTAGAAACGACATATCATTTTACGCTCATGCAAAAGGAAAAGGCTAATAGGGACTGCTAACACACAGCAGTGGCAAAAGTATAGGGAGAACAGGCACTCCTACATTGCTGGTGGGAATGTATGTACCCTCGCTTAACTTGTAGTGGGTAGTTTCGCAAACAAAGAAAATAAAAACTCCACAAAATGAAAATAAAAACTCCAGCAAAGAAAAACAATACACACGCAGCCACTTTAAACGACTATGGACCCGGCAATACTACATCTAGTAATTTCTGAGGAAATAACCAAATGAGTGTGCAAAGAAAGGTGTAATAGTTATATATGGCCAGGTGTGTCCTATTTGTGAAAAGTTTTAAGCAACCTAAACCATGAACATAGCACAGTGATCTACACTCAAATATTTATGAAATGGATCTTCAATTTAGCAATATGAAATGATAATCAATTTTAAGTATAAAAAAGGTCATAAAACAGTATTGATAATGAAAGAAAAAGAAAGTGATATAGCTACTAGCTTCATCTTCTACTCAGGCTAATGCAAAACAAAACCATGGGATGGATATATTTTCACATTTTTCATAGATGATTAACTGCACTAATTCTCCATAAAGAGGTATCAATTATTAGCAAAGCACCAGAATCCCAATTTTATTATGAAGACTAGGGTTACAAATTTAGGAAAATCTTGGGCAAGGGTGGGGGATATTCTGATGCATCAGAATCAGAGGATGGAATGACAGAATGATGTACTCGCATTTTACAGCAACATTAAATCAGTGTTCATTTTTAAAAAATGAAATCTAGGTATAAAGGTAAAATGGCATATGGCCAATCAGTAAGATGGTGTGGAAAGAAAGCTAAATATGAAAGACGTGAAATTGGGTCTCAGGTCACTTAAGATTTTCGACAGGGAATAAAGCCTCTGTAAACCTCGATTTACTGATCTATAACACAGGATGAGAATTCCTTTGCTGATTTGTTGCAGAGGTCGAATGAGGTAACTCCTAAGGGCTTTGTATTCCAAAGCACCATAAAGTACCATTAAGAATAAAAACAAGGGGCGCCTGGGTGGCGCAGTCGGTTAAGCGTCCGACTTCAGCCAGGTCACGATCTCGCGGTCCGTGAGTTCGAGCCCCGCGTCGGACTCTGGGCTGATGGCTCAGAGCCTGGAGCCTGTTTCCAACTCTGTGTCTCCCTCTCTCTCTGCCCCTCCCCCGTTCATGCTCTGTCTCTCTCTGTCCCAAAAAAATAAATAAACGTTGAAAAAAAAAAAAAAACAAAAAAAAAAACAATGATTTCTAGTGTAGCATATAGTGCACTATTATGCCAGAATGGATATATTACTCTCATACAGAAGGACAAAATCACTAACTCGCATATACGAGTGGAATTGAAATTTTTGAAACTAGAAATATATTAATTAAATGAATATCTGACAGCAGAAGTTCTTTTTAATAGACAAGGAACCAAAAAGCAGAATCATCAACCTATTGTATTTGGGAGGATAAAATAATGGTTGTTTTTTTAAGTTCTGTTTTTCCCTTTATGTTTTTACCAGCTAATGTTATGGAAAGAAAAACATGTACTAAAAAGAAACCTCATGGGGAAGGGAGCCAGGATAAACATACCTATGAAATTTAAACTCCAATTATATCTTTCAACGTTTATTTATTTTTGGGACAGAGAGAGACAGAGCATGAACGGGGGAGGGGCAGAGAGAGAGGGAGACACAGAATCGGAAACAGGCTCCAGGCTCTGAGCCATCAGCCCAGAGCCCGACGCGGGGCTCGAACTCACGGACCGCGAGATCGTGACCTGGCTGAAGTCGGACGCTTAACCGACTGCGCCACCCAGGCGCCCCATAAACTCCAATTATATCTTATAGTTATGGAGAAGAATTAAATCTCATTTGAAATAAATTACAGTTGATGGTAGAAAAATAAAATAAGGCTCTGATGAAAGAATTTATTATAAGCTCTTCTGTCCACAAATATACAGTATTTGCATATCAAGCAAATTAGGAATACAAAATTACAAGGCAAGAAATGCTACCGTTCCTGGGGTGCCTGGATGGCTTACTCAGTTAAGCGTGAGACTCTTGGCTTGGGCTCAGGGCATGATCTCACAGTTTGTGAGTTTAAGCCCCCATCAGTCTCCTCTCTGATAGGGCAGAGCCGGCTTGGGATTCTATCTCTCCCCCTCTCTCTCTCTGCCCCTCCCTTGTTCACTCTCTCTCAAAATGAATAAACTTAAAAAATTTTAAGGGGTGCCTGGGTGGCTCAGTGGGTTAAGCATCCGACTCTTGATTTCAGCTCAGGTCACGATCTTAACAGTTTGTGAGTCTGAGCCCAACACTGGGCTCTGCACTGACAGTGCGGAGCCTGCTTGGGATTCTCTCTCACCCACCCTCCTTGTCTCTCTGCCCCTGCCCTGCTTGCTCTCTCAAAATAAATAAATAAACTTAAAAAAAAAAAATACTACTGTTCCTTTCACTCATCAGGTAGGAGAGGCTCCCTATGTAAACTAGGAAGGGAAAATGGCAACATAACATCTTGAAGTAATTTAAAAATACCTCCACTGCAATGACTTTCATTCAAATGTACATTTTTAGAAATTATTTCTGGTCTCTAGGATTAAAGGAAGAATTGCTGAGACTGCAGTTTAGTGAGTGTAACTTATCTGAGTATCACCCTTGCTGCAGAAGATTTTCAATGACCAAATAAATACATTTAACTACTTAGTTACCAGTACTAGTTTATCCAGAAATAACTAGAACTAAATTTGGCCTAGAACTTTCAGATGAACTGGCCACAGTAGATAATGCTGGGAGACGGGGGTGCCCTCATTTCACAGTGGTAAATGTCCTTCTTCACCCGAGGGTATAAGAATAAAATCCTATAGAATTCTCATTTACCCCAAAGCAGAATTCTTCTGTCTTGTCCATTAACTTACTCTGAAATTTGTTAAGTGAAAAACCAAAAGGATTCAAAACCCAGAAGTCTTTGCCATTTACAAAATACTCCACTCACACTGCAGGTGTTAGAAGTGAAGCAAAAGGAAATGCTGATGGGGTCAGTAAGGAAAAAGGAGATAGGACTGCTTATACACACATTTGCTGCAGAAAATGAACAAATCTTAATACACATTGTCTCTCAAAAGGAAGTAACTTTGAACCCTTAACTAAACCACTCTAAGGCAGACCTTTACAAAACTACTCCCCAGAAACACCTTGCACTAAAGCAACCGCCGTTAGCTATTAAAGAAATTTAAGGAAACGCAGTACACAAAGCTGCTTTCACTCAACTGTATGAAATGAGTAACTGGTAAAACAAGATTAAAAGAGTGAGAGGTACTGGCATGAGCTGGTAACCAGAGCAGCACTAGCCCATCCTGGGAAACAACTTCTGAGAACCACCCAAGCAGCCCTGCTCACGGGCTGTCCTCTCTCTAATGACCCAGACAGGGCAGCCCCACAGGAGCCCCTGAAGGGGTATCCAGCTCTTCTTAGGGTGGGGCAGGAGAAGAGAAGGCTAATGTGCAGGTGGGAAGGATCAGGACAGGAAAATCTCTATTAAAAAGCAAAACAGTCTGAGACTGACAGATTTAAACCATACTTTCTTATCTCTCTGTTTCATCTTCATGGTTCTCTGTTCCAGTGAGTACCCCAGTTCTCTGGCTGCTTCTGTGAGTTTTTCATCTATGTTTTTCAAGAGACTAGTTTTCTTTTTATCTGTTACTTCCTTAAGTTTTTTCATCAGAAATAATCTGAAAAAGAAGTAAAAGCCCTCATTATTATTCAGGCCACTGTACTAAGTATACAGATCTTGGGAAGTTAAGGGAGTATGTTAGAGACATCCAATTCCATGCAAGAAAAAGACTGCAGATTACCAACAGTTCTCTCAAATGTCTAACAGATTTCTTCAAGAGAAAAACAATTATTAATAAAAAGCTACCAGTCACAGAAACAGCAAGCATGATTCAAGTCTGCATTGTCTCTATAATGTATTGTCTCTATAATAAAGATAAAAGACTAGGGTGCCTGGGTGGCTCAGTCGGTTAAGTGTCTGATTCTCAATTTCAGCTCAGGTCATGATCTCACAGTTTGGGAGTCTGAGTCCCACATCACTGCTTGAGTCAGTCTGTCTGTCTGTCTGTCTGTCTCTCCCTCTCCCCCCTTCCTCTGCTTGTGCTCTCTCTCAACAATAAATAAATATACATTTAAAAAAAGATATGAGGTATTTAAAAAGTTGACATTAGGGGGGCCTGGGTGGCTCAGTCGGTTAAGCATCAGACTACAGCTCAGGTCATGATCTCATGGTTCGTGAGTTCGAGCCCTGCATCAGGCTCTGTGCTGACAGCTCAGAGCCTGGAGCCTGCTTCATATTCTGTGTCTCCCTCTCTCTCTGCTCCTCCCCTGCTCATGCTCGCTTGCACGCTCTCTCTCTCTCCTTCAAAAATAAATAAAAACATTAAAAATAAATTAATTAAAAGGTGAGATTAAACCAAATTGAAGCCATATTATTAATAACATACAGCATACTGCCTTGGAGAAGTGTGGTAGGACACAAGAAAATAGTATATGGATACCAAAAAGGATTTTTTAAAAGGAGCCAGAAGATACTTGCAATACTTAGGATCAGCAGACTTTTTCTGTTGTCTACAAATTTGTGTTATGATAAATTTAGAAAATGTAAAAGGCAATAAAAGCTATTTTATAAGCTTATACAAAAGCACAATTCAAAATAATTTTAAAGTATGTGAAAAATATCATACATCAATGCCAGTTAGGGAAATAGATACGTTTTATCATAAGCAGGTTAAGATTTTGCCAGCAGAGAAGGTTCAGGGTAAAATGCAGCAGGAAGCAGCACTCAGCTGGACACACAACTCAACCCCCTTCCTCTATAGCTACCTCCAGACTCTCAGAAGGAAACTTCCTTCTATTTACTACTAACATCTGACAGTTTGCTATGGCTGTAAAGAGTTTGGAACATTTAGAGTGGGTATTCTTATCCCCATTTTACAAATAAGGAAACAAGCACGTAGGATAATCAACTTACCTAAATTCATAGAATTAGTATGAGTGGACTGAAGTGCAGAGAAGCCAAGACCACCAAAATCATTGTCTTCTGATTACAGCACACATATTACACCTAATGTTACCTTCAATCTTAACCAGCTGTGTATCAAGAGAATGTATTTACATTAACCATTATAAGCAAACTGATCATGCCAGTTCTAGGTAAATCAATCTTTATAGTCTTCCCTACCCTGTGTGGCATATGGGCATACAGGCCTTCAAGTACTCTGTGCCACTTGCTTTCATACTTCCATGCACATACTGTCCCCTTGCTTAGAACACTCTTCTTCCCGTTCTTTGTAGTAAGTTCTTATGCATTCATCAAGGTCTAGGTAAAATATCCTCACGATGAAGACTTCCACCACTACTTAAGGTACTTAGTATCTGTCTTTTCATACTTAATCACATTATTATGACTATTTCTATATCAGTTTATTAGGCTTTGGTCTCTCAGCTTCAAACCTACTCTCCAATACTTTGCTTTGTGATGCCTAAAGTTGCAATATGCAAACAGAAACAATCACTGTAAACATTTGTACTCTGTTACGTTAAATCCAACGGGATACCTTGAACTGAATGAATCCTTCAGTGGTCTTTGCAAAATACTGGTTCACTAAGTTATGCAGATCTTACAAATATTGGAATTTTTCATTTTATCAAATTCTCTCCATTACAGAAATTGAAGATGACACAAACAAATGGAAAGATATTCTATGCTCATGGATTGTAAGAACAAATATTGTTAAAATGTCCATACTACCCAAAGCAATCCACAGATTTAATGCAATCGCTATCAAAATATGAACAGTACTTTTCACAGAATTAGAACAATCCTAAAATTTGTATATAACCACAAAAGACCACAAATAGCCAAAGCGATCTTGAAAAAGAAAAACGAGGCTGGAGGCATCCCAATTCCAAATTTCAAGTTGTATTACAAAGCTGTAGTGATCACAACAGCACAGTACTGGCACAAAAACAGACACAAATCAATGGAACAGAACCGAAATCCCAGAAATAAACCAATTATGTGGTCAATTATCTTCAACAAAGGAAGCAAAAATATGCAGTGGGAAAAAGTCTCCCAACAAATTCTTTTACATGCAAAAGAATGATACTGGACCATTTTCTTAGGCCATATACAAAAATAAACTCAAAATGGCTTAAGGACCCAAACATGAGACCCTGAACCATAAAATTCCTAGAAAACACGACAGGCAGTAATTTTTCAGACATCGGCTGTAACAGCAGCTTTCTAGAGGTCTTCTGAGGACAAGGGGGAACAAAAGCAAAAATGAACTATTGGAACTCCATCAAAATAAAAAGCTTCAGCACAGCAAAAGAAACAACCAACAAAACTAAAAGACAACCTACAGAATGAGAGAAGGTATTTGCAAATGACGTATCTGATACAGGGTTGGTATCCAAAATACATAAAGAACTTACAGAACTCCACACCGAAAACACAAATAATCCAATTAAAAAATAGGCAGAAGACATGAACAGACCTTTCCCCAAGGAAGACACAGAGATGACCAAGACACATGAAGAGATGCTCAACATCACTCGCCGTCAGGGAAATACAAATCAAAACTACAAGGAAGGGTGCCTGGCTGGCTCATTCGAAAGGGCATGTAACTCCTGATGCCAGGGTCTTGAGTTTGAGCCCCATGTTGGGTGTAGAGAATACTTAAATAATTTTTAAAAACCTACAATGAGATATCGCTGCACACCTGTCAGAATGGCTAAAATAATACAAGAAACAGTGTTGGCGAGGATGTGGATAAACAAGAACTCTCATGCACTGTTGGTGGGAATGCAAACTGGTGTGGCCACTGTGGAAAACAGCATGGAGGTTCCTCAAAAAAATTAAAAATAGAATTACCACATGATCCAGTAATTGCACTGCTTGGTATTTACCCAAAGAATACTAATTTGAAGGGATATATGCACCTCTATGTTTGTTGCAGCATTATTTACAACAGCCAAATTATGGAACCAGCCCAAGTCTCCACTGATAGATGAATAAAGATGTGGTGTGTGTGTGTGTGTGTGTGTGTGTGTGTGTGTGTGTGTGTGTGTATACATATAAAATATTATTTGGCCATAAAAAAGAATGAAATCCTACCATTTATAACAACAACATGGATGGATCTAGTGGGTATAATGCTAAGTGAAATAAGCCAGGCAAAGAAAGATAAATACCATATGATTCCACTCATATGTGGAATTTAAGAAACAAATGAACAAAGGGGGGGGGGGGAGCCAAAAAAACCCCCCAGACTCAACTATAGAGAATAAACAGATGGTCACTGCAGGGGAGGTGTGGGGGAGGAGGGGAATATGCGAAGGGGATTAAGAGTGTACTTATCTTGATGAAAACTGAGTAATATATGGAATTGCTGAATCACTATCGTACACCTGAAACTAATATAACGCTGTATGTTAACTACACTGGAATTAAAATTAAAAAAAAAAAATTGTCTCCATTACATCACAATGTGAAAAAATCACGTTCATTAATATTACCACCATCTCACTAAAAAGTCTTCAGGTAGTGAGAAGCAATTAAGCTCACAACGGTGGTTACAAGCTTCTTTAATTCTAATTTTTGCTTTTGAAATCTCAAATTTTATCACTGACAACAAATACAGTCACAATTGTTTTTTTTGGCTCATTTGAGAAAATGTCTGCCAAATACCCACGTCAGACTATCCAGACTTTGTCAGTCACTCTCTCAAGCGAGAAAAGTTCAGCTCCCAACTGTATCTCTTAAGACCGTTTTCCTTGAGATAAACGTTAACATTTGAGGATGCAGAAGTGCTTTCCACGTGCTTCCCATCACATTACACAAAATGTTAAACAGATTGTGTACTCGATGGTAGAGATCTAATATCTTTACTGCTTCATCACTGACATTCTTAGATGACATTCGCATTATATTACTGCTGTGAATGACAACTGTAAATCTGGTGCCATTACCTTGATTCCTGTCAAGGTATCATCAGTATTACCCACCATTACCTTTGTGCCACTGATGCAAAAATGACGTATTATCACAAATAGTTTTGACCTCAGAGTCCTCCTAAAAAAGCGTCAGGCATCCCTGGGAGTCTACATACTACTGTTTGATAACTGCTTTTCAGGTTCAAACCTGAATATACATCAGAACCTCCTGGGTTAATGGTTAAAAGTACTTGGAGCTAGTGTTTGAAAAATCATTGCCTACAGTAACAAATCCATATGACCCTGTATAGAAAGGCAGGGTGGCAGAGACCATGGGGGCAGCAGGCAAGAAGAAAAAAGATTATTTAACAAGTTGACCCATGATCTATTGGCCACATTTATTCTTTTACTAAGTACCAAATGTTTTACATAGTATTTGTGCCTGCACAAAGTAAGCATTCATCAAATGAATGTTCATTCATTTCTAATGCCCATTTACACTTAATTAAAATTACAGAAGTATAATTACAGATTACATTTAGATATACTTATAACATGTATTTAAAAAAAAATATTCCTGGAGTGCCTGGGTAGCTTAGTTCGTTGTGCGTCCAACTCTTGGTTCTGGCTCAAGATATGATCCCACAGTTTCCTGGGTTTGAGCCCCACATCGGGTTCCATGCTGACCGTGTGGAATCTGCTTGGGATTCTTTTTCTCTCCCTCTTTCTGCTCCCCACCCCCCAACACTGTCTCTGTCTCTCTCAAATACATAAACTTAAAAAAAAAAAAAGTTTAAAAAAATGTCCTGAGTGTTATCCGAGATGTACTGAAGTGGCATCTCTAGAAGTAAGACCTACAGAGCTTAAGGTGAAGTACTCTTAACCATAACTCATGAGGTCCTGATATGCAGTCAGGTTTAAAACCATTAACTAGCAGTTATAAAGAATGGTTTAAGGACACTATGGGGTCCCTGAAACCTTGCAGGAGGACTTTGAGGTCAAAACTATTGCTATAATTATTTTAAAGAAAAAAAAAGAGAGAGAAAAAAATCATTCTTTTTTTTAAGTTTGAGAGAGAGAGAGAGACAGAGAGAGAGACAGAGAGAGAGGAGAGAGCACATTCATGGAGGGCAGGGGCAGAGAGAGGGAGAGAGAGAATCTCAAGCAGGCTCCTTGCTGTCTGCACAAAGCCCAGTGTGGGGCTCCAACTCATGAACAGTGAGATCATGATCTGAGCCAAGATCAAGAGTCAGTCGCTGAACCAACTGAGCCACGCAGGCATCCCAGTATTAAAATTCTTTAATCTTTACTAATGTTTGGTGGCTGAATTCGCATCTCTTTGGTATTAAATTCTGCACAAAGAGAACTAGTTTCCCTGAGCATAAAAATAATGTTTATTACAAATAGTCTTCCTTAAAAAGATCTTACTCAGGCTGATAAAGAAATAAACTAAGTGCACTGATTAGCTGATTTAAGTAAAGGAAGGTGCCAAAAAACTAAAACAGTTATAATACCTGAAAAGTACTTTAACCTTTTACTTCTAAATTGAGATAAATTATTGAAGGTAGAAAACGTTCTCTGTGTGAAATAACATTAGGTACTCAAAGAGTCCCTGGTCTTCACCTAAATTATACAATTGTCACCAATTTTTGTTTCCTTTTTGGTGTTCTCCAATAAGCTAAAACAAAACAAAACAAAACACAAAACAAAAACCCCACAAAAACCAGAACAGTCTTGGATTATTTTACCACTGTATCTTTCTTTTTTAAAAAAGAATTTTAGGTGATGGGGCACCTGGAGGGCTCAGTTGGTTAAATGTCCAACTCTTGATTTTGGCTCAGGTCTTGCTCTCATAATTTGTGAGTCTGAGCCCCGCATTAGGATGTGTGCTGACAGCACAGAGCCTGCTTGGGACTCTTTCTCTCCCTCTCTCTCTGCCCCTACCCCATTCACACCATCTCTCAAAATAAACAGACTTAAAAAAAGATTTTTACTAAGACTAATGAAAAGTCCTGCATTTTTGCATGCCAAATTATTTGTAGAATGAATAAATTATTTATGCAGCATCTACTGTGGGGCAGGTACTGTGCATAAGGAAAAGCCTCCACCCTCATGGAACTTGTATGTTAATGCAAGAGACAGGTAATAAGTAAATGGCAATAGTTTCTAATAAAGATACCACCAATTTAAACTGAATAATCTGAAGAGTTTAAAAGAATATATAAATTGTAAATAACAAGAAACACTGTGGAAAAAATTGGGAGGTATCAGAAAGACAAACAGCTTTTTTCTGACATCCACCATATAGTTGCTCTTTCAGATATACCAGTATGCATGCAGCAGTCCAGAGAGGGCACCTGTTGACTTAGTTTGAATTGTTTACTGGAAATTTGCACTACTGAGTCACAGGGAATAGAAGTCTTTTCAAGTAGGGTATGAAAAGAGGTCACACAAAACATGACCTATTTATATGGAAGGTGACAAAGATTGCTTTCTTCATTTTATTACAATGTAAACTGCACAGCTGCTGCCAGACAGCTTCAAATCAAGTCTGTGGCTGGCACAGTATATGGACTGGCTCACGCAGCTCCATTCAAAGCCCCTTTCCCACAAGAGCTTGCTACATTTCCCACACTACTCTTCAGCTCCGGCTCCACAGGAGGCCTAGCTCCTCTCAAACAGATACAATTCCTTGAAATCTGAAAGGCAGAACAGATACCAGGTGGAGGCTGTGCGTCTGTTTCCAGCAGTGACTCATTAGAGGCATCAGACTATTCAGGAGCAGCTACAGCTGAGATGTCGGTGCCTGGTCTTCAGCTTCTATCTGGGCTGAGAGGGGGAGGCAGGGCACCCCTTTTACTCCCACAGGTTCAATCACAGACAGTGACTGACGAGAACGACCTGTGGCAGTTCTTGACCGCTCTCCAACAGCGGCACAGCTATAAACTCCACTGCCGAGCCAGCTCTGCCACACAACTGGCACGTCTGGAGGCTCCACTGGCCCTTCCAAAAATTTTATGAGCACCCGACTTTCTTTTAATTCCAGTATAGTTAACGTATGGTGTTATATTAGTTTCAGGTGTACAATATAGTGAGTCAGCAATTTATGAGCACCTGCTTTTACTGTATTAAATCTTCGTACACAATGGGTTCTTTTAATGAACTCTTAGTGATGGTGTTTAAAATAAAATGCCTAAAAATCTTTTGATTTTGCCATGGGACTAATGAAGTCAAGATTAGATAATATTTTTCTTAAAGTAATTTGTTTTATAAGATGGGTACTTTTTTGGTGAAAAGTAGCCAAATAGAAGTGTGGATACGTGTCTGACTTCGGCTCAGGTCGTGATCTCACGGTTCATGGGTTTGAGCCCCGCATTGGGCTCTGTGCTGACAGCTCAGAGCCTGAAGCCTGCTTGGGATTCTGCATCTCCCACTCTCTGCCCCTCCACTGCTCACACTCTGTCTCTCAAAAATAAACATAAAAAAAAAAAAAAAAGTGTGGATAAGAATATCTGCAAACATCATGGAAGTGACCTCTTGAAATCTAAAATTTTGTAGTTACCTCAATGTGCCTCAGTGATGGACTGAGACAGTACAAAAAGTATAAACATATTATAAATAGGAGAAGGATTAAAAAATTTTCTTACTTGACCGCAGCAAACACATTATCTCCACTTTGAACAATTATGCAGTTTTTCTTTGCTTCATTTGTACCAACATATACAGGAAGTTCATCAGGAGAATCCCTGTGTAAGCAAAAGATATTAAAAATTTAGTTGCCCATCATTTATCAGGCAAATAGAATTTTAGACCTATAGACAATTTATGTCTGCAGGTTTTTAAGAAATTGGGACAAATTTGCCAGGTTTAAGCTCTAAGTTTCTTAGGAACATCTCCAATAAATCTTGCTTATATAACAGATCTAAAATTAAAATTCTTAGGACCTAGTTACTTTTATATCTAAATACAAAGAAAGGGGGAATAAGGCCTGTCAAAAGTAGGGGAAATTACACACAATCCTTTCTACCTTAGTTTTATAGTCTGTGAAAAAAGGTAGAGAAACAAAAACAAACAGGACAAGCAGAATTATAAAACATGAGAAGGAAAGGGATACAACTCATACATATAATCAAATCATTTTACTTTACAATAAAGGATACCAATACACAGCAATGAAGTGACTCAGCCAAGGTCCTAGTAAATTAATGGCAAAGCCAGAAGCAGAATCTATGTAACCCAATTCCCAGCCCTTTGTGCATTCTACAGCACCACACTTCTCACTAGGCAGGTTTCCTCTACTTCCTGTATTATCCCACAGTCGATCTTCAAACAGCATCTCTACTGATAGAAGTGGCCAAGGTATTTTTTCTCTCTCAAGGTACTTCTATTTCTTAATAGTCTAAGCATTTTGCATATCCATTTAATCCTTTTAACATTCCCATTAAGTATGTACAATTATTATCCTCTTACTAGAGGCAACTGGGTAAACAGAAACTGAGTCATAGAAAATCACAACCATTAAAGGTGGCTGGCACATGGTCACTCAGATAATAGAACCAGTCTGACTCTCCATAGCACATTCTTATTTCTATGGCCCCTGGAAGCACAGGGCTAATTTAAGCCATGACAGCTGCTCTAAATTAACTTTCTTGGGCCACAAGAGTGTTTCTGAACCCAAAAGGTAAAAAAGTTTATAACCACAAAGGAAAAACCAGTGAGGTTCAACCCTGAAGAATTCACTCATCTTAGGGTAGGCTACAATGATACTATCAAGAACATTAAATGCCTATGTATCCACCAAAAAGAGGAAAACATGCACTTCACCTTGAGTCCAGTGAATGTCTACTTATATTCTTATACTTATGTATACAGCCCAGTAGCTGTATTTTACAGAAGAAAAGATCCTTTACCTGAAATACCCCATGTGGAACTGAGTTTTATTATCTCCAATAATAATGGTCTGGAACTCAGGAGGATCATAGTAAAATCTCCAGTGAAGGTTAAAATTCAGGTTTGCTGACTTTTTCTTCATTTTATGTTTTCCGGCAAGGATATCATAAGGACCCACTAATCGAAGTCCGAGGCTTGTGGAAAGTGAATCTATAAAGTAAGTAAGTTTATTGAGACAATAACTTTCTGAAGGCAGACAGGAAAGGCCTTTCATTCATAAACTATTTCTAAGAAATTTTCTTAAAAAAAAAAAAGATTCTAAAATCAAAGAGCTTCAGTTACATTTGAAGACATACATAATGAAAAATCAGAGCAATGAAAATGTGGCACTCACATTTAAGATTCTCTCTTAAATTTACAACTGATTACATTTCAAACATTTCTGCTGTCAGGGGCGCCTGGGTGGCGCAGTCGGTTAAGCGTCCGACTTCAGCTCAGGTCACGATCTCGCGGTCCGTGAGTTCGAGCCCCGCGTCGGGCTCTGGGCTGATGGCTCAGAGCCTGGAGCCTGCTTCCGATTCTGTGTCTCCCTCTCTCTCTGGCCCTCCCCCGTTCATGCTCTGTCTCTCTCTGTCCCAAAAATAAATAAACGTTGAAAAAAAAAATTAAAAAAAAAAAAAAATTTCTGCTGTCTCTTATTTTAGACAAAGCCAGACAGTTTTGTATTCTCATGGGCATATTAGAGCTTCAAGTACTTACACTGTCTCATTACTATGTTGTTATTAGCCTCAAATGTTTGTAGCATACCCGTATTAAGGAAGAAATAAGACGGACAGTAAGTGAATGTGCATGGAGGGTAAATAATTTATTTAATAAAAAATATATTTAATGAAAACATTTCCTTTCCCTTCCTCCTACACCTCAGCCCAACTATCACTCTCAATTCCCTTGCCTTTGGCCAACCCTAATTCTGGATGATTGCATCTCTTCTCCAACCACAGATCACAAAGGGAGAATGCTAAATAAAACCAGTCAGTGTGCATGTCAAACATATCTTTTTATATCAGATGGGTCCTTGTTGCTTCTTTAAGAGAGAATAAGCACTCCAGGCAGGACCTGGATATGCAAGGAGATGGGGATTGAGAGAGGAAGAAAATTCTTGGAAGAGGTGACAATACAAATAAAGGCATAGAAACAGTTTATTCAGAGGGGAAAAATAGTTCAGCTTATTTGGAACTTAGGGTAGCATACACTGATTTTTTTTAAGTTTATTTATTTTGAGAGGGGAAGAGGAGGGGCAAAGAGAAAGAGATGGAGAGAGAGACAGAATCCCAAGCAGGTTCCATGCTGACAGCTCGGAGTCCAATGCGGGGCTCGAACTCAAACTGCGAGATCATGACCTAAGCTGAAATCAAGAATGGGACACTTAACCAACTGAGCCACCCAGGTGTCCCTACGCTAATTTTCAAAGTAACAAAAAACTAAAGTTATCCATCTTATTAGCCAGTCATAACAAGGTTAATAGTCTGATATACAATAACAATGTTTTCCTCCTTCTATGAACATACAGATATTTTAAAGACAATCATGCTGTTTTATAATGGTTGTTTTCCATTTGTCCTCAAACTTTCTGAATATTTTTCCATGCTATCAAAAATTTTTTCCTAATCTTCAATAGCTTTGTGATATTCCATTGAGACATTAACCATTTCTAATTTTTTTTACTCCTCTAAACAATATTTCAGTGAACATCTTTGGTAATACACGTTGTACAATCATATTTTTAGAAAAATTGCTGCACACTTTAAGTGTTTTGCTATATTGCCAAAATTGTTATCTACCAATACACATTTCCATCAGTAGTATACAGGAGTGCTTCTCTCCCACCTGTTAAAACATGTAAACAGCACAAAATGGTGAAAAGTAACTCTGTCACAATTATCAGTTTTTTGTGCATTCTTTCACAGACGGTACATAAGCACAGAGAAAGTACATAGGAATACGTGTGTCCTTGACTTCTAAAAAATATATATGAACGGGATGGGGGGGGTCACCTGGGTGGCTCAATAGGTTAAGTGTCCGACTGTTGATCATGATATCACATCATGATCTCACAATCTGTGAGTTTGAGCCCCGTGTCTGGCTCTGTGCTGGCTGTGTGGAGCCCGCTTGGAATTCCCCCTCTCTTTCTGCCCTTTCCCTGCTCGTGCTCTCTCAACATAAACTTAAAAAAAAAAAAAAAATACAAACGGTAGCATACTCTACACAATTTTTTTTCACTTGACATATTTTAGGCACAATACTTTATTATATAAAATCTACCTTGTTCTTTTAAAACTATGAATATCCATCGATAGATGTGTTACTGTTTAAGCCATTTCCCACTTTTGTTTCAATAAATTTGATTGAAATGAACATTTTTAGCTCATCTAACCGCCAAGTTCCTAGAACTGCTAAGTCATACTAAAACTCCTGCAACAAATCAAAGTACTTGTTTTCCTTTAAACCCTCATCAAAGCATGTTGTGAAATTATTTACCTTTGCCAGTATAACAGGGGATAGTCACATATTATAGCATTATTTTTCTATTTCTTAGAAATATCTTTGAAAAAGTTCCTTTTCTATGAACTGTTTAGATCCTTGCTCCAGTTTCCTACTGTCTTTTCCATTTGGAGAAGCAGAATGATTTTGGAGCAACTCACCAGCTGGCTTTTCAGGATCAAGCTCTTCACAGAACTTCCAGAAGTGATAGAAATCTTCAGGCAGAGAAAGCTTATAATGATTTTCTACTTCTTGTCGAAGGTCACTGGAGACATCAGCTTCACAGGATTTACTCTTCTTCACATCAACTGTGTTTTCACACTGAAAGTCAGTATACAAAACTTTGTTTCTCCAAAAGTGATTTTGGCAGCTTTCCTTGCATAACAATATTGCTCATTTCTGTTCACCCAACTCTGAGATATACATTTTCCTTAAAACTCTACAAATGGTATTTCTGAATAAAATCTAGAGATTCTTTTGGGCAAAGAAAAAAGGAAAACAGTTTCAAGAAGGATACACACAGTAAGTCTTTAAGTATATTTCTCTAAGATAATGGAAATACAGAAAATAAAAAAAAACAAGTATAAAAGGTAAAGAACAGGAAGGGGAATAAGGAATAGGAAGGTTTTGCCTTCTTTGGGTAAATAGGTCATCATGCCCTTTAAGAAGATTCAGTGATCACACCGGAAGCCAACTGCAGAAATAACTAGATAAAAGGGGATTTACTAGTTAAAACATTTCAGAAAAAGGTCTTTAATACCAGGACTAAGTTATGACACTCATCTTTTAATATCCCTGCAATATAGTCATTATGTAAGTATAGTAGGTTTTATAATGCCTACTTGATAAATTTCCATAAAGGTTATGGTTAGTTGGAGGTTACCTATCTTTAGTTTTCTCAGTAGCAGTTTTTTTCTTTCTAGGAACCTCGATCCTTTCTTTTTGGATTAAGTTTCTTTTTATTCTTCCTTTCCACCTGTATCAGTGTTTTTCAATTAGGAACGATTTTGCCTCCCAGGGGACACACTTAACAGTCATAAATTTAGGATAGGGTGCCACTGACATTCAGTGGAATAGAGGCCAGGGATGCTGTTAAGCATTCTACAATACACAGGGTCAGCTCCCTCAACAAACACTTACCAGGTTCAAAATGTTCATAGTGCAAGGCTGAGAAATCTAACCTAGACATTTCTCAGATTTTATTTTCCCAGTAGGCTCAAGTTTATTGATGTTACTTTATGTATCAAAGTCTATAAAATTTATTTATGAATCAGTTGACACACACAAGAATGTTCTTGGGTCGGCTCAGTCGGTTACGTGTCCAACTCTTGATTTCAACTCAGGTCATGATCTTACAGTTTGTGAGTTCCAGTCCTGATGGGGCTGCGTGCAGCCTGCGTGGAATTCTCTCTCTCTCTCTGCCCCTCCCCTGCTCATGCACAGACACGTACTTGCTCTCTCAAAATAAACATTTAAAAAAAAGTTCTTGATAGCGCTGTTTCTAAGAGTAGGAAACGCAACAAATGAAAATGCCTATTGACATGAGGATGTAAGGTTATAGGATTTCAAACAGTGGAATATTCTGCTTAGTGAAAAGAAAAATATAGCCACACAGAATATAGGTCAGTCTTAATACAATGTTGAATGAAAGAAAAAAGTCCTTGAAGTTTATATGCAGCATGATAGCCTTTTTATGACACTCAAAAACAATAAATAAGTTTGAGATAAAGCTATAAAAAGAAGACAAAACATAAAACTGAGGATGGTAGCTACATAAATGGGGGTGACAGGAAGCCAGGCAGAAAAGATAGATGATGAACACAAGTATAGCTATTGTGTTTTACTTCTTGGGTAGGGCAAAGGGTTCACAGATATTTTTTATATTATTAAATAAGGTAAAGAGGACCATGTATTGACCAATTTTTTTTTTTTAACGTTTATTTTTGAGACAGGGAGAGACAGCATGAACGGGGGAGGGTCAGAGAGAGAGGGAGACACAGAATCTGAAACAGGCTCCAGGCTCTGAGCTGTCAGCACAGAGCCTGATGTGGGGCTCGAACTCACAGGACTGCGAGATCATGACCTGAGCCGAAGTCGGATGCTTAACCGACTGAGCCACACAGGGGCCCTGCTCATAAAACAATTTAAATTGAAGAAAAAGGCTATTGAAACATGCATCTAGGAGCACCTGGGTGGCTCAGCTGGTTAAGCATCTGATTTCAGTTCAGGTCATTATCTCATGGTTCATGAGTTCTAACCCCACACTTGGCCTCTCTGCTGTTAGTGCAGAGCTCGATTTGGATCCTTTGTCCCCCCTGTCGGCTCCTCCCTTGCTCCTGCACTCTCTCAAAAATGAATAAACGTTTAGGGGTGCCTGGGTGACTCAGTTGATTAAGAGTCTGTCTGACTCTTGATCTCGGCTCAGGTCATGATCTCATGGTTCATGAGCTGGAGCTCCACACTGGGCTCTGCACTGGTCAGCATGTAGCCTGCTTGGAACTCTGTCTCCTTTTCTCTGCCACTCCCCCGCATGTGCATGCTCTCTCAAAAGAAAAAATTTTTTTTAACGAGTAAACATTAAAAAAGAAAAGAAGGGGTGCCTGGGTGGCCCAGTTGGTTGAATGTTCGACTCTTGATTTTGGCTTGGGTCATGGTCTTGCAGTTCCTGAGTTCGGGCCCCACATCGGGCTCCATGCTGACAGTGTGGAGCCTGCTTGGGAATCTCTCCTTCTCTCTGCCCCTCCCCTGCTTGCTATATCTCTAAATAAATAAACATTTAAATACATTAAAAAAGAAATATGGATGCAGAAATGAATGTTGATAATAATAGTAAAGATAACAATAAAAACAATAATAAACGAAACTTATCATGCACTTACCATTTGCCAAATCACTGTTCTAAGCACTTTCTATAAATTAACTCATTCAATCCTCACAATTGCCTTATGAGCTAGATACTATTATCCACATTTTACAAATGAGAAAAATGAAGTAACTTCCCTTACGTCCCTAACTGAAAGTAGAACGGTTAAACCCAGATGAGCTGGCTCCAGAGCACAGATTCATCCACTTTATGCTGCTTCTCCAATTACATACAAAAGAGTAAGAACATATGGGCGCCTGGGTAGCTCAGTCAGTTAAGCGTTGGACTTTGACTCAGGTCATGATCTGGCAGTTCGTGAGTTCAAGCCCTGCCTGGTCTCTGTGCTGACAGCTCAGAACCTGGAGCCTGCTTCAGATTCTGTGTCTGCCTCTCCCTCTGCTCCTCCCTTGCTCAAGCTCTGTCTCTCTCTCACTTAATAAATAAATAAATTAGGAACATATCAAGTCCTGACCTATCCTCCCTTATGTTTTCACAGCAGTCTTTGGTTATGCTTTCAAAGACTGGCTCAAACTTAAGATGTTAGAAAGAAAAGCCTTAATCTACCTTGCTGAAAGACAGTTTTGCTTAATGGTTAGGTTGCCTGGGTTGACTCTGGACTCTTCTGCTTTCCAGCTCTGTCACCTTAGGGAAGTCATTTAACCTGTGCCTTATTTTCTTATCTACAAAAAGGGCATGTAATACCTATATCACAGGTTTGTTAGGAGGAATGAGCTGTTTGTGAAAATACACAGTAGTTGTAGCAGATAATAAATACTAGCTATTACTGTTAATTATGGTCTCTATAAATTCATTTTCATCTTTGTTTTATTTCTAATACTATCACTCAAAGCAGTTTATAGCACCTTCAATGGGAGATAAAGATTTTCTCAGCTTTGTCTTACCTCACACACTAATTTAGTAATTTAGTGCAGCTGTCCTCTTCATTGGCTACACTCATCCTTTACCCCTATGTTCCTAGAAAGCATGACCCAATATAAATAATGCTCAGGCCCTCTAACAATTAAGCGAACACTGTCCTGCTTTATACAGTTTATAATCCAGAGGGAGTCATTCTTCTGAAAACTTTCCTTATCACAATGACATTTCTTTCCTGCCTGAGTCTCCTAATTGCTACAGCAGTAAGGAACTTCTGAAATCGTAGAACAGGATGAGAATTTGCATTTAATTTATGCCCCGTCCCCCATTAGTGCCTTTATAATCAGGTCCCTCTTTCCCATCTACCAGACTCCAGTCAGGCAGAACTCCGCTGTGCCCAAACATCCTCTACACTTATTTCTCTCTCTGCCTTAAAAAGCCATTTCCATCTTAAGTTGCCCTAAAAGATTTCCTTAACAACCTCCTGGGACTTAGATCCTCCTTCAATGTTTCCCAGCACTTTCTACGCAGCAGCGTTACAATATCAAACAACAAAAAAAGTTAAAGCAAAATGTTCATTTGTGCCAAGTTGAGGGCCATACATGGGGGCAGTGGCAGCATGATTCATCCTGAAACCGCGGCGCCCAGGCAGAGCCTGGCATATAATCAGTTTCCAATCAACATGTTGCTGACTGAACGACTGAACCACTGGTTGTCTTACGCGGCTTCCCCCAGGAACCGCAGCACCGGGAGGAGCGCACAAGAGGAGAAAGGACTACTTCTCTGGTCCAAACCCGAGCAGAGCGGGAAATAGCAGCCAGGGGCAGACAGTCGTTCCCAGGCACACAGCAACCACTCAATGACCACTGGAGAAATGCAATGTGCTGCCCCTTGGTGCCCTAGCTATTACCCAGAGAGCTCGGCAGAGCTCACACACCCACTGTGGCAGTACCTGCTGCCCCTCCCCGCCGGGTCTGCGTTTCCCGCCGCCGCCGGCCATTCTGTAGTCGCAGTGCCTGTGGGGTCCCGCGTCCCGCTGTTGCTTCCGAGCGCCGCCAACTGCTTCCGGTTCAAGAGACACCAATCAGAAACCCTGCGCTGCCAGGGCCACGGCAGAGGGAAAAGCCTCAGCCGTTGCCTCGCCCCGCCCCGCCCCGCGAGGCCCCAGAGGAGGGTGGCAGAGGCCCCGCCCACTTTCCCACCGGGCGCGGGGGCGGTGCCGCTTAGATCCACCCTTATTGCCTCACCGCGCAAGCCGCTGTCGCGCAGACTAGCTGCAGGGATGCTCCTGAGACTCCAGTGTACCGAACTTGGATCCGTTAAGGTGATCCGGACTTCCTCTTTAGGTGTTTACTAGTGTCAAGGCTGGATGTATGGCACTGCCATCACCCAAACCCTCGTTTTTCCTTGATTTATATTTATTTAAAGCATTAAATGTTGTCTTCCTCTTTTCCATCCCTCTACCTTCTCCACTATACTGTTGCTACCTAACAGTAACTCTTATTCTCAATTATCTCTCAGAAGGAAATCAGTTTCTCTCATTCTTTCTTACAATTTGGATTGTGTTCTCTACACCCTGCTATGCAAAGTGTACCCCCAGGAGCATCAACATTAGCATTTTGAGGAGAGCTTGTTAAAAATTCGGGACCTAGGGTGCCTGAGTGGCTGAGTCAATTAAGCCTTTGACTCTTGGTTTTGGCTCAGGTCATAATCTCACCGTTTGCGGGATCCAGGTCCATGCTGACAGGCCACAGCCTGCTTGAGATTCTCTCTCTCCCACTCTCTCTGCTCCTCCCCTGCTCGCAGGTGTGCATTTCCTCTGTCCCTCCCTCCCTCTCTCTCTCTCTCTCTCTCTCTCTCTCTCTCTCTCTCTCTCTCTCTCAAAAATAATTGAACTTTAGGGGCGCCTGGGTGGCGCAGTCGGTTAAGCGTCCGACTTCAGCCAGGTCACGATCTTGCGGTCCGTGAGTTCTAGCCCCCCGTCGGCCTCTGGGCTGATGGCTCAGAGCCTGGAGCCTGCTTCCGATTCTGTGTCTCCCTCTCTCTCTGCCCCTCCCCCGTTCATGCTCTGTCTCTCTCTGTCCCAAAAATAAATAAACGTTGAAAAAAAAAATTAAAAAAAAAATAATTGAACTTTAAAAAAATTCAGAATCGCACACTTACTTTCTCTAAAAGACAAATGAACTTAAAAAATTCAGAATCCCAAACTTACTGAATCAGAGTCCGCATTTCATCAAGATCCCCCATTGATTCGTGTGCACTTAAAGTTTGAGAGGCACTGCATTCAAATGATCTCCTGGTGCCTCCTCCAGTGCTGACATTCTGGAAGGTCTTCTGCCTCATTCCTGAAAGGATTCTTTATTTCCTGAATCTCTATCTTCCCCTTTCTTGATTTTATACCATAGCTTTGTGGAACCTATCCTCCGTGAGTGATCCCTTCCCCCTTTTCATTAGACCTTGCATGTCTGTACTGTCTTTATTCTGGCTGAGTATAGAATTCTCTGTTGAAAATAATTTTTAGTCAGAATATTAGAGGCCTTGCTTCACGATGTTTTAGCTTCCAGTATTGTCATTACCTGATGATTCCTATTCTTTATAGGTAACTTTCTTTCTTTCATTTTTTAAAAACACAAATTTATTATCTTATAATTCTGGAAGTCACAGTGTAAAATCAGTCTCACTGTGCTAAAACCAAAGAATAGGGAGACATTTACCTACTTCATCCTCAAGTAATTTCTTTATGTGTAACCTGTTTCTGTTTTGTTTCGTCTCAAGAAGTTTTAGGATTTTCTCTTTATTCCCAATGTTCTCAGACACTGTCATGTATCTTGGTTATGGGTGTTTCCTCATTTTTATGGAGCTGGTATTTGGTAGGTTGTTTTTGATCTTGAAACATATGTCTCGGTTCTGGAGATTTTTCTGGTGTTATCTATGGCTAATTTTCTCTATCGTCCCCCTCCCTCATTGTATGTCTTCTTTTTCGGAAATTCATTATTCAGATGTTTGACCTTCTTGAATGATGTTTTTTCTTATTTGTCTGTTCTATTTTCTATCTCCTTTTTCTTCTTGTTCTACTTTCTGGATAATTTTCTGGATTTAATTAGAAAAATATATCAAATTATTATTTTGTTTTTTTTAATGTTTATTTTGGAGAGAGAGAGAGAGAGAAAGTGTGTGTGTGCAATTGTGGGAGGGAGACAGAGCATCCAAAGCAAGCTCTATGCTGAGAACAGAGAGCCCAATGCAGGCCTCAAACTCACGAACCCAGGAGATCATGACTTGAGTTGAAGTCAGACTCTTAACTGAGCCACCCAGAATCCCTGATATCAAATTATTATTATTCTTTTATTATATAGGCATGCCTTGGAGATACTTTGGGTTTGGTTCCAGACCACGGCAATAAAGCAAATATCACAATAAAGTGAGTCAAATGAATTTTCTGGTTTTCTAGTGCATATAAAGTTAGGTTTATACCATACTATAGTCTACTAAATATTGAATAGTATGATGTCAAAAAAAATGTACACCCCTTCATTTAAAATATTTTATTACTAAAAAATGCTAATTATCATCTGAGCTTTGAGTGGAATCTTTTTGCTGGTGGAGGGTCTTGCCTCAATGTTGATGGCTGCTGATGGATCAGGGTAGTGGCTGTTGAAGGTTGGGGTGGCTGTGGCAATTCCTTAAAATACGACAACAGTGAAGTTTGCTGCATCAATATGTTGCTCGGTGAACTGGGGAGATCTCTGGGCCCTGAGGCCTCTGCCCAGCCCATGCCCAGGATGTTGCTGGAAGCTCTTGGTCTCATTGCAGGAAAAGAATTCAAGGATGGACCAGACACATTGGTTGAGTGGCACAAGTGAAGAGTCTATAAAAGAGACAGTACACTCTGGAGCTGTGAGGGTGAGCAGGCTCAAGGAGAGCTGCCTCCCCAGGACTGGTCTCTATCCTTTATTGACAGTTGTTAACTAAGGCGTGGAATATTTATTACCTGGGTAGGGGATTTTTGGGGAGCAGGGTTTCATGTCTTTTCTCCCTTACTTGGTCAGGGTCTCTGGCCTTCTTTATCTTGGGTCCGTCTGGTTTGATCTAGCTCCTTGTGGCTTTGTTTGTGGAATGCTACCAGGACAGGTTGCTAACTTTTCTGATAAAGGGCCTTGACTTCTCCTTTGCTGGCCTCCAGGCATCCTGGGAAAGTCTAACTACCTGCCTACTCTGGAATTCCCCCCTCAAGGGCCCTCTGGGCCCTCAGAATCTTTCAAGGGAAAATGGGTGACAATCCATCTTATGTAACTACTTCATGCTTGTATGGGGCATTGACCCTGCCAGAGGGCTCCAGAAGTCCTTGCTATCTAGGTTTTAGGAAACCTGGAAGGACAGTGGAGTAGAAGGAAGCTATAGATTGTTCAAGGGGGTGTTGGTAGGCTTCATCTTCATGGGGGATATAGGTTGGAATGCCTGGTACATCATCATCTGGAGATGAGATTGTTGGAGTCTGGAAAAGACAAATATGACAAGAAAGTTAAACAAACAAGGTCCAATAAAAGTGACAATAAAATTGTCACAATAAAAGTGACAATATAGCCACTAGTGGACCTAAAAAGGGCAAGAACCAGGGTATAGATGGAAGCACCTCACATACAGCACTCCAAATAGCACTAGAAGTATCAGCTGCTTTGGTCATTTGATGGAGCCTTTTGGCTTGGTCATATAATTTTCAGATGTTGTCTTCCATCTGTCCAGTGCTGTTGACGTAAGTGCGACATATTCTGTTAATGACAACACATACCACGCCTTGCTCAGCAGGTAAGTAATCCAAAACCAGCCTGTTGTCCAGAACCACACTGGCCAAAGATTGGTGTGGCTTGGAGAGATCTGAGCAAGTGGATGCAGTGGTGAAAGTGAGTTTATCTAACGTTGCTGTCAGATTTCGAAGAGTGGTTTCATGGTATACAAATCTCCCGCAAGGGGTTAGCACCAAGGGTACCTGCTATTCCAGCCAATACAAGGCCTATTGCCCTTCAGGCTTTAATGTAGGATCAGGTAGAATTACACATGCAGACTCCTGGGGGAACCATATACCCCGGTGTGCAACTGCCCCAATGTTTGAGGTTATCAATGCAAAGAAATCCTCAGGCCAATACGGGTTGGGTAAAGATTGGCTCCTGTGGGTTGTGAGGAGGATGTCCACAGATAAGGAGATAATTGGGAGGGGCATGTAAGGTTATTGGAAAACTCACTATTTCCAGATTCTGGAGCTGCAGGACCCACCTGGAATAGTTATTGTGTATGCAGTGGGGGGTGGAGAAGTTCTCCTTTTATTCTAGGGAACATATAAACGTAATTGAGAAGGGTAAAATTGGAATCGTCGTCAATGTGGAGTGGTGTCCACATGGGCCATGATCTAAAACATGGGTATAATATTGGGGTTTCATGTGGATAGCCGGATCTGGCACAAGTCCACTGGGTGGTATCACAATCTGCATTATTTTAATTTTCTTAGCAAGCATACTACGTTTTGTACTCAGCACATTAAACTGAGATATTGGAAATGATTTGATGGTCCAAGAATCTTGAGTTATCCTGTGAGGAGGTGGTGTTATTTGCAGCTGACCTATCTTTTGGATTTGTCTGTGATGTTATTTGGCAGCATGGACTCAGAACTTAAGTAAAATCAGGGACTAATTCCTGAGATGTCTCGAGTAATGAGAGTGGATAAGTCCACACATGTTCCAATTTGGGTCAACAAGCATCTCTTCTAGGGGAAGAGAACTAGGCCCAGTATAGTTTTTTTTGGAGGAGAGTTATTCTGGGAGAATGAATGAGATAAAACAAGGTGTAAGAAGTGTCTTCTTGAGAATGTAAATGGCAGATCTAACAGCTGGAAAGGTTATTCCCCTGGGAGATGATTATGTTGGAAAGATTTATGAGAGAGTTTTCCCTCTACCCCTGTGAACCTGTGCAAGTTAGAGCGGTGGTGAGAATAAGATAAAATGTGATTTTTAGGACTATGTCTGAGGATTAACAAGGAAATCAATTTAAAGGTCCACGTAGGCAAAGGTTTGCAATGAGGAGAATTAGTAAAAGAAAAATCAAGGCAATAGCTAACAATACAAAACAAATATTCATAGTAAGATGTCAACCACTTACCTTTTTGAAGATGTCATGTAGATCTTCCACAGGATTAGGAATAGGATGGAATTTCTTTAGTCTTTGGTTGTGGGGAGCCTGGAGCCACTGGTTTTATTCTGTACAAACTAACCCAGCTAGTTACACCTTGAAGCTTCACTGCTGTTAGCGTGTGAAAAAGTCCTTAGCATTGGGACCTGGCAGAGCCCCTTTCATTTGGGGTCTAATTGATCTGAAAGTGAGCACTTCCACCAAGTTTTTAATAAAATCATGTCCCTTGTCCCCTGGCCTGGTCTGGGCAAGGACAGGCTCTTTCTTAGGCATGAGCAAAACTTTGTTGCTATAGTTTATGATACCCTGCTGTATCTGTCCTAGATCGATTAAATGTTTTATAAGTCCATGAGTTTCTGAATCAAGCAGCAGATCTGCTGTAAAGAAAGCTCTCCCATACAGCATTTCAAAGGCGTTAAGTTGGAGGACTCTTTTTGAGGCCATTCTCATTCTCAAGAAGGCTATGGGCATGAGTTTTGTCCAGGATTCTGAGGTTTCCTGGCAGTTTGGCCAAGATTGTTTTAAGGGCTTTGATTAAATCAGCCAACCTTTCCTGAGGATTGGAATCTCCAGGCAGCATGGAGGTGGTAATGAATTCTCAAAGCAAAAAACAACTGTTGAGTAAGCTTTGCAATAAAGGATGGGCTATTATCACTCTATGGAGACTTTGGAAGCCCAAAGCACAGGATAATTTCCTTTAATAGGACTTTTAATACCTCTTGGACTTTTTCTGTTCTAGTAGGATAAGCCTTTATCCAACCAGTGAGGGTGTCCACAAAGACCAGGAGGTATTTATATCCCTGAGATGGGAGCATTTGTGTGAAGTCTATCTTCCAGCCCTCTTCGGGGTGTGTGCCTCGCCTTTGGATGGGCTGGAGGAGTGGGAGGTGGTCTAAGCCCTCCTCCAGAGGTGTTCTTACAACATAGATCACAAGCCCTGGTGATAACTCTTCCTTGATAACCTGTGACATGCCAATTCCTAAAAAGACTCTATCAACTAAGGAGGTTAATGCATCTCTTCCCAAATGAAAGAAGTTGTGTGTTCCCTTGATAATTTTCCATTGTGATGCCTAGGGAAGCATTACCTTTTGGCCTTGTGTCCACCATCCCTTAGGATCTAGTTGGTAGCCTTTCTGATGAACCCAGTTATTTTCCTTTCTGTACATTGGGGCCTTTGTTGGAGGATTGGCCCGTGAGGGAGTAAGGCTGCCTGTATTGGGAGTGCTGCCAGGACTCCATTTTTAGCCTCATTGTCTCCTCAATTGTTTCCTGCAATAATATCAGTGTTTCCCTTTTGATGACCCCTGCATTGGATTATGGCCACTTCTGGACGCTCCTGTACTGCTTAAGAGATCAAGGATCACTTGGTGATGTTGTACAGGGGGAGTATTTGGCAGTTAAAAGCCCCTTTTCTTTCCAAATGGTAACACAAACATGGAGAACAAGAAAGGCATACTTACAGTCAGTGTAGATGTTAGCTCTTTTGTCCTTTCCTAGTTGTAAGGCTCTAGTGAAGGCAATAAGTTCGGCCTTTTATGCCAATGTATTGGGGACAGACCTCCTGCTTCTATGACCTGGTGAAGGTCTACCTGGTAAAGGTCTGGCTCCTTTAATCCCTTTTTAAAAAACTGCTGCCATCAATAAATCATATATTGTCTAGGTTATCAAAGGTTGGTCTTTTAAATCTGGCTTACTGGAGTAGACCTGTTCTGTGGTTTCCACACAGGAGTAAGTTTTCATCTCCTTTGCATGGCAGGAGAGTAGCCAGGTTAAGAATTTGACATAGTTTAAAGGTCACCTCTCGAGTAAAGCCAGATACTAAAGTAAGGTGCCCTCCTGTTAGCCAATATTTCTTTTAATATCTAGGGCTCCCTGTAACTGGTGTGGAGTTTATACTTCCAGAGACTGACCTAAGGTTAACTGGGTGGCTTCCTTTACCAGAAGTGCAGTGAGCAGTGACTGCCCTCAGGTACCCCGGCCATCTGGCTGCCACTGTGTCCAGTTGTTAGAAAAATAGGCCACTGGTTGTGGGGTTGGTCCTAAGTTTTGAATAAGTACCCCCAGGGCCACCCCTTGCCTTTCAGCCACAAACAATGTGAAGGGCTTTTTGAGGTTAGGAATTTTCTGTGCAAGGGCTGTTGTGAGCAGGCTCTTATTTTTTGAAAAGCCTCTTGTGTTTTCTTGTACATTTAAGCAGGTCAGCGTCTGGCCCCTTTAAACCCTCATACAAGGGCTTGGCTATTTGTCCAAACCTTGGAATCCAGATTTGGCACAAGCCTGCCATCCCCAGAAACATTCTAAGCTGCTTTTTTGTTTGTGGTGGGCCTACATGCAATATAATTTCTTTGTACTTCACAGAAAGTACTCACCTTCCCAGCATCAGAACATTCCCCCAAATAGGATACTCCTCTTTGGAAATAATGGGCCTTTGTCGGGGCAACTTTATACCCTCGTTCTCCTAGGAAGTTTAGAACTTAGATGGTATTTTATCTGATTCTTCCTTAGAGGGGCTACAGATGAGTTAATCATCTGTGTATTGCAAGAGAGCTCAGTGGCTAGAGTGAGCTGACTGCTCTGACAAGAGCATTGTCAAATGGGTGGGGACTGTCCCTAAAGCCCTGTTGCCGGACTGTCCGGGTATATTTCCGAGTTACATGGGTAGATAGAGTAGTCTATTTAAAAGCAAACAAATACTGAGATTTCAATGTAAATGTATGCAAAAGAAAGCATCTTTAAGATCCAGGATTGTGAACCAAGTGGTGCCTTTAGATATCTGGGTTAAGAGTGTAGGGATTAGGCCCAATAGGGTGGAGAGGAAAGACAGGCTTATTTATTGCCTAGAGGTCCTAGACCATCCAGTATTCCCTGTTTGGTTTTAAAATTGGGAGAATTGCAGGGAGACTGGCAAGGGACTAGAAGGCCATGTTTTAGGAACTTGTTTATTAAGGGCTAGAGGTCTCACTGAGCTTTAGGTTTAATGGGGTACTGGCATTTTCAGGGGTAAGTATTTTTGTCCTTTAAGGTGATTTTTGCAGGTATTGTAAATATTGTTTCTTGGAATTTCTTTGTTCCACATTTGGGGATTAACTTGGTCCCAGATTTGTGGGTAATATTATCAGGAGGGTCTTCCTTGAGTGGGAGCAGAGGGGGATGCAAGCTAACTGGGAAGAGGGCCCTTGTTTCTGGGAGGTTCAGAGTAGCTCCAAGGGTGAATAAGAAATCCCTTCCCAGATACATGCACCCCGATGTTTATAGCAGCACTATCAACAATAGCCAAATTATGAAAGAGCCCAAATGTCCATTGACTGATGAATGGGTAACGAAGATATGATACACACACACACACACACACACACACACACACACACACAATGGAAGGTTAGTCATTAAAAAGAATGAAATCTTGCCATTTACAACAACGTGGACTGACAATAAGTCAGTCAGAGAAAGACAACATATGATTTCATTCATATGTGGAATTTAAGAAACAAAATAAATATAGTGGGGGAAAACAAGAGGCAAACCAAGAAATAGATACTTAACTGTAGAGAACAAACTGATTGCTACAGTGGGGGGTGGGGATGGGTTGACTAGGTGATGGGAATTAAGGAGAGCAATTATTGTGATGAGCACCCGGTGTTGTATATAAGCGTTGAGTCATTAATTTCTACACGTGAAACTAATAGTACATTGTATGTTAACTATTTGGAATTTAAATAAAACTTGAAAAAGAAAGAAAGAATGAAATCCCTTCCCAATAGGGCTTGAGCATTCTGGCATGACCAGGAACTTATTATGAGTTACAAGATAATTTCCCCATGAACAAAGTAGGGGTTGGGTGAGGTATTTTGATTTTTGCTTTCCCTCTAACCCAATAATAGACTGTGCTTTGGAGGTCAGCGGTCCTGAATGGGAAATGACTGAATATGCGGTTCCTGAGTACATCAGAAATCTGACAGGCTTACCTGCCACTTCAAGAGTTACCCATGGTTCTTCCCTTGGAATATTGATGGTCTTTGTTGGGACCTCTAGGAAACTTGGGCCTCATCAGTCACTTAGAGCCGTAACTGGTGAGGGATCAGATCTTGGCTCCCTTCAGACCCCAGGGCAGTCCCTCTTTCAGTGCCCTTTGCATCCATATAGGGGGTAGAGCACCTTTGGGGGCATTCTTGTTTCCACTAGTCCAGGCACCCACAGGAGAAACAAGCTTCTTTATCTTGTGGTCCTTTTTGGGGTTGGTTTGGGTGGCCCTGAGGTGTATCAGGTCCCCTAATGGCGACAGCTAAAAGTCTAGCCTGCCTTTGTCGTTGTTTCTTCCTTTCCTTCTCAGCCTGATTTCAATTGTTGAAGACAGGGAAGGCCACATCTATAAGCTGGTTAAAGGGAATTTGGGGCCTAAAGTGATCTTTTGGAGCTTTCTGTGATTATCTGCGGCTGATTGGCTTATGAAGTGGGTGGATTAATTGCCCTTCTAGAGTGTCTGGGTCTATATTAGTGAATTTTCTCAGCCCTTCCACCAAGCGAGATTGGAAGAGGGCAGGATTTCTGCCTGGCTTTTGGGTCATTTCCCTGATATTGTCATAATTCACTGGCTTGATGATACATCTCTTCACGTCCTCCAAAAGACATGGTACCATGTGGTCCCTAAAGGCTAGTCCGTGCTGCTTTAGCTGAAAATTCCAACAGGGGTCTATCTGAGGTACTGCTGTCATTCCTACCAGATATCTTTTAGGCTGGACAGCATGAAGGGCATCTGCATGGGTTTGCACTTCCACCCAGATGCAGAATGTCTCCTTCATGGTGCAGCAGAGAAAGAATGACTGTAAGGTCCTAACAGGTTAGGTCAAAAGACTGAGTGAGGCTCCA
This sequence comes from Prionailurus viverrinus, assembly GCF_022837055.1. Taxonomy (NCBI): domain Eukaryota; kingdom Metazoa; phylum Chordata; class Mammalia; order Carnivora; family Felidae; genus Prionailurus; species Prionailurus viverrinus. The sequence continues at coordinate 58,821,183 of NC_062564.1, read as the reverse complement.
GAAGTCCTCAGTAAATTTGCTGGTATCCTCAGAAAACTGACCTAAGTGCTCAGAGAACTACCTGAGATCTGACATTGAAAAGGAAACATGTGCTCTTGTGGTCCCCTGAGGCCCACCTTCACTTCCTGAAGGGGGCACAGCTGCTCATTCTCTTGACCTGACTCTGGTAAAGGAGGATAGATTGGTTGGTAGGGGGTGGGTGGTGGAAGTGGGGTTGGGGGGGTGGTGGATAGTTGCTCAGGTAGAGCTGACAGCATTAGGGTGTTACTCTCCTGTCTTGGGTTGTTGCCCAAAGGGAGCTACCATGAGAGTTTTTTCCTTATAGTCAAGTCTAAAAGGCCCTCCCTCACTGTGCATGTTCTATATTTGTTCAGGTCATCCCTGAGGGCTGTAAAGGCCTGGACATAAAGGATCTCTGCCCATTTTTTCTGGCCTCTTACAGAAGAAATTAAGTAGAAATACAGTGTTATAGTTAAGACTTCCATTTTCTGGTCAGTCTTCCCCGTCCTTTAGCCTATCTGAGGCCAAATACTGTTACAAAAGAGGATAAGCCTTTTCCTCTTTCTGGTTTTTTAACGGAGGTTGATCCCAGTGTCTCAGAATGCATCTCAGAGAGGAGTCTTTGGGGATGGAGGTGGAACTTCTTATTGCCTTCAGGGAGAAGGCTGACTCCTGTGATGAAATAAGGAGCAACAAAATAAGGGCTCCCATTATTAGAAACCTAGAGTCCTATTTTCCTGGGGAAGGTTAGCTCCCTCCTTCTTGGGAACCTGATAGGATCTCAGATGTGAACTCTCCTGGAGAGTTCTGATGGCAAATGGACCAACCTGCTACTTCTTTTTTTTTTTTAATTTCTTTAATATTTATTCATTTTTGAAAGACTGAGACAGAGCACAAGCAGGGGTGGGGCAGAAAGGGGGGGGGGGGGACACAGAATCTGAAGCAGGCCCCAGGCTCCAAGCTGTCAGCACAGAGCCAGATGTGGGGCTCAAACTTACAAACCACGAGATCATGACCTGAGCCTAAGTTGGACACTCAACCGACCAAGCCACCCAGGCACCCCTCAGCCTGCTACTTTTGATGACATCCCCAACCTGCTGTCTGCTTGTCATTCTGTCATCACAGCTGTGGCCAGCATGTTGTGTGGCAACTGTGCTGGCTCTGGCATCCCAGAGCCCATGCTTGGTGCTGGCATCTGCAGTCCTTGAAGCGGAAGCCTTCCCAAAGACCCGATAATTTAGCTCTGATGTCCCAGGGTGGATACTTTGGGAATAGGCATCATCATCATGACTCCAAGTTCTCTGAATATCCCACTGTCTTTGTTCTGATAGGCCTCTCAAACAGTTGGTGACCAAAAATGGCTACCAGGGTTGGAAGTCCCTTTCATTGAATATTTCTTGTCTGACCCATAGATATCTGTTGATCTCTCCCACTTTGCTGTCAGTTCCTGTGAAACTAATCTTTTTTCCCCCCAAATCTCTGTATCCCTGAGTTATTTGGGTTGAGTCACATTTAATTAAGTGGTGAATAAGGCAGACTCACAGGAGGAAATCTCAATAGCTGGGGTCCTTTGCCAGGGAGTAAACTGGTTTATAGCCTATTTTATGGTATCTTGCACAGATACAACAGTCTGAGCGGGCGGGCAATCGTCCAGGACCTTTGCAATAGCCGGCAAAACTTCTCACGGGACCTAGCGCCCCCTCTAGGGGCGACATCTCAACAAAGAATTTTTCGGAAATAAGAATGAGAGGAAGCAGCTGAAGCTAGACAGAGGTGAAGGTGAGGTCAGAGTGTCCCATGCCTAAGAAACAGATTTTGCAGAGCTAGAGACAGCTTGGGAATATTAGTCACCTAGGGATTGATGTAATGGATCTTGGTGTACTGTTTGTGAGTTGGTGGCCATGAATCACTCTTCTTTGTATCTCAATTTCTCCCAGCAGCTGTGTGAAACTGCCACGGGGGCTCAGATCCCTGGATGATCGATCAATCCTTATGTGTGCATCCCTGGGTGAGCCAGAAATTAATTACCATGAGAGGGGGTTCCCCATAGGACTGCTACACATCTCCAGGAATGACCTCAGACACTTCCCCGAGGTTCTTAGTTGCCTAAGAACACCTTTCTATGGGATGGAGCAAGTGTGCCTTTCTTCTTTGGAACTGAAAATCAGTCTCTCATAAATGCTCCCAGACTGCTTCCCAGGTAGATTGGAAAGAAAGAGTAGAACAAAGGAGGTATGGTTCCTTCTTCTTTTTAAAAAATTTTTATTTATTTTGGAGAGAGAGGGCACACAAGTGTGTGCTGGGGGTGGGGCTGTGGGGGGAGGGTGGGAGGGTGAAGGGAGGGGCAGAAGGAGAGGGGGACAGAGGATCCAAATTGGGGTTTGTGCTGACAACAGAGAGCCTAATGCGGGCTCAAACCCACGAACCATGAGATCATGATATGAGCTAAAGTCAGAGGCTTAACCAACTGAGCTACCCAGGTGCCCCAAGGAGGTATGGTTCTTGAGCAACTTTTCAGCACAAGGGAGGTAAGAGTTGGAAACTCACTGATGAAGAGTGTCACTCAACATGTCTTTTTGTGGTCACAAAAAGATGTTGCTGGTGAACTGGGGAGATCTCTGGGCCCTGAGGCCTTTGCCCAGCCCATGCCCGGGATGTTGCTGGAGGCTCTTGGTGTCATCGCAAGAAAAGAAATCAAGGATGGACCAGACACATTGGTTGAGTGGCACAAGCGAAGAGTCTATAAAAGAGACAGTACAATCTGGAGATGTGAGGGTGGGCAACCTCTAGGGAGAGCTGCCTCCAGGATTGGTCTCTATCCTGTATTGACTGTTGTTAACTAAGGTGTGGAATATTTATTACTCAGGTAGGGAATTTTTGGGAGAACAAGGTTTCATGTCTTTTCTCCCCTACTTGGTCAGGGTCTCTGGCCTTCTTTATCTTGGGTCTGTCTGGTTTGATCTGGCTCCTGTGGCCTTGTTTATGGAATGCTACCAGGACAGGTTGCTAACTTTTCTGATAAAGGGCCTTGACTTCCCCTTTGCTGACCTCCAGACATCATGGGAAAGCCTGACTACCTGCCTACTCTAACAGATAGACTCTCCCTTTCATTTGAACTCTTAGAGACCATTGTAGGGTTATTAACTGACTTGATTTCAATATTGTGTCTCAGGAAATAGGGAGGCTTGAGGAGAGGGAGAGAGATGGGAACAACCAGTCAGTGGGACAATCACAACACACACAACATTGGTTAAGTTTGCTGTCATATGGGTTTGGTTCCTGGCACCTCAAAACAATTACAATAGTAACATCAAAGATCACTGATCACAGATCACCATAGCACGTATAATAATAGCAACAAAGTTTTAGATGTTCTGAGAATTACTAAAATGTGACACAGAAACACAAAGTGAGCAAATGCTGTAGGGAAAATGGCGCAGATGGCCTTGCTAAATGCTGGGCTGTCACAAACTTTCAATTTGTTAAAAAAAAAAATGCAGTATCTGCAAGTGCAGTAAAGCAAAGGGCAATAAAATGAGGTATGCTTGTACTTTAATTTCTAAGTGCTCTTTTTATTTTCTGTTCTTTTTATAGCATCATGTTCTTTTTTTTTTTAATGGATGTAGTGCCTCTTAAGTCTGAAGACATAAATTATAGAGTTTTTAAAATGTTTTCTACATAACCCTGCATTGATGTTGATTCTTTTCAGTCTTTTTTTGGTTGGTTGTTTATATGTGGCTTCTCTGTCCTTTATGCAAGAGACGTTTCTCAGCTGTGTGGTGGTCCTTGGTGTCAATTCATATATAAAAGCCCTGCTCTACAAAGGTGCTTTGGGGACATGGGCAAGGGCTTGTCATCTGCTGAGCAAATTGTAAGATGATGGGGCAAGGGCCCACTTATTTGTCTTCTTCCTGAGAGTAACCTTCTCATTACTTGCTTGGGGGATTTACCAGTTTTCTTGGAGCCCAAAGGGGAAAGGAGGCTGGAAATCTTGATAATTTCTGTATATATACCTTCACCTAAACCTCTATTCCATATGGTATCTTTGTTTTCAGCTGTGGCTGGTATCCCTGAATCATGGTCCTTCAGGTTTGATATCTCAGAAAAGAAATAATTCTGCAGGTTCCAGGTTGGGAATGCGCAAGTGGAGAATGTTTCCCTGACCTTGTCTGGTGTAGTGGGGAATCTAGGAATCTAATTGCCTCCAGGACTTTTAACCTTCTCTTTTCAGTTCACACCATCTGGGATATCTGCTGCTTTCAATTCCTGAGCCTTTGTGAGGTTTTGCAGTGTCAATTAGGTTGCTTCCAGGCCTTGCCTCTGAAAACACTTGGGTTTCATTTTCCTCTGGGCTGTATGAGTCTTCATCAGTCCATCTGTTTAGTGCTGTATTAATTTCCTAGGGTTGTCATAATAAATTACCACAAACTGGGTGGCTTAAACCAATGGAAATTTATTCTCTCACAGTTTTGGATGCTAGAGATCTGAAATCAAGGTACCAGAAGGGCACCTGGACGGCTTAGTCGGTTAAGCCTCCAACTTTGGCTCAGGTCATGATCTCATGGTTTGTGAGTTCAAGCCCACCTTGGGCTCTGTGCTGACAGCTCAGAGCCTGGAGCCTGCTTCAGATTATGTGTCTCCCTCTCTCTTTGCCCCTCCCCTGCTCATATTCTATCTCTCTCTCTCTCTCTGTCTCTCTTTCTCTCTCAAAAATAAAAAAAAAAACATTAAAAAAAAGGGGGGTATCAGAAGGTTGGTTTCTCCTGGGGACTCTGTGGGCTCCATGACTCCCTCTTAGCTTCTGGTGGTTGCTGCCAGTACTGGGCATTCCTTGGCTTGCACATGCATCACCCCAGTCTCTGCCTCCATCAGCACATGGTGTTCTCCCAGGGCCCAAATATCCCTCTTTTTAATAAGGACACGTTATTACATTAGGGTCCACTCTAATGGGTGCCTAAATGGGATGTCTCCCTATCAGATGGGTGCCCCAAATGTGGGGCAACGATCCATCGGGTGGAAGCCAGTGGTGGGGGAGGTGAAAGAATTCACCCAAGGCAGAACAAGGAGGAGGTAGAAGTTTATTTGAATATACTACAAGGGAGTGACAGGCAGGACAGCAGGGGAGAGACTGTTGCCACAACAGCAGGGGAGAAACAACAGTGGGAGGGGGCTACTTTAAAACACACACACACACACACACACACACACACACACACACCCTTTTTTTTTTTTTTTTCAGAGAGAGAGAGAGAGAGCACGAGAGTAACATGGGTCAATCCCATGACCCTGGGATCATGACCTGAGCTGAAATCAAGAGTTGGATGCTCAACCGACTGAGACACCCAAGAGCGCTTTAAGGAGAGAGGGTGAGGAGGTATGGCCATGTATGGAATATTCCCTTTTTTGGTAACTGTGCCTAGTTGTCAATAGCCCATTGGTCAGTTGGGGCCTATGGATATTTCAGGTTGGGTCCCCTGATGGGCCTGTCTGTATTTAGCCAGGTGGTCACCATAGCCCTTTCTGTATTCCATTGCTCAAGTCTGTTTGCCTAAAAGTGTCTCCCACAATTATAACCTCATTCTATCTTGATCATATCCGCACAGACCCTATTTCCAAATGAGGTCACCTTCAATGTATGTTTTGTGGGGACACAACTGGCACATGTCATTCAGTTTCCAGATTAAAAAAATTTTTTTTAATGTTTGTTTATTTTTGAGAGAGACACAGCACAAGTCGGGGAGGGGCAGAGAGCGAGGGAGACACAGAATCCGAAGCAGGCTGCAGGCTCTGAGCTGTCAGCACACAGCCTGACATAGGGCTTGAACCCACAAACTGCAAGGTCATGACCTGAGCCAAAGTCAGACGCTTGACCGACTGAGCCACACAGGCATCCCCAGTTTCTAGATGTTTGTGGGCATTTTTCTGTTGTCTCTTTTCCTCTTATCTTTGTTCTTGTGGGTCTATACCTCCTAACTTTTTTTTTCTTTACCTCCTCAGTTTTTTAAGTTTATTTATTTATTTTAAGTTTATTTATTTATTTTGGGAGATACAGAGACAGCATGAGTGGTGGAGGAGTAGAGAGAGAGTGGGAAAGAGACAGAATCCCAAGCCGGCTCCACACTGTCAGCACAGGGACCGACATGGGGCTCAAACTCACAAACTGTGAAATCATGACCTGAGCTGAAATCAAGAGTTAGACACTTAACTGAGTGAGCCACTCAGGTACCCCAGTTTATTTATTTATTTTGAGAGAGAGAGCACATATGAGCAGGAAAGAGGCAGAGAGAGAAGAGGGATAGACTCACAAGCTCATAGTGCAGAGCCTGACATGGGGTTTGAACCCAAGAACCTCTAGATAATGACCTGAGCTGAAATCAAGAGTTGGAGGCCGAACCCACTGAGCCACCCTGGCACCCCTCCTCAGTTTTTGTTTTAGTGAGGTATCATACATATTATTTTTATTTTTTTAATTTTTTTTTTTCAATTGAAAATTTTTTCAATTTTAATTTTTGGGACAGAGAGAGACAGAGCATGAACGGGGGAGGGGCAGAGAGAGAGGGAGACACAGAATCGGAAACAGGCTCCAGGCTCTGAGCCATCAGCCCAGAGCCTGACGCGGGGCTCGAACTCACGGACCGCGAGATCGTGACCTGGCTGAAGTCGGACGCTTAACCGACTGTGCCACCCAGGCGCCCCTATTACTGCTATTTTTAGTTGAACCCTACCAGATTGGCAACTGAAACCCATAAAAATCTACTTACTATGCACACTTTCAAGTTTACAACCAAAACTTTGCCCTGAATAATAGTTCAGGTAATTTTGGGTTTTTTTTTTAATCGTTAAGATAATTATGCAACCATTTTTGATAGAATGTAAATGAAGTTTCTATTTTAATTTAACATTTGAAATTTAGTGTCTTTCATTCAGTTTGCACATTTATTCCACAATAATTTTATGGAACTGATTTTACCAAATTTGGTGTACTTCTTTAGAGTATCAGTGCCCACCATCCTGAAACAAAGCAATTATTGATAAAAGTTTTCAATTATCATTAAGTATTTTATTTATACAGGCACAGATATAGCAATTTTTGACTTTTTGACAGGATTCAGTGAGATTTAGCATATCAAATTTTTATATAATAATGTAGTATTTACCATACACTGGTACTTTTCTTTATGCTTTACATGTATTGACTGATTTAATCTTCATGTCAATCCTTGGGGAAATTACTATTTTTATAGCTAGGACAGCTAAGACTCAGAGAGGTCAAATGGGTTGTTCAAGTTCACACAGCAAGCATGGAGGTGGAATTCAAAGCCAAGTAGTTTGACAGTCCAGAGTACTCTCAACACTATGTAATATTGGCTCTGTAGCAATCAGTGGGATTTAGACAGCTACGTAATTGCACTGAATGAGATCTATAGTTCAGAGAAACACTTGTGTTTTTAAAAATTCTATATGAATTAACATAGGAAATTCATATGTAAAGGATGCATCTTTTTGGATATAGCCTTTGAACATCCCCTTATCAGGAAGGTGAACAGAGCTTTGGGTCCCTTTTTTTCCAAAAAAGAGGAAATGAGGCTATACAACAATTAATTATTTCCAGCTGCCTTCTTTAAGTTGGTTGACAGATTTCTTTGTCACTACTTGGGGGAAAATAACTTAACTTTCTTGCTTCCCAGGATGTGGGAGGAGGTCCTGAAAGGACGTGACCTCTGTTTGACTCTCAGGCTAGAGCTGGGCAATCAGAGGCTCCTCATCCTTTCCTCTGTCCTTGGAGTGTGCATTATGCTTGCCTTTCCACACTAGCAGCTGCACCAAGGACATAGCCTTAAGATAGTAATGTGGTGTTGAGACCATCTGGATGTGTATGTGACTAAGCCCATATAAGGTCTCTCTATAAACTTCAAGATTCTGGCAAGCAGTTGCAGAGATCTGCTTGTCTTGCAGCCATCCAAGACAAGCCTCATGTGTGAGTTCCCTTGCTTATTAAACCTGCCACCTACCAATTGAGTGGTTGTGGTGCACTCTGACTGGATGGGGGCTCGGGGCATGGGTGGTGAAAAGATCCGCCTGAGGCAGAACAAAAGAGACAGAAGTTTATTGAATACACGGCAAGGGAGCAGTGGGCAGGACAGCAAAGGAGAGACTGCCACGAGGCGATGGTGAGGGTCTATAGTTATAGGGTGGAGTGAGGAAGTATGGGAAGCTATGGAATTTTCCCTTCTTTTGGTAATCTTGGGAACTGTGCCTGGATGTAAGTAGCCCACTGGTTAGAGCCTATGGACATTTCCAGGTGGGTCACTTACTAAGCCTGTTTGCATTCAGCTCGGTGGTCACTGTGGGTCCTTTTGCCTGGCTCAAGTTTCCATTGCTCAAGCCTGTTGCCTAAAAGCAGCCTCTACAGTAATCTGTCTCTTATTATTTTAAAAAATGTTTTTAAATTTATTTGGGGGGAGGGGCAGGGAGAGAGAGGGAGAGAGAGAATCCCAAGAAGGCACCATGCTGTCAGCACAGAGCCTGACATAGGGCTGTATCTCACAACTGTGAGATCATGACCTGAGCCGAAATCAAGAATCGCATGCTCAACTGACTAAGCCTTCCAGGTGCCCCTGCTTCTTATTTTTAAGAAATAAAAGTGTGTTAGTGAGACAAAGCCAAGTTTCCCTCAAATTAAGCTACAATATGTCCATAGATTTGTATAAGATTGCTGACCTTGCTGGGGGAGAAAATTATATCTATTTGGATTATTTTTCTTTTTTTGCCAAATCGGGGTGATGTAATTATCATCACCATACTTTAAAACAGATGTTTTATTGTTGGTGTTGGTGCTGGTGGGCTTCTGTAGAAAAATCCTCTATATGAAGAAAGAAGTGATTGGTGATTGCTAGTGATGTGGAAAACGTTGGGGTTTGGAGCCTATGCCCAGGAAAGAATTCTTGAGACATATTTGGTGCAAAAAGGTGGTTTTATTAAAGCACAGGGACAGGACCAGTGGGCAGAAAGAGCTGGGCTGGGGTTGTGAAGAATGACTGGTTATATAACATGGAGTTGGGGAGGTAAAGGCAAAAGGAAGGCCTCCAAAAGGACTTTGATATGCTAAAGACGACTCCTAGGATACCTGAGGCCTTGCTGTTGTCAAGCTAAGGTTGTTTTCCCTCTAGTAAGGAATTAACATTAGGACAGTAGGGGTTTCCTGAAGAAATGTTATACTCTATATTTGCCTCAAGTATTTGTCTATGGGATGCAGGTTATAAGGAAATTTATTTCTACCTGCCATTTCCTTCTTGCCTTTGGTCCCCATATCACTATGGAGGGGTGATGATGTTGGGGCTCTAGGAAACTGAATCTACAGGTTTCTGAAGATTAGGCTATTGATAAGATTGCCTTTTCTTGTAACTTACTAAGATATTTGTAAACTGATGGATATTCGTGTACTGTAGGACTGTGATCTGTATCACTTAACCATTTGTTTTCTTTCCTTTCCTTTGTTCTTGGGCAGCCAGGAGTGCCTGAGGGATATCACACACATCCCACAAGGGAGTGGGGTGGTGTGAGGTGCGGGGGCGTGGGGGGGAGGGGTGGTAATGCTAGCTTGTATTTTGCGCTCAGCCTGCCTTATGGTCCCTTGTCATTAGTGAAACGTGGATTAATAAAAGAATATGTAATCAAGCATTCCCATGTATTCTTTAAAAGAGTGACTGATGCTATTATTCAGCTAACTTTAAGCTCCTGATGAAAGAAATTTTTAACAAGTATTAAATAATAAATTTTTACATGCTTTCAAGACCACAGATGTTATCTAGCTTCTTAAACACTTCTTGCTGCATTTGTTATGAGAGCTGCTGCAAATTAAAGACAAGACAGGATGCCACTTAGGATCACAGGTCTTGGGACACAGCCATAGTCGGCATTGAAGCAGTATTCATGGCATGACAACCACATAAAGTGGCACAGGTGTAAGAATTACATCCTTAGACAAATCAATTCATAGGGCTCCGAATGGGGGAAATCATTCATCCTAGCAATCAAGGATGAGATGAATCCTGGTGACTAAGGCCATTGCCCACCTCTGGAGAATGACACCAGCTTTGAGACGGCCCGGAGCCCATAGGGCATTTAGATACCCAGCCTATCTTATAAAAAGGACTCCTTTCAGGAACTATTGATCGTTGAAGACCCAGTTAGGGACATCCAGGTGACTGTGTTAAGTCTGGAGGAAATGGAGAGATGGGAAGGGATAATTTTTGTCTAAATTGCCAGATTACAACACAGCAGAAGCTTCAGGCAGAGTTGATCCCAGGCGGCTGCTACACTGATGGGCTGCAGATGAGCTGTTACATTAACCTTTGACACCACACGCAATGCTCTCTAACCACTTGACCCTAGCAAACTACCTGACTAATCAATAACCAAACTCTGGTCTGCCTGACTATGCTTAATGGACATCAATAGCCCTGAGACTGTGTAGCCTTTAGTTAGCACTAGGTGGATGATCCAAACACATCTTAAAAAGCCTTCAAAGGGTCCCAGATCTTCACATATACACTGGATGAAACTGATTCACCAATCCAATTTTTATATCTTGGAATCTAGTTCCTAGAACAAACAAGCACTCAATATTTGCTCACTAAATATTAGTTGAGTGGCTGATCTGCATTAGTATTCAGAATAGCAATCACCATTATTAAATAGTTACTCATCCTTCCTTTCCTCCTTTCCTCATTTATTCGTTTGAAACATTTATTAAGCAGCAGTTATGTGTCAAGGCTATGTTAGGCACCGGGGAAACCAAGATAATGCAATTGCTCTGTTCCAGGAGCTCACAGTCTACTGAAGAGTCCTGTAGACTTCATGTAGTCAGCATTCCTGATATTCACATCAAAGAGGTATAAAAAATATGTAAGTCATTATCATACCCCAGTCTTCCAGACACCCTGCTCCAGATCAGTCTCCTTAAAATAATGACTCCAACCATTTTATTCTTTGAGTATCACAGAGTTGATCAGACCTAAAATTCTGAGCAACTATTGTTACTGTCAGGAAATAGTAAATGACACAACAACAAAAGGCAGTGTTGGAAAAACAAACTCAGCTGATACAAGTTTACGAGTTGATGTTACAGGGAACTTCACAAGCAGCCGCCAAGATCAAGAATAGGGAAAATAGCCTGGAAATAGGAGGTGGAGCAGTTACTAGAAGGATCCAATCAAATTCTGCCAATAATATCTATCTTGTATAAGGCTGTTCTCCTCATCCTCTAAGTTAGTTTTTTCTGAATATAAATTTATAATATACATTAATTTTAGAAAATTTGAATAGTGTGAAAAAATCAAAAGATAATTCCTACATCCCACCTCTTAGGAGCAAACTCAGCAAATATTTAGTATATTCAGTGTTTTCCTACATGTTTCTTATAGTTTTTTACATAATTAAGATATACTACACATACAATTTTGTAACTGCTTAAAAAATTAAGCTTTATAACAAATACTATTAAAGTGATTCATAAATATTTCAATGGCTACATAAATATGCCATTTGACAACATAACTATTCTCTTAGTAGTATGTTTCCACTATTCTAATTTTTCATTATTCTAAATAACTATGGTCAACATCTCAATACATAAAGCTTTAAAATATTTTGGAATATTATCTTTAAAAAATTTTTTTTCTTTTTAAAAATTTTTAAAAAATTTATTTATTTTGAGAGAGAGAGAGAAAACACGAGTGGGGGAGGGGCAAAAAGAGATGGGGACAGAGGATCCGAAGCAGGCTTTGTGCTGACAGAAGCAGTATATGAGAGTGCTCTTTTGAAAATAGCATTGAATATTTTCATTAAAAATAATTTTTGCTAGGGGTGCCTGGGTAGCTCGTTTGGTTGAGCATCCAACTCTTGATTTCAGCTCAGCTCAGGATCTCACCATTGTGGGATTGAGCCCTGTGTCGGGCTCAGCACTGAGTTTTGAGTCTGCTGGGGATTCTCTCCCCACCCCCACCCCCTGCCCTTCCCCTGCTTTCACGCACTATCTCTCTCTCAAAATAAATAAATAAACATTAAAAAAAACTTTGTTAATAGTTTTGTATTTCTTTGGAAGTTGAACAGAGATAGGTAGGTATTCACCAAAAGTTTGTGCCCACGTTTCCTTACCATTAATGTGTCCTAGGTAGGCAGCAGATATCCAGGCAGGCACTTTACTAATGCTGCATCTGGGTATGGCCAGGTGTTTAACCGTTGCTGATGGAATGTGAATAAAAGAGATGTATGTCATCCAGGCCAGATTTTCTCAAGACGTGTGTGTGCCTTCTCCACTTTTTCTTCCCCCTCTGATAACTGGATAATGAGGCCCTCAGGGATATAACAGAGCCACGATGTAGAAGAAACCTGGATCTGTCAATCATTGTGGGCAGGAAAACCACCTGACAGGGACAGCTAACTTGATTGAACTGCTTTATGAGCAAGAAATGAACTTTTATAATATTGACCCATTAAAATGTCAGCATTGGGGCGCCCAGGTGGCTCAGTTGGTTAGGTGACCGACTTTGGCTCAGGTCATGATCTCGCAGTTTGTGAGTTCGAGCCCCGCGTCAGGCTCTGTGCTGACAGCTCAGAGCCTGGAGCCTGCTTTAAATTCTGTGTCTCCCCCTCTCTCTACCCCTCCCCTGCTCACGCTTTGTGTCTCTCAATAATAAATAAACATTAAAAAAAATTAAAATGTCTGCATTAATTTGTTATGATAGCTAGCATTGTCCTCTCTTATATGGGTATCCACATAAAAGATTATCAGATATAGAAGGCAGCAAGTTCTCCTTTTTATTATTTATTTATTTATTTATTTTTAAATGTTTATTTATTTTGAGTGGGGGAGGCTAGTGGTGGAGGAGCAGAGAGAGAGGGACAGAGAGAATCTGAAGCAGGCTCCGCACTGTCAGCACAGAGCCTGACACAGGGCTTGAACTCACAACATGTGAGATCATGACCTGAGCCGAAACCAAGAGTTGGACACTTAACCAACTGAGCCACACAGGCACCCCTCTTCTTTTTTATTTTTTTTAACTGTAGAAGCCATATATATATATGTAATAATGAACATAATGTTTTACTTAAAAATTAAGAATAAAGGGGTGCCTGGGTGGCTCAGTCAGTTAAGCATCCGATTCTTGATCTCAGCTCAGGTCTTAATTTCGGGGTCACAAGTTCAGGCCCTGTGTTGAGCTCCACACTGGGCATGAAACCTACTTAAAGAAAAAAAGAAGAATAAAATTGATGTTGAGGCACCTCAGTGGCTCATTTGGTTAAGTGTTGGACTCTTGGTTTCCACTCAGGTCATGATCTTACGGTTCATGGATTTGAGCTATGCGTCAGGTTCAGGGCTGAGTGTGGAGCCTGCTTAGGCTTCTTTCTCTCCCTCTCTCTCTGCCTCTCCCCTGCTAGTGCTCTCTCTCTCTCTCAAAATAAGTAAATAAACTTAAAAAAAAATTGAGTAAGAGGGGCGCCTGGGTGGCTCAGTCAAACTTCTGACTTCAGTCCAGGTCATGATGTTGCAATTTGTGGGTTCAGGCCCCGCATCAGGCTCTGTGCTGACAGCCCAGAGCCTGGAGCCTGCTTTGAGTTGTGTCTCCCTCTCTCTGTCCCTCCCCCGCTCGTACTCTCTCTCTCTCTCTCTCTCAAAAGTAAATCAACATTAAAACAATTTTTTTAATAAAAAGGTAAAAAATATTTGAAAAAGAATAAAATTGATGTCTAACACCCATTGCATTTTTGTATACCCATCTATCCACCCATCAGTCTGTTAAAATATCATTTAACAGATATTCACTGGGTGTGAGATACTGTGTAAGATACTGTGAATTGGTCTCTGTAAGTTCCTAGACATATCCACAAAACCCCAAAATGATTTAGCCACTGTATACCACCCTACCTAGAATCAGTGGAAGTTCACCCAAGCAGACTTACCAGGAGCTCTTTCCTCAGGAAGGAAGTGAATTTTCATAATTATTCAGTTCATGCACTTCGGTATAGGTTACATCAGGGTTGGGAAGAGGGTGGCCATTGCACATGAGGGCAGTTTATGGGAAGAGGGTTCCACAGGCCGGAATGAACCAGTAATGTACTGGTTATCAGAGTGGTCCATGGAAGCTTTGAGGCAAGAGAGATAAGAAAGCATCATTAGAGAGGTAGCCAAGACTGTGAGATGTGTGGAAAATTAGATGAGAAGTAGGTCTTGCAGTTGTGTTTCAGGTCCTCAGATATTCAACAGGCAACATAAAAGAAACCTTCTCTGGTCCGTAACAAGGAACACCAGTAAATAAGTCAAGTTTAGAACAATATGTTTATTTTCTTTTCTATTACTTTCTGGTTTTGAGTTTGTATCTTGATAAATTGAGGTCTGCTGTCTTAGTCTGTTCGGGTTGCTATAACAGAATTTTGCCCTTACCCTGCACCCCCCCTCCCCCACCCCAACTTATGTCTTTATCATGTGTCATCAACTCAAAAGTCTAAGTCCAAAGTCTCATCTGAATATCTAAATCAGATATGGGTGACACTCAAGATATGATTGATTCATCTTGAGGCAAATTCCTCTCCAGCTGTGACCTGTGAAGTCAAATGTGTTATGCGCTTCCAAAATACAATTAATTACAGGACAGGAATAGTATAAGCACTCACATTCCAAAAGGGAGAAATAGGAAAGAAAAGGCTTGAGCAAGTCCAAACTTCAAATGTGAAATTGTTATACCTTGAGGTTTGAAAATAATCTTTGACTCGATGTTCAGCCCTATAGGACCTTTGGGTTGGAGGTTCTGCCTTCCAGACACACAGGAGTGTGGAATTTGCCAGGTGGAATTTGAGTCCCCAAAGCTCTGGGTGACCCTGCCTCTATGGTTTGCTTGGCACAGCTTACGTTGTGGTTCTTGTGGATTGGCACTGTGTGCCTGTGGCTCTCTTGTTTGGGACCGCACAGTGGTGACTACCAGTCTGGGGTAATGAGGTAGTATTCACCCTCATGGTTCTGCTGGGCATTGCCCTAGTTTGGGCTCTCTGTGGTGTTTCCACTTCCATTGTGGTTCTTTGCCTGGACCCTGAGGTTCTTGGAGGCATCCTTAGAAATCTAGGAGGAGGCAACCATGTCCCCTAGGCTTTGCTGAGCCCAGCTTATGCTTCACCAGGGCCTGCTGGACCCCAGCCTGGGGTGCAGAGGAATAGGGTGTTGGAGTGGGGGGAAGCAGAGCCTATGCTGTAAGACGGGACCTGGCGGTGGTGGCCCCTTTTTTGAAAATGTTCTGCCCCATTGTACTCTGAGTCTGTACAGGAGGGGCCGTTCTGATGACCTCTAATGCCTTTCCATTGTCTTGGATATTGGTCTTGGCCTAAAAGAATAACAGAAGATAACAGATAACAGAAGTAACAGAAAATATAAATATTAGGTCTTTGACCCTGGTTCCTGCACAGGGCTCCTGAAACCCTTGTAAATTGCTAAGTAATAAGAGCACCATGAGCATTTTTTGTTCTAATGAGGTGACTCTGGGTGGGCTCCTAGATGTGAGCTGATCACCAGAAAGACCAAGCCATGGTTAGAAGCTTGGAACTTTCAGCTGAGCTGGAAAAAGAGTTAATAACTGATCATGCCTAATGTTAAAGAACAGAAATTCAAGTGAGTAAATTTGAATATCTAATTGGCTTTATTAAGTGATTTATGAATCATGGTAGCATCCCTTCTAGCAAGTAGAGGGGAGCTCTGAGGAGTTGAACAAAATGGAAGGTTTTTATGGGAAGTAGGATAGGGCACTAAAGTCATTAATAAAAGAAAAGGAAGGATTGTTCCAAGCAAGATCATCTTTCCTTAGGGGGAAGTCTTATGTAGATTACTTTATATTCCTTAGGGAATTGAGAGGGCCCTGGCGACAGATTGCTTCATTGGTGCTTATCAGAAAATTCCCGACTGACCACTTAAGATTTACATTTCTGGGCGAGGTTGAAACTGCAGTTAGGTTAGGTATTAAGCTCTGGTTTAGTGACATGGCCTGAGTGATGCCATTTTGGGCCTGTGGTTTTATTTTTAACATTATGTAAGGAGACCTCCATAAAATTCTAGTAGTTGGGGCTTCTGAGAGCTTCCAGGTTGGTGAATGCATACATACTGGGAGGGTGGCACACCCCAACTCCACAGGGACAGAAGCTTCTGTACTCAGGACCCTCCCAGACCTCACCCAATTCATCTCTTCGTCTGGCAGTTCTTCTGTATCTTTTATCATATCTTTTAGTAAATAGGTAAATGGTAAATAAGTGTTTCCCTGAGTTCTGTGAGATGTTGTCAAATTAATTGAATCTGAGGAGAGGATTGTGGGAACCTCAGGTTTATAGCCTGTTAGTCAGAAGCAAGGGTGACAGTGGGGACTTGTGATTGACATCTGAAGTGGGGTGGGAACAGTCTTGTGGGAATGAGCCTTTAATCTGTGGGATCATATGCTATCTCTGGGTAGTGTCAGAATTGAGTTAAGTTATAGGACACCCAGCTGGTGTCTAGAGAACTGCTTGGTAGGAGAAATCCCCCCCCCACATTTGGTGTCACAAGTGTTGTGAATGTGGCAGTAGTGTTAGAGTAAGGTAGACACACAGGAAGGAAGACTGGGTGTTTCCCAAACAACTTGTGTTTAGATGGCTGACTAATCTCCCCATTATCTGGAAGAATAGCTCCAAGCCTCTGTGGAGATAGCTGATTCATATTAATCTCTTTATCAAATTTGGCCATGCATTATGTGTTTTCTCCTGAATAGGCTTTTTCCCATTTTTTCCAATATAGATGGGGTGATAATTTTCCAAATCTTTAAGTTCTGCTCCTCTTTTAATTAATAATTCCATTTTTAAGTCATTTCTCTCTTCTTGCATTTTACTATAAAGCAGTCCAAGAAGGATCAGGCCATTCCTTCTATACTTTGCTTAGATATTTCCTTAGCCAAATACCCAATTTTATCATCACTTTCCAGTCTACCTTCCATAAAACATATGAACACAATTCAGCCAAGTCCTTTGCCACTTTATAACAAGGATGGTCTTTGTTCCACTAATATGTTCCTCATTTCCATCTGTAATCTCATCAGAATGGCTTTTCTTTTCCATATTTCTACCAATGTTTGTTCAGGATTATGTAGCTATTCTCTTAAAAGACTGTGGCTTTCTCTTCTTTTCTTTCTGGATTCATACCAGAATCAACCTTAATGGTCTGTTCTTGGCAATGTAGACTTTTTCTAGCATGCACCTCAAAATTCTTCCAGCTTCTACCCAATACTTGGTCCCAAAGCTGCTTCCACATTTTTTATGTGTTTGTTAAGGACATTACACTCTTGTTGTCAATTTCTGTCTTACTCTGTTTGGGCTGCTATAATAAAATATCACAAGTTGATGACTTATTAACAGTGTAAATTAATTTCTTTTAGTTCTGGGGGCTGGGAAGTCCAAGATCAGGGTGCTGATAGATTTGATGCCTGGTGAGAATACACTTCCTCATTGATAGCCATCTCTCATTATAATCTCACATGAGAGAAGAGGCAAGGGAGCTTTCTTATGCCTCTTTTATAAGGGTACTAATTCCTAATCACCATCCAAATACCCCCCTCCCACCTCTAATACCATCACACTGGGCATTTAGATTTGCAACATATGAATTTTAGGAGGACACTGATACTCAGTCTACAGTATCTGCTAGATAAATTGTTTCTGGATAAATGGAAACTTCTTTTCTCATTTAACATTTGGGAAATTTAAGTCATGGAAATAGGTGGTTTTCCTTTTTTAAGGTACACATATTTTCTCACTGCTGCAATAGCTCCTAAATTCCAGGCCTTTCCTTCTGGTAAACTACGGCCATGAAATTGATAAAAATGACTTCAGACACTGTCTGCAAAATAAAGAGGTAAATTCTTTTCCTTCTATCCTTAGGCTTTATTTTCTCTTTCTAAGGGAATATATATTTGTCATAGAGCTGTTTATTCCCAGGGCTCTTAGACTCAAAGCACATTGCCATGGCTATAGCTGCAGTAAAACTGCTTCTTTATATGCTTTTCTGCTTAGATCAGGGAAATT
Source organism: Prionailurus viverrinus (assembly GCF_022837055.1). NCBI lineage: Eukaryota > Metazoa > Chordata > Mammalia > Carnivora > Felidae > Prionailurus > Prionailurus viverrinus. The sequence goes on along the minus strand of NC_062564.1, from coordinate 58,803,093 downwards.
TTGTTGGATTAAATTAGCCACAGGAGGGCTCTATTGCAGTTTCTGGGAAAAAAAAATCTACAGTTGTATTTTTCTGGCACATAATTGTATCTCTGTAGTTTTCAGTGGATCAGACCTATTTATAAAGGTGGAATAAGAAGCCAGGCTATGTAGCCCAGGTGCGTTTAGAATGTTCATTAAAAATTTCAAGGAAATTTCTAGAAAACGAGAGTATACTTCTGTTGGAAATAGCATAAAAATGAAACTTGAAATGATAAACTCTGATTTATTTATTTTATTTTTATCTTGGGCATTTAAAATTCCATCATAATAGTTCATATTTAGGATATGTAATTTATAGGTGTTTGATGCATGAAAAATACACTTGCAGTTATGCATTTTTTTTCCTGTCAACCCAAAAGACTTTTATTATAATCCAGTCTGACAGGCCAGATGTTGCATGTCTTTATTTTCATCTATAACAGTGCTTCCTAACATGTGTCTACAGGACGATAATAGCTATTACAAGAAGAAAAGTATGGGGACTTCCAGGTGAAATAAAACTGAAGGCAATTCCTTACTGCAGAACTTACCAGTACCTCTGAATCTCCTAAGGAGGCATTTCATGTATATTTGCTGCTCTTCTTTAGTGACTGAAAGCAAGGTTTCAAACATTACTATATCAGAAAAAAAAAATGCCTGAAAAGAGAACCCCAAATCTGACACCATACCTAGAGAAATGGGGAGAGCCCCATGGGAAATATAAATTATTCTATGCCTGATGCTTTTGGAATTTCCTCCTGTACCTCAGTCACAGGAAAAGACCTACCAACCCCTATAGGAGTTACAGTATAAGGCCAGACCCAGTAACAATCTAGACACTCCAAGTTTTGAAGTTCTAACTCATTCTGCAGCTATTAATGGCTGCACTTACCATTTCATTTCTTCCCTTAAAATTAAAAAAAAAATGTTTATTTATTTTTGAGAGAGAGAGAGACAGACAGACAGACAGAACAGGAGTGGGAGAGGAGGAGAGAGAGAGGGAGACACAGAATCCAAAATAGGCTCCAGGCTGTGAGCTGTCTGTACAGAGCCCAATGGCGAGCTTGAACTCATGAACCGCAAGATCATGACCTGAGCCGAAGTTTCACATTTAACCAACTGAGCCACCCAGGCGCTGCACCCCCCTCCCCCATTTTTTAATGTTTATTTATTTTTGAGAGAGAGAGAGAGAGAGAGAGAGAGAGAGCAAGTGGGGGATGGGCAGAGAGAGGGAGACGCAGAATCCGAAACACGTTCCAGGCTCTGAGCTATCAGTACAGAGCCCAATGCAGAGCTTGAACTCATGAACCCCAAGATCATAACCTGAGCCAAAGTCGGACGCTTAACCAACTGAGCCACCTAGGCGCATCTCATTTGTTTCTTTTTAATTTGGAAAAAGAAAAAAAGATAGTAGCTAGGTAGTCTAGTAAATGCAAAATCTCAGTGATATGACTATGAGGATTAAAAGTACATTAGGTCTAGGGCGAAAATGGTCATGTAGGAAAGAGTTGAAGGAGCAGCACAATTAATTGTTGTGTTTTGAAGAAAACTCACTAGACCCCCTAATTTCACAAGGATATCACTCTCTATAAGTCAAACATAACGATAGATAATATACACCTAAAAAAAAATAAAAAGACTTTTTTATTGGTTAAATGGCAGCTTATGTCACACTTCCTAAGACCTCACTGAAAACCATAATTGACTGTTTTTCTCTGAGCAGATAAATGAGTTTTTCTTAGTTGTGATAGATCTTTCCTCTAGGTCACCTCACTGTTATTCTCTAGTATTTCCCCTGTCTCACATGTCTCCCTGCTCACACTCTTACCCTCTAAACACACTACAAGATTAAAAAAGCAGCCTGCCCTACTGAAGACTTTTGATTGGCATTTTTATTTATTTGGGTTGTGGAAAAGGAGAGTCATGTCATGAGGATGAGCTGTCCAGACACCTGAATGCAGGACTGTGTAAATAGAAACTCTCCTCATATAGGAGTTGTCAGATCAATTCCTAGGGGCATAAGAAAGAAAGAGGTGAAATAAACACAGGCTTGAATTCATGACAAACTTGTTGTGGTCAGCACTAGGGGAGATGGTAGACACAAATGGGACAAATAGCTGCCAGACATGCTCTTCTGTTAGAGGTTCTTCCTAAAAGCTACTCACATTTGGAGATAATTGAGTCCACTGTTCCACCAAACATTTCTGTCATCTTCCAATACCTCATGCTGAGCTTTTTCCTTCCTGTCAAAATGGGATGTCCTGTTAGCCCATTCTTTGACCACCCTTTACCTTTCCTCACTTTGTTTTCTTATTTGTATTATTCTCCACCTCCACCTCCCATTTTGGAAAGTACTCTCCAAGGTTCTGAAGTAGACAATGTTTGAGTCCCTGATCTTCTCTTCTCAGCTATGGGAACTTGAATGAAATTACTTGATACCACTAGCTTTTAGATTTCTCATATGTAACTACAGATAATAATAGTACTATTTTGTAAGGTTGTTGTAGGGTTTAATAGAAATACGTGCATAAAACACCATATTGAGCTAATTATAATTATATGGCCTTCAAGTTTCAAATTCACATTCTATGTCCTCATGAAGTCTTCTCCAATAATCCATGTTGGAAAAGATAGTTTCCTTTACTAATTTCCTGCAGCATTTACTATTCTCATGACCATAGGGTCATAGTATACACGGTGTTGTGGTCTACTTATTTGTGTTCATGTTTTCTCATCTGAACTAGATGGAAAATTTCTGAATGGCAGAGAGCTGTCTTTTGCAGTATCCTTAGCACAGTGCTCTGTAAATAGAAGACATACCATAAGTTGTAATTAAATCAAAAGACCAAATGGATATTTTATTTTATTTTTATTTATTTTAAAAATTTATTTATTGTTTAATTTACATCCAAGTTAGTTAGCATATGGTGCAACACTGATTTCAGGAGTAGATTCCTTAATGCCCCTTGCCCATTTAGACCATCCCCCCTCCCACAACCTCTCTAGTAACTCTGTTTGTTCTCTATATTTAAGAGTCATTTATGTTTTGTCCCCCTCCCTGTTTTTATATTATTTTTGCTTTCCTTCCTTTATGTTCATCTGTTTAGTATCTTAAATTCCTCATATGAGTGAAGTCCTATGATATTTGTCTTTCTCTGACTGACTAATTGCACTTAGGATAATACCCTCAAGTTCTAGCCACGTAGTTGCAAATGGCAAGATTTCGTTCTTTTTGATTTCAGAATAATACTCTGTTGTATGTATGTATATATATATACCACATCTTCTTTATCCATTCATCCATCGATGGACATTTGGGCTCTTTCCATATTTTGGCTATTGTCAACAGTGCTGCTATAAACATTGGGGTACCTATGCCCCTTCAAAACAGCACACCTGAATCCCTTGGATAAATACCTAGTAGTGCAATTGCTGGGTTATAGGGTACTTCTATTTTTAATTTTTTGAGGAACCTCCATACTGTTTTCCAGAGTGGCTGCACCAGTTTGCATTTCCACCAGCAGTGCAAAAGAGATCCTCTTTATCCTCATCCTCACCAACATCTGTTGTTGCCTGAGTTGTTAATGTTAGCCATTCTGACAGGTGTGAGGTGATATTGTGGTTTTGATTTGTATTTCCCTGAGGATGAGTGATACAGAGCATTTTCTTCATGTGTCATTTGGCCATCTGGATGTCTTCTTTGGAGAAATGTCTATTGATATCTTTTGCCCATTCTTCACTGGATTATTTGTCTTTTGGATGTTGAGTTTGATAAGTTCTTTATAGATTTTGGATACTAACCCTTTATCTGATATGTCATTTGCAAATATCTTCTCCCATTCCATTGGTTGCCTTTTAGTTTTGTTCATGGTTTCCTCCACTGTTCAGAAGCTTTTTATTTTGATGAAGTCCCAATAGTTTATTTTTGTTTTTGTTTCCCTTGCCTCTGGAGACGTGTTCAATAAGAAGTTGCTGCAGCCGAGGTCAAAGAGGTTTTTTCCTGCTCTCTCCTCTAGGATTTTGATGACTTCCTGTCTTACATTTAGGTCTTTCATCCATTTTTGAGTTTATTTTTGTGTATGGTGTAAGAAAGTGGCCAAGATTCATTTTTCTGAATGTCGCTGTCCAGTTTTCTCAGCACCATTTTCTGAAGAGACTGTCTTTATTCCATTGGATATTCTTTCCTGCTTTGTCAAAGATTAGTTAGCCATATGTTTGTGCATCCATTTCTTGGTTCTCTATTCTGTTCCATTGATCTGAGTGTCTGTATTTATGCCAGTACCATACTGTCTTGATGATTACAGCTTTGTAATACATCTGGAAGTCCAGGAGTGTGATGCCTCTGGCTTTGTTTTTGTTTTTTTTCTCTCAAGATTGCTTTGGCTATTTGGGGTCTTTTCTGGTTCCATACAAATTTTAGGATTGTTTGTTCTAGCTCTGTGAAGAATGCTGGTGTTATTTTGATATTGCATATTCATATTGCATTGAATATGTTAATTGCTTTGGGTGGTATCAACATTTTAACAATGTTTGTCCTTCCAATCCAGGAGCATGGAATATTTTTCTATTTCTTTTGTGTATTCTTCAACTTCTTTCATAACCTTTCTATAGTTTTCAGTGTAAAGATTTTTCACCTCTTTGGTTATGTTTATTCCTAGGTATGTCATGGTTTTTGGTGCGATTGTAAATGGAAACAATTTCTTGATTTCTCTTTCTGTTGCTTCATTATTGGTGTATAGGAATGCAACTGATTTCTGTGCATTGATTTTATATCCTGTGACTTTGCTGGATTCCTGGATCAGATATAGTAGTTTTTTTGGTGGAATCTTTTGGGTTTTCTACATAGAGTGTCATGTCACTGCAAAGAGTGAAAGATTGACTTTCTCCTGGCTGATTTGGATGCCTTTTATTCCTTTGTGTTGTCTGATTGCTGAGTCTAAGATTTCTAATACTATGTTGAATAACAGTGGTGAGAATGGACATCCCTGTCATGTTCCTGATCTTAGGGGGTAAGCTCTCAGTTTTTCCCCACTGAGGATGATATTAGCAGTGGGTCTTTCATATATGGCTTTTATGATCTTGAGGTATGATCATTCTACCCCTACTTTCTTGAGGGTTTTTATCAAGAAAGGATGCTGTAGTTTGTCAAATGCTTTCTCTGCGTCTATTGAGAGGATCATGTGGTTCTTGTCCTTTCTTTTATTGATGTGATGTACTATATTGATTATTTTGCAGATATTGAATGAGCTCTGCATCTCAGGTATAAATTCCACTTGGTCGTGGTGAATAATTCTTTTAATGTGTTGTTGGATCTGGTTGGATCTGGCTAGTATCTTGTTGAGGATTTTTGCATCTATGTTCATTAGGGAAATTGGTCTGTAGTTCTCCTTTTTAATGGGGTCTTTGTCTGATTTTGGAATCAAGGTAATGCTGGCTTCATAGAAAGAGTTTGGAAGTTTTCCTTCCATTTCTATTTTTTGGAACAGCTTCAAGAGAATAGGTGTTAACTCTTCCTTAAATGTTTGGTAGAATTCCCCTGGAAAGCCATCTGGCCCTGGACTCTTGTTTTTTGGGAGATTTTTGATTACTAATTCGATTTCTTTACCAGTTATGGGCCTGTTCAATTTTTCTACTCTGTTCAAATTTTCTATTTCTTCCTGTTCAGTTTTGGTAGTTTATATGTTTCTAGGAATTTGTCCATTTCTTCCAGATTGCCCATTTTATTGGTGTATAATTGCTCATAATATTCTCTTATTATTGTTTGTATTTCTGTAATGTTGGTTGTGATCTCCCCTCTTTCACTCTGAATTTTATTTATTTGGGTCCTTTCCTTTTCCTTTTTGAACAAACTGGCTAGGGGTTTATCAATTTTGTTAATTCTTTCAAAGAACCAGCTTCTGGTTTCATTTATCTGTTCTATTGTTGTTTTGGTTTTGATAGCATTGATTTCTGCTCTAATCTTTAATTATTTCCTGTCTTCTGCTGGTTTTGGGTTTTGTTTGCTGTTCTTTTTCTAGATCTTTAAGTGTAAAGTAAGGTTGAGGTATCTGACACCTATCTTCCTTCTTTAGGAAGGCCGGGATTGCTATATACTTTCCTCTCATGACTGCCTTTGCTGCATCCCAGAGGCTTTGGGCTGTGGTGTTATCATTTTCATTGGCTTCCATGTACTTTTTAATTTCCCCTTTAATTTCTTGGTTAGCCCATTCATTCTTTAGTAGGATGGTCTTCAGTCTCCAAGTATTTGTTACCTTTCCATACAACAGCCAGTGTTCATCCCAACAAGTGCCCTCCTCAATGCCCACCACCCACTTTCCCCTCTCCCCCACCCCCCAAAATGGTTTAGTGTTGATCTGGCTACATTTCAGGGATGAGAGATGCAAAAAAATCTTCCATGTTGTTCCACCATCTTGGCCCCTGCCAAATGGATGTTTTAATGAATTGGCTGAATGGATCATGATTTAGGTAGTGAAAAACCAGTTTGGCTGCTCTTAATCCATCACTCACGTGGAAGAATAAAAGTGTTGGAGCAGTAAAAAGGATTTTTGGAGAATTCAGCTCCTGGGGACCCAAAGATATCTAATGAGTGAATGCTTAGGTGTGGTAGTGGGTGTCCAGAAAGGAGAGAGCAGCAACAAGCCCAGCATGCCTTATCCAAGATGCAAGACTGTAACCTTTTAATTAAGATTGAAATTTTAACTTATTGCATCATCCTGTACATATTCATTACTGAATAAAGAATAATTTTTAATGACTTGACATTGCTAGAAGACTTTTTTAATTTGAGAGTGATTAAAAGAGTTTTTATCCAAATGCAAGGGGAAGAGCTTGCCCCAAGAGTGAATTTGAATGGCCATGTAGGAAAACAAAGTTGTTTTCTGATTTTACTCCAGGGGTCCCACTGCTAACGTAATGGTTTTGAGAAGTGGACTTAGTGTCAACCTTGGTTTGTAGAACAGCACCTAGAGGTAGAAGAACTTGCAGAGAAAGGTACAAAAGCTGTCAGAGGGAAGTAGAGGTCATGAAAGGGTGACCTACTCCTTGAAGAAAGGGAAAGAAATGCTGTTGCATGGCCATCAACTCAATTCCATCCAATGGCTTTGATTGATGTAGAGGATGTGGATGGTTACATATATGCGTATCTTTTACTTCTCTCTCTTCACCCCACACTGAGGGATAGATCTCGCTCATCTCCTCCTACAGTCGCCACCTTGAGTCACTGCCCAGCTTTTGCTTCTTGGGCCCTATGGCACAAAGCAGGAGCAAGCACTCTAATTTACCAGACCAATTTATCAGGAAAGTTCTGATTCTCCCAAATCTTGATTAGATTGCTTAAAGAACAAAAAAAGTTTCTATTGAGATGTAATTGTCAGTTGCCATGGTATTCTGTGCAAACACAAGTTCTTTTATTCTGTGGAATGCTTTCAGAGAAGTCATCACACAGTGTCTGTCACAGAATGAATTGCTATTAAAACCAGTTTGTTTATAGGTTACACCTCTAGCTGGCAAGCCCTTGAGATTTTATCATTTATATTAGCCGCACCTGAGATCCATTTGAGACCAGCACTCACAAATTATCACACGTGAAATTGTCAACTCTCAGTTAAGTGTTTATTGGGATGGGCTTGGGGAGGAAAAGATGCATTTTGGGGAACCGGCAAAGATAGGAACTAGGTAAACTTGTTTTCTTTCCATGCCAAGGGATTTGAGTTACAATTACAGGAACAAGGTTTGATTATAGCATCTGAATAAGTGGCCAAAGGTAGTAACTAAGTTGATATGTTTTTTTTCATCTCTTTGACTTCCTTTTTTTTTTTTTTTTGGTTCCTTATTATTGCCTCTCCAGTCCCCACTGGCTCCTATTATTTCCTATTTTAGAGCCTTGGCAGAGTTTGTAATTTCTGGGTAGTGGCCCCTATTCCAGATTTTCTGTCCTTCTATGGTAATTTACCATTGCCAAAAGAACAGCTAGGGAAGATATAAATCCAGCTCAGGCTACTGAAGAGTGTTAATGGCCAAATGCATGACATTTGGGGCTTGAGAGAACTGTTTTTTAATTGTGATGGGAAAAATAAACTTTGGAAGATAGTAGTGTGGCATAGGTCTGTCTCAGCTTGAGCCAGTGCCTATGGCATTAATTCTCACTAGGGATTTGGCTTGGGGGAGAGTGGTATCTGTGGTGAGAGAAAGATAGGAATGCCAAAGACAGCCTGATATTTGTTAAGCAGTAACATTTCAGAGCACAGATTCTATAGACAGAAGGCATGGGGTCAGGTCCCAGTTTTAGCATTTAGTGCTTAATCTTCTATACTCCATTTGCAAAATGTGGGTGTTAGTAGTAAGTCTCTTTCAGGGGTGTTTCGAGTTAAGCTGCATAAAAGACTTCAAGTGGTGCGTGACACATTATGTCCTTTGTAAGTGCCAGCTAATAATATTATTATGTTTCTTTAGTCCTCTGCAGTGGACTCCTTTCTGAGCCAGGTAGGGAGAGGGACTGCAGGAGGGATTCTGGGAGACCCAGGGACTCTGGCAGCACTGTGTTTTTTTCCAATCAAAAAAATGTACCCCAGAGAGGGAAAAAGAACTCTTTGCCTGACACTTTGAGGAACATACCAAACATGATTCTTTTTTTTTTTTTAATGGTATGCCTCACGAATTTGCATGTGATCCTTGCACAGGGGCCCTGCTAATCTTCTCTGTATCATTCCAGTTTTAGTATATGTGCTGCTGAAGCGAGCACCCAAACATGATTTTTGATTCAGTGACAACCCTGGGCTTTAGAACCTTCAGGGTTTCCTTTGGGAACATCAGGAGACAGTACAGCTTTCATGGAGGGACCAACACCAATGTCCTTTTTGGTAAGGCAACCAGTGCTGGTGAGGGCAGTTGAAAGGGAAGAACTGGAGAGGCCTGTTTGTGCACACAGAAGTCAAGCCCTAATGCTCTCAGAGATCCAATAAGGGGCACTTTCAGGTGGCAAAAGTCCTGTATGCAAAAGCTGGCAAAGTCTTGGGAAACTCCAGTTACACAAATAAAAGAGATCTCACCAAATACACTGATTCTCAGGAAGAGTGTCTTGAAGACTTTTACATCTTTGCTTGCTATCTTACCTTTTTTTTTAATTACAAGGAAAAATTGATTAGAAAATTGTCTTCTTTTTAATGGTTCAGGTGAAGTGTCATGTGAAAATAGCATTTTTTTCTATCAAATGTGATCTCTTCATATTTTATCTTTACCTGCTACCTAAACCACATGGTTGTTTCCACAGTATCTGGGATTTAAACATATTATTAGTTCTGCCTATGGGAACTGGAAAACAGGCTGAGAAGGTATTTACTTACTGCCTCTACTCAGGGTTTCGAGCTCATTCTTGTGGATGCTGCCTCAAATTTACCATCCTTGCCCTCCATCTTTAAAATTTTTTTTAATGTTTATTTATTTTTGAAGGAGAGAGAGACAGAGCATGAGCAGAGGAGGGGCAGAGAGAGAGGAAGACCCAGAATCCCAAGCAGGTTCCGGGTTCTGAGCTGTCAGCACAGAGCCAGACGCGGGGCTCAAACTCATGAACTGTGCCTGAGCTGAAGTTAGTTGCTTAACTGACAGAGCCACCCAGGCGCCCCTTGCCCTCCATCTTTAATATTACTCAATTAATAGTGTCATTGGAAATGCTGACACAAATATTGTTAGCAAAGCCACGACAATCATTGGAGCAATGATTGATACCTCTGTGCTTGCTGATGATATAATTTACTTAGCAGGTTTCATCTCAGTGCTAGGTAAACATAAAGCTGGTATGAACATGAGCCTGGGTATGCATCTGTCACGTGTTCCTTGTTGAATGAATGAACTGGCTGTTGGTGCCTGAGGATTGATCTTGTCTTTGCTGTCCTAGTCAGGCAAGATCTGTGATCAGTGTCTTAGAGTTTAGCATGTAATTGCTCTCTAAACAATTGCTTCATACATTCTAGTATTCTCTTTCCAGATAGATGATCATTTCTTGGAAGCAAGAGTCTTTTTACACTTCATAGTTATTTCCACAGTATTTAGCAGAGTCCAGAACATATAAAGGCTTGATAAACATTTAATTGCTTCTGGAAAAAAAAAAAAGGTGCAGCAAAGGAAAAAAAAAAGAGTGCAACCAAGCAAACATTTTCTCCTTTCAGTTCAGGTAGCATTTATATTCCTCTTGCTCGTATGCTATTTCTGCTGTAAGAAGGGATTAGCCTCCTCAATTTCCCTTACTTCTCCACACCTGCCATCAGAATGTGGCTGATGTGGACTTTTTCCACACTAGAGAAGATACTGCTGCCATGTCGATAATATTGAAAGAAGGAGTGAGGATTTATAGGAAAGTTGATTGTAAGAAACACCCTTTGCATTGTGAAACTCAGATCTATTGTGAGTCAGCAGTGATGGTGAAAATACACAGAATGCAATGGCAGTCTAATGGGGCTGAATAACATCAGACTGATGCATAAAATGAACATGTGGTGGAACAGAATGCAGAAATGAGAAACAAGTTTCTACAGATGGATCCTTATTAATTTATACAATAAGTGTACCTCTTTGTGTCCCCATTTCGTTGGAGCAAAGTTTTGCTAACCATGCAAATATTAGACATTTAACTTGCATAATTTCCCTTGTGTATTTTTACATACACTACGTGTTGAAAATGCAATTGAGAATTGGATTTTTCTCACAATTGCTCTCTTTTACTGTTTTGACACAGAAATTATTGTTAATAGGCTTCTCCACGAGGATTATGCCTTTCTTTCCAAATGTTGAACACAATGTTAAATGAAATGAGCAGGCCACGCAATTCCTTAAACACAAAAGCTATTCAGCCCTCCTACTCTTCTACTTCTGTGCAAGTGCTCCCTCTCAATCCTTTTCTTTTTCCTTCTGACTTTTACCAGTTCTGGGCAGGAGATCTAGGCCTGTTGATACCTCTCAACTCCCATCTGGGGGTGTGTTTTAGTTTCTGTCTGCCATAATAAAATACCACAGACTGAGTGACTTAAACAACAGAAATTTATTTTCTCACTGTTTTGGAGGCTGCAAGTCCAAGATCAGGTGCCCACAGTGTTAGTTTCTCCTGAGGCCTCTCTTGTTGGCTTGCATTTGGCTGCCTTCTCACTATTTCCTCATATGGTTGTCCTGCCTGTGTTTTCTGTGTCATGATCTTCTCTTCTTCTTTTTTTTAATGGTTACTTATTTTTTGGGTGCCTGGGTGGTTCAGTCGGTTAAGCGTCTGACTTCGGCTCAGGTCATGATCTCACAGTTTGTGAGTTTGAGCCCCACGTTGGGCTCTGTGCTAACAGCTCAGAGCCTGGAGACTGCTTCAGATTCTGTGTCTCCCTCTCTCTCTCTACCCCTCTCCCATTCATGCTCTGTCTCTCTCTGTCTCAGAAATAAATAAACATTAAAAAAATTATTAATGTTTACTTATTTTTGAGAGAGAGAAAGAGGGGCAGGGGGGAGGGGAGGATCCAAAGGGGGCTCTACACTGACAGCAGAGAGCCTGATTAAGGGGCTCAAACTCATGAACCATGAGATCATGACCTGAGCCAAAGTCAGACACAACCAACTGAGCCACCCAGGCCTCCCATGATCTTCTTTTCTTATAAGGACGCTAGTTATATTGGATTATGGCCCACCATTATGACCTCACTGTAACTTAATTATCTTTTTAGAGGCACTATCTCCAAATACAGTCACAATCTAAGGTACAGGAGTTAGGGCTTCAACATTTGAATTTTTCGGGGACACATTCAGCTCATAACATGGTATTACTTGAAAATGTTGTGCCTGTCTAGTCTTGTTCTATTTAGAATAAAGATACATAAGGTCCGTGCATTATTTTTGAAATATTAGAATTAGATGCCATCTTTCAAATACATAGAAATTATTTTGTTCTCTTAAATGATTAAACTAGTAATTTTCTTTTTTTTTTTTTTTAATTTTTTTTTCAACGTTTTTTATTTATTTTTGGGACAGAGAGAGACAGAGCATAAACGGGGGAGGGGCAGAGAGAGAGGGAGACACAGAATCGGAAACAGGCTCCAGGCTCTGAGCCATCAGCCCAGAGCCCGATGCGGGGCTCGAACCCACGGACCGCGAGATCGTGACCTGGCTGAAGTTGGACGCTTAACTGACTGCACCACCCAGGCGCCCCTAAACTAGTAATTTTCAACGAAGGCAGGACAGCTCCTGGTAGCATTTTAGAAATTTTTGGAAGTTTTTGGTTGTCACAATGATTGAGGGTGCTACTATGTAAGGCATAGCATCTGATTATTTTTGTAGCAGCTGTGTATCAAACTACATTTTAAAAATTACAACTTGCGGCACACCTGGGTGGCTCAGTCGGTTAAGTGTCTGGCTTGTCTCAGGTCATGATCTTGCAGTTGATGAGTTCAAGCCACATGTTGAGCTTTGTGCTGTCGGCCTGGAGCTTGGAGCCTGCTTCAGATTCTGTCTCTCCCTCTCTCTCTGCCCCTCCCTTGCTCTCACTCTGTCTTTCTCTCTCAAAAAGAAATAAACATTAAAAAAAAGACTTTAAAAAATTACAGTTTGCTTTCTTTTTGTTTATATTTTGTCATTGTAAAATAAATTACCATTATATTTTATAATTTATATTATAATTAGGGCATTATATTAATTTGTAGGTAAGTTACCTATGAATTTTATATCAATATCATAATGGTGGTATTATAAAATATTTGTTTTAAAAAAGAGGTGTTGGATGGGGTGCCTGGGTGGCTTAGTGGGTTGACCATCAGACTTCGGCTCAGGTCATGATCTCACAGTTTGTGAGATCGAGCCCCATGTTGGGCTTTGCACTTATAGAGTGGAGCCTGCTTGGGATTCTCTTTCTCTCTCTCTCTCTTGCTTGCTCTCTCTCTCTCTCTCTCTCTCTCTCTCTCTCTGTCACTCTCCTGCTCTCTCCCTGTCTCTCAAAAATAAATAAACATTAAAAAAATTTTAAAAAAGAGGTGTTGGGTTTGATAGGGTTGAGAGTCTCTAACTAGATGTTAACTTTCTTAAGGGCAGGGATATCTCTTACTCATTTTTGTTTCCAAAATTCTAAACCATCTATGGTACACAGAAAGTGTTCAATATATAGCTGTTAACTAAGTGAATGCTTTATTCAGATATTCTTTTATTGTTACCATTGTGGAAATGTTGAAAAAGGAGACATTTTAATATCTATCACAATTAATGTTTTCACTGATTTTTGAATACCTCTGGGTAATTTACTCTTCATTAATAAATGAGAATAAAAGGCACATGGGATTGGTCATAGTGGTAGAAGGGGAGGCAGAAACTTACATGTCTTAGTGGCCAGAGGACAAGAAGATTTCCAGAAGGAGGGCAGTATTATATAACTCAATTCATTGTTTTTGTGGAGATTAATTTATAGACTGAGAATTGCCTTGGTTTGCAATCAAATGAAGTTGATTTTGAATGTTTCCCTAAGTGGAACTTCTTGTAATCCCCATCCTTTGAATTCTCCAAAGAAAGGAAAGAGGAAAGATGATTAGGAGTCAGGCTTAAGAACCTCCTATTCCTTACTCCTTAGTAAGAAAACAAGCAAACAAATAAAAAAAACCCACCAGTTTCGTAATTCCAGTGTCACAGTTGTGTTCCCTGGTTAGTCGACTTTGAGTTAGCAGGTAGAAAGTTGATCAGGGAGTACTCTCAAGATTTACACCTGTAGATGAGAAGGAAGGGTAGCAGGATTGTGCAAAGGAAGAAGCTGAACTGTAATGGAATCTTGACAAAAGTCTCAGTTGACCCCGGAGGGAGCACTGAAACCAAAGCTGTTTTGTTTTTTATTTTTTTTTAAATTTTTAAATTTTTAAATTTTTTACTTTTTATTTATTTTTGTTTTGAAATTTATTGTCAAATTGGTTTCCATACAACACCCAGTGCTCATCCCAAAAGATGCCCTCCTCAATACCCATCACCCACCCTCCCTCCCACCCCCCATCAGCCCTCAGTTTTTTCTCAGTTTTTAAGAGTCTCTTATGCTTTGGCTCTCTCCCACTCTAACCTCTTTTTTTTTTTTCTGTTTATTTTGTTTTTTATATTTATTTATTTATTTGAAATTTATTGAACCAAAGCTGTTTTGAATTTTTCTAGATTTCAGGGGTAGAGGTTGGACTTTTATTATTTTTTTTTATTTTTAGTTTTTTAAATAATTTTTTTTTCAACGTTTTTATTTATTTTTTTTGGGACAGAGAGAGACAGAGCATGAACGGGGGAGGGGCAGAGAGAGAGGGAGACACAGAATCGGAAACAGGCTCCAGGCTCTGAGCCATCAGCCCAGAGCCTGACGCGGGGCTCGAACTCACGGACCGCGAGATCGTGACCTGGCTGAAGTCGGACGCTTAACCGACTGCGCCACCCAGGCGCCCCTATTTTTAGTTTTTTAACATTTATTTATTTTTGAGAGAGAGACAGAGACAGAGTGCGAGCAGGGAGGGGTAGAGAGAGAGGGAGACAGAATCCAAAGCAGGCTCCAGGCTCTGAGGTGTCAGGACAGAGCCTGATGTGGGGCTTGAACCCACAAGCTGTGAGATCGTGACCTAAGCTGAAGTCAGATGCTTAACTGACTGAGCCACCCAGGTGCCCCGAGGTTGCACTTTTAGATGCCATACTGACTGGTCACTGGGAGCAGGCTGCCTCAGGAAGAGAGTATGACCTTGAGTGAGCTGACTTTTCTCAGTTGAGAGTGATCTGCAGAGAGGGACTCAAATGAGATCGGTGAGCCGCCAGCCCTCCCAGCAGTCGGGGGCCTGGGGACTGCAGTCCTGAAGGGGCATCAGGCAGGCTCATCACAGTGTCCACTTCACCTCAGATCTGCTTTCCCAGAATTCTGCTTAAAACTGGCAAGTGCACAAGAGATTCAAGCTTGCAATGTTCAATGTTATAAGTAAAATGGGGTCGTGATATAGTTAGTCTCTCTCTGACTTGTGAAATCTTCCTATCTTCTCTTTGAGGATTTATGGTGTTGGTCTGTCTTTCTTTCTTTCTTTCTTTCTTTCTTTCTTTCTTTCTTTCTTTCTTTCCTTCCTTCCTTCTTTCCTTTGTCCATCTCTTTCTTTCTTTCTTTCTTTCTTTCTTTCTTTCTTTCTTTCTTTCTTTCCTTCCTTCCTTCCTTCCTTCCTTTGTCCATCTCTTTCTTTCTTTCTTTCTTTCTTTCTTTCTTTCTTTCTTTCTTTCTTTCTCTCTTCAAGACCAATATGAAGAATGAGACATATACTAACATCTAAAAATGGTCAGTTTAATGCCCCATCTAAAGCAGATGGAAGAACATTTCTTTCCTCTCCTAACAAAGGTAATTTTTCTTCTTTATAGAATTGAGGTGATAACGATGTATGATTCAGTGTGGGAATTGTCAGGACAATGAAACAATTTTGCTTAAACACTTTCCTCCAATCTGAGTTTGAAATGAATTACCAAGTTAAGCCACCAAACTGCATACTCAACTCCTTGTTCTCTTCATATTTTGTTTTCTGTTTCAACCGGAAGTTTTATTTTCTCCCCTCTTCTTGTCAGATACTGTTAGGGATATCCTCATGTAATGTCCTTAGATGATCTCCCACATTCAAATATGTTTTCCTCAGCTGAAAGACTTAGGCTCCTCATTCAAACTAATTCCAGCTCTCAGACAATTTAGAAGGCTGGTGTTTGTTTTCCTGGCTAGAAGCTTTCTGCTTTGGGGCCAGAAAATCTATTTTGATTTCAATCCCAGCAGCTGAACAATTTGTGATACAATGGGCATAAAATAAGCAGGAAATTCAAAGTAATATTTTTCATGGTTTCATTTGGCATAGGGGGCTTTCATTCTCTCTTCACACTAAGCATTTCTATCTATACAGAAAAACATATGAATTCTCTTTTCACTTCCCTTCATTTGTAGACCACAATTATGGTCTACAGATTATGTTATATTGAAGATAATGTTCAAAAAGACATGTCCCATTTGTGTCCTGCTCAGGGCTTAAGCTGTTTCTTGAACATCCAATGTGCTAAACATAAATGTCTTTATTGGTTAGTTGTCTCTTTCTATTCAAACCTTAGGCTTTGGTTTTTCCATGTCAGTTCTCTTGGTGTGACTTTGGAAGGCAGACAACCTTAGGGTCGTAAAATGACAGAAAATAGGACCTGGCAGGGCACCCAGCAGCTTCAGAGAGAGGAGGTGGCGGAAGCTGCAGATAGGTATTTTTCTGTTTGGCTGTTTCTCTGACTCTTTAATTCAGCAGCATTTGTGAGATTCACCCAGAGTTTTGCATATAGGTGTAGATTTTTCACTGTCTTTGCCATGTTGGGGGTTGTTTTTAAGCCTTCTTTTCCCCTACCTCTAGCTTCTGTTTCATTAGCAAATGCTGGTCAATGTAATCTTCCAGTATATTTCTAAAATCTTTCTCCCTCCAGCCATCTCCTCAGACCCCACCCAGGCTCTAGCCAACAGTACTTGCTGGACTGCGACAGCTGTATTTTGATGAGTATCCTCACTTCCTCTCTTGCTTCCCTCCAATCCTGTCTACACATGCAGCCAGTAGGACCCCCCCCCCCCAAAAAAAAGCAGATTGTAGTGTGTCATGTTAGTCATGGACTTGAAACTTGAAACATTTCATGGATTCCCAGTGTGTATCCCAGTGGGGATAACGCTCAAAGCCCGTAGGTATGTAGTCTGCGAGGCCCTGCAGGACTGGCTTCTGCCTAATACTGCCCCTCTACCCTCTCCTGCCACTTTCTCCAGCCCCATTATGTGTGTCCAGTTCCTCAAAAGTAAAACACTTCCCTGTTCTCAACTTTGATGTATGCTATTTGGGGCGGAGGGGGGGATGTTATCTTTTCCTACTTGAAATAGTTTCCCACCCTTCCTTAATCTGGCCAGTTTCTACTCAGTCATTTCTCAGAGAGGCTGCCTTCCCTGATGTACCTGGTTCCATTAAGTCTCCTTGTCATTTTCACTGACAGTAGTTGCCACATCCGACATATTACCGTATGATTGCTTAACGCTTCTCTTCCCAACGAGGCTGTGGGCATTTATGGGGGCAAGTCTGTTTTGGTTTTGTATCTGCAGTGTCTAGCACAGTGCCCAGTACGTAATGGCAGCCCCCAAATATTTTTGGAATGAACAACTAGTTAAAATGAAGTTTCAGGGAGTATGACAAAGTTTACCAGAAAATGTATGAAGAGGGACTTTTCATTCACACCCTTTGATCTGAGACTTCTTTATCTGAAAATAGATAAATTTGGTATCGGGATTTCTGAGCACATTGTACCACAACAAGTCAATGTAGGCAACCATTTGCTTAATGAGCTGCTTGGCCAAAGCTCAACCTTTCATTTTAGAGAAATATAGCCCTTAAATTAGAAGCAGCATGAACACTAAGCCAGAGTTCCAGTCTGAAACTTTCAAGCTGACTACATCCATATGAATCACATCTGTAGGCAACAACACTCATCCCAGCCCCCTGTTTATGCTCTCCTTCTCCACCACTATAGCAGATAGACAATATATAATTTAGTAAGTAAATGTGCAGCGAATAAAATGACAGGTTAAGAAGCTGACCAAACTCTGGATTGCCGATGGCTTCTTAGGCCACAAGAGGGAGGTGTTTAAATTCTTGTTAAACACGAACAATTGAAAGAAGGGATTTGGCAATCACGAGGTTGGCCAGATGGACACCTATTTATATGATATTGACTCTGGAATTCCACTTATTTTTAAACTATAAAAATTTCAATTCTTTTTATCTGCAATGTAATTTGCATTTTAAATGGTGTTGTTAAAGGCAGAGAATTGTTTTTACTTTAAAATCTAAGTTTAATTTAACTAGTGTGGAAAGTATAAGTATTCAACTAAGTGACCAAGAGATGAAAATACCTTTCAAATTAATCTTATTTTCTAAATACTTAATAAACAGCCTTAGGAAGGAAATAAGCTTTTCTTTAAAAAGTTGTGGTTTCTTTCAGGAATTAGTCTAGAGTCTATTTAAATATGTAAATATCTGTGCAAATTATCAGATTTTTAAAGAAAGTTTTTTTATGTTTGTTTATTTTTGAGAGAGCGAGACAGAGAATGAGCAGGGGAGGGGCCGAGAGAGAAGCAATCTCCAGGTTTTGAGCTGTCAGGGGCTTAAACTCATGGTGAGATAATGACCTGAGCCCAAGTCAGATGCTTAATTGACTGAGCCACTCAGGTGCCCCAGTCATCACATTTTTAAAAGAAATGTACAAATTGTGGCTTGAGAACTTATTTCTTAGGAACACTAGAGTCTAATTATAGACATATTTACATACCATGGATTCAATTATACGGTAGCTATAGACGTGCCAACATCCTGTTCACCCAGAGAATGCAATTGAACTGCCAAAAGGGACAGGACCCATGGGCAGAAGTATCTTTTTCTAGTGAGAAGCTAGTCAGGGGGCCATACGTGCATTGTTTGGCATCAAATGATGAATCGTAATAGTAACACCACCAATAACATTCACTGGGTGTTTATATAGGCTGCTGGGCACTCTGCTGTAGCCTAGTTCATTAATTCCTCACAACCTTGTGAAGTAGCCACTAATACTATTTTTATTTTAGAAATGAGAAAACTTGAGGCTTAGAGAAACAGTGACATCACAAAGCTATTGAGTGGAGGAGCCATGACCTGAATCCCCTTCCAGGGTTAGTTTCCCTAAATGAATTCTACTCAGTTGGCAAATCTGACTGTGGGTCAAATCATTGGTCCTTTGGATAGAATGCTTCTCACCCCATAATGGGTTAAACCTGAAAGTCATTACCCTTATTTTGAACACCAAGATTCTGCCAAGATTCTCTTCTTCCCCTAAAATGTTTTGTCCTAGGACGGGAGAGGAAAGCTTTTATAGTTGTATAAAGGACAGCTCTATCTGCAATGATTGTCAGTAAATAGAAAATGTGTTGAAGATGCTGGTTTTCTGCTGATTCACCCATGTGATGCCAAGCTACGTGGAAACACAAACTTACCTGAATCATGAAGAACACACACCATTTAATGCTAAAAGAGAAGTCATCAAAAATACTCTAAGCACATGACTTTTTAAAAAAATTCCTATATTTTCCTGTAGTTGTCTAGAGCCTGAGTGTGTGTTTTGAGTAAATATTCAAGCATGTCTATTAGCAGAAATCTAAATATCATCTTTCTAGCTCAAGGTGGGGCTGTGGCTCATAAAGTACAGGGGGAGTAGGAAGGTCTGAATCCTTTCGTTAATGATTGTCTGTCATCTGCCTGCATTTTCTCTTTACTCCTACTCTCAACCCTATTCCTAGCTGGGCTCTTTAAACACTTGAAAAGTACTGCTGATTTTTCTTATAAGAGTATGAGAAAATGGCATTCCTGAATATAAAAATAAATGACCCATTCTCATTCCTTAATTTTTTGGTAATGTCTCCTTAGGTCTCTATTTAAGTTTTCCTTAAGAACTAGGCACAGAATTTGAATGAGGTTTTAAGAAGGTCTGAAAATCATAGTGCCTAAAGATCTCTGTATTTTCTATTGTTAATATAGGGTCAAGCTTGCTTGCTTTTTAATTTCAGTGGTTGACCAAAATTCGGCACCAGGACTGAGACTGGGACATAATTTAGACCTCAGAAACATGTGCTCAAATATGGTAGCAGATATGAGAAAGCTCTCTGGAAACAGGCTGAGGGTCACATTTTAGGCATCTATTCCCCACAGGATTGCCAGTTTTAAAAACAGGCTGGTCAATTAAATTTGAATTTCGGATATGCAATGAATAGTTTTTTTTTTAGTATAAGTATGTCCCAAGTACTACATGGAAGATATTTTTGTTCAAAATTATTCATTATTTAGGGGCGCCTGGGCGGCTCAGTCAGTTAAGTGTCTGACTTGATTTTGGCTCAGGTCAGTCTGTGGATCTCACAGTCTGTGGGTTTGAGCCTTGTGTTGGGCTCTGTGCTGACAGTGTGGAGCCTGGTTGGGATTCTCTGTCTTCCTCCCTCACTGCAATCTCTCTCTCTCAAAATAAAGAAATAAACTTAAAAAATTATTCATTATCTTAAATTCATATTTAACTGTGCGTCTTATATTTTTATTTGCCAAATCTGGCAGTTCTGCTTTTCCTCTCCCTGCTGCAATAATTAGTGGAGCTTAGTGGTTCAGAGCATAGGCCTTGGAACCAGAGTGCTGGGATGACTTGCTAGCTGTGTGACCTTCAGCAGATTACTTAGCTTCTCTGTGCTGAGTTTTTCTTATCTGTGAAATGGGGATAAGAATAGAATGCCTCCCCTCCCCCACCTCAGAGTTCTGTCAGCAGCATTTGGCACAGAGCACAACTTCCTTTACCAAAATAGTTACACTTCTTTTATGAAGGTTTCTATGTCATCAGAACTCTTTCATTCACCTATTTTAAAGGATTGTAGATGATTGAAGATACAGCATTTTGTCCTATAACTGCCGAGGAGAGGTCTTTGAAAGGTCCTCAGAAAGAGGGGGTGGGAATGTTTATCTTTCTTCTTAATCCTCTGATCACATACACTCTTGGTTGAGCTTATAAATTTATTCAAAGATCCTGAGCCTAGAGAAAGTGAGTGACTTGGTCAAGGTCAAGCCTCAGCGGTATATCAAAATGAAGGACCTATTCCTTGGGTAGGTGGGGCTTGAAAGCTGGAGGTAAGGATGTATGTGATGTATGGAGGTAAGAAGCCTTTTGTCATCTGTGTGCATGTGGTTGCACCACTCTCTAGGAGGCCAGACGCTCTCACTTACCCACAGGTAATGGCAGGGAAGGCATAAAGAACTCCCTCACTGGGGTGTGAGTATGGCAGCAGGCCCAACAGCCCCCCAGAGGCACCTGCAGGAGTTAATGAATCTTCCCAAGAGTTCTTGTTCACCCCCAGGGGAGAGATTTGAGTGCCAGGGAGAATAGTTATTCATGTAGAGCCCCAAATATGTCAGAGGGACTGTTGAATATAAATTCAAGGTCTAATAATTTTTATTGTCTATTAATAGCTGATATATTGAAGGTTTGTGAACACTGAATATTGAGAGCTATGTGTCTCCAATATTGATGAGGCTTTCATGCTGTCATCAGTTTTCAACTTGGAAATCATTGAAAACAGGACAACAAGAAATAGAACTTTTCTTTCCATCCTATTATTTACACTAAAGATTGCTCTGTGGGGCCATCAGAATAGCATGCTACAATTCTATTTCAAGCAAAGCCTAGAAAAGAGAAAAGAAAGCTCAGCCTATTCTTTGGGCTTAGCTTTGTCCAGAGAGGAAGAGGAGGATGAAGACCAAGGCCAGATGTGAAAGTCTGTCTGCCCCTTAGACATGGAAGAGTCTAGAACCAAGGCTAGAACCAGAAGATATTAGAAGTGGAGTGAGGCAGATCTGTAATATTCTACCACCACCTGTCAGCTCACAGGCAAGGAAACCCAAGCCCAGGACAGTCTGGAGACTTCCACAAGGTCATATATCTGACTAGTGGAAACTTATTCTCTTCTTTCTCTGGTTGTTGTTGATTTGTGACTGTGGCTACTCTCCACAAATGCCAAGCGATATTCGCTGAGCACTTTGAACCTGCTAGAGGAGAGAAGCTGGAGGAAGGATGCAGCACCCTCACAGGGCTGCGTGTACCTTCAGAAAATGGGGAAATGGGTGGGATTGTCTTAGAGTCCGGGTGGTTTTTACATCCAATTTATCTCTTCTATGAAGTGTGCATGAGTGGGTGATGGGCATAGTAGGAGGAAGTTGGGACAGGGGGAGTTTCAGTGGACACCATACAAGAGAACAAACTGGTGGTTATCAGAGAGCAGGTGGGTAGGGGATGGGTTAAAATAGGTGATGGGGATTAAGGAGGGCACTTGTGATGAACACGGGGTGTTGTATGGAAGTGTTGAATCCCTATATTGTACACCTGAAACTAATATTACACTGAATGTTAACTAACCGGAATTTAAATACAAACAAAAAAAAGAAGAAGCCTAAGATGGTATTCTTGCCCATGCAGTCTTTATAACTGCTTGAGGGAGGCAGAACAATCACACATGGAACCATGAGAGGGTGATGACTCACTGTGTTACAGGCAACCAACTCTTAAGTGATGTTTAGAAGCTAAAATGTAGCCCATTTTCTGATCCTCAGGTGAAACAGCTTCTGTGAGTCACTCCAGTGAGGAGAGCTGTTTTGTCTCAGTAAAATGGCATGATGTGGCTTGTAAGGAGACTAGGAATCTTAAATACACAGGACTCCTATTTAACTGTAGTCCACAAATTTTTATAAGCTTAAAAATTTTGTTTGTAAATTGCTTTCCTACAGTTATATGAGGAATATGCTGTAAAATATTTTTCCAGTGGAATTATCATCATGCTTACCATTTTTTCTTTTTCATTTTTTTTCTTTTTCAATCAATTTTTAGATGTCTACTCTTTCCTCTCTTGTGTCTTCTAGGGCCAGACATTTGTTTGTAATAGGATCCTTTAGTATCACTTAAATGCTAGTTGAAGATCCTGTGCTGGATGCTGAAAGTTTTACAAAGATGAGAAAGACATGCCTTTCCCTGACGGCACAAGATGCCATGGGGGAGGAGAGGGCAGCAGAGAGGAAGGAAGAAGGAGGGGATAAGACAGGTACATAGATTCCTTTACGTCAAGGCAGGGCGTCAATAATGCCATAAGAAAGGTATCCAAATACGCCATGTGAACCAGAGATTAAATCCACTTTGGGGCAACCTCAAGATAGAAAGAGAGGAATTGGGAAAGACTGTGTGTCAAAGGTGGCATTTGAAGAATAAGTAAGCACAATGTTGCGAAGTGATGAGTGGATTAGGAGTGAATGAATAGCCCAGTCTGGCTGGAAAGTGGGTTATTTGAGGGGGTTGGTGGAGATAAGACTGAAAAAATGCTCTGAGAGTATTTTGGTTGAGGAGGCGTTTGGACTTAAGCTGATAGGCAACAGCAAAGCCTTGAAAATCCCTGAGTAAAGGAGTGATATGCAGTAAATTAACTACCACTGCTTTTCTGCTTAATGCTTTTATTAGAAGTAAACAAATGTCAAACAAGCTAGCTGATATGGAGATCTTACGTAAAGAAAGGCTAAGTTGTGTTGTAGAACTAACTGTATCTCTTATACTTTCTACAGGTTTGTAACTTTATATATAAATGTTCATATTAATGGCATGAGGGCTATAAAGTACTATTTATGAATCATTGAAGGAAGATGCGGCAAGGTAGATGAATCAAGGAATTGTGCTAAGTGAAAGATGTCAGATTCAAAAGATTATACACTGCATTAATCCATTTATATGACATTCCTTTTTTAAAGTCTATTTATTTATTTTGAGAGAGAGAAAGCAGGAGTGGGGAAGGGGAAGGGTGTGTGTGTGTGTGTGTGTGTGTGTGTGTGTGTGTGTGTGTGTGAGAGAGAGAGAGAGAGAGAGAGAGAGAGAGAATCCCAAGCAGGCTGTCAGCACAGAGCCTGATGTGGGGCTCAATCTCATGAACCATAAGATCATGACCTGAGCCAAAATCAAGAATCAGATGCTTAATCTACTGAACCACCCAGGTACCCCCATTCATAATGACATTCTGAAAAAGTCAAGACTATAGAGATGTAGAACAGATCAGTGGTTACCAGGAGTTAAAGGTGGGCAGAGGGTATGAGATCATGACCTGAACCAAAGTCAGCCGCCCAACTGACTGAGCCACCCAGGTGCCCCATGTTAATTCATATTTAATTAATGAGAATATTAATTATCTAACTATGGTTGTAAGAAAAAACTTACTACATATTCTCAAACACTCAGGAATTTTATTAGAGATCACATTAGCCCCCTTATGTAAATAGATGACACTCATGAATAGCATATTAATTGTTTTTACAGTGATTGCTCTTGAACTCTTGCATTTTGATATTTTTAACACATTCTTCTTCCAATCTTATTTATGTTAGAAATTTGCTTAATAAACTTTTTCATTATAATCATATTAAATATAAGCCTCAGATCAGATTGGATCTCACAGAGTTTGATTTAGTGGTATTCAAATTAGTGAAGTGTGGTTTTGAAATCTGGTTGTTATAAGTACTTTTCTATCACTAGGGAATCTCAATGATAGTTGACCATTTTTTCAAGGTATAATGACTACAGCATGTAATTGAAATCAAAATTTCAAGTCACATTATCAGTGTGCTGAGGATGGAAAGTAAAGGGCTTTGTTGTTTATTATAGACCAGGATAAAAAGACTGACCTATTATAGTTTAGAAGTTCCAAAATGATTTCATTCTGTTTCCTTTGAAACTTCTTCCTAGTTACTCTAACTCACTGTTTTTGACTAAAATAGTGGTTGATGACTCTTTTAAAATAACACATTGCCTTTTGACTTAAACCTGCATTTACTTTGTAGAATCATAGGTTTTAGAACCTGAAATCTGAGGTGCTGTGCTTTCAAGTCCATCATGATTACAGTTTGCATGTTAATAGGGGTGGTACTCCCAGTCAGACAGGGGCCCCCAACCAAATCTAACTTCTTTGAGGGGCAAAGGGTGGTAGCCACAAAACACATAACGTCCCATGGCCTGGGATGGAATGACCAGTTTGGATGTCCATTGATGTTTTCACTTTTGTTCTCGTGAACGACTGTCACTGTTATAAAGGGCAAATATATGTTAGAGCTATTTTAAAATTAGTAAAATTAGGTTGTGGAGATTTTAAGGTCCTTATAATGTTCCAGGACACTGTCTTCATCAGACATAATTTGAACACCTTCATTTGTAAGCTTGGTTTTCTATGTCATAGTTTCTATGTCTGCCCCATTGTCATTGGGAAAAACCCTGCTTGAGCCTTCATTGTATTCTGACTGCCCCAGCCTCCCACCCTGTGTTCATTCCTTCATTTACAAGCTGCAGAGCTCACTGAAAAAACATGTGTATTTAAAACTCTCCAATGGATTCTTACTGTTTTCAGGATAAAATCCAAAATCCTCAACAGGACTCAGAAGGCTGGAATGATCTGGCCCTTGGCTGCTCTAACAGGTGCATTCTTACTGCTTTAATTCTTCACTGCGTTAGTTCTTCCTTCTGCAGAGCGTTGGCACAAGTTGCCTCCATCTGGAACGTGCTTTCTAGACTGCTCTTTATATCCTTGATTGAGTGTGGCTTCCCAAAGGCAACCTCCCTGAACTCCCAGGCTGAGTCAGTTTCCTTTGGTATTAGTATCTTTTATTTCTCCTTATCAGCACCTGTCAAAATTGCAATTGAGCAATTGTGAAATTATTTGTTGATTGTCTTCCCTGATAGAATTAGCCCCACACTCCTAGGGAACATTTCTGTCTTGTGTACTGGTGTTTCTCCAGAGCCCAATCAAGTGCCTTGCTTATAATGTTTGTGCAATGAATATTTGTTGAGCAAATAACTGAAAAACCAAGGCACCTGTAACTTTAAGTAAAATTAATTTTTTTTAAGTTGGTGCTATTGAATGAGTCTGGTGATTAAATGAGAAGTGGCACAAGTTGATTTCAGCCTGTATGTCTGTGGGTCTCAAATATATTGTGTACATGCATCACCTGGGAACTTTTATAGACATGTAGCTTCTTAGACACCATTCTCAGAAACACCAATTTCTATATTTGGTACAGTGGCTAGGAGTCTGCGTGTGTAATGAGAATCCTGGGTGATTTTGATGCAGGTGTTTGAGAACCACTCTTTGAGAAGCACTGCTGTGAGGCAATGCTTTTCACATAAAACCAGCCCAAGGGTTTGGATATGGTGATCAAATCCACTATGGCCGCCTTAGAAACAGGTTTGCAATCTTAAAGAAAATTTAAAAATAAACCTCTTATAATTGAGCAGTAATTAAGAAGTGGAATAATTGAAAGTCATTCATCATAAAGTTGGGTTAGAATGCTGAATCTAAGTAATGAATCAAAGGGCCTGCTACTGTTAAAATTAGTAAACCAATGCATGTTGATATATGTAATAAATATGTAAATCATTTATGATGACAAAATACTAATCTTTCCAAATTGATCCTTTACAGAAAACCCAAGTCTTTCTCCCACTTGCCCATAACAGCATGGGCAGCAGGGATACATAGTTCTCCTTGACAACTATCAGTCCACTGTCTCTACTCTCATCTCTGGCACATACACCAGTGTGTGTGTTTTAGGCAGGGTGGTGATGGTTTTATACATCTTCTAGTATTATCACCCATTTCCACGCCGGGTGATGGTGATTCAAGTATCAATGGCAAGAGAAAAAAATCCAGAGGAAAAGATTATGGTTTTTACTCTTTATTTAAGGTTGTTCCACCTAGGGCAAATACCAGGGCTGATTGGATCTTCTGGGCTTTTGTTTTAAAGGGATAATGGAAGAGGAATAATACGAAGGGTACAATTAAAGGAACATGCTGCTTCTGATGGGTCTGTTTCTTCATTACATGTTTTGTTAGAGGTCCCATAAATACATGGTCTCTCATGTGTTTTCAAGGACTTTTTTTTTTTTTTTTTTTTTTTTTTTTAAATTTTTTTTTTTCGACATTTATTTATTTTTGGGACAGAGAGAGACAGAGCATGAACGGGGGAGGGGCAGAGAGAGAGGGAGACACAGAATCAGAAACAGGCTCCAGGCTCTGAGCCATCATCAGCCCAGAGCCCGACGCGGGGCTCGAACTCCCGGACCGCGAGATCGTGACCTGGCTGAAGTCGGACGCTTAACCGACTGCGCCACCCAGGTGCCCCTCAAGGACTTTTAACATGGTAACTATCTGGGCAAATTACCATCCTATTTAAATTAAGCATCCTTAAATAGATCAATTCACTGTCTCCAAGCTAAATTCCATGTAACAATTATCGCCTGAGAGATTTCATGAGAGCTCCCAGGTTTGTCAGTGCTTTGTACTAATGATCTGATTCCAGGACTCGGCATCCAATTTGTATCACATAGCCTGCTGGTTGCAGTTTGAGTTAAAAGAAGAAAGATGACATCAAAGGTCGTGTTTGAACCGTCACTGTGAATATCTCTGTTCTACGATGCATTTGTATTTAAGCGTTTGGATCCTGAGATAACACATTTGTTGAGAAAACCATTGTTTCTTCTTGGACTTCTCTATCAATGCCTCTCTAAAACAGTAATTGTGTGTGTGTGTGTGTGTGTGTGTGTGTGTGTGTGTGTGTGTGTGTGAGAGAGAGAGAGAGAGAGAGAGAGAGAATATAGTGAAATAGCCTTTATATTTCATTAAGTCTTTTCAATGAGATGATCTCTTTCATTTAGTTGGAGGCCTGCCTCTGAAATGAAGATGTCATTGGACATGATTCATCATTATCCTTAAATTTATCCATAATAATCTTTCAGTTAGCTGGTGTTTTCAGACTATTCAATGTCATGGGGTGCCTGGATGGCTCAGTTGGTTAAGCGTCCAATTTTGGCTCTGATCATGATCTCACAGTTCGTGATTTCAGGCCCTGCATCGGGCTCTGCTCACAGCTCGGAGCCTGGAGCCTGCTTCAGATTCTGTGTCTCCCTCTTTCTCTGCCCCTCCCTTGCTCTCCCTCTCTCTCTTAAAAATAAATAAACATTAAAAAAAGAAAAGTCATTGGAGGGACAATATGGCAGGATCTGGTGTTCAGCTAGGAAAGATACAACCCTGGGAAAGTAAATTTCCCATGTACTTTTCTATTCAAACTAACCTCTTTAATCTTCGAGGGGCATGGCCACCCTGCTGGAATCCTAAGCCCTTTCTATTTGATAGAGATCAAAAACTGGGGCAGTGATAATGGCGGTGGGAATAAGCATATAAGAACTATAGCCAGCATAGGTGTGAACAGGCCTTTTACAGGCAAACAGGCCTCCTGTGGGGTAGAGAGCCTATTTCATAAATTTGGGTTTCTGAGGAAAAAAGATCTCAGGCTTGCTTGTATCAGTTTTCCAATGAGGAGCTATCCAAGGTGCTAGACTCTTCCATGGGAGCTTGCTGACCATTTATATCTGACTCTACAGCTGTTTTGCTGCTCTGCTTGCCCTGACACTTGCCATTTTGTCAAAAAGGAGTCAATGCCTACTGCCTGAACCAAATTCTTTCCTGCTTGACCTGGTTTGACCTATGCCTGACCTGGCCTTACTTAAACTCTGCCTCACCTGACCTGTGCCTGTTATAGCTGTGACACTATCTGCTGTGACAAACACCCTTGTTATACCCTAAGTCAATGGTTCCCAAACCTGGCTGTGCATCAGGGTCATGAATAACATGAATCAGAATCTCTGGGAGTGGGTTCTGGGAATTTGAGGATCACTATGCTAGATTAATTTCTTGGTTTTCTTACCATGTTTCCTTTAAAAAAATTTTTTTAAGTTTATTTATTTATTTTTAGAGAGACAGAGACAACGTGAGTGAGGGAGGGGCAGAGAGAGAGGGAGACAGAGAATCCCAAGCAGGCTCTGCACTGTCAGCACGGAGCCCAATGTGGGACTCAAAGTCATGAAACTGTGAGATCATGACTTGAGCAGAAACCAAGAGTTGGGTGCTTCACCAGCTGAGCCACCC
This sequence comes from Prionailurus viverrinus, assembly GCF_022837055.1. Taxonomy (NCBI): domain Eukaryota; kingdom Metazoa; phylum Chordata; class Mammalia; order Carnivora; family Felidae; genus Prionailurus; species Prionailurus viverrinus. The sequence continues at coordinate 58,774,523 of NC_062564.1, read as the reverse complement.
AGGCACCCCACCATGTTTCCTTTTTTTTAATGTTTACTTATTTTTGAGAGAGAGACAGAATAAGAACGGGGGCAGGGCAGAGATAGAGGAGGGCATAGAATCCCAAGCAGGCTTCAGCCTCTGAGCTGTCAGCACAGAGCCCGACTGGGGGCTCAAACCCATGAACCACAAGATCATGACCTGAGCTGAAGTCGGGGGCTTAACTGACTGAGCCATACAGGCATACCCTGCCCCCTGCCACCATGTTTCCTTTTAAAGATGAGTCTAATTTGTCTGATTTTTCTCTTTCATTGAATGGAAAATATAGTATCTAAATTTTTTCAGAGGAAACAGGTTTGCAACGTTAAAGAACATTTGTTTCTTCCCAACTCCATTTGTTCCTACTGTTATTTATATTACAAATATTGGCATAGTAAATGGCCATGGTCATAAATTATTATCTCCATCCCTTATTATTTATTTGCCTAGCATAAATTCCTAGGCGTGTGCTAAATGGAACAAAGAATATTGATGTCAAGATAGCTGTAGATAGTACCTACTTGCTCTTAAAAATGGTATCAATTTAAACAAAAATTTCACCATAACCTCAACTGCACTGAAGATTGTTATTAAAATTTCCAGAAATTTTTAAGTAAAAATCATATTTTATTTTAATTAATTTGTCTTTGATTATTAGGGAGGTTTGATTTTCTTGATCCAAGGCTTCAAGTAAAGCTAGGCTCTGCCCCTATGTGCATATGACTTGGTTCCACTTTCTGGCTTTCTTTCTGACCAGGATTATGCAGAACTCTCCCCTTGTCAATAGAGTAGTTCACCTGGTTTCCCTCACAGCCTACCCCTCTTGGATGATTCTCTTTCACTCTCTTCCCATAACCATACTTTTCCTATTCATTGACCTCAGTCTTTGCAAGAGAATACCCTTTGGTGTATTGAAATTCTTTCCTTCAGTCAACAGATTTTTACTGCATGCTTCTGTGCCATATATTGTTCTAGACTGAGAGAAAACAGCAAACAAAGCAACAAAAATCTCTGCTTTATGGAGGGGGGAGCAATAAAAAAATTAACATAGTAGCTTAGATGGCTGTAGGAAAGGGGTGATAGGAAAGTTAAGGTGGAGGGTACACTGTGTTAAATACAGCAATCAGGGAAATCTTTCCTGAGAAGATAATGTTTGAGTAGATTTCAAGCTTTCTTTATGTTTAGAAGGAGCAAATTGTGTCATTGTCTGGGGAAATGATCTTCTAAGGTGATGGAACACCAAGTACAAAGGCCTTGGGGAAAAAATGTGCTGGTATCTTCAAGCAAAAGGAAGTAAGACAGCATTTATACTTGAAAGTCCTGTTTTGGAAAGATTTGCCTGGCTTGGGGTGCAGGACAGATTAGAAAAGAGGATAAGACAGAAATTTCTAGTGGTCGCCAATGTCTGTTATTTACTCCAAAGAATACAGATAGATTTCATTTCCCTGGCTCCTTTGAAGTTAGGCACAGCCATGTGGCTGAGTTCAGGTCAATGGAATGCTAGTGCAAATGATAGGATTCACTCCAGGCCTGGCCTACAGAGACCATGTGCACTCCTCTGTCTCTCTTCCTTTCTGCAGCAACTCTAGGGATGGTACACTGATGATAGGCAGAGCTGCAAGATGAAGGATATGTTGGGTCCCTGGCACTCCATGTGGAAGGTCACCTGTAGAAAACTTTCCTTAGACAGTTGGTATGTGATTGAAAAATACACTTTTTTTTCTTTTTATTAACTATAGTCATCATGCTGTATATTATATTTCTGGGAGTTATTTATTTTATGACTGGAAGTTTATGCCTTTTGACCTCCTTCACTCATTTCTCCACTCCACACTCTCTATCTTGGGCAAACACCAATCTGTTCTCCATAGCCATGAATTTTTGTTTGTTTGTTTGTTTTGAGATCATATGGTATCTTTCTCTATCTGAATTATTTCACTTAGCATAATGTCTTCAAGATCCATCCATATTGTCTCCAATGGTAAGATCTTATTCTTTATGATGGAATAATATTCCATTGTCTATGTATACACCATATTTTTTTTATCCATTCATCCTCCAATGGATATTTAGGTTGCTTCCATGTCTTGGCTATTATAATAATGCTGCAGTGAACATGGGGTAACATATAGCTTTATGAGTTATTGTTTTCATTTCCTTCAGATAAATTCCCAGAAGTAGAATTGCTGGAACATATGGTATTTCTATTTTTAGCTTTTTGATGAACCTTCATACAGTTTTCCATAATTTCTGCACCAATGTACATTCCCACCAACAGTGCCCCATGGTTTCCTTTTCTACATGTCTTTGCCAACACCTGTTATTTCTTGTGTTTTTGATAATAGCCATTTTGGCAGGTATGAGGTGATATCTCATTGTGGTTTTAATTTGAATTTCCCTGATGCCTGATGATGTTGAGCACCTTTTCATGTACTTGTTGGTCATTTGTATGTCTTCTTTGGAAAAAGTCTATTCAGATTCTCTGCCCATTTTTTAATTTGATTTTTTTTACTACCGAGTTTATGAGTTCTTAATATATTTTGGATATTAGCCCCTTCTCAGATACATGATTTGCAAATATTTTCTTTCTCAGTAGGTTGCCTTTTTTATTTTGTTGATGGTTTCCTTTCCTGTGCAGAAGCTTTTTAGTTTGATGTAGTCCCAGTTGTTTATTTTTGCTTTTGGTCAAATCCAAGAAATCACTACCAACCCAGATATCAAAGAGTTTACCTCTTATTTCTTCTAGGAGTTTATGGTCAGGTCTTACAGTCAGGTCTTAATCCTTTTGAGTTAATTTTTGTGTATAGTATAAGATTGTGCATCAGTTTCTTTCTTTTACTTGTGTCTCTGTTCAGTATTTTCAGCACCATTTATTGAGGAGACTCTTCTTTCCCCATTGAATATTATTGGGTTCTTGTTCATAAATTAATTGACCATATATATGGGTTTATTTCTTGGCTTTCTAGTCTATTCTATTGATCTGTGTGTCTATATGCCTATACCATATTCCCAATTACTATAGCTTTGTAATATAGTTTGAAATCAGGGAACCTTATGCCCCCAGCTTTGTTCTTCTTTCTCAAGATTGCTTTGGCTATTCGAAGTCTTTTGTGGTTTCCTACAAATTCTAGGATAATTTGTTCTATTTCTGTGAAAAATGCCATTGGAATTTTGACAGGGATTGCATTGAATCTGTGGTTGTTTTGCAGTATGGATATATTAACAATATTATTTCTTTCCATACATGAGCATGTAATGTCTTTCTATTTATTTGTGTCTTCTTTGATTTCTCTTATTAATACATTCTAGTTTTCACTGTACAGGCCTTTCACCTCCTTGGTTAAATGTTTTTATAGCTATTTTATTCTTTTTGATGTAATTGTAAGTTTTCTTAGTTTCTCTTTCTGATGGTTTGTTATTACTGTAAAGAGATCCAACAGATTTTTGTATATTGGTTTTGTATCCTGAAATTTTACTGGGTTTTTTTTTTGTTCTAACAGTTTTTTTGGTGGAGTCTTTAGGGTTTTCTGGATATAATATCATGTCATCTGCAAACAGTGACAGTTTTACTTCTTCCTTCCCAATTTGGATGGCTTTTATTTCTTTTTCTTGCCTAACTGCTCTGGCTAGGATTTCTGATGCTACACTGAATAAAAGTGGTAAGAGTGGGCATCCTTATCTTGTCCCTGATCTTAGAGAAAAAGCTTTTGGTTTTTCACCATTAAGTATGATGTTAGCTATGGGCTTGTCAAAGGTGGCCTATATTATGTGGAGGTACATTCCCTCCATACCACTTTGTTGAGAATTTTTATGACAAATGGATGTTGAATTTTGTCAAATGCATTTTCTGCATCTATTGAGATGATCATTTGATTTTTATCCTTTATTTGGTTAATTTGGTTTATCACATTGGTTAGTTTTGTGGATGTTGAACCATTTTTGCATCTCTGGTATAACTCCCACTTGATCATGGTGTATTATCATTTAATGTAGTGTTGGATTTGATTTGCTAATATTTTCTTAAGCATTTTTGCACCTATGTTCATTAGGGATATTGGCCTGTTTTCTTTTCCTGTGGTATTTTTGTCTGGTTTTGTTATTATGGTAATGCTGGCTGAAAAACAAACTTCTATTGTGTTAAATCATGAAAATATGATTTTCTCCTAACAATTTTTGCAAATAAAGTAGGAAACCACAGACAAGATGATTAGCTAGAAGTTTCTTAAGGGAGAATTATCCCTCTTTCTTTGAAGAAACTCACAAAGACTTAAGGGATGTAGTAAGATAAAATCACTTAAAAATAAGTAAGAAAGAGTAGAGAAAAAAACAAGGTAGGAAAGTAAGATAGAATAAATGTAGTATCCGAAAGATTAGGTAATAGGGGCAGATAGAGTGGTTGCAGTAGGAACGGAGAAGAAAGAAATGGAGTGAATTCATGGCTATTCATAAGAAAGAATGGAAGAATGAGTGGTGTCTTATATATGTAAGTCAAAGATGACACCATGGTTCTAGGTTGGAGTGTGAGCAGTTTTAGTGGGATATATGCAGTGAAATAGATGTTTTTAGCATATACTCCACTCAGACTGCTTTGGTGGAGTGAATCAAGTTCTCTTTTTGGTTAAATCCTATTTAAACTATTGGACACTATTTAAAATCTTTGGGCAAAATTTACATGCTGATTCTATCTTAATTCTCTCTTGATACCACTTTTTTCTGTTTTGATTTTTAATCCTACCCTGCTCAGCATCCTTCAGAGGTTCCTCTTTCTCTACTGCTACTTAACTGTGGGTGTTTTCCCAGATTTGGACTTTGGTCCATTTCTCATTATTCCATCCCACAAGGGGTTGTGTGTGTGTATGTGTATATATATATATATATATATATATATATATATATATATATATATTTTTGTAAAGGACCAGATGGTAAATATCTTAGGCTTTGTGGGCCATATGGTCTCTGTTTCAATAACTCAACTTTGCTGTTGTAGTGTGAAAGCAGCCATAGATACTATGTAAACAAATGATCATGACTATATTTTTATAAAAATGTATTCACAAAATAGGCAGTGGGCCAGATTTGATCCAAGAATCCAAATTTGATAACCCCAAATTTATACTGTCTTGTTGGTAAGATGTCAACTCCTATAACTTCAAATACCATCCATGTGATAATGGCTCCCATATATATTTCCTTAGCACAAATTTATCTCCTAAACCCCAGAATACTATGTTCTACTTCTTACTAGACACCTGAATCTGGAAACCCTTATTTTTAGTTTGGAACACATACCTGTTTCCCTCACACTCCTCAATGAAGCAATATGTATTCTTTTTCCTGAATTCAGAATCACAATGAATCATTCCCTCACCAGCTAGTCCAAACAGAGACCTGTGATTTATCCATCATTTCTTCTCAGTCTAATTCAACAACTTCCTCTTTTTTTTTTTTTTTTACTTGAGAGCGAGAGAGAGCAGGGGAGAGGGGCAGAGGGGCAGAGGGGCAGAGGGGGGGGGGAGAGAGAGAGAGAGAGAGAGAGAGAGAGAGAGAGAGAGAGAGAGAATCTTAAGCAGGCTCCACAACCAGCATGGAGCCCAACTCTGGGATCATGACATGAGCCGAAATCAAGCGTTGGATGCTCAACTGATTGAGCCAAATTCCCTCAACAACTTCCTCTTTGACCTCAACCCTGCTCTCCATTCTTGCTCCTTGAAACCTATTCTTCAGTCTGCTTCCAGAGTCATCTTTCTAACACATAATATGATTAAGTTCCTCCAATATTTAAAATTTTCAGTGAAGCGGGGCACCTGGTTGGCTCAGTTGGTTGAGTGTTCAACTTCTGCTCAGGTCATAATCTCATGCTCTGTGGGTTTGAGCCCCGTGTTAGGCTCTGTGCTGACAGCTTGGAGCTTGGAGTCTGCTTCAGATTTTTGTCTTCCTCTCTCTATGCCCCTCCCCTACTCTCTCCCTCTCAAAAATAAATAAACATTAAAAAAAATTTTTTTCAGTGAAACCTTAGAATAAACTCCAAACTCCTTAGCATGGCTTTCAAGACACTCCATCATCCAGCCCCTGCTTACTTTTGTAGCCTTACTTCAAGTTGTCATCTTGCAGCCCACACTATAGCCACAGTGAAATATGGGGAAGATCTCAAATCTTTCAACTGTACGTTGTGCTATCATGTTTAGGCCTTTGCACATGCTGCCTTCTGTGCCAGGAACACCTGCCTTCATATGCCAATGACCCAGACTAATTTTCCTGTAACCACTCCCACTCCTTTCTCTGGTATCCATTCTCATCAATATCCAGTCTTGAGTTTTCTTCTGGAAGATTTCCATGGACCCTTAAGGGCAGATCCAGGTTTTATGGGGCATGAAACTTACACAATGTCAGGATTCCTCTTTATGATCAAGAATACAAAAACATCTTTTTTTTCTTTTCAAAATTTACAAAAATGTATGACCATATGAATATATTAGCATGTGAGTATATTGCCTTTACCTCTCCTGCTATGGGCTTCACCAATATGTTCTCATCAATGCCCTGGACATGTCACCTTCACAACTCCTGTCAGACAGCACTGAATACACAGTCTGTTCATTTCTCTGTGCTCCATGCTAAACTATAAACTCCTCAAGAACTAGTATGATGTGCCCAGAACATAATAGGTTTTTAATAATTGTTAGTATAGTAAGTGAAAGTGTCAATGAATGCATGCAGGGTATACAAAGATAGGTGGAATCCTGCCTTGACTTCCAAGTTGTTTATAATGCAGTAGTGAAGAGAAGGTCATTATCAAGGAGATGAGTTGTAGAATACATAGTTGTTCAGAGTTTAATGTAAAATCCTTTGCCTATTAAAAAATACTCAAAGTGTATTGAATTCACATTCTAAGTTTCCTTTTGATTACCACAGACATTCAAGAAAATGCTCTAGTTACTATAAGTCTGATTTATTTTATTGCATCAATATACTCAAAATATCATTATGATTTTTCATGATTACATCTGAATGTGGAGAAAGAGGTGAGAAGTGCTAACATCTGGCCAGGAGACCTGGTCACAAAATGTAAATATAGCATATATTAAAAGACAAAGACAATATGTTTGATGGATTATAAACTGACGGGCTTGAAAAGGGAAAGTGAAGAGAAAAACTTTCAGCTATGAGTCTTACTTTTTCTCAACCAATATGACATTATAAAATAAATGATTTAAATGTGAAATGCTGATAACACTGAAGCATTGCAATTATAATTAAATTATGTACTGTATATTATTGGATCAGGAAATGTCTCTAATGTCAAATGACAAATGGCATGCTCTGTGGCTTTCAGATATGAAGTGCATTTTATAAATCAGGAATTATTAGAAATTCTTTGGGTAAGTTAGTAAACCTAATAAAACCTGGGATTCTTGAGCTGAATCTCTCATCTCTTCCCTATATACATATTCTCAAGAAAGCTTATGGTTTTAAAACCTATTAATATGCTAACAACTCACATACTAATACTTCTTGGCCTGACTTCTTTACTGGATTCCCAATTGTCTTTAGACTATGGATACCCAATGGTCTACTTAACATGACCACTTGCATAGCTAAGAGGCATTTCAAACTTAATATATCCTATACAGAACCTCTGATTTCCCCCCACTCTACCCCTTTTCAGGAGATGGCACCACTTCCATCGATTACACTAGCACCAAACCAAGGAAGAGATCCTTTGTTTCTTTCATTCTCTCATTCCCCACAGTCAATCCATCATAAAATCCTATTAGTTCTGTCTTCAAAATATACCTCATATCTTCATGCAATCAACTCCTGATTAGATTTTTGCAACAACTTACTAACTGATGTTTTCACTCTTGTTCCTATAATTCATTCTCTATATAACAGAGTAATCTGTTTTAAAAATTATAGTTGACACACAATGTTACATTATTTTCAGGTGTACAACATAATGATTCAATATGTTATGTATTATGCTATGTTCTCCACAAGTGTAGCTACCATGTGCCACCATACAACACTATTAAAATACCATTGACTATATTCCCTATGGTGTACCTTTAATCCCTACAATTTATCCATTCGATAACTGGAAGCCTGTACCTCCCACTCCCCTTTACCCATTTTGTCTATCTCCCTATTCCCCTTCCCTCTGGAAACCATCAGTTTTTTCAGAGTAATCTTTTTGTTTAACTTTATTTAGCTTTTAAAAAACATTTCAAATATTTATTTATTTACTTATTTATATTTAAATCCAAGTTATTTAACATACAGTGTAGTTTTGGTTTCAGGAGTAGAACTCAGGGACTCCTTACTTAGATATAACACCCACTGCTCATCCCAAGTGCCCTCCTTAATGGCCATCACTCATTTAGCCTATCTCCCCATGCACCTCCCCTCCAGTAACCCTCAGTTTGTTCTCTGTATTGAAGAGTCTCTTATGGTTTGCCTCCCTCTCTGTTTTTATCTTATTTTTCCTTCCCTTCCCCCATGTTCATCTGTTTTGTTTCTTAAATTCCATATCTGAGTGAAATGATATGGTATTCATCTTTCTCTGAATGATGTATTTGGCTTAGTATAATACACTGTAGCTCCATCCATTGCAAATGGCAAGATTTCATTCTTTTTGATGGATGAGTAATATTCCATTGTATATATATACCACTTCTTTGTGCATTCATTAGTCGATGGACATTTGGGCTCTCTACATAATTTGGCTATTGTTGATAATGCTTCTGTAAACATCAGGGTGCATGTGCTCCTTTAAATCAGTATTTTGATATCCTTTGGGTAAAAATACCTAATAGTGCAATTGCTGGATTGTAGGGTAATTCTATTTTTAACTTTTTGAGGAGGCTCCATACTGTTTTCCATAGTGGCTGCACTCACCACAGTTCCACAGTTTGCATTCCCACCAGCAGCATAAGAGGGTTCCCCTTTTTCAACATCCTCACCAACATCTGTTGGTTCCTGTGTTAATTTTAGCCATTCTGACAGGTGTGAGGTGGTATCTCACTGTGGTTTTGATATGTATTTCCCTGATGATAAGTGATATCGAGCATCTTTTCATGTGTCTGTTAGCTATCTGTATGTCATCTTTAGAAAAATGTCTATTCATGTCTTCTGCCCATTTCTTTACTGGATTATCTGTTTTTTTTGGGGGGGGGTTGAGCTTGATAAATTCTTTATGTATATTGGATATTAACCTTTTATCAGATATGTCATTTGCATATATCTTCTCCCATTCCATAGGTTGCCTTTTAGTTTTGTTGATTGTTTTCTCTGCTGTGCAGAAGATTTTTATCTTGATGAGGTCCCAATAGTTCATTTTCCCTTGCCTCTGGAGACGTGTCTGATAAGAAGTTGCTATGGCTGGTGTCAAAGGGGTTACTGCCTGTGTTCTCTAGGATTTTGATAGTTTCCAGTCTCACATTTAGGTCTTTCATCCATTTTGAGTTTGTTTTTGTGTATGATGTAAGAAACTGGTCCAGTTTCATTCTTCTACACATTGCTTTCCAGTTTTCCCAATACCATTTGTTGAAGACACCATCTTTTTTCCACATGGGATATTCTTCCTACTTTGTTGGAGATCAATTGACCACAGAGTAATCTTTTAAAAGTATAAATCATATCATGTCCCTTCTCTCCTGATGAAAATTTTCCAATGGCTTCCCATCACAAACTTCCTACATGAGCTGGCTCTCGCCCACCTCTCTGACTACATCTCCTTCCTCTCTCCCCTGCCCTTTTTCACTACATTCCCACCACATGAGTCACACCAAGCCATCTCAGCCTTAAGGCTTTTGCTTTTGCAGTGTTCTCTTCTCCATATCTTCAAATTTTTGGCTCTTATTCTTTAATAAATAATAAGATCAAAATGAATGTCACCATTTCAGAAAGGTCTTTCCTTGTTATCCTAAGTAATTTCAACCATATCATCTCTTTTTGTTTTTTGCAAGTATTTACCACTAATTGAAATTATTATGTTCATTTATTTGTTTCTTAGTTTAATGCCTAACAATCCCCACTGAACTGTAAGCTCCAGAGGATAATATCTTTGCCTATAGCCAATGCCTGGAATAGTGCTTGGCTCGCAGTAGGCTCTCATTAAAATTATTTGTTGAGTGAATAAATGAATGCCTGAAGAACAAATGAATGAATGAATGAAGTGCCTAGCCTATGCATAATCTTTGTACCAGGGTTTGGCTTTTTATTCAAATGGATAGAATGATCATTTATGTCATCTGTATGTCTGTGGGAGGAGCAGCTTGGTAGAGTGGGGAAGACAGGAGCTCTGGAAGACAGACCTAGGTTCTGAGATTTGGTTCTGTCTGTCTGTCTGTCTCTCTCTCTCTCTCTCTATCTCATCTATCTCCGTGTGTGTGTGTGTGTGTGTGTGTGTGTGTGTGTGTACACACACATTGTGCAGAATAATGATTAATTCCTTAAAGGATAACTTTCTAGCATGAAACAGAGTCCTTAACAGTTTTATTTTATTGATATTAATTAGTATTAATAGGGTAGATTTATAGAGCTCACATAAAAAAATGATCTCCTCTTAGAGATTTAACCCTGGGGGATAAGAACCAACAAGCTTGCCATTCAAGAAGTCCCTGAAGTTTGTGATTAACAAATAGGTCAAGGAGGAAGGCATCGAGGGACACTTTCAAAGTACTCTTAAATCCCTCAAATGTCAATCAATAAATGGAATCCTCCAAATGAGGCCATTTCCACTTAGAAGACTGTTGTACATTTGCAATATTTTTCTCTCCCTTTTCTCCCAGAAGAGCTAATGAGATGTATTTCTTCAGCAGCAGCTCTCAGACAAGCCTGTTAGTGACTTTTAATTAAGATCAGTTTATTCTGCTCCATATTTTGAGAGTTTTTCTTTTGGCATTTGATAGGTAGGCTAAATTACAAAATTAGAATTTTACTTTGTAAGGTATCTTGATATTATTTAGTTCAAGCTCCCTTGTGCATCTTTCTCATAGATATGAAAATTATACTGTCAATTTTTAATACCATTTTCAAGTCTTAGAAGGATTATATACTTTGCATACTTATATGCCTTGCCTACCAACATTGTAGACTGTGAGCTCTTTGAGGGCAGGGACTGTCTCATTTATTTTATATGCTCAGTATCTGGCATGGCACTCACGATAAATGTTTGAAAAATGAATCATTCCTAATATAGTAACTTTGGTAATTAGATAAGTTATTGAACACATAATTGTTTACAATAAAACTGTATAAAGTCATAGATAACCAAAAATAACAGGCAACTAAAAATGGTTTTATCAGGTTTGGGGAATTAATAAGAGGACAATATAAGTATATGCTTTTTCACAGAACTTCAGGTTTCCTATACTATATTACTAACTTAATATTTCTATTGGTGACCCCTGTTTAATTGCACAGTAAGAATATTTCTAAATTTCCTCAGCTAATACACAGAGCAGAAAATCAATTTTATGACTAACATTTGACTGAAAAGAGAAATCAGAGTATAAATAATTATTACCATATAATTCACTTCACCTTCTAAAGAATTCAGTTTGGAAAATATTGTTATATCTCCTTATTCTATACCTGGAGACTTCCATTATATATTTCCATATTATGTATAATATGGTTATGTACCACCATATTATTTGTGATGAAACTAATGGTACAGAGAGGTTTAATAACTTTCACAAAGCCACACAACTAGGTAATTGGCAAAGGCAGAACTCCAAACTAGATCTGACTTTCTGCACTAAACTTTGATGGTTCTGCCCAGTCAGAGAGCTGAAAGGGATTTGAAGATGACTTAGTCATATGACTTCATGAGGACCCTGGGGCTAGAGAGACCGTGCACAGCTCTCAGTCACACACAGCTGGTTGGTGGCAGAATTGGAGCCAGAGCTGGCCGTCTTCTGACCATGGAGCGTTAATGCCTCATGAGGTTGAATGAGGCCAGAACGAAGGAAATGGGAATGTAGGGATGTGGGAAAATCGTCCATACTTTATTAGCAGTATTAGCAGCAAAGGAGATGCAATCAGATTTGCATTTTAGTTTAGTTTAGTTTTTAGATTTGCATTTTGGAAGCATCTCTCTAGCATGGCATAAAGAACGGATTGAATGGAGCAAACAGGTGAGAAATGATAGGGCATATCCTAAGACTGTGTCATGGGGGCAAAGCTAAAAGGGATGGATTAATGAGGTATTTTAATATATTCTTTCAATGAGTGGAGAACAGAATTGGTGGCTTAAAGCAGACCTGGGATTAAAAATTGGATTTTCCTAGCCTGTGAATAGCAGCAATTTCAGTGGCACTTTTTTACACTTTACTGCTGTGTTTTATTTAATTTTGTCTTCTCAGATGGATGGGAAGCTCCATCCGTCTTGCTCATGATTATAGCTTTTGTGCTTAACACAATCCTTGACACACAGTAAGCACTTAAATACTGTTCAGTGAATTAAACGAATATTTCAGCCTTCTGAGATGTTTCAGGAATGAGGCAGTGTCTTAATGGATATTTAACAATTTAGTGGTAAAGCTTTATCCTTCAGCTTGATGGTACCTAAAAATATATTATTCAAGTTCAGTGTCACAAACAGTAAAGTGAGTATAAATTTTCTTTTTCCATGATGATTCTTACATATTCAGTTGCTCGGTCACTTTCATTTTCATGGGTTATTAGATCCTCGAGAGTAGCAAAATGCTGTATTTGTCAGATAACAAGGTAATGCCACTCCACCAAGACTATTCCCAACCTCCCAGTTAAGAATGGGAAATCATGGGGGAACCTGGGTGGCTCAGTCATTTAGGCATTTAACTTCGGCTCAGGTCATGATCACATGGCTCATAAGTTTGAGCCCCAGGTGAGGCTCTGTGCTAACAGCTCAGAGCCAGGAACCTGCTTTGGATTCTGTGTCTCCCTCGCTTTTTGCCCCTCCCCCACTCAAGCTCTGTCTGTCTCTCTCTCAAAAATAAACATTAAAAAAATAAAAAAACACATTTAAATAATAAAAAAAGAATTGGAAGTCCTATAATCCCACTAGTCATGAAAGATGTAAAGAAATGTTTTTGCAGCCTGCAGACTTAAGCCTTATTTTTAGAATAATTCTAAGGAGCAGAGAGTTAAAACTTTAGGTTTCATAGAAAGTATTCAGCAATTCTGGGCAATGCAAAAGAAGTATAGAGGAAGAAATGGTCCTTGTTCTCAGGTACAATATTAATAGGTTCTTATCTGGAATATATTTTTTGCTATTAGGAGATCTGTTTTCTGAAAACAGATCAAATGATGCTGGCAAGAATAATTTAGTAGATGAAAATAAGGGAAAGAGCAAGAAGTATTGATCAAAGAGAAAGTGTTACAAATAAAAGGCTTTTTCCCTGAATGACAATAATAAAAAAAGATGGCATTTGACTGAGCAACTAACTGATAATCTGGACTACTAGCAAACCTCTGATTTTTCCAGTGCATTAGATACTTAAATTGATCGTGGGAAAACATTGTTGTTATTTGCATATTTATGATAACTGTTCTTTATTACATGCTCAAAAATATTTTAGACATTGCAGCTATTACAGAAAATTTATTATATCTCTTTGATTCAAGGCAAGAACAGGCATATTTTATTTTTTGAGACATTACAAAGAGCAGTAAAAGTAATATAAATATACTGCAGTGAATCAGAAGAATGGAAGTAAGTATAGAATTAGGGAATCTACTTTGTGTCCCTAAATTAATTAGGACTGACTACATCCATACTGTCTCAGATTGAAGAGCACCAGTATTATGTTTAAAGACTTTAAAGGGAAAAGACTGCCCTGTTTCCACAGTGTTTTCAGTTTAAATAAAATTGAGGGAATTATATGAACCAGTTAGAGCTCACATGGCTAAAGTATGAGGTGTCCTCAGGCTTTATCATGGTACCTCCCTGTCTTTGTCCAGTTGGGCTGCTGTAACATTTTCATACACTGGGTGGCTTATAAACCAGTGCATTTCTCACAATTAATTTCTCACAATTCTGGAGGCTGGGAAGTTCAAGATCAAAGTGCCAGTAGATTCAGTGTCTGGTGAGAGCTCGCTGTATTCTAACATGGTAGAAAGAGGTGGAAAGCTCTCTGGGGCCTCTTCTACAATGGCACTAATCTCATTCATGAGGGCTCCGCTTCATGACTCAGTCACCTCCTGAAGGTTCTACTTCCAAATACCATTATACTGGGAATTAGGTTTTAACATATGAAATTTGAGGGGACTCAAACATTCAGTTTGTGGCAGTCCCGTAATGAAGAAGGATGTGTGTGACTCTGCATGTGTGCGTGTATGTGTGTGTCTGAGAGTATGCGTGTGTGTTTAACTGAGACCGATGCTCCTGTATAGGAACATGAGTAACTGAGAGCTGACTATATTATGATTACTAGCATTACATCATTACATTATGATTACCATTAACAAAGGCTGAAATCATAACAAGGACTTGGAATTCTCTAAAGTGACTAAATTAAAATTGCCCATATGGGTGAGGGTGCATAAATATCTTTTATAGGCAGAATAGCTGGCTGTCTCTATGGGTTTGATACCATTCGGTGCAGTTAATGTGTGGTGTCCCATGCAGATCTTACAAGAGCCCTAATGAAGTTGCTATCACTTGCCTATTGCAAATTTAAAAAAAAGAAAACTGAGGGAAGAGTAAGTTAAATCCCTTGCCTGAAACTCACTATTTGTTAGAGTCAAGCCAGGTTTGAACCAGGATGGACTTGCCTTAGAGTTTTAAGGTTCTGAAGCACTATTATTCTCTACCTCCTAGGAACTTTTTGATGAATTACACCAAAGAACATTTGTATAACAATGGTCTGTAGAGCACTGGAAAGGCGTCATGATAATTTGGTAAGTGTCCTAGGATCCAGCAATAACTCTCGAAGGCTAGCTAGGGGGGTACTTCACTGATTTTGAGCACATTCCTAGAACTGACAGCACATGAGGAAGACATCAGCCATGAGGAAGCCTATAGAGTTTGAGGAGAGGCATAGAGCCACTTTCAGTGTCTTTATTGGTAACGAGATACAATATGTTTTTTTAAAATTTTTTTTAACATTTATTTATTTTTGAGACAGAGAGAGAGAGAGAGAGAGAGAGAGAGAATGAGAGCATGAACAGGGGAGGGTCAGAGAAAGAGGGAGACACAGAATCTGAAACAGGCTCCTGGCTCTGCACAGAGCCCGATGCGGGGCTGGAAACCACAGACTGTAAGATCATGACCTGAGCTGAAGTCGGATGCTTAACCGACTGAGACACCCAGGCGCTCCAACAATATGTTTTAATAATCATGAGCACGGTAGGGGAACAAAACTTCACCAAAATAACTGTTTATATTTTTTTTCTTAGTTTAGAAAATGTTGGGGCGCCTGGGTGGCGCAGTCGGTTAAGCGTCCGACTTCAGCCAGGTCACGATCTCGCGGTCCGTGAGTTCGAGCCCCGCGTCAGGCTCTGGGCTGATGGCTCGGAGCCTGGAGCCTGTTTCCGATGCTGTGTCTCCCTCTCTCTCTGCCCCTCCCCCGTTCATGCTCTGTTTCTCTCTGTCCCAAAAATAAAAATAAAAAACGTTTAAAAAAAAAAAAAAAGAAAATGTATTTTATAACATGAAAGATTTAGTTGACTTTGCTAATTTAGCTGTAAATTTTCTCCTTTTTAATTTTATTTTTAATTTTTAAAAATTTACATCCAAATTAGCATATAGTGCAACAATGATTTCAGGAGTAGATTCCTTAGTGTCCCTTACCCATTTAGCCCATCCCCCCCTCCCACAGCCCCTCCCATAACCCTCAAAACGTTTGTTCTCCATATTTATGAGTCTCTTCTGTTTTGTCCCCCTTCCTGTTTTTATATTATTTTTGTTTCCCTCCCCTTAGGTTCATCTGTTTTGTCTCTTAAAGTCCTCATATGAGTGAAGTCATATGATTTTTGTCTTTCTCTAACTTCACTTAGCATAATACCCTCTAGTTCCATCCACATAGTTGCAAATGCAAGATTTCATTCTTTTTGATTGCCAATAATACTCCATTGTATATATATATATATATATATATATATATATATATATATATATACACACCACATCTTCTTTATCCATTCATCCATCGATGGACATTTGGGCTCTTTCCATACTTGGCTATTGATGATAGTGCTACTATAAACATGGGGGTTCATGTGTCCCTTCGAAACAGCACACCTGTATCCCGTGGATAAATGCCTAGTAGTGCAATTGCTGGGTCGTAGGGTAGTTCTATTTTTAGTTTTTTGAGGCACCTCCATACTGTTTTCCAGAGTGGCTGCACCAGCTTGCATTCCCATAGCTGTAAATTTTCAATATGATCACTATGTCATTTATGTTGTATCTCGACTAAGGAAGGTGTTTTTCTAGTTTTTAGTTTTGTAAAAAAAACATATTTCATTCATCATTTTAGATACTTTGGTATTTTTTCTCCTCTTTTCTGTTCTTTAACCTTTTTGAGATTGGTCTTAAAGAAAGGTAATTTATGTCTTAAAATTATCATTTGAATAATCAGTATCTCAGTTGTGAAGTAATAGCCAAGCTGGAGTTCTCCATTTACCTAGCCACCAGGTTTCCACAGGTGTAGTTGAGCCCTACAACTCCATCCCCACTACCCACACCATCCTGGAGCACTCTGATTGTGCCTTCACAGTAGACAATGAGGCCATCTATGACATCTGTTGTAGAAATATTGACCACTCAACCTATACTAACCTGAATAGGTTGATAGGTCAAATTGTGCCCTCTATCACTGCTTTCCTCAGATTTGATTGAGCCCTGAATGTTGATCTGACAGGATTTCAGATCAATCTGATACCCTATCCTCACATCCAGTTTCCTCTGGCCACATATGCCCTACTATCTCTGCTGAGAAAGCCTACCATGAACAATTTTCTGTAATAGAGATCATCAATGCATTCTTTGAGCCAGCCAACCGGATGGTGAAGTATGACCCTCACCATGGTAAATACTTGGTTTGCTGCCTGTTGTACTGTGGTGATGTGGTTCCTAAATATGTCAATGCTAGCATTGCCACCATCAAGACCAAGTGTACCCTCCAGTTTGTGGACTGGTGCCCCACTGGCTTCAGTGTTGGCATTAATTACCAGCCTCCCTCTGTGGTACCTGGTGGAGACCTTACCACAGTACAGTGAGCTGTGTGCATTGCTGAGCAACACCACAGCCATTTCTGAGGTCTGGGCTCTCATGGACCACAAGTTTGACCTGATATATGCCAAGCGTGCCTTCGTTCACTGGTATGTGGGTGAGGGCATGGAGGAAGGAGAGTTTTCTGAGGCCTGTGAGGACATGGCTGCCCTTGTGAAGGATTATGAGGACGTTGGTGTGGATTCTGTTGAAGGAGAGGGCAAGGAAGAAGGAGAGGAATACTAAAGTTAAAAAAAGGACAAAGGTGTTACTTTTACAGAGAAGCTTATTCTGTTTTAAACATTGAAAAGTTGTGATCTGACCAGTTAATTTGTATGTAGCAATGTATATTCTCACATACAATTACTGACCTGTACTTTAAGCACAGTGCTTTGTTATAGACCTAAGCTGTCCATTTCTCTGATGAGTTTGAATACAGTATTCCCTGTCATAAATGAGAAAAAAAAAAGAGAGAGATGCCCCTTTTGTAAGCTATCTTCTGGGTCTGACATCTAAAGCACTTTGCAAAAATAACAAATATCTTACCATTTATGGTCCCTGATAATGGTTTTCAATTAGTTAACAATATATTATGGCTAATATTTACTCCATGTTTTAAGTATGGTATAATATTTCTAACTGTAACAATACTAATAGAGTATTAGCTAATATTTTATTGATAGTTTATATTTCTGTTCAAGGAATCTTACCTTTTCTGATGTTTCCTTCTATGTGGAGGAAACTCCACTCATTATAAAACTTCTAGCTCTTTCCATCCTCTCATTAGTGTCTCCCCAGGGAAGAAGAATGATTTAATCTGTTTGGTGAGTTTAGAAGGAGAAATTGGGCACATGTAACTCAGCTTCTTCCTCTCCCCCTTCCTCAGGGGAGAAAGCTGACTGCTGGGAGCCAACATTCTCCTCAGCTTTTCCATGCCATCAGGACAGGCTTGAGGTGATGTAGTTTTGTCTGTGATTGGACTGGTGAGTGTCTCACTCTAGGATTTGGTATTAGGAAGTCTGTCTGCCTGCAGATGTAATCTTTGTCCATCAACCTAGGCTCTGTCAGTAAAACATGGAATATTTTGACAAAAGCTGACTCTTTGCCTTATTTCTCAATTGGTTCAGAACTCAGGGTGATAGAGAGGTCCCAGTTGTCGGGCCACCTCACAGCCCCAAACATCTCTGTGTCAGTGGGCCAAGTCTTAGGACATTAACAAGAAGTGCAGTTTGTGAGAACAAACTATATGTGAGGATTGAGGTTTCTAGCTTGGTGTGTGCCTTTAGCCTTGGTGACTCTGTAGGTGCTGAACATGTTTGATTTTCACCATGGTGAGTCGCTGAAACTTGACGCAGCTTTGTCCCCCGTCACTTATACAGGTGATCATGTTTCTGTAGAGGTAGGGGTGTAGGCGCCAGGGTTTACGCTGAGGCATGGGCCTTTGGCAAATGTGTGAAGATCTTCGAAGACAGACTGCTGAGGGTGCAGGTTTTATTTTAAGCAAGCAAGGCTGAGGCAAGCATTTGATTACAGTGAAGAGTCTTTCCCCTGGGCCTTTAGCTGTTCGGGAGCAGGATGATATTTACCATTTGAAAAATGCAATGCAGCTGACATTTGCATGAGCCAAAGAACAATAGTGAGGGTCTACCTTGGCGCTAATGTGCCAGATCTCAGTAGGCAGTGTGTATCAGCTGCCCTAATTTCTGTTCTTGTGTTGTTTTGACTAACTTCACAGCCAAGGAAGGGAATGACTGATCTTGAATTCATGTGGTTTTTTCACAGCAAAGGAAGCCAGCCATAAAAGACTATAGACTGGTTCTACTGGTATGATGTTCAAAAGCCAGGCATAACTGATTTATAATGACAGATATCAGAATACCTGGTTTCTTTAGGGGGCTATCAACTGAATGGGAGCTCAGAGGAGCCTTCTGGGTTGTTGGAAATGTTCAATACCTTGATCTAGATATTGGCTACTCAGTTATATATATAGATAGATAAAAATTGATTGAAGTGGGTACTTAAGGGGCACCTGTGTGGCTCCATCAGTTAAGCATCTGACTTTGGCTCAGGTCATAATCTCACGGTTCATGAGTTTGAGCCTTGTATTGGGCTCTGCACTGACAGTGCAGAGCCTGCCTGGGATTCTGTCTCTCTCCCTCTCTCTCTCTGTCCCTCCCCAACGTGCACTTGCACGCACACTTACTCTCTCTCTCTCTCTCTCTCAAAATAAATAAAACTTAAAAAAAGGTGTACTTAAAAGTTGTGTACTTTATTATTTTTCTATTTCAAAAGAAGGAATTTATCTGGATATAGATGCGCACGGAGGACTTCTCAGTGAAAACTTATCAGCATGTCCCCAGTCTAAACTATGTGCCTCTTTTGGTCCCTTAGGTTCCATAGACTATACAGCCTACTGGGGGAAAGATCTTATCAGATTCTATAATTTCTTACCATTTCCAAGTTTACTTTTAAATTTAAATTTATTTATATTTGATGCCTTCTTGGTTCCTTTTGGCTATTCTGGAGACTCAGCTGGTGTAAGTGGTGTAAGAGACTCATCAGGTGTAGGGTGCTGACCCTAACATATCCATGAGTGTTTCCCCATGAGTAGGTCATGTGTAGGGTGTAGGGTGCTGACCCTAATATGTTACTGAGTGTTTCCCACATGACTAGGTCAATCCAAGGTTGGTGTTTTAAGTGTCCCATCTTCTAGTAGGTTGAGTCCTCTGTCCCTAGGTCTGCACCAAACATAAAATATATATGCTATATTGCAAATTCCTGCATATATCAACACTCATCTAAACCAGAGTCTGGCAAACTTCTTTATAGCACCAGATAGTCAATATTTTATGCTTTGTGGGCCATATGGTCTTAACTTTTCATGAAAGCAGCCATAGACAACACATAAATAGATGAATGTGGCTGTGTTCCAATAAAACTGTATTTCCAAAATCAGGTGATGGGCTAGATTTGACCCATGGGCCAGATTAGGTGGACTAATGCCTGGTCTAAACCATGAAATCATCCTGAAAAATTGACAGGGAAGAAATTATTTCGTATTTTTTGTTTTGTTTTTGCAAATAAGGAGACTGAGGCTTGACAGACTGTATGAGCTTCCTGGTTTATTCATAGACTAGTGAGTGATTTCCAATGAGAGCTCAGATGAAGAATTATATTCGTGGCACTGACATGGGCTGTGTTTAAAGCCCTGTAGGGTGAGGGGCATGTCAGATAGTGCTTAACATTCAGTTATTAATATTCAATAACTATTTTATTATTTGAACAATTTTGTGTGAATTTGGGCCTTGAAATGGCTTCCTAATCAGGCTTCTTCATGAGGTTATAATCAGGCAATAGGCAGTGTGTTGATAAATAGCAAATGAGAAATCAAAACTAAGATTCTGGTCTTTTCCAAGCTAGCTGTGTAACTCTAAGCCACTTAACCACTCTGGATGAAGCTTCATGTAGGACTCATTCCTAGGTATCTAAATTTTAAAAGAGGTCACCCAAAGAAGGCAGCATTCTAACTTCAGTGGAGCCAAATGATACACAGATGAAGGAGGTGATTCAGGAAAGCATCTCAGATCAAACCATATCACTATCTTTACCTTGTTAATTAAGAGGTCCATGTGATGTAAAAGTCCCTGTCAATTACATCCCATCCTTCTGAAGCCAATAACAGGGCAGAGAGTTTTTTTCAGATCAAGAAATAAGATTAGAGGAGACTGGGTGGCTCAGTTGGTTGAATGTCAGGCTCTTGATTTTGGTTCAGGTCGTGATCTCATGGTTCATGGGATCAAGCCCTGAGCTGGGTTTTGCACTGACAATGTGGAGCCTGCCTGGGATTCTTTCTCTCTCTCTCTCCTTCTCTCTCTGCCCCTCATCCACTTGTGCTCACATACTCTCTCAAAATAAATAAATGAAATTCAAAATAAAAGAAGTAAGATTTGTCATTGTTAAATACTCTCCTCATCAAAGGATGTAAATATACATTTCCTTCTCCTTAGTGCTTCTGAGCTTGGCCCAAGAATTAATAGACACTCATTTGTTCCATAGTTATGTAAAGGAACTGACAGGAAATTGTTTGAACTGTTGCTTTATTTCCTTTGCTTAGATTTTATCCATTAAACCAGAATTCACAAAAAATGTATGCTATACCATGGTGACCCCAGGGGCTGCATGTGAACTGTTCATGGTTATTACTTTGTTCTTGGCATGCCTCTTAACTTTCAGAGGATGTTAAATGTAGCAAAGATACTTAGGAAAAAGGAAGGAGAAAATTATGTTTTTGTTGTCTAAATTATCTGTTTCCTTGCTGCAAAAAATATTTCAAGGGGAAAATATTTGCTCTTACATTATTCCTCATTATAAAAGAAATGCAATGCCATGTTTTTTCAAAGAAGCTCAGCCAGTCTGAACATCACAGTGTCACTGGGGACCTCCATGGGGAAGTGAGATATAAGGAAAGAGAATGACAAAGGGGTGATGAAAATTCACTTCTTCCTTCATGAGTTCTTTTAGGGCCTCGTAACTCACTTAGGGTCAGCCTGCAAGACATAAATACTCTTCATTTGCCTACTCTAAGGGCATCTTGATGGAAACATATTCACTATTTTTGTTCTCCTCCAAACTATTCCCTATCTGAGGAATCTTGCTCGTGTATTAATCTGATCATGTCCCTCAGTTACTTTAAAATCCTTCAAGTGTTCCTCATTGCCTAGAGGAAAAGGTATATACTCCTTAGCTTGGAACATAGTCCTTTCATGATCTGGCTCTCATCAATGTTTTAAATATTCTATTTCCACATGCATTTTGAACTGCAACCATTCAAAATGGACTCTAGCTCAACCTGCCAAACTATTTCCAGACTCAGTGCCTCTGCCCATGCTCTGACTTCTTAGAATACCATTTCTCTAAGTATCTCCCTAAATCCACAACCACTCTGGCTCAGATATCACTATTGGGAGAGCTTTTTGACTTTCATAGCCAGAGATAGGAATTTTCTCCCTATGTCTGCAAAAGGATAGATTTTCCTTGAGTGTCAAACCTCTCTCACGAGAGTTAGTGTCCTCTAGCAAGGTCTATTCACTTTTGTATACTTAGTGCCTTACATAGTGTAGAACTTTTTAAATTAAGTTTATTTATTTATTTTGAGAGAGAGAGGGAGAGAGAGAGAGAGCACAAGTCGGGTAGAGGCAGAGAGAGAAGGAAAGACAGAATTCCAAGCAGGCTCCGCACTGTCAGCACAGAGCTCAACTCAGGGCTCGAACTCATGAACCATGAGATCATGACCTGAGCTGAAATTAAGAGTCAGACGCTTAACCGACTGAGCCACCCAGGAACCCCCCTACATAATGTAGAATTTAATAAATGTGTGTTAGAAAGAATGAATGACTATTTTTTTTTGAGAAAATAATTTTAGATTTCTAACATCCTGCTTCATAGTGTTGATATTACAAATAGGGGTTTTATTTTTGTGTGTGATTTTTAGTTTCACTTTAAAAATTTATTTTATTTTATTATTTTTTATTAAAAAAATTTTTTAATGTTTTTACTTATTTTTGAAGGAGAGAGAGAGAGAGAGAAAGAGAGAGAATCAGTGGGGGAGGAACAGAGAGAGAGGGAGACACAGAATCCAAAGCAGGCACCAGGCTCCGAGCTGTCAGCACAGAGCCCTATGCGGGGCTCGAACCCACAAACCGCGAGATCATGACCTGAGCCAGAAGTCAGATGCTCAACTGACTGAGTCACCCAGGCACCCCTCAAATTTATTTTTAATTAAGGCAAAATTGACATGTGTGTATAATTTTTTAGATGTCTAACATAATGATTTGATATTTATATATATTGTGACATGATCACAATAAGTCTACTTAATATTTGTCACCTTACATAGTTACAAAAATTTTTTTCTTGTGATGACAACTTTTAAGATCTACTCTTTTAGCAACTTTCAAATATGCAGTGCAGTATTGTTAACTACAGTCACTATTCTGCCCATTACATCACATGACATTTATTTTACAACTGGAAGTTTTTACCTTTGACTCCCTTCACCCATTTTTGTCCCCCACCCCCACTTCTGGCAACCACCAATCTGTTCTCTGTATACACATAGCAGTTTTTAGAGTATAGAGACTAGTCTCATTCATCTTTGTGTTTCTTTTTTTTTTTTTTAATTTTTTTTAACGTTTATTTATTTTTGAGACAGAGACAGAGCATGAACAGGGGAGGGGAGGGGCAGAGAGAGAGGGAGTCACAGAATCTGAAACAGGCTCCAGGCTCTGAGCAGTCAGCACAGAGCCCGACCTGTGGCTCGAACTCACGGACCGCGAGATCATGACCGGAGCTAAAGTCGGACGCTTAACCGACCGAGCCACCCAGGCGCCCCCATCTTTGTGTTTCTTATACGAACCTAGTGTCTGGTGGTAACACTTAATAAATATTTGGTGGATGAATGGAAGAGAGAGTGGTTAAATGGATGATGTGGTAAAACGATCCAATGGATACCCAGGGCTCAATCTCCATTCATCACTGTATATGACAAAAGAAGTCCTGAAGCCTGTCTGCAATGCCAAAGTCTTAGAGCTCCTCTTTCTTTGGGTGAACGTCTAATGAGATGACAAAGGAGATCAGAGCTATTGCTTAAAAGTTGGCCTGGGGTTAACATAGTAAAACATGCACTTGTGAAGGTCTTAGTTCATTTATTTATTTAACAAATATTTATGGAACCATGAATTCTAATCTGAAGCTTATGAGGCCAGATGTATATCAGAATTCAGATTTTTTCAGATTTCAGAATAGTAATGTATCACGTAGCATGTAAAATGGGGTGTAGGGCAGCACCGTGTAATAAAGTCTATTAATATTTCTGCAGAAAAGTGTATTTACTTTCACAGTACATTGTAGGATAACTGAAAACTGTAAATAGGCTTATGCCAGCTCAGGTCAGGTTTTGACTTCAAATGAGCTTGGGTCAAATCCATTTTTGCTGCCAACTGTGTTATGAAACACTTTCCAATTTCAGAGCTTTTTGGGTTTTGGAATTGTGGATAAGGGATTGTAGAGCTGTAACAATGTTCCTTTGAAAAAAAATTTCCTTCAGAAGAAGAAATTTAGAGAAGTATCCAACAAATATATACTCCATCAGCGATTCCCTGTATGGTTTATTAAATAAAAGTCATCTCAAGAAATATTATTAACATCCAAAGAAACAATGAATTTAAGTGTATTTTTTATTAAAAGATAAACCTTGATATCTCATGTGTTATTCTTAAGCAGTAGGAAAGTAGATTAGTGGGATAGAGGGTTTCTAATTCCAGAACAGCTGTTTCTTGCAGTATTTACTATGGGAAAATAAAATCATTGAAGGGCAGGGCCAGGGGGCAGCAGTCAAGGAACAAAAGGAAATAGCTGCAATTAGAGGTTGTGCTGTTCCAGGGTCTGGTAATTAAATTTTCACTGCACCTGTGAATGCTCCAGAATTATAACATTTTCCTGTCATTTAACACTGGACACTCATTTATCTATGCAGGGTCCATTCCTTCACAGCCTAAATAAATAAATAAGCAAGTAAGTAAGTAAGTAAATAGAAGTAGATACAAGGAACAACTATATTGTGTAAATGACAGGGAACAATATTTTCTCAAAAAATTTAAGCCTCATTGTCCCTCTCCAGGTAGTGTCTAGAATCTTACCACTAGGTGAAGCCCTCATTAAAAGCTGTTAAGAAAGGGATGCCTGGGTGGCTCAGTTGGTTAAGAGTTCAACTTTGCCTCAGGTCATGATCTTACGGTTTGTGAGTTTGAGCCCCTAGTCAGGCTCTCTGCCATCAGTGCAGAGCCTGCTTGGGATCCTGTGTCCTCCCCGCCGCCGCCCCCCCCCCCCCCCCCCCCCGCTCTCTGCCCCTCCCCCTCTCACACTCTCCCTGTCTCACAAAAATAAACATTGAAAAAAATTTTTTTTAAGCTGTTAAGAAAAATACCCAATATTTCCTTCAATTGTTTTGGTTCCTAAAACTCTTTAAACTGTTCATCTCTAGTCTCCAATTCTCTTGGCTTTTGTGGGGAAATGAAGACTCTGTGGCTGAGCTCCTTTTTCAAGGAGCTTCTTCAGACCTTACCAAGGTGTCCTGTTTCACAGAGAGGAGCTTGACGCACATGTAAATCGTGCGTCCTCACATGGATTGGGATTTTGTGACAGTTGAATGGTGCAGAGATCATTGGATCTCCGCAGTCTCTCCCTCCTGTTTCTTCTTGTCCTTGTTTCCTCTGTCCCTGCTCACCCCACCCTGCCTGGCCTGCCCTGGCCTGCTCACTCCATCCTGTCAGCCTCATGCTCTTTCTTCATTTAGCCTCTGCTTTGATCAATGACGGTTCATTAACTGAAATCGTCAGGGTTGACCTGGAGAATATCTTGAGTCTTTTACCAAAACAATATTTTTCTCCTTGCACCATCTTCATGGAATTGTCAGTCAGTCTCTGTTCTGAGTTTTCGCATAAGACCAGACACAGCTGATTCTCATTGTTTATGTTGATAGGAGGTTAACCATGACAAAGGGAAGAGAAGGAACTTTTCCCACCATACTTACACTTAGAAGGGGCAACAGGGAAGATAGATGCAACCATTTTTGTCTAAATATTCAGACAAATAAGAATGCACAGCATACAATCTGCCCCTCCCCCATCCCGCCTTGGGCTTCTATCTCTTCATTTGCAATGATGATACTGAGACTACTTTTAGGAGGAAAGAAAGGATCATCTGTGTTCAGGGCATGTATAGAAAGGGAATTTTTTAGAATTTAAGCATTGTCTCCAGTAAGAGATGAAGGGCTTTGCCCTCGTATACAGATTTCAGGGGTCGAAATAGGTGGAAGACTGACTTTCACAGAGTTGGGTGATCTTGATAGAACTAAAGACATTCATCTATGTGTGAGGCTGGCCCTCACAGAGAGCATAGCTCTCTGGGCTCCCAGCAAGAGCCAGTAGTAGAAAGTGTCAGTTGCACTGGAAACAAGTTTGTACTCAAACTCTTTCATAGAAGGTGTCACTTATTATTGAGCATTTGTTAAAAATTTGAGCACCACTCCCAGGTACCAAGCTAAGCAGTTCACATGGATTCTTTAATCTCATTCTCACGATGCTTCTATGAGAGGGAGACTGTTAATATCTCCCATTGGGCAGACGGGGCCCCTGCAGCCTAGAAGAGTTCAATAGCTCCTACAAGGTCACATGGCTGCTCAGTAGGGACCAGGCAGGCTGTCCACAGAGCCCCACACTCATCCCTGTCATGTGTGTGGTGCAGGAAAGCTCTGAATCATAACCTTTTGCCTGATCCTGTGCCAGTTGGAAGACAGAAGAGGGCAGAAGATAGTGGCAGCTGAAAGAGAAGATGGCCTTGGTCTTTTGACACATTGAGCTGGAAAGGCAGTGTCTGTGTTCTTAGTCTGTGTAAACAACTGTCTGATAATAAAAATGCACAGATCAGTGAAAGCAAACATTTTAAATAACCCTGCAGAGTGGAAAGAGAAGCAAAGCGAATGGATGACTCTTTAGGCTTTGTCAATCACTGTAGGCTGAGTTACTTGTTTTCTAGACAATACAGAAAACTGGTGCCAGGGTGAGGCCTGAAGTCTGCCACATAAACTTTGACCTCGTTTTCTTTCCACATCTTAACAAGTTTGACAATGTAAATAGTTGAACAAGAAAAACAGGATCCAGGTCCAGGTGGAGGGTAGGAAGCAGCAAGTGAAGGAAGTGGAGCAGAGATGAGAGTGCGGCCCTCCCAGGAAGGAGGTCTGGGGGCTCTTAACCTTCCTTGCGGGTACAGACAATTATGCTTTTTCTGTTTTATTTAAAGTGCTATAATACTAGAGGTTCAGTTGTCTCTTTCAGTTAAGATTGCTGCTCCTAAGCCCTTTAAGAATGGAAATTCTGCCCCAGACATGGGTTGAGAAAATTCTGGAGAGAATGAGGTCTAGCAGAAGCTGAGTGGAATGGGTTCTATGAAGGCAGCTGGTCAACCTGAATTGGAGACTTTTCTGCGGCCAGAGGGGAGGAAGGGATGGAAGAGGACTGGGAAGGAAATCAAGTTATTGTCCTGATTCTGCTAGAGAAAGAACAGCACAAGAAAACCAGTTCCTTGGTTCCCATTCTTTCCAAGTTTTATGTATTTCACAAATGCAGTCTATTTAGGATTTTCTTGTACGATTTATAATTTAAGACTGAAATCTCTTTTGAGTGGGAGTCAGTGTGTAGCTGATAGTCACTAATATGTTGTGTGTGTCCTGTCAGGAAGTCAGCGTCACTCTGTTGCAGTAAAGCAATACTGAGAAACATTTTGGTGGCTTATGGCTGTGTTGAAAGTGGGTACACTTTGGCATTAACAGCCTGGGGCTTGAATCTTGGCTCTACAAGTTACTACTTTTTTGTGTCCAGTCACTTTCCAAATCTCTCAGAGGCTCATTTTCCTCATTTGTAATTGGATTGAATTGAATTGAATTTAGTTTAATTTAATATTTAAGTTAGTTTTTTATTTAAAAATTTTCCTGATTAAAGAAATTTTTTTTTAAGTTCATTTTTTTATTTTGAGAGAGAGATACACACATATACTTCTGGGAAGGGGCAGAGAGAGAGGAAGAGAGAATCCCAAGCAGGCTCCATGCTGTCAGCATGGGGGGTAATGTGGGGCTGATCCCACAAACCGTGAGATCATGACCTCAGCTGAAACCAAGAGCTGGACGCTTAACCAACTGATCCACCCAGGTGCCCCATAATTTTTTCCTCATTTTAAATGGACATAAAACCCACCTTGAGTGATTGGGATGGAGATGAAATGAGGTGAATAAAAGTGCCAAGGTGTTCAAGCACTAGTAGGTATTAGTATCGGTGAGCAGATCTCTGACAAAAACAATATTTAGATCCAAATTGTAAGCTCCAACTTAAAGCTAGCAAAAGGAAACAAAGCATGAATATTCTAAAAATCATTTATGTTTGATGTAGAATGCATTGTATATCTTTCCTCAAGCTGATTTACCTTGCTCATTACCTGCCACTCTGGCTAGTATGGGACTAGCTTCTTTCTCAGCCACTGCTGATAGCTTGTTTGGTAGGGATGGTGGCCTGGAAAGTATTTTGAATAGTTTGGGAATAAATGTGTTCAGGGAATTCAGCTACAGTGAGAGTGAGCCCCAAATTGATTATCTATAAAGAAGAAATCTTTTGGAAGTTTTTTTTTTTTTTCTTCTTTAGATGTTCATTGCTTACTCTTAGTCTTTTTCTCACTTGTCTTGTGCTCTGTAATCTTGTCAGGACTAAAACAAGTTTTCTTCCCCTGACTGCTCACAAATTGCAATACAGTTGTGTCTCTTTGATGTTATACAGCATGTTGTATCCTCTCCTATAGGCACCGGGAGATTCTGTTTTCTCAAATTTCACTTTATCTCTTCTATAATATCCAGGAGAAAAATGAAACCACAGCAAAGTGTTCTCATTGATCAAGAATCCTTTTAATGACTACCCTTTTGCTTCTTGGCAGTGTGATCTCTTGGCTCTGTGACCCTTAGGGTTTAGATCATTATTGTCCAAACCAAAGTAACACTCTGCAGTGCTTTAGAAATTGAAAGGTGCCTCATTTGTTTTGGTTCTACAAAATGCCCTTTCATATTAATAAGCAACAAACAAACACATAGAACCTGGAAGGTTGCCTTCAGCACCCATTGCTTGCTTCCTACCCTATAATCCTGGGGTTGTAAATTCTGTACAATACACTTGAGACACCCTATAAACTGCAGTGATTACGATAGAACACCTCTCCTCTATCACTGGATTGGTAAACAGCTACACCCCAAATAAATTAGTTTTAAGTCTGTGTAGCCCTTCAAGCTCAAGTTGAATAAGTAATTCACACAAAAATGACAAGCAGTGGCTGTTACATCATCTTAGAATGCAAATAAGTGGCTTGTGTGAATGTGAATGGGAACAATTACTGCCACCTTATGTGGTAACATACTTTAAGCTGAAGGGAGCCAGGGAACTTGTGCTGCCACCTCCCTGTGACCAGATACTGATAACCTTTTTCAAGCATCATCCTCAAGAGAGCCTTGTGGAGAAAAATGTAAGGCCTTTCATCGATCGAGTCTTTGAATTCTCTCTGTGATGAGGCCACTACCTTCTATTTTATAGTAGTTATTTATAAAGAAAAGTCTTGTTTTTAAAGTAGATCTAGAAAATGAGCATCCTGTTTAAAACTCAGATGCCCTATTTGTAAACTATCTTGTCTACACCAGAGTGTGGAGAGAATGGCTTTCCCCCCTTAGGCCTGCCAGGCAAAGCCTTGTTAATGGCTCATAGTTGGGCCTGGATCACACATAGATAGGATTTTGACCTGGAGTCAGACTCATCAGTTACTACGTGGTTTACAAAGAAGAAGGCATCTGCTGTAATGGATATGTCTTTAGCCCTTTACAGGAAAAATTAAATGCCTTAGTTCTTACAGAAGGTATATTATTTCTATTACATGTCATTTCATTCTCCTATGAAGTAGGTATCATCTCTGTTTTCACAGATGAAGAAATGGAGGCCAAAAGTCAATAACCTGTCCAGTTTCACACAGCTGATCAGTGGAAAGACTGGGGTTTGAATTCTGATCTGTTTGACAGGTAAGCCCAGGTTCTTTCTTCTGGGAAAGGTTGTTTGTGTGAAGTTCGGGGCGAATAGGAAATTAATAAATTATTGTCTCCATCATCAAAAAAAACTTACACTCTCGTTGGTGAAATAAGACGTACAAACAAGTTACAGAGAGAAGAGTTTAAATAAGTTTAATTGCATGCAAAAATGTCAGTCAACTGCTTTAAACTATGTACTTCACTTGGCAGGCCATCCTGTCCTGCCATGCAATATAGTTTGTCCTGTAGAGCAGAGAACTGGCAAACTACGGCCTGGGGCCAGATCTAGCCATGCTCATTTGTTTATGTACCATCCATGGCTGCTTTCTTGTTACACTGGAGGGGTGAGTCACTGCACCCCAGATCGTATGGCTCATAAAGTGGAAAATATTTACTATCTGGCCCTTTACAGAAAACATTTACCAATCTCTGGTGTAAAGTACAAAAATGCACAAATAGCAGTAATGAACACATAACAAATGAATATAGCAGAATAAGCCATCTGCTAGAATGAATGTCTTCAGTTTACACCTTTACAGGAAGAATTAAATGCCTTAGTTTTTACAAAAGATATATTATTTACATTACATGTTATTAAAATTATAAATAAATAGATATTTTAAGACTGGCAAAAATATATGGGTTCTGGATTGGTTTACCGATCGATTGATTCATTCATTTATAGCTATGTCAAGTAGTAAGTTTTGTTGAAAAACTAAAACCGAAAATGAACAGGAGAAATGATAGCATGCCTCACTCAAAACATGTGTAATTTTGATGAAACTAGTAGCCAAGTGCAAAATGAAACAGGATGTTAACCCTGATGACTGGAGTTCACATCTATTTATTTTACATATGGGGAAATATTTTACATATAGATTGCATTCTCTTGGCTCTATAAACAACATCCTTAATTACCTGAAGGCTTTGCATTCTTCAGCCTGGTGACTGTTTTTCAAATTTCATGTAATGATTAGTCAGAGTGGAAAAACAGGAAATAGGGCAACAGTGTGACACAGAGGAAGTGGCTCAGGGAGCCTGGAGTTCTAATATTGGCTATGCAACTCACTGGCTAAACCAGACATTTAATCTCTCTCTGCCCTTATTTCCTAAAACCTGCACATGGAGACACACAGCTTGTGTGTATGGGAGTAGGGCCTCCAAACGTTATTCCTACCAACCATCTGTCTGAAAACCTATTGTACCCCTCCCCATATCCTTGGGATCCTTAACAGCAGAATGAACCCAAGTGAGTTATTAATTTCAGTATCTATTTAGAGACTGTTCTAAAAGCATTCCAGCTTCTTCCTGGCTGTAAAGGGAGGTATTTTAGGGGGTTGGTTGGGATGAACCAGGAAAGAGGGAGGCCATGGGGTGTTAAGAACTAAACTCTTCACTGTGTGAACATCTGTTGTTCCCTGTAAGCCTGGTTAGGGAAGAAATGGGAAGGGAACCTTCACTCTGATCTAGAGAACTTCTAAACTCTCCATTTCCAGAAGGGTCTGCTCCATTCAGGTGACCAATCAGGGCCTGGCTTGAGTATCCAAATCACTCAGTATGGCCTAATCCAACTTCTACCACATATGACTGGTCAACCTGAGGCCCTTGGCCTTCACCTGTAAGCTGCCTGCTCCAATGAGTTTGGAAACTTAGTTCCTTGGAATCTGTGAATACCTAGCTCGAGAACTCCCTTCTTAAGTACGATGGTCACTGTTCTTTGTCTCTAGTGTTGAGCTGGGCTCTTAGATTTCCTTTTAGGGTTGTTTTCTAAACCCCCAACAGGGTTTCTGGTCCTGACTTTTTCTTAGCACTAGGGGAAACTGGCCTCATTTGGCTAGTCCTTGTGAAGTCTGGTGGGCTTTCAGTTCTCTTTCAGGACAATTCTTCATATGAGAGAGAGAAAACCTAGTGTATTTTCCATAAGGGATTATTTGGGAGTTGTTAGTTTAATGTTTTTCAGTTCGTATATATCATAGACTTTATTAACTGCTTATATTATCTGTTGCTGAGGGAGGTATATAAAATTTCTATGAGACTGTAGATATGTCAATTTCTCTTTGTAATTCTGTCAACATTTTGCTTTGAAAAAATTGAAGGTACAATTTGGATGCACACAGGTTCGGGATTGTTATATCTCCTTGGTGAAATTTTCCTTTTTATTAATCTTTTGTTTCCTACCATTTGTTTTGGCCCCAAAGTCTATGTTGCTTAACACTTGCCTGGTATATCTACTTTTTACCCCCCACTTAGTCGTGATTCATTTTATTTTGCTGGTATAAAAAACATGGGCTTTGCCACAGCAAAATTTGGAGTTCTCTGCAATGACACTAAGTGTGGATTTTAATTTAATTTTAAATTTAATTTTAAATTTTTTAACATTTATTTATTATTGAGAAACAGAGCACGGGAGGGGCAGAGAGAAGGGGAGACACAGAATCTGAGGCAGGCTCCAGGCTCTGAGCTGTCAGCACAGAGCCCAATGCAGGGCTCGAACCCACAGACCATGAGATCATGACCCAAGCCGAAGTTGGACACCCAATCTACTGAGCTACCCAGGTGCCCCAACCTAAGTGTAGGTTTTAAAGATGATCAGGGAACTGATCAGAAGGCTGATCTTCCAGAGGTCAGAGTGAGAAAGCTGTGTCCTGGAGATGGCACTAAATGTGGCTTCAGCCAAGCTACCCAGGGTGGTGGCAAAATACCTTGGATTAGTAGCAGCCTGGTGGGCAAAGGAACAGAGACATTGTCATAATGTAAAGAAAGGATCAGATGCACAAGCACAGAGTTACAGTGCCTAGCCACCTTGCAAGGAGAGAATAGGATTTGCTGATTTGTTTCCCTAGTGGTCTTGTCTCAGGTAATGGATGCCTTGTCGAGATGATGACACTGTGTAAAGCAGTTGCTACCTCCTTGGAGCATTTGACATCTATATCAATGAGTCATTATGGTTCCCAGTAGCCAAGGATACCTTGGAATTGGGCTTACGTGTCACCCCTTTATGTCTCTGAAAGAGTGCTATCTTTAGTATCTCATTCTCCAGAAATGACCCCAGAAGGAAGTCAAGGAAGGAAAAGAAAGAGATCTGCTCCAAGAACTTCATCATGTCCTCAACCAGATGGCCCAGTTTGTTGTCCAAGACCAGTTCCTGTCCCTATCCTTTTCCTCTCTGCCCATCCTAAGCACCAGTATCATCTGCAGTCTTTAGCCTTTAGTCATTTCTCAGAGAAGCCATAGTGTACCTTTTCTATTCATTTATTTCCACTTTTCTGTATTCATATGTTTCCAATGTGTTTTAGCTTATAGCTGATTTTAAAAGTTTGATATAAAAATTTCCCCTTCTGAACTATCAAACTTATCCATTCATATTTATTATGACTATTAATACACATGATTTTATTTATTCTACCTCCTGTTTGTTTTTATTTTACCATTCCTTTTTTTTTTTTGGCTGCTTTTTATTTCTCCTTCCTTACTTCTCTTTATCACTTCTTTTCCCTATTACAGTTTTGATATATGTCTTATCTCTATTTTTGTGTTAAACTTTAGAAGTTTAACATGTGTGTGATTGACTTAACAAAGACCAAAGTGATACCTCTACCTTTTATGAGAACTTTAATTCTACTTTCCCCACTTCATTTTCAATATTATTTCCACCCCCCCCCCCCCCAGTATTTTAGGTCTACCTTACTTGTAACCCATCTTTAATGTTGTTTTTCTATTTTTTGTTTGTTTGTTTTTAAAGAATATACTTATCTAAATTTACCTTATGTTTACCAGTGACATGGCTCACTTTTCCTTCAGCTTATTCCTTCCTTCTTGGTCCAATTTTCTTTATCTTTTAATTCTTTCCATAAAGATCTGCAAATGATAATTTTTTTGAAATTTGTTTTTCTGAGTTGCACTCTAATTCTTCAATCATAGCTTAGCTAGGACTAGAACTTTAGGACTTTGAAGACATTAGGAATGTTGCTATTGGGAAGTAAATGTCATAGCTTTGCGGGTAATTTGTCTTTCACTCTGTTTTTGTTACTTTTATGGTTTGCTCTATCTGTGATATACTGTGGTGTCACTACCATTTTTCCAAGTGTGGGTTTACTTCTATTTATCCTGTTCTGTGCTCAGAGAGCCCTTTAAATCTGAGGATTTAACATCTTTCTTCCATCTTGAGTCCTGTTTCTTCTGAAACTCAAAGTTAAAAATCTCTCTCTCCCTGTCTCTCTTTGTATACGTGGGTGGGTGTGCCTTTCAGTTGTATAGTCTACAATTATTAAACTCTTCATACTTTTTACAATTTCATTTTTTGTGTTGAATTCTAGTATTTCTTCAGATCTGTCTGAGCTGCTTAACCTCTCCATTAATGTCAGCGATTATATTTTTGCAAATCAAGCACTAAATAAATGTTAGCTATTTTTATCCTTCCTTTATTAACTTCTAACATACTTATTGTGTAGTGTGTCAGTTGTTCTAATGTCTTGGGTTCTTGGATGTGTTCATTTTCCTGTGGTTGCATTGGCTGACTTTCCCGTAGGGTGGATTGTTTCTTTGTGAAGTTTGTAATTTTTTAATGATTGGCTCATTTTTAGCTGTTTGTTTTTAAAGTGGGAAACTCAAGTGTTTTTTTGGGTTCATGTCTATTGGTTCTGCTCAGGTTATCACTGGTTTGAGGTAGATTTTTACATTAAATTCTCAACTCTGGAATTTAGACCTGCCCATGGTGCAAGGCTGAAGTTTTTTCCAGGACCCTTTTTTGTATGTATGTATGTATGTATGTATGTATGTATGTATGTATGTGTTTATTTCGCATGTCTGTGTGTACCCAGAATTAAAGATTTTGTGGGATTTGGAGTCCTTTACTCTCTATGTCTGCATGGTAAACTTTCAGTTTGCGGCCAACTGTTCATTTGGCCTTTTCTCACAATTCAAACAAACAAAACTCATTCCTTATCTTATTTATCCTGAGGATGGTAATGAATTGGCCCAGGAGCTATTGAAAAAATAAAAACCAAACCAAACCAAAGCAAAACACAAACTGACTGCTATAGGACTGATGTAAATAATAGACTTTCTTGTAGGAGATACTTAGCTAAGCCTTATATTCATTAACAGTGAAAATGGAGTTAAATTTTTATTTATATAAATTTGGAGCTTTGAGGTAGTGAGAATAATCTGAAATGATAGGCTTGCTAAAAATACCGGGCATTGTGATTTATTTAGATTTTTTTTTCTTATTGCAGTCAATAATTAGTCGGCTGTTTCTTAACCTTTCTTAGCGACAGAAAAGTACACTTACATGCAAAGATTTCTATAAATTTTCAGGGAGTCCATGGACCTCTTGGAGCCCACACAAAGACAACAGGTAAAGACTCTTTGAATCATGTGGCATTTGAGTTAGAGTTAAAATAAATTCATCATATTTGAACACCCTTAGAGTTTCTGAGGGGCTTCCATTCAGGGCACCCATCTTCTCCACCCAGTTTCCCAACGATTTCATAATAAAAAAATAATGTGTAAAGTCTAGGGGCACCTGGGTGGCTCAGTCAGTTAAGCATCTGACTTTGGCTCAGATCATGATCTCATGGTTTGTGGGTTTGAGCCCTGCATTGGGCTCTGCACTGACAGCTTGGAGTCTGAAGCCTGCTTCAGATTCTCTCTCTCTCTGCCCCTCCCCTGCTTGTGCTGTCTTCTCTATCTCTCTCAAGAATGAGTTATCAATAAAAAAATGTGTAAAGTCTAAAATAATCCTCCTTATTTTGAATAAAGGTTAGGTTGGAAGATATGGACTAATAGGGTGCCGAGTGTTTGTCCTAACTGAACACCAGGATTAGCCTGATTTACCCACCTGTACCCATCTGGACAGGGCTGATGTCTCTGCCTGGGAAGTACTAAGTACCAAGTACTTAGGGTAAGTATTAAGGCAGGGAAGCACTAATAAGTAGGAAGGCAGGGAAGATCAGAAGAATAGTCCTGTTTTCAGAGAAGGAAAGGAGTGGAGCTCAGCTATAGATCAGGTATATTTTCCAAATTTACCAATGGCAGAGAAAATAAATGATAGAGAGAACCTTGGGGAGAATCCTTCCATGTGGAGACCAGGAGAGGGCATATTATTTCCCCTCAGCAGCGCTGACTGTAGGTGACAGGTGCTAAAGTATATGTAAGGGGGACTAGACAGCTTAAAAATCTGCTATGAAAAATCCTCAACAGGAGTGATTTATACTCCATTTTGCCTCCCCAAAATGGATGGTGCTGGCTGTGCAGCTCTACAGGCCAACAGGCACATGGGGAGGCTGATTATGAAAGGCATGTCCCTGAAGTCACTTTGTCTCCTTGGCAATATGTTCTGCGGCCACAGCTCAGAACAGAAACTTCCCAGGTCCGTTGTCCTTATGATGAGAAATTGCGTGCAATTTACCGAATACCTGGAAGGGATACTCTTCTTTATTCCCCAAGTTTACATTTTTAAGGAGTTTACGGTAGGATTCCAGGGGCTGATAAAAATCACAGAAAGGTCAAATCTGTCTATCTTAGCACATTATCCTTTTAGTTGGATGCTAATGAGGTGAACCCATTGCTTTCTAAATTTTATTTTATTTTAGATTTTTTCAAGTTTATTTTATTTTTTTTTTTTGGGGGGGGGAAGAAGGGGAGGGACAGAAAGAGAGGGAGAGGGAGAGAATCCCAAGAGTCTCTGCATGGTCAGCACAGAGCCCGATGTGGGGCTTGAACTCACCAACTGTGAGATCATGACCTGAGCCAAAATCAAGAGTCGAACACTTAACCAAGTGAGCCTCCCAGGTGGCCCATAAAAATTTATTAATTAAAAAAAACTTCTTCTTATTCACCTTCCTGAAATTTTAATTTTTTCCTCACGATGTTTGGCTTATATTCCTTTAAGCCACAAACCCGTGACCACTTTACACTACTTCTCACTGTCCCCTGCCTTAGGTCCTTTACAAACTTCAGTCCCTTTCTCCTCTTTGATCCCCTCTCATCTTTCTCATTTAGTGACTCATTTCATTATGTCCCTAAAGGCCTGTGAAAGAGGTCATGTATCTATTAAGAACCCTTTAACACACGGTGTGGCTGGTGTGGATCTGAAATCTTTGGCTCTGATGTCACTTAGGTTAGCGTTACTGGGGCCCAAACAGCTCTGCTACCTTTGGAAGGACTCAGGGCTTTTACAAACCAGGACCACAGAGCACAGCCTTGAGTCCCTCTGTCAGGACCCCTTCCACTCATGCTCAGTAGTAAGCACTGAGTTGTTAGGGTTAATACTTGTTTAGAAGGAAACTGAAATGGCGTTTCCTGGATTCCAAGTCCCTCTTTTGGTTTCATTCCTGACAGAACTCCAATTTTTCTCAGACTTCTAGCTTGCTCCCTAAAGCAATATAGGAACTTGGTGCAAGAGGCAAATGTGAAGTGTAAGTTTTGAGGTATTTCACTCTATAGTTTTCAGTTGAGTCTTAACTTTATTTTATAGATGAGGAACCTGAGGCTTAAAAAAAGTGGAGGAGCCTGGATTTGAATCTAGAACTATCCGACACTGAAGCCAGTTCTTTGCACTGTTCTATGTTGCCCTCTTATTTTAATCTTTCATGATTTTTTGAGGTTGGGTCTCTGTTTATCTTCACATCATGTCAGTCAAGACAGGTTGTAAGAACTGTACTACATCATACCCATATATATATTTTTAAGTTTATTTATTTTGACAGAGAGAGGGAGAAAGAGAGAGAGTGCACATAAGTGGGGGAGGGGCAGAGAGAGAGGGAGAGAGACCATCCCAAGCAGTCCCTGCACTGCTGGCATGGAGCCCCTGATGCAGATCTCGAACCCACAAACTGCGAGATCATGACCTGAGCCAAAGTCAAGAGTTGGATGTTTAACCAACTGAACCACCGAGGCCCCCCTGTACCCATATTTTTATCTAAATAAACCATGCGGGAACTATTTCCTACCTAATTTCAAGTCTGTTCAACCCATCTCACAAAGACTTGTTCACTGGCTTTCAGAATCTGGAGAGGAAGCACAATTTTTGGTTTTGCTTTTGTAGAAAGGACAGATTTATGTTTATTTAGTTTCCATAATCCTATTTGGGCAATTACAATATAAAAATTATATATATATAACGATTTATCATACATTCTCAATGTAAAGAATTGAAATAGCATGAGACATTTAGAGTAAAATATCAAAGTCTCCATTTATCATCAGTGCATTAGGTTTTATACCTATTTCCAGATGTAACCACTGAAAGCAGTAAGGTATTTATTGTTCCATGGGGCACCTGGGTGGCTCGGTCGGTTAAGCTCTGACTTTGGCTCAGGTCATAAACTCCGGGTTCATGAGTTTGAGCCCCACGTCTGGCTCTGTGCTGATAGCTCGGAGCCTGGAGCCTGCTTCAGATTCTGTGTCTTTCTCTCTCTCTGCCCCTCCCCGGCTTGTACTCTCTCTCTCTCTCTCTCAAAAGTACATAAACAACAACAACAAAAAGGTATTTACTGTTCAGCACTTTATATTCGCTTTATGTGCATATACACACATATACACTGTATTTATTCATTGCTTAAGGTGAAGTTAGATTATGCTTATTGTTTTGGATTTGCTTTTTTCACTTAATAATAAGTCTTGAAGATGTTTACATGTCAATTCAAATAGATATACCTCATTCTTTAAAAAATTTTTTGTTTTGGGGCGCCTGGGTGGCGCAGTCGGTTAAGCGTCCGACTTCAGCCAGGTCACGATCTCGCGGTCCGTGAGTTCGAGCCCCGCGTCAGGCTCTGGGCTGATGGCTCAGAGCCTGGAGCCTGCTTCCGATTCTGTGTCTCCCTCTCTCTCTGCCCCTCCCCCGTTCATGCTCTGTCTCTCTCTGTCCCAAAAATAAATTAAAAAAAAAATATATCAAAATAAAAAAAAAATTTTTTTTGTTTTAAGTTTATTTATGTATTTTGAAAGAGACAGAGACAGTGTGAGTGGGGGAGGGGGAGAGAGAGAGGGAGAGAGAGAGAATCCCAAGCAGACTCTTCACTTGCAGTGAGTTCGATATGGGGCTCAAGCTCATGAAACTGGGAGATCATGACCTGAGCGGAAGCTGAGAGTCACATGTTTAACAGATTGAGCCAAACAGGCACCCCTACCTCATTCTTCTTTTTTTAAAAAAAAAAAATTTTTTTCAACGTTTATTTATTTTTGGGACAGAGAGAGACAGAGCATGAATGGGGGAGGGGCAGAGAGAGAGGGAGACACAGAATCGGAAACAGGCTCCAGGCTCTGAGCCATCAGCCCAGAGCCCGACGCGGGGCTCGAACTCGCCGACCGCGAGATCGTGACCTGGCTGAAGCCGGACGCTTAACCGACTGCGCCACCCAGGCGCCCCTACCTCATTCTTCTTAATGGCAAAATAGTATCCCATTCCTTATTAATACTAAAATTTCCTAAGGTGTGTTCTATGGTAAAAAATAATTGGGAAATACAAGATCAAATGCAGTTAACTAGAGTTCTTTACTATAGGCTACCAGAACCTTAAGTATGGTAATGTGCATGGTAAATCTCCAAGAGGGTTTATCTGGATGGAGTGTTTATCAAACTTAATTTGTTTGTCAAACTTTAATTTATTTGCTTTAAAAGTTTCTTCAGGGTAGATACTGCTTGCATGGATGAGGCAAATCTAGGAGGTTAGGCTAATACTTAAGATGCCAGATTTTAGCTGACTGGACCCCAGGGGTGCAGTCAACAGGATATAATTTAACAGGAATTAAATGTTGCACACTAGTTTCAAATATCAGCAGCATAAGTATAAAATGAGGACTAATGATTTTTAGAAAAAGGAAAGCCTTTACAATTGTATATGAATGCAAGTTCAATATGAACTATCAAGGTGATGTGGCTGCTTAAAAAGCTAATGAAAATTTAAGGTGCATAACTGGAATTGCGGTGTTCAGATCAGCCAACGTAATTATTTCACCATACTCCTATTGGTCCAGCTTTGACACCTCAGCTTCTCATAGGGAAAGCTCCACCTCTTAGCACCAAGAGTCAATAAAATACCCTTGCCCTTAGCTATGAATCATCCTTGGAGAAGGAAAGAAGGGGGCAGAAAGAACAGATAGGAGCCTGCAGATAACTTAGAAACCCAAAACCATACTTTACATAGACATTTTAGTTTGAAAGGGTTTTCTCTTACTTCTCTTAATTCAATGCTGTAGATATTATTTCTTTCATTTTACAGATGAAGAAATGAGCTTCAGCCACAGCTAAGTCTTTTTTTTTTTTTTAAGTTTATTTATTTATTTTGAAAGAGAGAGAGAGAAGGGGAGGGGCAGAGAGAGAGGGACAAAGAATCCCAAACAGGCTCCCATTGCTGTCAGCTCAGAGCCCGACATGGGGTTGGATCCTACAGATGGTGAGATCATGACCTGAGCGGAAATTGAGAGTCTGATGTTCAATGGACTGAGCCCCCCCAGGTGCCCCAGCCAGAGCAAGCTCTTGACCTTACTTCCTTTGATGCCAAGTCTAGGTTTTTTTCAACTATACCCCCATCATGTTTGTATATGTGTATTTTTAAGCTTTCCTTCCTGATTATCAAATGCTTCCCAACTTCACTGTCTGAATTTTTGCCACTCTCCCAGAATACTCTGGATAACAATTATGTTCATTCAAACAAAACTAATCTGATTTCTGACTACTCACCCACTCTTCACACTTTTTTAAATTTTTATTTATTTATGTATTTTTTCAACGTTTATTTATTTTTGGGACAGAGAGAGACAGAGCATGAACGGGGGAGGGGCAGAGAGAGAGGGAGACACAGAATCGGAAACAGGCTCCAGGCTCTGAGCCATCAGCCCAGAGCCCGACGCGGGGCTCGAACTCACGGACTGCGGGATCGTGACCTGGCTGAAGTCGGACGCTTAACCGACTGCGCCACCCAGGCGCCCCAACACTTTTTTTTAAATGTAAATGATGAACTGGTCACTGACAACTGGATTTGAATCTACTTTTCTAATTTATTCTTCCACTTCAACTTGGTCTCAGCTCTTTGCCCCTCAGAATGGGATTTGTTGCTATCCATTATTTCCAGACCTTGCCTTCAGAAATCATCCCTATTACTTAACAAAAAGTCACTCAATTACTTAGTTGAGGTGGCTGAATGCTTATTTTTCTGTATCTTGCTAGCTAAGAGTAGTCAACATTAAATTTTCTTGAGTGGTTTTTGGTGGTATCCACTAAATCATTAATGGCATAAACAAAAAAATAATAACACTAAAAATTAAATATCAAAGTAATGATGAGTAAATTTTAAAACATTCTACTGCCAGTAGATAAAACCTGTTTCTCCACAAGATACTGCTGTTTTATGATTATTAAAATGTTGGTACAATCCCAAGATTGTTCTTCTTCTCTTTTTGAAATCAGTTTAATGGAAAACACACAAATTTATGGCTCATAAAAATTTCAAAAAAATATAACTTCTGAAAGTAGATAAAAAACTTTCTTTTATTTTCCTGCATCAACAATTTACATTTCTTAAATCAAAGTTTACAATATATGTTCTAAACAGATATACTGGTTCTTCAACTGTGCAAAAACATTTTATTCCACATATCACCTGAAAGAAGTGTTAATAATTGAACTTTTTTGTAAACTTCTTGGAACTGAAGTTTAAACCTCAGAAACATATAGAAGATTTTTTGAGAGACATTTAATTATATTTAAAACAAAGAATATTGGAAGATCATGGAAACAGATTGAAAACTGACTTCTTTCTTCTTTTACAAAGTGTCCATATAGCTCTAGTGCTTGTGACTGGCATTGACATAATTGATGTACCAAATCACCTTTAAAATATTTACCCAAACATTTTGGGTACCTTACATAAAATCTCTTAGTCAAACAATGTAAGCCCATAATTTGCTATTAAATGTAACTGTATGCTAGGTGCTGTGGGGGAAGCAGGAAGCTTAAGGTGATGTCCCAGAGCATGAGAAACTTCTAATCTAGTTGAAGAGATAAGGCCATGCCTGGCAACAAAGTTGGAACACATTACACGATTGTTAATCAAACCAAAGAATGTTTCCGCATCCATCAAGGAAGCGACTCATGTAGTGCAGACATTAAATGAGAAGGAAAAGTAAGTTTGTGTAGAAGGTGAATTTTGAGCAGGGCTTTGAAGAATGGGGAGGGTGGCAACAGCTAGAGAAGATTATGGAAGTCCTAACAAGGAAGTAAGAATGGCGAGAAGAAGAAAAGGGAAAGAAAGAGATACTACATATTTGTAATATCCTGGACTCTGTTTATTGTCTCATTTAATCCATACAGCAGCCTATGAAAGGAATAATGTTTTGCCCATTTTTCATCTTCAAAATGAAAGAGCCATTTTGGGTCACCATCAGTTTATCCTATTTGCTAAGCAGCACACCTTCCTCATCTATATAAATCTTTTTCATATTTCATAAATGTCATTGAGTTTGGCCCTTTGTTAACTTGACTTATGAGGTCTTGGTTTCCTCATGGCA
Source organism: Prionailurus viverrinus (assembly GCF_022837055.1). Classification (NCBI taxonomy): domain Eukaryota; kingdom Metazoa; phylum Chordata; class Mammalia; order Carnivora; family Felidae; genus Prionailurus; species Prionailurus viverrinus. The sequence continues at coordinate 58,732,132 of NC_062564.1, read as the reverse complement.
ATTATTTCCAAATTTATGAATGAACAGTCTTGTCAATGTGGACCTGTGCCTAAGTAATTACAAAAATGTGGTTTTTTTGGCCTCTGCTGGAAACCCTTACCTTCCTGTGACTTGGCACATGCCCTCTTCCTGAAAAGAGAGATATTTCACCAGTCCTCAAATCAGCTCTGGCATTAATGGAAGTGCAGAATAGCTTTCAGTAATTAGTTAGAACCATAAGTTTTGTTTAGCTCACATAGATAACTCTGAATTGGCTATATTATATAGCGATGGATGCCACAGAAATTTGCACGATATAGGTAGACTTCATTGAAAGAGTAGAGTCCTAATGTCCCTTCTTTTTTTTCAACGTTTATTTATTTTTTTTTGGGACAGAGAGAGACAGAGCATGAACGGGGGAGGGGCAGAGAGAGAGGGAGACACAGAATCGGAAACAGGCTCCAGGCTCTGAGCCATCAGCCCAGAGCCTGACGCGGGGCTCGAACTCCCGGACCGCGAGATCGTGACCTGGCTGAAGTCAGACGCTTAACTGACTGCGCCACCCAGGCGCCCCTAATGTCCCTTCTTTACTGTCTATCTTAACCACCTTCATTTTGTTTCAAGCTTACTTAGTGACTTCTGCTATGGGAACCAAAGGCCTCTAATGGGAATTCAGGTTATACTCTGCTCTAAATTTCTTTTCTTTTAATGACTTCTCTATGAGACTTTCAACAATTCATCTTCATTATTACCAGGAAGGGCATTCTGCATTAGTCGATGATTATTTGTCTATCTTAAGAGTTCATACACTTTTAAGTACATTTTACAAAATTACCTAATTTTATGCTGTGGCATAAAAATGCTGTCAAATAATTCTTTGAAGTGATATTTTTATAAATTTATTTTAGAAAATTTTAACGTTTATTTATTTTTGAAAGGGAGGGTAGGTGCAGAGAAAGGGAGACACAGAATCTAAAGCAGGCTCCAAGCTGTCAGCACCGAGCCTGACACGGGGCTTGAACCCACGAAACATGGGATCATGACCTGACCCGAAGTCGGACACTTAACCGAAGTTATTCTTTTAAACGATAACAATATAATTAATTTCATTTCAGAAAAAAACTTCTGTTGACAATTTATTACTATAAAAATATTGTGGACAGAACAGAGAAAGTAAAAAAGACCCTGAAATCTGGTGCATATTCTTTCATAATTTTTCATGCAAATAACAAAAATGTACACATAAATGGGATTATATTTTCTGTAATTTGCATGTGGTCTCTCAATAAGCCATCATAGACATATTTCTGTAACAATACATAATGATTTATTTTATGCATTTGAATGCTGCATAATATTTTATTGTATGTATCACAATTTAATCCTATTGACAGAAAAGTTGGTTGTTTCTAAGTTTTCACTTTTTAAAAAAATTTTTAATGTTTTGTTTATTTTTGAGAGCCAAACAGTGCGAGTTGGGGAGGGGCAGAGAGAGAGGCGGACACAGAATCCTAAGCAGGATTCTCTCTGAGCTGTCAGCACAGAGCCCAAAGTGGGCCTCGAACCCACAGACCATGAGATCATGACCTGAGCTGAAGTTGGACACTTAACCGACTGAGCCGCCCAGGTCCCCCTAAGTTTTCACTTTTTTAAAAAAAGGTGTCATAAATATTATTTTATATATACATGTTTCATCTATTTCTTTACACTTATCCTTCAGATAAATTCCCAGAAATTGAGTTTATGGATTTAAGGATATTCAAATTAACATTTTGATAGTGCTAATTTGCTCTCTAGAAATTTTATGCCAATTTATATTCTAACATTATGTAAGTGTATCTATTTCCAAACACTCTTTAGCACTTGACATTAGAGTTTGTCAAAATAATTGGCAAAAACTTATACCTTGGTTTTGTTTTCATTTGTATTTGGTTCTTATTGATGTTGGGCATATTTTTGTTTGATTGATGTCCATTTGTATTTCTTTTATGAATTGTATATCTACATTCCCCCCACTGCTTTAACAGAGGTGTTTACCGTTTTCTTATTTTTAAGACCTCATTGTATATTATGGCTCTTAAGTCATTGCCATAATGTTGCAAATATTTTCTTTACATTTTCATTTGTCAATTTTGTTATTAAAATATGGTAATTTTTACATTTAATTTTCAATATATGTGGGATTTATTTTGATGCAATAAAAGAATCTAACCTATTCCAACCCCCCCCCCCCAAATGGCTCAGTTTCCCAGCATCATTTATTGAATGATTCATTATGGTGGATTGATTGCAATAATAGCCCCAATTTTTTCACTCCTCCTTGATTCAAGCATTTTTTAAAAGTTTATTTATTTATTTTGAGAGAGCAAGAGAGAAAGTGTGTGCAAGTAGGAGAGGGGAAGAGAGAGAGGGAGAGAGACAATCCCAAGCAGGCTCCATGCTATCAGGGCAGAGCCTGACATGGAGCTTGACCTCATGAACCATGAGATCATGACCTGAGCCAAAATCAAGAGTCTGATGCTTAATGGACTGAGCCACCCAGGCACCCCTCCCTGTATCCAAGCCCTCCTCTACTGACTTCGAGCTTAGACATATGACTTGCTTTGCCCAATGAAACAATAGCAATGCAAGCTGAGACTTGAAAAATGCTTGTGTATTGAGGCTTACTTGTTTGCTGTTCTTAGAACTCTTATGTTATATAAAGCAGCCCAGGTTAGCTTGCTGGATGATAAGAGACATGTGGCCTGATCTCCCCTGTCACTCTCAGTGAATCATAAGATATATGAATGAGACCAGTCAAAACCAGTCATCTCCATCTAGCCCATTGGCTGACCACAGACCCAGGAGCATGCTCAGCTAAGATCAGCCAAGCCTGGCCTAGACCTAAAGAACCACTTAGCTTACTCCAGCACAAACTGCCAAACTACAAAATTATGAAGTAAATAAATGGTTCCTATTTTAATCTGTTGCACTTTTGGGTGATGTGTTTCTCAGTGAAAGGTAACTGGTACATACATCCGTCTTCCCCATACTGATTTAAATAAATACCACACCTTTCATGCTCTAAATTCCCATTTCCATACGTGTTTGTTTCTGAGCTCCTATTCTGTTTCTTTGATCTATTTGCTTCTTCCCCTGGTAATTTCACACTTTAAAACTTATTGTAGCTTTGGGGCACTTGGGTGGCTCAGTTGGTTAAGCGTCCGACTTCGGCTCAGGTCATGATCTCGCCGTCCATGAGTTCGGGACTCACATCGGGCTCTGTGCTGACAGTTCAGAGCCTGGAGCCTGTTTCAGATTCTGTGTCTCCCTCTCTCTCTGCCCCTACCCCGCTCATACTCTGTCTCTCTGTCTCTGAAAAATGAATAAACCTTAAAAAATTTTTTTTTAATTATTGTAGCTTTATGGCATATTTTACTATTTGGTGGGTTCATTTATCACCCAGTACCATGATTATTCCTTTTTATTTAGAGGAAACTTGTCAAATTATCAAAAAAAAAAAAAAGTCTTGTTAGGATTTTATTTTAATTGCATTAATTTTTTTGGAATATTTTGAATTTTAGTGCAGAAATTTGTGAAGTTTCTTACCCACTTTTATGTTATTTAGCAACATTTAACATTTTTCTTCATAATATTGTATCAGTCAGGGTTTAACCTGAGTAGTAGAGCCAGGAGGAAGTATATAATAAAAGATCTATTGCAAAAAGTTGGTTTATGCAATTGCGAAGCCTAGCTAGTCCAGTCCAAATCTGTCAGGCCATCAAGAGGGGCAGGACAGGCTGGGACTCCGGGGCGTAGGCTGAAACAGCTATTCACAGATAGAGTTCCTTCTTTGGCAAGACTCAGCTCTACCTTTTAAGGCCTTAAATGGATTGAATGAACCCACTCAGGTTATCTAAAATAATCTCCTTTACTTAAAAGTCAGCTGAATATGGACTTTTAGTCATGTTTACAAATGCCTTCAAAGTAACACCTAGATTAGTGTTTGATTCAATACTAGGGATATTAATTTAGTCAGGATGACACATAAGAAACACCATAACATTTATATTTTGTGTTTTCTCATTTTAGGCTTTTCATTATATTTTATGTTCATTTTCAACAGAAAAACAAGTTATTTAAAAAATGTTTTTCTTGTGCCTTGTACTCATAAGATTTTTATTGTGTTTACTAGTTTTTTTCTGTTTTCAAACACAAATGTTTTCACTTGCAATATTTTTGTTTTTACAATATTTTCCTGCTTTACTTCATTGGTTAGAACTTTGAGAAAAGCCATTTTTTTTAAGTTTATTTATTTTGAGAGATAGATAGAAGAGAGAGAGAGAGTCAGCAGTGGAGGAGGAGAGAGAGAGGGAGAAAGAATCCCAACAGGCTCTGCACTTTTAGTGCAGAGCCCAACACGGGGCTTGAACTCATGAACTGTGAGATCATGACCTGAGCTGAAGTCAAGAATCTGATGCTCAACCAACTAAGCCACCCAGGTTCCTCTTGAGAAAGATCTTGAAGGATAAAATAATAAGACTTCTGCTTCTATGGACCTTGAAGGTATTATACTAAGAGGAATAATCAGGCAGAGAAAGATAATTGTATGATCTCACTTCTATGTGGAATCTAAAAAACAAACAAGCAAACAAACAAACAAACAACAAACAAACCCAAACTCATAGAAAAAGAGCATATTTGTGGTTATCAGAGGTGGGGGGTGGGGATGAGAGTAGTCAAAGGTACAAACTTCTAGTTATAAGTTCTAATGGTGCAATGTACAACCCGATGACCATAGTTAACGCTGCTAGAGGGTATATTTGAAAGTTGCTAAGAGAATAGATCAGAGAGTTCTTATCACAAGAAAAAAAAAACCATTTTTTCTTTTATTTCTTTTGTATCTATATGAGATGATGGATGTTAACTAAACTTCTTGCAATAATCATTTTACAATATGTGTAAGTCAAGTCATTGTGCTCTTTACCTTAAACTTACATTATATGCCAATTACATCTACGATGATCTGACTTAGGATTTTTCTACTTTGCCATGGTGCAAAAGCAATATGCATTTAGTAGAAACTGTACTTTGAATTTTGAATTTTGATCTTTTCTGTGGGTTAGCAATATGTGGTATGATATCGTGATGCTGGACAGTGGCAGCAGGCCACAGCTCCCAGTCAGCCACGGGATCACAAGGGTAAACAACTGATATACTTACAATCATTCTATACCTGTACTACCATTCTTTTTTTCACTCTCAGTGCAGGTGTTCAATATATTATGTGAGCTTTTCAACACCTTATTATCAAATAGGCTTTGTATCAGATGATTTTGCCCAACTGTAGGCTAAGGTAAATGTTCTGAGCATGTCCAAGGTAGTCTAGGTTAACCTATGATGTTCAGTAGGTTAGGTGTATTAAATGCATTTTGATTTAAGATTGTTTTCAATTTACGATAAGTTCATTGGGATGTAACCCCATCATAAGTCGAGAAAGGTTTTATCTCAATAATACTGGGGGGAAAAAAGAAAAATGACTAGTACCACTGTTTCTGATAGAATGACCCAAGGGACAGTACTATCAAGTAAATTTGAATTTTTTAGTTCAATAAAAGGCTCTGACCATAGAGTAAGGGTGGGGCGGGGGTTGGGGGGAAAGACTCTGCTTGTAGGAGTTTCAGACTGGGTCATTTAGATTAATCCTTTTTTTGGAGCCAGATAACAAAATTTGTGTAAAATGTAAAGAACTTCTTAAAAGACTCGAACAGCTAAGAAGATGGTAAGGAATTACAGGAAAAGAAGCTAGAATTTGAGCCAGGTGTTCAGGTCCACTTTTGCCCAGAGAGTGTTTCCTGCTCAGGAAGAGACAGCAGAGATGAGCTGTTTTTCAGGAGCTCCATAGGGCTAAAATTGTAATCCAGGGCCTCCCAAGAGTAGATGCCTTGGTAATGCATTCTTCAGTTGGGGCTGGCCTCTCAAATACTGGCCTGTTGGAGTAAAGAGAATCAGAATCTAGTTCTTGCATAGACGTCGACCCAGATATCAGCAATCTTAGTGGCCACTAAAATTCCAAGCCCTTATTTGGGTTGAAGTGACCCAGATTGCTGGTGCCCCAGGTGCTTGGAAAAAGCAATGCTTTAAAAATTCTCTTTGGAGGAAGAGAGTATATCATTTTAGTCTCAAATTATTTGTACAAATAATTTTTTCAAATAAAATAACCAGGAGGAGAACCACAAGAGATAAGACTCCATTAGCAAGAGCCAAAGGTATAACCAACACAGAAACAAAATTACAAAGACTCCAGGTAATAAAATGATCAGGCAGAGAGTGATAGAGAAACTCCTTGTTTTGTTCCTGCTTTGGAAGAAAGTTATTTTGGTGTCTCGCTATTAATTATGACATTTGTTCCTGATTTCCTTTATAGGAAACCGTTACAAAGACAGACTACTTACCACCATTAATTTATTGAGACTAAAAAAAAATCAGTAATGCATATTAAATCATAAAATCTTTTTTCAGCATATATGGTTTATGGCTTTTGTCATGAAATTTGTGGATTTCCTTACATTAAACCATTATTGAATTTCTAAAATAATTGGTGTTAATGTGTTTTAAAATATATATTTCTGATTTTATTTATTAATATTCTTATATTTATACTCATAAGTGGGATTGGTATATGCCTTTAAAAATTTTTAGTCGCCTGTTAGATTTTTAGTATTAAGATCATAAAGGAAATTGAAAAACTTTGATGGTATGTATTTGTGATTTAGATGGTCAGAATTATTAAGGATTATCTATTTTATTATTTACTTAATTTTAGATTTTGCTCTTTGGTTTTAATTGCAGGTGATTTTGAACATCTTTGCAATAGTATTTTTTTGTGTGTGAACTGATTACATCCTTAATGCTTTTGCTTAGTCTATTGGTCATAATCATAATTTTTAAGAGCATTCCACATATTAAGAACATTAACTCCTTCCCATTGTAATTGTTACAAATATTTCCCCCAGTTTTTAGATTTTAGTTTTATTTGTTTATTGCATTTTTTTCTATAGAAATTTATGTTTTATATCAATTGTATCAATTTATCTTTTGTCTTTTATGCTTTCCTTAAGGTCTTCCTCATTTTAAGATTTTTTTTATGTTTCAAGTTTTTATTTAAATTCTAGTTAGCTAACGTATAGTATAATATTGGTTTCAGGAGTAGAATTCAGTGACTCACCACTTCCATATAATACCTAGTGCTCATCACAATAAGTGACCTCCTTCATATCCATCACCCATTTAACCCATCCCCTACCTCCCCACCAGCAACCCTCAGTTTGTTCTCTATAGTTAAGAGTCTCTTATGGTTTGCCTTCCTCTCTCTTTTTTTTCCCCTTTCCCTATGTTCATCTGTTTTGTTTCTTAAATTCCACATCTGAGTGAATTCATATGGTATTTGTATTTTTCTGACTGACTTATTTCACTTAGCATAATACACTCTAGCTCCATCCATGTTGTTGCAGATGGCAAGATTTTATTCTTTTTGAAGTGTATGTGTCTATATATATGTATATACATATATATACATATTGGTACACACACACACACATATATATATACACACATATATGTACACATATATATGTGTATATATAGGAATTTCAGACTAGGTCATTTAGATTAATCCTTTTTTTTCGAGCCGGATAACAAAATTTGTATAAAACGTAAAAAATTTCTTAAAAGACTCGAACAGCTAAGAAGATGGTAAGGAATTACAGGAAAAGAAGCTAGAATTTGAGCCAGGTGTTCAGGTCCACTTTTGCCCAGAGAGTGTTTCCTGCTCAGAAAGAGACAGCAGAGATGAGCTGTTTTTCAAGAGCTCCATAGGGCTAAAGTTGCAATCCAGGGCCTCCCAAGAGTAGATGCCTTGGTAATGCATTCTTCAGTTGGGGCTGGCCTCTCAAATACTGGCCTGTTGGAGTAAAGAGAATCAGAATCTAGTTCTTGCATAGACGTCGACCCAGATATCAGCAATCTTAGTGGCCACTAAAATTCCAAGCCTATATATATATATATATGTATGTATACATACATACATATATCTCACATCTTCCTTATCCATTAAACAGTTGATGGACATTTAGGTTCTTTCCATAATTTGGCTATTGTTGCTAATTCTGCTATAAACATGGGGGTACATGTGCTCCTTTGAATCTGTATTTTGATATCCTTTGGGTAAATACCTAGTAGCGCAATTGCTGGGTTGTAGGGTAGTTCTATTTTGAACTTTTTGAGGAACCTCCATACTGTTTTCCACAGTGGTTGCACCAGTTTGCATTCTCACCAACAGCATAAGAGGGTTCCCCTTTCTCCATATCCTCACCAACATCTGTTGTTTCCTGCATTGTTAAATTTAGCCATTCTGACAGGTGTGGGGTGGTATCTCATCATGGTTTTGATTTGTATTTCCCTGCTGATGAGTAATGTTGAGCATCTTTTCATATGTCTGTTAGATATCTGTATGTCTTCTTTGGAAAAATGTTTATTCATGTCTTCTGCCCATTTCTTAACTGGATTGTTTATTTTGGGGTGCTGAATTTGATAAGTTCTTTATAGATTTTGTGTACTAGTCCTTTCTTAGTTATGTCATTTAGAAATATCTTCTCCCATTCCATAGGTTGCCTTTTAGTTTTGTTGATTGTTTCCTTCACTGTGCAGAAGGTTTTTTATCTTGGCAAAGTTCTAATTGTTCATTTTTGCTTTTGTTTCCCTTGCCTCTGGAGACATGTCTAGTAAAAGTTGCTGATGGCCAATGTCAAGAGGTTGCTGCCTGTGTTCTCCTCTGGGATTTTGATGGTTTTCTGTCTCACCCTTAGGTCTTTTGTCTGTTTTGAATTTATTTTTGTGTATGGCGTAAGAAAATGGTTCAATTTCATTCTTCTGCATGTAGCTTTCCGGTTTTCCCATTATCATTTGTTGAAGAGACTGTCTTTTTCCCATTGAATATTCTTTCCTGCTTTGTTGCAGATTACTTGACTATATAGTTGTGGGTCCATTTCTGGGTTTTCTACTCTGTTCCATTGATCTATGTGTCTGTTTTTGTGCCAGTACCGTACCGTCTTGATGATTACAACTTTGTAATACAGCTTAAAGTCAGGAATTGTGATGCCTCCAGCTTTGCTTTTCTTTTTTTCAAGATTGCTTTGGCTGGTTGAGGTCTTTTGTGGTTCCATACACATTTGGGGATGGTTTGTTCTAACACTGTGAAAAAGGCTGTTAGTATTTTGATAAGGATTGCATTTAAATGTGTAGATTGCTTTGGTTAGTAGAGACACTTTAACAATATTTGTCCTTCCAATCCATGAGCATGGAATGTTTCCATTTCTTTGTATCATATTCAATTTCTTTCATAAGTTTTCTACAATTTACAGAGTACAGATCTTTTACCACTTTGGTTAGCATCATTCCTAGGTATCATGGTTTTGGTATAATTGTAAATGGGATTGATTCCTTGATTTTTTTCTTCTGCTGCTTCATGATTGGTATTAGAAATGCAACAGATTTCTATACATTGATTTTATATCCTGAAACTTTGCTGAATTCATGTATTAGATCTAGCAACTTTTTGGTGGAGTTTTGGGTTTTCTGTATAGAGTATCATGTCATCTGTGAATAGTGAAAATTTGACGTCTTCCTTGCTGATTTGGATGATTTTATTTCTTTTTGTTGTATGATTGCTGAAGCTAGGACTGCCAATATTATGTGAAGCTAGGACTTCCAGTGGTGAGAGTGGACATCCCTATTCCTGACCATAGAGGAAAAACTCTCAGTTTTTCCTCATTGAGGAGGATATTAGCTATGGGTCTTTCATATACAGCCTTTATGATATTGAGGTATGTTCCATTAATCCCTACTTTGTTGAAGGTTTTTATCAAGAATGGATACTACATTTTGTCAAATACTTTTTCTGCAACTATTGAGAGGATATGATTCTTATTCTTTCTTTTATTAATGTGATGTATCATGTTGATTGATTTGCCAATATTGAACCAGCCCTGTAGCTCAGGAGTAAATCCCATTTGATTATGGTGAATAATTCTTTTATTGTAGTGCTGAATTTGATTTGCTAGTATCTTGTTGAGAATTTTTGAATCCATGTTCATCAGGAATATTGGCCTATAATTCTTCTTTTTAGTGGAGTCTTTGGTTTTAAATCAAGGTAATTCTGTCCTCATAGAATGAATTTGGAAGTTTTCCTTCAATTTCTATTTTTTGGAACAGTTTAAGAAGAATAGGTATTAACTCTTCTTTAAAGGTTTGGTAGAATTTCCTTGGGAAGCCATCTGGCCCTGGACTTTTGTTTGTTGGGAGATTTGTGACTAGTGATTCGATTTCTTTTTTTTAAATTAATTTCTTTTTAAATTTACATCCATGTTAGTTAGCATATGGTGCAACAATGATTTCAGGAGTAGGTTCCTTAATACCCCTTACCCATTTAGCCCATCCCCCCCTCCCACAATCCCTCCAGCAACCCTGGTTTGTTCTCTATATTTAAGAGTCTCTGTTTGTTCTCTCTGTTCTCTATATTTACGTCTCTTATGTTTTGTCTGCCTCCCTGTTTTTATATTATTTTTGCTTCCCTTCCCTTATGTTCATCTGTTTTGTATCTTAACGTCCTCATTTGGGTGAAGTCTTATGATATTTGTCTTTCTCTGACTGACTGATTTTGCTTAGCATAATATGCTCTAGTTCCATCCACATAATGGCAAATGGCAAGATTTCATTCTTTTTGGTTGCTGAGTAATACTCCATTGTATATATATACCACATCTTCTTTACCCATTCATCCATTGATGGACATTTGGGCTCTTTCCATACTTTGACTATTGTTGATAGTTCCTCTATAAACATTGGGGTGCACCAATCTATCCCTTGGATAAATACCTAGTAGTGCAATTGCTGGGTCATAGGGTAGTTATATTTTTAATTTTTTGAGGAACCTTCATACTGTTTTCCAGAGTGGCTGCACCAGTTTGCATTCCCACCAGCAGTGCAAAAGAGATCCTCTTTCTCTACATCCTCACCAACATCTGTTGTTGCCTGAGTTGTCAATGTTAGCCATTGTGACAGGTGTGAGGTGGTATCTCATTGTGGTTTTGATTTGTATTTCCCTGATGATGAGTGATGTGGAGCATTTTTTCATGTGTCGGTTGGCCATCTGGATGTCCATTGGAGATGGAGAAGTGTCTATTCTTGTCTTTTGCTCATTTCTTCACTGGATGATTTGTTTTTTGGGTGTTGACTTTAATAAGTTCTCTATAGATTTTGGATACTAACCCTTTGTATTTGGATATAACCCTTTATCGTTATACTAATGATATGTCGTTTGCAAATGTCTTCCTTCACTGTGTAGAAGGTTTATATTTTGATGAGGGACAATAGTTTATTTTTGCTTTTGTTTCCCTTGCCTCTGGAGACATGTTGAGTAATAAGTTGGTGTGGCTGAGGTCAAAGAGGTTTTTGCCTGCTTTCTCCTCTAGGATTTTGATAGCTTCTCATCTTATGTTTAGGTCTTTGATCTATTTTGAATTTATTTTTGTGTATGGTGTAAGAAAGTGGTCCAGGTTCATTTTTCTGCATGTTTCTGTCCAGTTTTCCCAACACCATTTGCTGAAGAGACTGTCTTTATTCCATTGGATATTCTTTCCTTCTTTGTCAAAGATTAGTTGGCCATACATTTGTGAGTCCATTTCTGGGTTCTCTATTCTGTTCTATTGATATGAATGTCTGTTTTTATCACAGTACCATACTGTCTTGATGATTAGAGCTTTGTGGTACAGCTTGAAGTCCGACTGATTCGATTTCTTTGCAGGTTATTGTTCTGTGTCCTTGTTGATTTTCTACTTAGATGATCTGTCAATTGATGTAAGTGGGATGTGAAAGTCTCCTACTATTATTGTATTGTTATCAATGAGTTTCTTTGTGTTCATTATTAATGGATTTATATATTTGGGTGTTTCAAGTTGGGTGCATAAATATTTCAATTGTTAGATCTTCTTTTGGATAGACTCCTTTATTATTATAGTACCCTTTTTCATCTGTTGTTACAGTCTTTGGTTTAAAATCTAGTTTGTCTGATATAAGTATGGCTACTCCAGCTTCCTTTATGTTCATCAGCATGATAGGTAGTTCTCCATCTCCTCACTTTCAATCTGCAGGTGTCTTTAGGTCTAAAATGAGTCTCTTGTAAGCAGCATATAGATGGATCTTGTTCTTTTTATCCATTCTGATACCTCCGTATTTTGATTGGAGCATTTAGTCCATTTACATTCAGAGTGGGTTATTCATAGATATTAATTTAGTGCCATTGTATTACCTATAAAGCCATTGTTTCTGGAGATTTTCTCTGTTCCATTCTAGTCTTTGTTGTTTTAGATCTTTCTTTTCCACAAAAAGAGTCCCCTTTAATGTTTCTTTCAAGACTGGTTTAATGGTCATGAACTCCTTTAGTTTTTACTTGTCTGGGAAACTACTTCTATTCTGGATGAAAGCCATGCTGGATAAAGTATTCTTGGCATATTTTTCTCATTTAGCACATTGAATATATCTTGCCACTCCCTTCTGGCCTGCCAAGTTTCTGTGACGAGGTCTGCTGCTAACCTTACTTGTCTTTTCTTGTAAGTTAGGGATTTTTTCCCCCTTACTGCATTCAGGATTCTTTTCTTATCTCTGTATTTTGCAAATTTTACTACGATATGTCTTTGTATTGGCCTGGTTTTGTTGATTTTTTTAAATTAATTAATTAATTAATTAATTTATTTATTTATTATTTATTTTTAGAGATTTTTAAAAGATGTTATTTATTTATTTATTTATTTATTTATTTAGAGAGGGAGAGAAGGAGAGAGAGAAAGCAGGGGAAGGGTAAAGAGAGAGGGGGAGAGAGAGAATCCTAAGCAGGCTTCACTCTGTCAACACAGAGCCTGATGTGGAGCTTGAACCTACAAACTGTGAGATGATGACCTAAGCTGAAATCAAGAGTCAGACCCTTAACCGACTAAGCCACCCAGGCACCCCTGTTTTGTTGATTTTGATGAGAGTTCTCTGTGCCTCCTGGACTTGGATGTCTGTCCCTAGATTAGGGAAGTTTTCAGCTATAATTTGCTCAAATAAACCTTCTGTTCCCCTTTCCCTCACTTCTTCTGGGGCTCCTATGATACAAACGTTATTATGCTTTATGGAATTGCTGACTTCCCTAAGTCTACATTCATGATCCAATTATTTTTCCTGCTTTCTTCTTTTCAGCTTCATTATTTTCCAGAATTATGTCTTCTATATCACCGATTCATTCCACTACTTCTTCCATCCTTGTGGTCATTACATCTAGTTGATCTCACATCTCAGTTATAGCATTTTTTAGTTCAGCCTGATTAATTCTGAGGTCTTTTATCTCTGCATTAAGGAACTCCCTGGTGTCTTCTATGCTTTTCTCAAGCCCATCTAGTATACTTAATATTGTTGTTTTAAGTTCTGGATCAGGCATATTACTTATATCTGTTTCAATTGGATCTCTGGCTGTGACCTTTTCTTGTTCTTTCTTTTGTGATGAATTCCTCCTTAGCATTTTTTCTAGGTCTCTGTCTTCTGTGTGTTAGGAAAGCCTGTTATATTTCCTGCTCCTGGGTGGAATGGCTTTATTAATAAGAGGTCATACACTGTTCAGAGCCTGGCGCTACAGGAACTGCTTCTGGTATATGCTGTGTGCACTCTGCTCTTATGTTTTGGCTGCCCTTTCCCTCAGGTCAGTCCTGTGCAGAGTTTCTCCTTGCCTGCAGTGGGGAGTGTTTGGACCTAGTCCAGTGCATGTGCACTGGTCTGCTTGTTAAAATAAGCCTGATCCAATTTCCCCTAAGCTGAAGCTTTGCAGCACTTTATGGTCTATATATTTGGTGCATGTGGGGGATTGTGCTGGTCTTCTGAGGGAGAGATCCTCTGCTCTTGTTCTCAGGCACACTTGCCGTAGTTCAGAAGCACCTGTAGAGTTCAGGGGGGCAGGGCTTGATGTAAGCAGCTCAAGCGTCCCCTGTGGGTGCTGTGTTGTTCACTGAAATCTGTTGGTACCAATGGGCAGGGGAGAAAAATGATGCCATCCCACTCCCTCATTCCCAGAGAAGGGAGTTTGTGCCCACCACTGTCCAGTAATCCCTCAAAGAAGAGCGAGAAATTTTCCCTCATTTGTACCAGGCATCCATCAGATCCCTGCCTTCACTGTCAGGCTGTCTGCCTGCTTGGCAGTGTAGTGCCCTTGTGTTTTATATCAGTTATACTGGCTAAACTTCAAAACTCCAAATTTTAGAGACCTGGCATGGCATGGACCTTCACTAATCCTCTGGGGGAGGGTCTCACTGCATGGGGTTCATGCCAGTTTTTTCCAGAAGGGCAGTTGCACAAATGTGCACAGCTGCTTGGAATTTATAGTAGAGCACAGCAAGAAGTTGGCATCCAGGTTAGCTGCCCTCAGCATGTGTCTGCCCTTTGCTAAGGAAATGGGCATTGCATGGTTCCCTCCAGCTCTTTTGTTCCCTGAGTTGCAGTGCCACCGCTCCCAAGTGCATTCCAAGAAGGGGAACTTCCTTTCCCAGTGCAACCCAGAGGGTCCTCAAACCACATTCCCATGCATCTGCTCTACTCCACAGGAGCACCACTACACCTGCCAGGCTCCACACCTGCCACAGTGCAGACATCTACAACTTTAGTCTGTGAGCTCCACTGGTTGTAAAAACTCATGATAATCAGCCCCTTTTGTTTTGCCAGTCAATGGTTTTGGGGAAGTGTTTTTCTTGTGCAATCCCCTGTATACTGCCTGCTCTCTCCCACTCACTCTCTTCCAGCTCCCCTCTATAGCACCCACCATTCTTTTTTCCCCTAGATCACGTCTCCACACCTTCTACCTTCCATGATGTGGCCTCTTTTCTGCCTCTAGTTTTGTAGTTTGTTCTCTCAGACCTCAGATGGATTTCTTGGGTGTTCAGAATGATTTGATATTTATCCAGTTGTGTTAGAGGGACAAGACTCCACACCTTCCTTCCTCCCTTCCTACCCTAAGATTATTATTTTTTTTTAAATTTTTTTTTCAACGTTTATTTATTTTTGGGACAGAGAGAGACAGAGCATGAACGGGGGAGGGGCAGAGAGAGAGGGAGACACAGAATCCGAAACAGGCTCCAGGCTCTGAGCCATCAGCCCAGAGCCTGACGCGGGGCTCGAACTCACGGACCACGAGATCGTGACCTGGCTGAAGTCAGACGCTCAACCGACTGCGCCACCCATGCGCCCCGATTATTTTTTAAAATCCCTATTATCCTCTTTTGTCATTTCATTTTTTGATGTTTAAGTTGATAGTCTGTTTAGAATTTATTTTGAAGTAAGGAGGAAGTAATCTAATTATTTCCCCGAGATGGCTATAATAACTTGTAAAACATGACTTAATGAATCTTTTATCTCAACTGATTTGAAATACTGCTTTTCATTCCCATTTTTATTTTGATCTATGTCTTGACTTTCTGATGTATTCTGTTGATCTATCTTTTCATTGCCAAAATCAAACACTTTGGATTTCTCTAGATTTATAACACATTTGAATATCTATATTTTCTATTAGTTTATGATCCTGACATTATTATTATGTTTATTTCTACTTATGGTTTCATACTGTTTTTCTTTCAGAATTACTGTGATTATCTTTGCTTAGTGCACAGTAAACTTTTATAAATGTTACATGTGTAGTTGCAATAGAAAGCATGTTTGCTGATGAAAATTTTCATGTATAGCTTTGAGGTCAAGAATGAGAACTGGATTGCTTCTATCTTCTGAATTCTTATTTGTGTGTTTATTTTCTGAAAGCTCATTCATATTCTGAGAGAGGTATGTTAAAATCTCAGAATATCATTCTGGATATATCACACTTCAGCATTTTTCCAGCTTTTCAATTTTTTAAAAAGTTTATTTATTTATTTTCCAAGAGACAGAGACAGTGAGAACTGGGGTGGGGGGGTGGGGGGGGTGCAAAGAGAGAGGAAGAGAGAGGGAATCCCAATCAGGCTCTGCACTATCAGTGAAGAGTCCATTGTGGGGCTCAGACCCACAAACCGCAAGATCACGACTTGAGCCGAATCCAAGTGTCGGACGCTTAACCAACTGAGCCACCTAGGTGTCCCACCAGCTTTTCAATTTAATGCAATGTCACTTGGTGCAAAAATATTTCTGATCATTATGCTACTTTGGTGGGTTGTAACTGTTACCAATAACTGTCCTTTCAATCCAATTAAATTCTTTTTTGTTTCAAGTCACTTCTGTTTTCTTCCTTCTTGCCTTAGTTTGGTTATATTCTAATCTATTCCCTTATGTTAATGTATTTATGTCACTTGACTTAGGTGTCTTTTATAAACATATAGCTGGACTTTGTTGCTGCTATTAATATAGGCCTTTAACTGATCCTTATTTGTTTTGACTGCTGGCATGATTGGTCTTACTTCTGCCATCATATTTTAGGCTTTTTGTTTTGTGTTTATAACGCTTTCTTGAATTTTTCCCTCGACGCTTCCTGGATTTATTACATTTTCTTTCTTTCTTTTGTAGTAGACTTTACTTTTTAGAACACTCTTAAAGTTCATAGAAAATTGAGCAGAAAGCACAGAGAGCTCCCGTATACTCCTTCTCCTCCACCCCTCCACGCCACAGTTTCCCCAATGTTAACACCTTGTACTGATGTGGTACATTTGTTACAATTCGTGAATGAATATCAATACACTATTATTAATTAAGGTCCATAGTTTACATCAGAGTTCATTCAGTGTTGTATACTTCTATCGACTTTGGCCAGTGCATGATGGCCTATATTCTCCATTATAGTACCCTACAGAATGGTTTTGCTGACCTGAAAATCTACTGCACTCCATCTGTTCTTCTCACCCCCCCCTTCCCCCCATCTCAAGACCCCAACAACCACTGATCTTTTTATTATCCTTATAGTTTGCCTTTTCCACATTGTTATATAATTGGAATCATACATTGTGCTTTCTTTTTATTTATTTTTTTTTTTAATTTTTTTTTTTTCAACATTTATTTATTTTTGGGACAGAGAGAGACAGAGCATGAACGGGGGAGGGGCAGAGAGAGAGGGAGACACAGAATCGGAAACAGGCTCCAGGCTCTGAGCCATCAGCCCAGAGCCTGACGCGGGGCTCGAACTCCCGGACCGCGAGATCGTGACCTGGCTGAAGTCGGACGCTCAACCGACTGCGCCACCCAGGCGCCCCTGTGCTTTCTTTTTAAAAGATTTATTTTTTCTTCCATTAAAAAATTAAGACTATCGGGGCGCCTGGGTGGCGCAGTTGGTTGAGCGTCCGACTTCAGCCAGGTCACGATCTCGCGGTCCGGGAGTTCGAGCCCCGCGTCAGGCTCTGGGCTGATGGCTCAGAGCCTGGAGCCTGTTTCCGATTCTGTGTCTCCCTCTCTCTCTGCCCCTCCCCCGTTCATGCTCTGTCTCTCTCTGTCCCAAAAATAAATAAACGTTGAAAAACAAAAAAAAAAAAATTAAAAAAAAAATTAAGACTATGTATTTTTAGAGCAATTTTAAGTTTACAGCAAAATTGAAGGGAAGGTACAGAGATTTCCCATATACCTGCTTCTCCCACACATGCCTAGCATCCCCTTTTTATTATGCTTTCTTTATTCCTCTTTTCCTTACTCTAGAAGTCTGGAAATTATATATCCTGAATCTATATTACTAGTAGATGTGCCAACATTTTATTAATCATTTTGTAACTATGCTTCTCAAGCAAAATAAAAATTTAAACTATATCTGACAACTCCCCTATAACTGGATGAAAAGTTAAACATCCCTTACTTATTCCTTCTTTTTCTCTTTTCTCAATGTCCAAATTTAGTTAAAATAATCTGAATGTTTACTTCCAGTTTGAAATGAAAATGTTTAAATATAGTCTGTTCTAGTTAAGAATCCTTTCTTAATAATTGCTTTAAATATTACAAGTACTTTATCATGTCTACTTAACAGTAAGTTTTACTGGGTTCGCAGCTCACTGCTTTTTCTTTTATACCACATCTTTCTATTTCTTGAGGTTTTTATTCTGATTCATTATTATTTCACCAGACTACTTCTTTGAGTAATTTTTTTAAATAAAGGAGGTATAAAAGAGAAGCTTTCTGGGTCTCCCTGTGCTGAAACTGACTTTCCTTTGTCTTCATGGAGGAGTAATCCTTTTACCTCAGAGTGCTGTCAGTGTCACCCCACTATCTCTTAGCATTTATGTAGCAAATGAGAACTTCGGTGTCAGCCCTAGTGTCTTTCCTATGAGATAATTGTTTATTCTGAAGCTTATAAGATTTTCTATTTATCCTTTGAATTTCACATTTTTCATCAGGATATAACTAGGTATGAGTTTTCTTCCATCAGAATTTCCTTTAATATGCCAAACTCATCCCCGCCTTAGAGGCTTTACACCAGCTCTTCCTTCTCGTTGGAATGATCTTCCTCCACTCATTGCAAAATTGCCTCCTTCCCATCATTAGGCCTCAATTTAAACCCCTCAAATCCTTCACTGATCACCGTATCTAAAACATCTTCTAATCATAGTCATTCTTGGCCATATTTATTATTCTGTTTTATTTCTTCATAGTAATTATCATGGTCTGATATTCTCGTATTTGTTTATATGTGCTGATCCCGCGCGCCCCCCCCCCCCAAGAAAACTGGAATATACATTCCATGAGAGCAGAGACCTTTCCTATTTTATTTACTGTGTAGCTTTGGCTCTTATAATAATAGTGCCTTGTACACAGGAAGTGCTGGGTGAATGACAGAGAAAAATATGAAATAGCAGAAGTTGATTTTCCTCTTTCTAGGATTTCCCACAAGATTTTCCATGTAATCAATTCTCTTTCCTCTATTTAATTTTCCAGTCTCCTAAAACTTCGTCCATTCTTCTGGTCTACTTCAAGGCTTTTGGTGAGAAGTAACTACACACACACACACACACACACACACACACACACACACACACATACCTGCAAGAGGGCAAATATATACACACAGAATGAAACGTCAGGGGAGAACTGAATTATTCAGTTGATTTAATAAAGTTCACAAAATCTCTGGAGTGTGTGGTAGAACTCCCATCCTCTGTTACACATTATTTAAATTATCTGAAATATGATCCAGTTTTTATTCTTGTTTACTGCCTAGTCACAGTCAAAGAGTATTGAATTGTGCTTTTGTTGTGTCTTGCAACTATGATTTAACAGATATCAGGGTTATATTGTAAACTGATCTGCTTTGTTAGAGATTTAGTTTAATATGGTTTGGTTCGACCAATGTAATTAGACTTTGGCAATGGAAGTTACTCTCAGAAATCGAATGCTAATATTAGAGCCATTTTCCTCAGCTATTATATCTGGAACAAGTGGTTATGACTAAAAATTTGTATTTCTTACACTAGTGTTTTTTGTTTGCCACATCACTATCTTGTTGAAAGGACCAGAGTTGAAGTTAAAGCTGTTTTGGGTAAAGTTTTGCAATGAGAAAGTTCTATTCTATTGGTAGATACTAGGTGTGCTATAAATATGTTGAAAGTATGAATATAGGTAAATAGTAAAAAGGGTTCAAACATATGATTAGTTATTCTTTACTTTTTGTTATTAAATCTTTCTGGGATGATTAGGGATCTCACTGAGGACACAGAAGGAAGAAAGGTGAACATGATGGGAAGAGAAGAAAGTGTTTATGCTTGGATAAATATGAGCAATGACTTTATGTTGACTTTCTGCAAAATTCTCAAGATTTGTTGTTACTCTATAAAGCCAATTTGTTATAGGGATTGCTGAACAGGAAATGTAATAACTGTATCAAAACTAGTAGTCATTAGAGCTATTCACTAAATATACCAGTTCTCTGTCTGCCAGGCATGTGGTAGAATCATATTTCCTGGTGCCCTTGTGATTGTGTGGGCTTTGAGACCACTTGTGGACAATGAATTCAAAGCAGAAATGACGATGAGAAATGTCATGGTTAAGTCAGAGCATTTCATTAGTGAGGTGAGACCTTCTAGAACTCTCTTTTCTTGGGGTGCCTAAGTGGCTCAGTTGGTTAAGTGGCTGACTTCAGCTCAGGTCATGATCTTGCAGTTTGTGGGTTCAAGCCCCACATCGGGCTCTGTGCTGACAGCTCACAGCCTGGAGCCTGCTTCAGATTCTGTTTTTCCATCTCTGCCCCTCCCCTGCTCACACTCTGTCTCTGTCAAAAATCAATTGAAAAAAAAATTAAAAAAAAATTTTTAGAACATCTTTTCTTCTGGCATGGTTATTAGCAGGGGTCCTGATAATTCCTTCTCCATTAGTCTGGGTCCTGGAGTGAGGGTGATAGTGTTCTCAGCTGAGTACCAAGAATCACTGATCATATATTGACCATATATTGTGAATTAGAAATAAATATTTCTTGTTTAAGACACTGTGTATTGGGGTAGTTTGTTAGTGCAGCATAGCCTAGCCCATCTGACCAATACACAGAACATAAATAACCTACTCCAAGGGAAAGCTTTACTTAATCTCTTATTTTAAATTCTATTTCTGAACCCCAGTCTCTCACTCCCAATTCTCTGTTTTATTTCTTATGACCTTCCAACAGCTTTTGGATTTTACTTCAGCATTCAATCTTGAATTTTACTGACTTGCCCAACCTGATGGACACAGATAAAACACATATAACTTTCTTATAACTTTAACAGTTGAGGCATGTATTCTGTCTTCATCTTCCATTTCTATCATTTACTCATTTCTTTATTCATAAAACAAAATACTGAGCATTTTCTATGAGCCAGTTTTAACCACCAGGATAAATGGCAAACAAAAAGTCAGAAATTACATTCTATTTGGAATGCTAACAATTAATCAAATAATTATACAAATAAATGTAAAATTACAACAGTGCTAAGTGCTATGAAAAAGATATACACATTATCTGCCATCTGTCTATTGATAATAATGAAACAAATGAAACAAAATGTTTATAATTAGATCATGTCCATATATAGGAATGATGGTATACAGAAAATTTTGTACTATTTCCACAACTTTTCTGGAAGTGTGAAATTCTGTCAAAATTAAAAAGGCTTTTTTCAGGGTACTAATTGGTGTGATAGGATGTACCTTTACTAGCCACAATCATCTAGGTTGGTAATCTCAGTTTAGTATTTGATTCAAACTCTTGACCAAATTGTATTCTTTGGAATTGCAGTCCCTATTTCTATATCTGTGCTAATCATTGTCCCTGCAAAACCTGTAGCACACACATGATGATAAAATGAAAGAAAATCCATTTTAAATTGCACTTTGTGTTAAAGTCAAAAGCTTTTCCCTTTTTATTGTTTTTAAAAAGTGATATATAATAAATGTAGGCAATCAGGCAAATATACAGGAGACCTAATAAAAAATGAAAATTACTCATCAGTAATCAGTCACTGACAATTACTATTAACATTTTGGTCAATTTCCTATCATATACTTTGGTTTTCATTGAGCAGTATTAACTATCTGTTGTATTGCAAACCCTGAAACTTAGTTGCTTAAAATGATAAACACTGGGGTGCCTGGGTGGTTTAGTTGGGTAAGGATCTGACTTGATTTTGGCTCAGGTTATCTCACAGTTCATAAGTTCAAACCTAGCGCAGGGCTCTGTGCTGACGGCGCATAGCCTACTTGGGATTCTTTATCTCTCTGCCCCGCCCCCCACATGGTGCTCTCTCCCAAAAATAAACTTTAAAAAATAAACAAACAAAAAATAAACACTATTTCACAATAATCTTAGCTGAGTGGTTGTGGATCAGAGTTTCTGATGAGATTGTAGTCCAGTTGTCAACTGGGATTGTAGTCATTTATAGGGCTGGAGAATCCATTGGCTCCCAACCACGTTCATGTGGTTATTGGCAAGAAGGCTCCCGTTTCTCACCAGGTAGGCTTCTCCATAGAGCTAGTGACATGGCATGGAAGCTGGCCACCCACAGTGAGTTCTAAGAAAGAGAGAGAGAGAACAAAACAGAAGCTATAGTATTTTATAACCTAATCTGGAGAGTGACATATCATTTCTGCTGTATTCTAATGGTCATACAGGCTAACCCTAGTACAGTGTGGGAGACAAGGGTGTGAACATAGTACAAGGGTGTGAATACCAGTGGGTGGGAAACAGTGATGGACCGTCTTGGAGACTGGCTACCATATCACATTCTATCCCAAGCATTTTTAGCACATTATAGAATATTTCCTATGCCCTTGTTTTAATGAAAATAATATTTAGTTTATCAATAATTCAATCTAATTACTGTATTAATAATAATTAATAATATTTAATTGTATTATATTGCTGTAGGCCTTCAAAATCATATATAAAGGGACATTACAAGTTATGAGGCTGTTATTTTTTTTAAATTACATGAGGGGCACCTGGGTGGCTCAGTTGGTTAAGTGATTCTTGAATTTGGCTCTGGTCATGATCTCACAGTCATGAGATCAAGCCCTGTGCTGGACTCTATGATGAGTGTGGAGCCTGCCTGAGATTCTCTCTCTCCATCTCCCTCTGCCCCTCCTCCACTTGCTTGGATGCACACACTCTTTCTCTCAAAATGAAATGAAATGAAATAAAACAAAATAAAATAAAAATGACACGGAATTTATTCATTGAACCCAATCAGTGCTGGCCTTTAAAGAGCTCACCTTGGGGAGTTTTGAACTTACTTCAGTGGTGTTAGGTTATTGTCACAAACATGCTTGGGATTCTTTTGAAATTACAGTTGGATTCTTGCAGCATATTACCTTCAATCAACTCAAAGGTGATATGAGACAGTTATGTTAACAAGCAGAACATATGTTGAATTTATTCTTGTTCTTCTGCTGTTCAGTTGCAATACTGAACCAGATGTATTAGTAAAAAAATGTGTTTCTAACACTTAACTACAGCTTAACAAGATGATATTTCTTTTCAAAATAAATCACATTTGAATGAATTATGTATGGGAAGCACATGCTGATTCAGAGACTTCAGCTCTGTGGGCTCTGAATGTGCCCTACCCTCTGACCTTAACTTTCATGTACACCCACCTGCCCAGTGAGTATCCTGAACTTTTTTCCCTTTAAGTATAGTTCTTGGAGGGGCACCTGAGTGGCTCAGTCAGTTAAGCGTCCGACTTCGGCTCAGGTCATGATCTCATGGTCCGAGAGTTTGAGCCACGCGTTGGGGCTCTGTGCTGACAGCTCAGAGCCTGGAGCCTGTTTCAGCTTCTGTGTCTCCCTGTCTCTCTGACCCTCCCCCATTCATGCTCTGTCTCTCTCTCTCTGTCTCAAGAAAATAAATAAACCTTAAGTATAGTTATTGGAATAAGTACTGTATTTACAGAATTTGTATTTATATAAACTTACATCTTCCAAAGTGTAATATTGTATTCACATTAGCTATCAATTTTTTTTGCCAAAAGGAAATCATGGATTATGAAAGCAACATTAGGACAGAATCAAATCTTATTTGACTTTGTTTCCACATGGTGCCTAGCACACAGTAGGTACTTAGTACATGTTTGTTGAATTAATGACACATTAAATCTTGTGCGATAAAAAAATGATGCTTAAGTTAATGATGCTTAGCTAGCAATCTAAATCTTAAAAGCAATCATGCTGATACTTGGTGCCACTGTTTCCTTTTTTTCAATTCTATGTTGTGGCATTATAGAATTTATTCATTTTTTAAAGACTTTTTAAAGAATTATTTGGGCTAAACGTTTATTCATTTTTCAGAGACAGAGACAGGGTGCAAGTGGGGGAGGGGCAGAGAGAGAGACAGAACCCAAAGCAGGCCCCAGGCTCTGAGCTATAAGCACAGAGCCTGACGTGGTGCTCAAACTCACAAACCATGAGATCATGACCTGAGCCAAAGTCGGATGCCCAACCAATTGAGCCACCCAGGTGCCCCAAAAGCTGGAATCATATTGTAACTTTCCCTGAATTTGTATAGCTTTAGTTTTGCCTTTCCCACCCTAAAAACTATTGCAGTTATTGGTTTTCTCCACAACACCTAGAAAGATGCATGTGTGTACCGTATATGTAATCATAGTCTTTCAAACAACTACTCAGGGGGTAGGATGAGGCAGTGGGGAAATAAGCAAATTGCTACCATTCTCCAAGAAAGCCAATGTTATATTAGCAGTTCTATTTTAGAGGGGGAAAATAATCCAATTTCAAGGCTGGCATAAGTATTAGGCTCATCACTCACTCACTTCCTTACATAGGTGGCAGAAAATTCTGTGATTTCATGCCAAGCCCTCCAACAAAGACACAGCATGGCTTTTTGCCTTACTTGGTTTCTTCCTATTTTAAAGTGAAAATTTATACTTCCAAAAAGAATTACAGGCAGCTTCCAATACTGAAACATTGAGACCAGACCATTAAAAATAAAAACAGTTCAAATCCTAATGAAAGGAATGGAAATTCCCTATAGGAGTTCTATAATGAGAAAAGTCATTGGTGCCCAGAAACATTCTGAGTATTATGCATTTAATGAGGCTTTACTGAAACCTTGGGGAACTAGCCATTCTCTCAATGTAAATGAGCAGTTCTGTCAGCATCATCCTCAATCATTGGTTACCTCTCTTTCTTTTAAAATTTAACTTTGCACTTATAGAAAAGTTGGCAGAGTAGAACAAGAACTCTTGAATACCCTTTACCAAAATCTATCCAATTGTTTACATGCTCCCCTATTTCCTTGCTTGATCATTCTCTCTCTCTCTTTCTCCTTCCCCCCGCCCTAACTCTACACACACACACACACACACACACACACACACACACACACACACACCTTTTGGGGGAACTATTTGAGTGTAAGTTTGAGACATCATGCCCTTTAACATGAAATACTTTAGTGCTAAGAAAAGGACATTATCTTATGTAATCAGTACAATTATCAAAATCAGAAAAAATTCACAGTGATATTATACTTACCTAGCTTATGGCTCTTACTCAAATTTTGTCAATTTTTTGGCTTATGTTCTTTCGAGTAAAAGAAAATAAAAGTTTTCTGGCCCAGGATTCAATCCAGGAAGACGTGTTACATGTTGTTTTAATATCTCTTTAGTCTCTTTGAATGTGGTACACTTTCTCTGTCATTCTTTGTGTCTTTCATGACCTTAAAAATTTTGAAGAATATTTTGTATAATGCCCCTCAAGTTGAGTCTGTGTGGTCAGATATAGGTTATGATTTTTGGTGAGGATATCAGAGATGTGATGCTGTGTCCTCCTTCATGCAGCATGTCAGGAGGCACGTGATGTTCGTTTGTTCCAATGTCAACTACTTTTTTGAAAGTCTACCTTCTATTCTGTGATGTGAGGCAAAATGGTAACTTCTGAGACTTTTGGACTCCAAGTTAAAGGTAGCCCTGTACTAGTTATTCTCCATTTGTCTCCATCCTGCATCCATTCTCTCCCCTTCATTGCTTTACTCCATACCCTGGAGGCTGATTCCTGGGGACTGTATCACCTGGGCTTGTCTGCTTCTGGCTTCTTAACAGACTCAACCAATGGAGAATGCTAACAGGAGATCAAAGTATGAGGTCAAGGAATTTATTACCCTGGAATCTTCACTGCTTTGCTTTAGTTGCATATCTTTGGCAGTGGCTACCCCCTTCCATAGTTTCTGCTCTACTCCAACTCCACTTGTCCTCTCAGCCCAACAGTGGTAGTGGCTTCCTGCTGATATTAGTCTCTAGGTGCCTCAACATGCCTCTCTGGTTCTCTTAACTGCCTATAGGTCTAAAAGTAGTCCTTTGATGAAGATTCTTCATTTATTTTTAAGATCTGAGTTGAATTCTGTTTTCTGCTAGTTGATGAAAATATCCTGAATAAAATGATCTGCCATTTTTGCAGCATTTAATTAGAACAATAAAAGTTTAGAACAGAAATAGTTAAATATTTTATCAGCACATATCCCAAGTTGATAACAGATTAAACTTTAGTCCAAAGGTTATGTCCAATAATTATTTATTTGATTATAGAAACCATAAGTATTTAGATTTACATGGCATCTTTCCTCCAAAGAGTTAAAGGCTGGCAACCAAAGACAGGTAAGATAATTCTAAGTGACAGAGCAAGGGCCAGTCGTAGAATCAAATACAATTAAACCAATACAGATATAGTATTTTGCAATTCAAAGTGCTTAAAATAGTCATTATCACATTGCTTCTTCACAGGGATTCTGTAAGACAAGTGCTGTTAATATTGTCACCAGTTTATAGTTGTCCAGCTCTGAGTTACCACTACTCGTCAAATGGGCAGAATGTGTCTCCCATGCCCTGAGTTAGGGCCTATTGTCTCCTCTAGGATCCTTCACTCTCCTCCAAGGTACTTTCTCTACTTCCTAACACCTTTTACTTTGTCATAGTCTCTTACTTTTAGTTATCTTGCCCTGCTTATGTGTTAACTGATATTTAAGGTAATAGCTGATAATAATTTAAGATGTCACCTATCTTAGGGGGGCTCTAAGTTTTAATGGAAAACTCTGAAAGAGTTCTCTACTCAAAGGAAGGAAGATTTAATGGTGCAATCACATTTGGTAATTTGATATCACATTCTGGAATAATGAAATCCTACATACCACCTATTTATAAGGAGAGTCTGGGTGTGGCCACCAGAAGTATAGGGAATATGGTGTATACCTACCATGAGGTACAGCAGATAGAGAGGAAGTACTTTGGGTTTGCTTCTTTCTTTTTTCCTGAAGACCTATTTGCTTTCTTGTGAGGATGTAAGGGATTTGGAGATGAGGTCCCTGAGGCATCTGAGCCTGGTTGTGTGATAGTCTAGGCTCTAGCATCCTATATTCTTTTATTTTCTTAAGGGAACAACAGGAAGGGTGACAAATGGATGGCTCCCATCATCAGAACATTAGAATGGAGAACCGTTACTCTACTTACTGTTCTCAAAGAGTTCATTTCTCAAATGAAAACTTGGAAAGCCACCTCCAAAATCCTGCTGGCATCTTACTCTCCCACAAAACTGTCATAAAGAAGAAAAATTTGGGTTTTGTAAAGCATTCCTTTTATAATGTGTAGCTGTCTTCTTGGTTACAATAGGTAATTTCTCCTAGGTTAGGAGTATAATGTTTATTGGGTTTAGCGTAAAATTCCTGGAATAGATAGAGAAAAAGTTTGAAATGTTAGGTTTTCTTTTCTTCCTTATTTGTTAGGAACAGCACCCAAAGGGCTTAGGAATAATGATGGTATTTCTCCTATCCTGTTTTTTGCAGACCCAAACAAATGGAGGCGCTGCAGAACCAATCTCTGTCCTTAGCTCCCAAGAACCTTAAACTATGTGTCATTCCCGAACAGTGCGTGAGGCAAAAAGCCATGTCTGTGGAAGGAAAGCAGGTCATAACAGAAGGGAGATCTACGTTGTGTCTGGGGCGAGTGGGAAAGACTAGTTATCAATGAGCAACTCCTTGTACTCCTACCCTGGACCCGATCAGAATATTCGAAACTGATACCTTGCCAGATGATCTGAGCCATATCATCCCAGCACTTTCGAGAAATATCTTTTTTTCACACAAGGGAGAATTAGCTACCTTTCTTTCACCCAATGGTGGTAAACGCATAAATAACTTCCCTTGGGATTTGCAGATAGGATCAATAGTTTGTTTCTTTTCCCCTTACTTGACATGAAGGTAAGTTTCTAAAACAATTTTATTCCTTACTGCTGACATCTTAGTATATGTTGCTTTCATCCTTCATTTTTCAGCATCATGAGTGAACACTCATTCTTTTGACATTGGTCAATCCAGTCTCAATTCCAACCCCAAGCAGTCTGCATTCCCAATCAATGTTTCTACATCATTTATTCAGCAGTGACCCAGAAACTGCTGTATTCTAAATTCAGCCTGTGCAAAGTTTTAGTCGTTTCTTTCCATGTAAAAGTTAAAATTTAAAAAACAGTGAATGGTAAGAAAAGATTAATTTAATATAAACCTAACACAGAGACAATACTGCTCATAGCTTTGCCATCTGGGGTTTTCGTAAATTAGATTTAGATTAT
This sequence comes from Prionailurus viverrinus, assembly GCF_022837055.1. Lineage (NCBI taxonomy): Eukaryota > Metazoa > Chordata > Mammalia > Carnivora > Felidae > Prionailurus > Prionailurus viverrinus. The sequence goes on along the minus strand of NC_062564.1, from coordinate 58,704,043 downwards.
CTTTTACAAACTGTAGTTCACCTTCAAAGAGGCCAAATGCTATTTCCTGTCAGTTTTCTTAATTACCTGTCAAGCATAATTCCCCCTTTCTGAGCCTAGAACTGATTACAGTGAGGGAGGCATAAGCCACAGCTGATCCTGCCATCATTTACTAGCAAAACAAAGTGGCTAAAATCAATGTATTGCTGCTGTCAGCCAAATTTTAGAATAAAATATTTAAGGGGCAACTGTTCTCTTCTTCAGAAAACTATACAGATGTAGAGGTTCCTTATTGTCTGGGGTTTCCAGATCCACCCCCCCCCCCCCACCCTCTGATTAAGAAATCCCTTACATATGAAAAAAACTCCCCCTGTCCGGATGCAAGGACTGGTGAGTCATGGAGCCCAGAGAAGCACAATAGTCCATTATTAGAGTTAGAATATGTAGGTGTTAAAAAGGATTGCAAAAAAACCCAGTCCTCACTTTCAGCCAGCCTACACATATCCTGGCTGTGAATCTCCATGGCACATTCAAGTTCTCGGAATGGTGCTCATTTTAGTCTTATGATTCAGAGTTTATGCATATTCTTTGAAATCCTATAGGGGTAGATGGTATACAAAAGCAGAAAGCAAGAGCTGAAAGAGCAAACATCTCCAGTGAAGGTAGAGGAAAGAGAGGAGAGAAGAAGAAATAATAGCATCTTGAGATTTTCCTCTTGTTGCTTTGTGGGTGGAGTGACATCTACTTCTGGTTCCATTTATTTCTCACTTTGAGGAGTGTCTGTGATTTTTCTCTGGGGGAGTGATAATATTGATTTGGGATATCTCCCTATATTGAATTATGCCAGCTTCTCCTTGAGAAGTTATGAATCATTCTGCATTGTGTGCTTCCATTCACCTACCCTTGAGAGAGAGGAGGAAAGAAGAAGAATATGCAGGTATTACAAATTGGACATATCCACACATGAATGTTCATGCTGTTACCTCTGATGGAATCCGACAGGTCTGTTCACTGACCTTCCCACTCCTCTTGTGCATCATGCCCCACCCTTGCCTCACTGGGAATGGTCTGTGAGCCACTCCTGTGTACAAATACCATTCACCCTTCCAAGTTCAGCTTAGGTCTCTATCGTCCACAGCGCCTTCCACCAACACTTCTGGACTCTTTTAAGTCATTATTGCACAGCTTCTGTATATGTTTCTTACTTGTTTTTATTTTCCACTTGGAATGTAAGCAATTCCAGGACCATATTGTTGATAAATGTCTTTTATAGTCACACAGCAGCAAGCACAGAGCACATTGTGGGCTCCTCAGTAAATACTGGTAGAAAATGTGAGTTGTAAAGAACACTTAGGGCTAGGAATTTACTTCCAGAAAGAAGAGAAGGGACAAGAAGGGATGCAGAAGGGGTGGGAAACTCAGCCTAAAGCCACCCAGCTGACCGTTTGCTTATGAAATACCTTCACCTGTTCTTGGAGAGAGTGGAATGTGTATTTGTTTTCCATATCCAACAGCTGAAGGATAAAAATGTCCCAGTTTAAATCTCTTTCTCAGGCATCAATCTGGTCTCTAACTGGGTTGCTTTTCTCTCAGGTTTAGTTCTCCAGGGAGTAGGCTGGGGGACACTTGTGCTCCTGGATCCAGGGAGTCCTGGTGGGGGAAGCACTGAGAAGGCAGTGTCTGTGTCAGCAGGGGGAGGATGGGGTCAGCGGCTCCCCCCTTCACCTTTTCCACCTCAACTCCCTCCAGGGATTTTAGAGACTGGGAAATTTTCCTTGATAATGTTTAGTTTCTGAAAGGATGTAAGAAAGAAACATTGGGGGCCAATGTCCAGAAAATACTTTGCCATCCTAGAGAAACTCTAGAAGGTGCTTGCCCTGGAAGGTGTAGCTATGACTGTGATTCTGAGTTAATCTTGCTCCATGAGGAAAAAAAAAAAATCAAGGCCCCAAATCTGTTGGGATAATGGCCATGAGCAATGTTATAAGCTAAAAGATATATTGATATAGACGTACACACACAAATATGATATGTACATATTTACATATACATGTATAATTGATATATGATATATCACACATATAGGCCTACAGGCAGTTGACAGGTAGGAGATGAGGCAATGAATTGATCAGTAACTTTGAGGTCTCTGGTATGTGACCTGCACTGTGCTGTGTCCTCTGAAGGATAAGTATAACAAAGCAAGCTGTCTAGAATGCCCTGCCCTTAAAATTAGTTTTTTAATAAAGAAAAAAGGCAAAATATAGCTTCATGGGAATATCTAATGGTTTTGGCTAGAGAAGTACCTCAAAGCAACACCAGTAAGAACAGAAGATGTAAACCACTGAGTCAGGGATGCACAAAGTCCTATGTTTGAATGGGGTCAGACCCTGCGCATGAGGAGGAATTAGTGGGTGACCTGAGAAGATTCTTCTTGCCCTCAAGTCGTCTCCCTAGTTGGTTTCATGACAGTTCCCCTGTTTTATCATTTGAAATTCCTGCTTTAGTTACTATCTCAGTTTCCATAACAAAAATAAAGCACTTACTACTGAAGCCCTCTGTTCCACTGTTTTCAGCCTTTTAAAGCCTATTTTCTCCTGGCGTGCACAAAGCATGCTCTCCTTTAAAGTTATTTCATATCTTAAAATAAACAAAATAGGGGCGCCTGGGTGGCTCTGTTGGTTAAGCCTCCGACTTCAGCTTACGTCATGATCTCATGGTTTGTGAGTTCAAGCTCCACATCAGGCTCTGTGCTGACAGCTCACAGCCTGGAGCCTGCTTTGGATTCTGTGTCTCCCTCTTTCTCTGCGCCTCCCCTGCTTGCTCTTTCTCTCTCTCTCTCTCTCACAAAAATAAACACTAAAAAAATAAACAAAGTAGTGTGACTAAAAATAAAGCAAATATTTTATTTTAATCACGTTTTCAAGCTACAAGGCCTTCTCACGCTTTCCTGATTGAGAATCACTACATAGATGCACATAGACTGTAATCTCGGTGTGGAGATGGACTTTTATCTTTTTCGCTGCTGTTTCCCCAGCTCCTAGGTGTATCCAGAGCACTATAGGGGCTCCATGATGAAGAAGATCAAGACACAAAATTGGTGGGGATGTTGTATTTACAGAGTAGCGGAAGCCATGGGGGTGTGTCTTGGAAAGTCCGTTCTAGTCTTCTTTAGTCAACTTGGGGTGGTGATTTCCAGGGAAGACTCAGAAGGCTGCCCTTAGCAGAAGAGGTACAGGCTCATAAATTTCCATAGGGGAGAAGGAAGGACAGCAGTAAAAAGCCACCGATGGCTATGTAGCTATAAGATTGTCATCAGGGAAACAGACTGTGAGTCCTAGGGCAGAGGCAGGTTCTGAGAAAGTGAGAGGGGAAATTGCCTCCTCTGGGGACGAGGTGAAGCAGGGACTGGTAGGTGGCTTTGGAGTGAAACAGATGATCTCACTGCTCCCAACTCCTCAGCTTCTTCTCATGTATTTATAGTAGGATCCAGGGTTCTTTCCATCAGCTGTACCTCCAGCCTCATCTCCTGTCCTGCTCCCTCTTGCTGATTGTTTAACCCCACATCTCTGCGATTGTTAACTCCGGCATGCTACACCCACCGCCACCCCCTCAGCCTTCAGTCACACTCTTCCCTCTGCTTGGAAGTCTGCTTCCCCTGAAAGAGGAAGGGGCCTTCATTCTGGCCTGCTTGGGCATTATCTTCTCTGAGAAGCCTTCCCAGGGCACCTCATCCAAAATGACGCCCCTTGTTCTGTCACTGTCCTCTCAATCTGCTTCATTTCCCTTTGTGATAATCCTCATTCCCTGACTACACAACTGGATCTAGATCTATTTGTATATACACACATACACACATATTTGTCTATTGTCTTTTTCCCCTACCTGAATGTAAGCTTCCTGCTATATTACCAGGTCCTAGAACAGTGCCTGGGTCATAGAAGTCATTTATCAAATATTTGTGGATTAAAGGGCTGAAGAGATAGGACTTTGAATCTAGGTCTTGTTATTTATTGGTTGTGTTATCTTGGGAAAATTACTCGACTTCTTTAGCCTGGCTTTTGTTATCTGTAAACCATGTGGATTACACCCATTTTACTAGATTATTGTCCAATTATAACATATACAAGCCCCTAGTACAAAGTCTGGTACATAGCAAATGCCCAATAAATGATGAATATTGTCAGCTTGGTTTAGGATTTTAAATAATCTGTGCTTTCCCATTTACAACTCAGAAGTGCTTTCTAGCTTGCATCCTGTTCTGTGACTTTTCTTGAACTAAGAGTGCAAAGTGGTGCTGAAGCTCCTGTTTAGAAGTATAATGTAAATGCCAATTTTAGTGAGATGGTCAAAGGGGAAAAAAATCACAAACTTTAGTTTTTCTTAAAAATGACATACCATCTTTTCCCAGTGGAGGAGAGATGTTTTGACCTTCTTCTTTATTGTTTCAGTTTATGGGAAGAACATATGAGTGACCGTATGTGTATGTGTCTTGTAAGCTCATTTCTAATCAGCCCCTGGGAATACTGGATCTGAGAAACACTTTGTCCTTCTGAGGAACAAAACCCTTCCCAGGTAAATGCCCTTGGAACATGTGTTTATTTGTTTTGATTCTTGGGTATATTGAGGGATGGCAACAGTCAGGAAGTATTAAAAAAAAAAGAAATCTAGCAATAGAATCAGCTCAGTCTTTGTCAGCGCATTTTTTCTAAAGAGACAGATGATACTTGAAAGTGTGGATGTGAAGACCTGGTTTATTTATTTAAGCCACTATGTATCTATTTAAACAAAAAGACCCATGAAGAAAATCTAATGGATGAGAAAAGCAGAATTTATTGCCACAAATATATTAGGATGTGCCAGATAAGATTAATATTTTCTTTCCAGAAAAATGTTTTCTATCATGCAGTGTTGCGTAGTTTGTGTTTGTTTATTTGAGAGTTTTTATCTTGGGACATTAGTCACAAGAGTTACTACTTTCTTTTACCATGAAAGATAAAAAGAAAATCTTGGAGATATGGTCATGGGAAAAATAAGGTAAAGAGGGGCTTGCTTGCTGTAGAAAACATTGCTTTATAAATAATTGATGTACAAAATTTCTTGAAACTGGAAAAATATTGTATATGGAATTTCTCGTTTTATGAAAAATCAGTGAGAACATTATTTGCTAAAAGGGAGCACAAAACTATAATGGTTTTCTGGCTTTGATGATTAAAATTTTTACTTATTTCACATAATTCTCACTTCTCAGATTATTTAATTTAACATTTATTGTCTTTTTTCCTCTACTTTCCTATCTCCCAAAAGATGGGATTGGCTTATCTTTTGTTTATGAAAACAATATCTGATGGAGTCCTGGATTGAAACTCAAGGTCTCACTGAACATCTAGCAATTAATTGTACTAGCTGTAATGTTGGTATATGGTCAATGGGGATGCTGATTAACTGAGTGACACTGGTACGCTTCTGTTCTTCTCCATGCTTCTCTTATTTATTCTATAGGAATAAGATTTTAGCTAATGAAATTATTCATTAAAAAGAATTTAAGTAGCCAAAAAAGAAGTAATGTTTATGCAGCATATTTCTGAAGAGATAATTCCTTGATTCTGTACTTGCTTTATGGAAAGAAGGACAAAAGAAAGACTTGGCAATTGGATTGTGTCCTGTAATATAAGGGCAGCTGTCAGGCTAACCCCTGGTGACCTCAGAAGATAAAAATGGGGTGCCAGCAACAATGATTCTTTCTGACAGAGGGCTTTAGCCCCCTCTTGTCCCTCACTCTGCTGACCCTTTGGAGCTGTGTCTGATTCTCAGAACCTCAGGCCCAGGTCCTGGGAGTTGTGGGATAGAGGAAGGTGGTATGATGTAATAATTTTCAATTTTTTAAAAAAATTTATTTAAAAGTTTTATTTTATTTTATTTTTTAATTTAAATTCAAGTTAGTTAACATACAGTGTAATAATGGTTTCAGGAGTAGAATTTAGTGATTCATCACTTACATACAACACCCAGTGCTCATCCCAACAAGTGCCCTCCTTAATGCTCATCACCCATTTAGCCCATCCCCCCACCCACCTCCCCTCCAGCAACCCTCAGTTTATTCTCTGTGTTTTAAAGTCTCTTGTGGTTTGCCTCCCTCTCAGTTTTTATCTTATATTATTTTTCCTTCCCTTCCCCTATGTTCATCTGTTTTGCTTCTTAAATTCCACATATGAGTGAAATCATATGATATTTGTCTTTCTCTGATTGACTTATTTCGCTTGGCATAATACACTCTAGGTCCATTCACATTGTTGCAAATGGCAAGATTTCATTCTTTTTGATGGCTGAGTAATATTCCATTGTGTGTGTGTGTGTGTGTGTGTGTGTGTGTGTGTGTGTGTGTATGTGTGTGTACTTACCCATTCATCAGTCGATGGACATTTGGGCTCTCTCCATAATAATTTTCAATTTTCAATACTGACTTTTGGTCTAGGGTAATCATTATTGTGGAAAGTAAAAGCAATTCTTGATTATGAAGTTAAAGGTAAATTAATAGCTGACATTTGCTCATATGTTTCTGTCTGACATCTGGAAACCAAGTGTTTATGCCCATGCAATGAACATCACTTTAAAAAAAATTTTTTTTTTCAACGTTTTATTTTATTTTTGGGACAGAGAGAGACAGAGCATGAACGGGGGAGGGGCAGAGAGAGAGGGAGACACAGAATCGGAAACAGGCTCCAGGCTCTGAGCCATCAGCCCAGAGCCCGACGCGGGGCTCGAACTCACGGACCGCGAGATCGTGACCTGGCTGAAGTCGGACGCTTAACCGACTGCGCCACCCAGGCGCCCCTAAAAAAATTTTTTTTAAACGTTTATTTATTTTTGAGAGACAGAGAAGGAGCAAGGGAGGGGCAGAGAGAGAGGGAGACACAGAATCCGGAAGCAGGCTCCAGGCTCTGAGCTGTCAGCACAGAGCCCAACGTGGGGCTTCAACTCACAAGGTCTGAGACCATGACCTGAGCCGAAGTTGGACGCATAACCAGCTGAGCCACCCAGGCACTCCACTTTTGATGCACACAAGTCACATGTTATGAGAATAAAATAAAAAGCAGGTAATTACTGAATGTAGTATTTTGGAGGTTTGATGACCATGGAAGATCATTTGGCACAATTTCTACAGTTGTTGCTTTGGTTTTGTCATTTTTATTTCTTGTCTGGATAACTGAGTTAGCTTTGCACTTGGACCTCTTCCTCAACAGCCACTCCCAGCTGTCCTCCATACTGCTGCTAGAGTGAACTTCTCAAAACACAAACTCGATGAAGTCACACTTTATTTAAAATTCTGCACTGGGTCCTTATCACTATTAGACTGAAGTCCAAAATTCCTTAACAAGGTGTTCACTGAAATCAGGTTTTTAAAAATTTGTTTGAATTTGAAAATTCTATTGGGAGGGTTACCAGCCAACAGACAGAGAGAGAGAGAGAGAGAGAGAGAGAGAGAGAGCACGCATATGTTTATTTTTGCCTTCTGGGGATGGAGGTTGGAATTTATCTTTGGGAGATTCCCTTTGTTTAGAGATACCATTCTGATAGTCACTTTTGGTTATGCAGAGTAATAGAAGTAGTAACAATGTAAATATTATTCTTGTGAATGGCTGAAACTGATGAGATATTCCAAGTGAAAGTGCTGCAGAGTGAGATATTATATGCCCTATTTAATAATATAATACTTACAATGAATATTTATGGAGCCATATCCTATGTGCCAGATACTCTTCTAGGCTTTTTCTGTATGTTGATTTAACATTCATACTAACTCTTTTACAATCCCTTACTATTGACAAAATAGATGCACAGAAAGGTTCAATAACATGCCCAAGGTCACATAGACAAGTAACTGGTAGAATTGGGATTTCAATCCAAGTAGTGTAATTTCAAAGCTCACATTCTAAAGCTCTATGCTCTGTAGCTTCCATTATGTTAGCAGGGCTAGGCTCCTGCAGAGTTTAAGACATTCTTCCCACCAGCAAATCTGGATATATGGTGGATTATTTTTCTAAACATTTGTGTATGGGAAGTAAGATCTTCAGCTAGATCATAAATGGAGAAATATGCTGTTTTAATCTCTTCAAGCCACTCTGGTGGAAAGACTATAAAAGTACAGTGCAGCCAGAACCAAGATGTCAATGTCCCATGTTGATATTACTTAAGAATGAATCACTCAGGGGCGCCTGAGTGGCTCAGTCGGGTAAACATGGGACTCATGATTTCAGCTCAGGTCATGGTCTCTTGGTTCACTGTCAGCATGGAGCCTGCTTGGGATTCTCTCTCTCTCTTTCCCCTCACTCTCTTTCTCCTCCCCCTCTGGTGTGTATTCTCTCTCTCTCAAAATAAATAAATAAATAAACATTAGAAAAGAAGAATGAATTGCTCAGATATTAGATATTGAGAACTATCCTGTGGATACTTCTTTTTATCTTATTTGATCCATCTTATTTTACACTTTTGAGAGTAAAAGGTGGTGTTTTATTTGGAGAGGTTGACTGTTCCTACTGTCAGTCATTCTGGGGAAGATAAACCAGATAGGCACTTGAGAAATTTTTTTTTGAAGGTGCTCACTGAATTGGACCTAGACTGATAATGTGGGGTTTTGTTGAAGTGGGGTATCCCTTAGGTAAAGATTGAACTATCCTGAGTACTCAGTAGGGATTTAAGGATTGGGTTGGGCCTCTGGGCTCTAAGATCAGTCCCTTCTATTAACAGTTGTAAATAAATCTGTTACACTTTCCCCTGAACATCCCAACCTTTCGTTAAAGTTTTGTTAAGGGTCATAATGAGGTATGGTGACTCTTTTCAAGACCAGAGAAGAATTGGCAAGGGCCCCATCTGTCAATCCTACCCTTTTCTTGTTCTCCATGTGGAACAATTAGATTTCTACCCAACATTGCACATTCTTTTAGGCCTCCATGATTGTCCACATGCTAGACTTGGAGGCTGTAATGGCAAATTTTGTGTATCAATTTGGCTAAGTCACAGTACCCAGGTATTTGGTCAAATGCCAGTCTAGATGTTGATGTAATGGTATTTTTTAAAATGATATTAATATTTAAATGAGTATACTTTGAGTAAAGCAGATGATTTTCATACCTTGAGTAAAGGCGGTGGACCTCATCTAATCAATTGAAGCCCTTAAGAGAAAAGACTAAGGTCCCAATAGGAAGAGGGAATTCTGCTTTCATATTGCTTCCAGACTGGAGCTGCAATACCAACTCTTCCCTGGGTCTCTAGTCTGCCAGCCTTCTCTGCAAATTCTGACCTGTCAACTTCCACAATCACGTGAGACAATTTCTTAAAATAAACCTCTCTGTATGTGTATATAGAGAGATTCTCTAGAGAATCCAGAGAACTCTGGAGAACTCTGAGTAACACAAAGTCCCTTTTGCCCATATCCCAATCCAGTTCTCTTTCTATTACACCTTGCTTCCAATAGCTGAAGCTTACAAATTATGAAAAGTGTAAAGAATCATGGCAGTGTTCATTACAATAGAACTAACAACTCAAAGAAATTATATTTTCAGATAGTCTTTCCTCATAAAGAGTACTTGGAGATGTGCCTCTAATGAAGTGATTTCAGAAGAATATTTAGGTTATCCTGCTAGCAACTCATTCCTAGGGGTTGTGGGGATGTGATTGTTTTGTTCTTTGGACATTTTTTAAATTAACATTCATTGATTACTTTTTATGTGCCAGGCATTGTTTAAGGTGATAGGGCTGCAACAATGAACAAGACACAAAAACTCATGCCTTTACAAATATTGAACTTTATTGGGGGAACAGACAATAAACAATATAAGTAAATAAAAGTATAATATGCCAATAATCAAGGAATCTTGTACATTTATGCATGTTGAGTGCAGAATAAGCATGCCACATCTAAGGGAGGGCCATGACATTGTACACATCATGGCTTTATATATTTATTTCTACAGTGTTCTGGCAGATGGAAATCCATGTCTTGGAGAGAGATTTTTTTTTTCTAATTTACACAAAGGTACTGTATGGGCTAGCGATATCCCTGTTAGTAAGAGTGAGCGTGTTATGAGGCTCCTCCAGACATTCAGGTGAGATTTGATGGTGGCATGAATTAGGAAGGTGGCGGTAGATGTGGTGAAAATCCTGAGGTCAAATTCTGTAAATAATGAAAGTAAAACCAAAAGGATTTGCTACACATTGGATGTGGGGTGTGAAGGAGGGGGTAGAGTTAAGATTGCCACCAGGGTTTTTGGTCTAAGCCTCTCAAAGAATTGAGCTGTCCTTAACTGGGGTGGGGACAACTTCAGGAGGAGTTGGTGTGGGGACAAAGACCAGCAGCTGGTCTTTGGACCTGTAAGGTTGGGATGTCTATTAGACACCATATGGAATGTTATATAGACAGTTGAATAGAATAGATGGATACAAGATAGGGCTGGAGTACAAGAAAGAGGCCCAGACTAAAGATACAAATTATGTTTTTATGAGAGCTACTGTGAATCATTATTTGCCTTTTATTTTTATTTATTTTTGTTTGTTTTTTTATTATTTGCCTTTCAATGGTGTATATGGCGTTAGTAAATATATGACTTCCACCGGACATTAGTAACAAGTTCCTTCCTACTTCACACTTCTCTACCTTTAAATATGAACTGAATAAATAACATTTGTTTTAGTTTGCAATTCTGCCCCTGAAAAGCTTGCCAAATACCTTGAACAAATTATTATTGGGAGTATCTGCTTTTATAAACTTGTGAAATTAAAACTGTTAACCTTAGAGAGAAGAGTAGATAGTCACTGAATTTTCCTATAGGGAATCTGAATTTGACCATATATGAAAACTCATTTGGAAGTATTTTATATGGCAAGAGTAAGAGTCACTGTGGTTAGTATGTGCCGTTATCAGTTACCACAAGAATCTCTCGAATACTAATTTTAGGAGCTTATAAAATTGGCCAAACAAGACTATATAACGCAAAAAAGCTGGGATGTTTTACAACACAAAGGAAATTGGCCATCTATGTCAGTAAAACAATTTGTGAGGAATGGAGGGCAATTTGTAGGAATCAGCTATAAATATGCATGCTGCCAAAACTCTTCACTATCCCCAAGTAGATTATCTATTTGCAGATTTTCTGCAGTTTCATGACCTGTGACTTGTGTTCATGGGCAGAAGAGAATTGTAGTCCTGGCACACACAAGTTGAGTATCTGTATGTATCAAAGTGCTTCCTAGAGGCCATTTTTATTGATTTCAGGACTGTTTATAGTTTTGAAATGTTTTCACCTCTGGCCCACTACCTTGCACAATCAAGTGCAGTTCGGAGAGCAGATCACTGCAGGCAACTTGATGTGTTCCAGAGTAACTAACTCCATGGAGGTCATACTTTCAGCTTAATAAGTAAGAAATCCAAACTAAATTTTTTGTAACAAAAGATATCCTGTTGGTTCTCATTTTGATAAATCCAAGTGTTCATACCTTGACATTATTAGTCTTTGATTTTTAAAAATATTTTTTTAATGTTTATTTATTTTTGAGATAGAGAGAGTGAGAAAGAGAGTGCAACCGGGGAGGGGTAGAGAGAGGGAGACACAAAATCCAAGGCAGATTCTAGAGACTGACGGGGGTGGGGGTGGGGGTGGGGTGGGGGGCTCAAACTCACGAACTGTGAGATCATGACCTGAGCCAAAGTCCGACACCTAACCAACTGAGCCACCCAGGTGCCCCTATTAGTCTTTGATTTTAAATGTCAGTTAATCTAATTGAAATTACAATACAATAGTTAAGTAGCCTTTTATAAATCCACAGTTTAAAAAATTCAATGGTTAAAGTGTAAAATTCAATGGTTTTTAATATATCAGAGGATTATGCAACTATCACAACTATTTAATCATCAAACATTTTTATCCCTCCTAAAAGAAACTCAATACCCACTAGCATTCACTCCCCATCTGCCTTCCTTCATCCCTAGGCCACCACTAATCTCCTTTTTGTTTCTATGAGTTTGTCTATTATGGGCATTTTATAGAAATGGAACCGTATTTTATGTGGTTTGTTGTCACTAGCTTTTATCAGTTAGTATAGTGCATTCAAGGTTCATCCATGTTGTAGCATTTCTCAGTACTTTATTTCATGGTAGTGACTAATTATAGTCCACTGCATGAATATACCACATTTTATTCATCTCTTCATCAGTTGAGGGACAATTGGGTTGTTTTTTATTTTTGGCTACTATGAGTAATATTACTATAAACATTTGTGTACAAGTTTTATGTGGTTGTGTATTTTCATTTCTTTTGGATATATACCTAGGAGTAGAAGTGCTGGATTATATGGTAACTCTAACTTTTTGAGGAACTGCCAAATTGTTTTCAAAAATGTAACTTGACTTTCAAAATGCTGCCTGTACTTCCATTCTCTGTTAGACTAAATTTTTTCATTAATTTATACATTTTCTAGGTATTGTTGTTACATGTATACACATACTTTGCAAAGTTGTCACCGTACTTGTGTCTTGAAAATATTGGAATGGCAAACTGCTATGTTTTCCCAGTCAAATGAATTTTTAGGGAACTCTTTCATTTTTCTGGATCTGCACAAAATGAATGCAGTTAAAAAATTTCCATTTGTGTTTAATTTTATTTACTTGCTTTTTGAATAGGTACTGGAGCCACATGGTTCAAAAACCTGGAGGTACAGTAAGATATGTGGCATATCGTCTCCCTCCTACCTCTGTGCTACAGACCTCTAGTTTCCCTCCCTGGAGGCAACAGTGTTATTTATTTCTTATGTAGCCTTCCAAGGAAGGCATTTTAATGCAATTTTAATCTGAAAAGAAGAAACTTAAAAATGAGTACATGGGAATATAAGAATTTTGTTCTAAACTTAGTTTGGTTAATGAAAGAACAGCATATGCCTCAGTGATGACTTTCTTTCAAGGTTGAATAGCAATAAAGAACTTACAAGTTTAATCATTGTCTTAAATAGCTTGAGGACATAATCAAAGCAGTCTACTTCTCCTTAACTTTGAGTTTTGCCCCAGGAACCAATCCTTGACCCATGACCTTCTGGTTATTATTTCACTTTGCCTACATTCCCAAGACTTACAGCCTGCTGATTTTATCAGCTCTAACTGCTCTAACTGCTTCAAATGCTTTACTTTATCAAAATCATTTTCAAAAATCTCCAAAGCTGACTCCTGCCAGACTCCGAAACCACATCTCATACCTTGCTCTTTTCTTGCTCACAAGTTCCAGGCGCAAACTTCTTTCAGTCCTTGAACAAGTAGGCTCTTTCCACCTGAGACTTTCCACCATCTACTTACAAGCCTTTCTCTTTGCGGGGAAGGTTTTCTTTTGCTACTCTGTGACTGACTCCTTTCTGCTCTTCAGATCTCAGCTTAAACATGGCCTTCTCTGACCATCTTAGCCGAAATTGACCTCTTCTTTTTTACTGTCCATTGCATTTGACAATTGATTTCATTAATAGTAATCATAGTGCTTGTTTATTTTCTACTTAATTGTCTGGAATCATCTATTCTAGAATAGTCTGCGGTCTAAAACAGGGTAGGCAAACTATAGTCCAACTCCTGCTTTTGTATGGCCCTGGAGCTAATAATTGCTTTGTATTTTTAAAACACTGTCTAATATTTTAAACAATGCAACAGAGACTTTGCATGGTCTGCAAACCTTAAATATTTACTGTCTGGACCTTTGCAGAAAAGTTTGCTCACTCTTGGTATAAAACAATGGGTTTCAAAATGACCTATGTACTTCCAAGAGTCTACAAGATAATCCAGTGGGTCTTAATTGTTTATTCTTTTGTTCTTTTGAAGTTATATATTATGTATGTTTTATAAAGTGCATAATTTTTGGTATAGTAGTATGTGCATGTAACTTATAAAGTAATATATATCTTTATATATTGGGGCTATTACTCAGAAATTTTTTCATGATGAGCTTATGTTACAAATTATAGAGACAGTTTACTAAAGTATATTATTTATGAGGACAGGAATCACATTCTCTCTTCCAATATTCCCATCATCCAAAACACAATATATTTTTTGAAAGAATCATGGCGGCAGACTTACCATTTATTGAGCACATATTAAATTCTAGGCATTAACTAAGCTCTTGGTATACAATATCTTCTCTGATGATCACAACTACCCCATGACCCAAGGCCTGTTACCCATATTTTACAAATAAGGAAATTGAAGCCCAGAGAGGCTGAACAACTTCCTGAAGATCTTAATTGCTAATAAAAGGTGGAAGTCAAGTTTAGCTGCCTGTCTGACTCTAAAGCCAGTGCTTTTCTCAAATTTCATCCCTTTGGATTCTTTGTCTTAGAATGTTGTCACATTTTCAAACCTTTGAGGCCTTGAATATTAGCCTAGAAGGATTAACCAAGTTTCCCACACAGTCAGTAGACATGAAGGGGCGTGTATATTTCTAGTAGGATAATCACCTTCAATGGTGTGTTGTAAGCTCTTTAAGTGAGAAATGGGGTATCTGAATTTAAGTATGATTCTGCAACTTACTAGATAATTCATTTAACTTCTATGAGCTGATTTTTCATCTATGAATTGGGGGCTTAATAATAATATTTACCCCAGAGGTAGTTTTAAGAATTAAATGCATGTGAAAATGGTTGCATATTAAGGTCTATAAAATAATTAGTCCTTCTTATTTAGTCATATAGGGGTATACTTTTTATACTATCATAGTTTTGACTATAAAATGTTTTCCTTGGGGCGCCTGGGTGGCGCAGTCGGTTAAGCGTCCGACTTCAACCAGGTCACGATCTCGCGGTCCGTGAGTTCGAGCCCCGTGTCGGGCTCTGGGCTGATGGCTCAGAGCCTGGAGCCTGTTTCGGATTCTGTGTCTCCCTCTCTCTCTGCCCCTCCCCCGTTCATGCTCTGTCTCTCTCTGTCCCAAAAATAAATAAACGTTGAAAAAAAAATTTAAAATGTTTTCCTTAACAAACCACCAGGGTAACTGTTCAAAGGAAGAGGTACCACTCTGGCATAGGAATGAATCAAAGTGTTGGTTAAGTTTGGCATTCCGTTTCTAGGCTTTTTATAAATCCAAATTTATTTGATCTAATCGAAAGTACACATGGCTGCTATCTGCGGTGCAAATTTAAAAGAGAAAACTGTAGTATTATTAATCAGCATCTCCTTTGCCCACATATTGGGACCTGGAAGAACATAAGGCTTTAATTGTCTCACTGATAAACATTAGAATTAAATTGGAAGTTATTTAATTTAGATTTTTTCCAGAGTGCTCCCATTTATCAGTTTTAAATTTAAAATTCTTCAAGATTTCTTTTTAAAAACCACAGCTCTTTCAGATAATTTTATATTAACTTATAAAATAAAACCCAAAGAATATACCACGTTTTTACTTCAAATAATCTCTTTCACACATTTTAAATACTGAGCTCCCAGGCCTTAAGCTAAATCTGAAATAAAAACTTTCAAAAGGAAAACGAATCACATCCAATCATTCTCACAGAGTTCTGAAAGGTTTGCCATGGACCCTTTATCTTCTGTGTCTTCTGGCTTTTCTTCCCCAAGGTCCTTTTGCAGTAGAAACAAGGACATATTTTTCTCTTAAATAACTGCTTTTGTCCTGCCTCTAGTTTTAGAGAATTGTGTAGAAACTCTCAATATGTGGATTATGTTTACCAAAGCTTGTAAATATATATAGATCTCTCTTTCCTCTAAATGGTTGTACCAATTATTGCCTGATGATCCGTTTAGCGATTAATCATGTTCTGCTTGTGACAGATTTTCTTTTTTGACTTAAACCATTATTTCATTGCTATTTAATTTTACATGAATCTGTCTTATTTTCTCTAATTGCATTTCAGAATCCTTAAAGACCAGATCCATTTGCTTATTTTTGAATTCCCACAATGTGGAGCAGAATACCTAACAATAGCATGCCGTTTGGTATCAGACCGGAACTGAGCTTTATTTATTTTTGGGGGGGAGGGGGGAAGGGAGGGAGGGAGGGAGAGAGAGAGGGAGAGAGAGAGAGAGAGAGAGAGAGAGAGAGAGAGAGAGAATGGAAACAGGATAGCAGGGGGAGGGGCAGAGGGAGAGAGAGAATCTTAAACAGGCTCCACACCCAATGTGGAGCCCCATCTCACTACCATGAGATCATGACCAGAGCCCAAACCAAGAGTTGGACACTTAACTGACTGAGCTGCCCAGGTGCCCCCTGCCACTCTTTTTTTTTTCTTTTTCTTGAACTGAACTTTAAACCCAGCTCTTTCTTTATTACTTATGTGGCTCTGGTCAATTCTGTTACTTTGATGAGCCAGTGTTGTCACCTGTAAATGGGAACGATAATACTACCTTGTGTGGTTATTAATAGGATTGAATTGTATGATTGTGTGATGGGCTAGGCTGCAAGACTGGATGCTCCAGGGCAGCCATCCATGTGGACTGTGGTGTGCATGGCACTGTCTGGTTAGAGGGCCTAATACATATTAGATACCCAACACATGCCAGTTATTATTGCTATCACTAAATCCCATCCACTAGATTTTTTTTTTTTAATTTTTTTTTTTCAACGTTTATTTATTTTTGGGACAGAGAGAGACAGAGCATGAACGGGGGAGGGGCAGAGAGAGAGGGAGACACAGAATCAGAAACAGGCTCCAGGCTCCGAGCCATCAGCCCAGAGCTTGACGCGGGGCTCGAACTCACGGACCGCGAGATCGTGACCTGGCTGAAGTCGGACGCTTAACCGACTGCGCCACCCAGGCGCCCCGCCATCCACTAGATTTTTAAAGTATAAAGAAGACAATGCCAGCAGACACAAAGTTGAGCTGTGTAAGTTGGCAGTGAAAGAGCTGCCTTTGTCTGGGCATTCAAGGCTTCATACAGATTTTAATTCTGTAGGGATAAATCAGCCGTTTTGTGAGGCTGCACTTACTGTTTCAGTAAGTTCCCTATAAATAATCAGTTCTATCTCTCTTTCATATGATATGAGATTGGGAGGTGGACAAGAAAGGAACTACTGAGTCAACCTGATCCTCTGACCATGATCTCTTGTCTAGTCTGTCTTCATAGGTTTGGTGATATTAGCCTGTGCTACTGAGGAAAGATGGACAAAGGCTTACAGTGAGGTTTGGAAACTTTCAGACATTTGGAATGTGATGACACTCAGATTCTTGATCCAGTTTATATGGCCAGCAATTGATTTTGTTCATCACAGCAAAGAGAATAAAATTTGGATGGGATTTAAGACCTGGTGAATGAAATATCTGAAACTACAGGTAGATTTTTAGTAAGTATTGAGGATATAATAGATATTGGTGTAAAGTCCTAAGGATAGTCTTTGTTTAGTTGAGGAAAAGGAAAGAAGGTGTCCTTGAATAATTCTTCAGAGTTGCAGAGTAAGTGACTTTGGTGGAGCAGGCAGAGGGGTTACATAGTATTAGATTAATGTCACATCAGTGCATCGTATGAAAGAAATTGTAATGCTATTAAGCAGTTGCTAAGAGAAAATTACAGGAAAATATTAACTGGTTAATAGAATCATAGGGTAATGGAGCTAAAGGCACTTCCAAAGATGATCTGGCCCAGCCTCTATCTTCAAGCCAGGGAATGTCTAAATCATATAAGACAAAAACGAAAACACAAACAAGCTCATCCTTATCCAACCTAAAATTTGGATGATTAATTTAGATTTGTATTTTCTTTGCCACAACCACAGACTGATGCTTGCAGTAATGGTGTCATGTAGGTGGATGACAAAAAGCAAGGCCAACTTTTCACCTCTCACTATGCATGTTCTTTGTCTAGGAGAAGCAGTGAGGTTCATTCATTCAACAGATATTGAGCATGAAGCTCTGTGACAAGAGCTGAGGATGCAACAATGAGTAAAATGGAATCCCTGCTCTTATTCCATGTGCTGCCTACTGGGATGGGAGCAGACAAATAGAGAGGTGTTATTTACTAGGTGGTGTGGCAAGTGCAGTAATATTTATTAAAAACATGTGAGTATATCACATACTGGGAATTGTGCTAAATGCTGCAGGCACCTCGATTCATCCATTCTCACCACTACTGGCTGCGTCATAAACTTACACTTGTAAAACAACACTTGAAGGGCAAACTTTTCTTTCTGGCTGGAACCTTCTTTATGGCAAATCCTAAGTTCTTCTGGCTGATGGCTTAGCGTAAATTTATGATCAGTCCTGCAGGTTTTATATCTTGTGAGATATAAAGGAGGTATTTCAGGCTTTTGAAATTTTTTTCCCCTCTCTCCTGCTTTTAGATTTTCAAGACTATTATGTTTCTGTGGGTTTCAAAAATCCTTTTCTGAGCTCTTCCTCTTTGCATTTTTACAGTAACAATTCTAATTCTCCCTAAGGCAGATGGAACCTTCTGGTTGAAGAAGTGAAATGTCATATGCAAGAAAGTGGGGAAGAAAAAGGAATAAGAACATGTTTCAACATGTCATGTTTCTTTTACAGTATATATGGAAATACATGCCTACTTAGATAGTTATTGACTTCAGGATTCAATGAACATCCTCATCTAAAGATATTTATATTTTAACTGCAGATAATTTTTTTTTTTAGAGAGGGTACAAGTGAGCAAAGGGTAAAGAGAGAGGGAGAGGGAGAGAGAGAATATCATGAGGGACAGAGAAAGGGAGGGAAAGAGAGAGAGAGAGAGAGAAGCAGGGCTCACCGGAAGCAGGGTTTGTGCTCACTGGAAGCTGGGCTTGTGTTCACCCAACTTGGTACTTGAACTCACAAACCATGAGATCATGACCTGAGCCGAAGTCAGATACTTAACCGACTGAGCCACCCAGGTGCCCTAACTGCAGATAATTCTTAAACCTACATAACTCTTATACCATAGTTTAATTATAAGTATGGAATTTCAAGCATCAATGTACTAAGTAGATTTTTAAATTTTTTAAATCAATTTTTCTCCTTTGCAGAATCCACTGAGCTAATGATAGCCTATATAAAATTGTTCCTTTATGTAAATTAGTTAATTTTCAACCTTTATTACAGCTTCTATAAAATGTTCACAGGCACTGCGTGCTCTTCTACATTTCTACATTTGACTCTCTGCATATCCTACTACACATATGTATGATTATGGTTCTCTAAAGTAATCATTATACTGATGATAACGATCCAGAATGGTCATAAAGATCGTCTCTGATTACATTTAACAGCAAATATAAAGACACACTTCTTCCTGCTTGGGCATATTTAATGGTAAATGGTATGGTAATGAAGTAGACAGCCATGATGGCCAATTTGGTCAGTCTGGTACCTGAGTAGAATAGAAATTAGCCAATGGGAACAGAAACACCTTCCCATTGCCTTTATTGTATTACTGGTCCATCACATACTGCTCAGGCTCCTAAACTGAGCGCTTATTAATCAAAAGAATGAGTTTGGATCCTGAGGCTCACATTTGTTATAAATGCAAATGCATTTTCAGGTATCCTAATTAGCAAGATGTCTGTCGGGTGGGACCCCTGAATCCTGTGCTTTCTCCTCTCCTGTCACCATGGCTTTGAGTGGACTGCATTGTGCTGGCTGTTAAAATCCTTGATTGAATACATTCTGTTCCAGAACTTGGACAGACTGGGTGAAGAGGGCCTGAATGAAAGTATATTCTTATCTGTTCTTTGGATCTATACTCATTGATCTCTCTCAGTCTTTGGTAGGATTGTCTTCATTCCTGGATGAACAGGAACAAATTTGGGAACCACTTGAAATGACACAATATGAAGACCATGGAAGCTGCATGTGTGGCTGGGCACTTTAGAGAATGTGCTAGGGAGAGCATGGTTAGGTAGTATCTGTCTTCTTCCTGAAGTCCAGGTTATATCTGTAAACACACATTGCTCTGCTTCTCTTCTCCTTTCTATCTTCCTGTTTGTGTTTCTTCCCCTCTCTCGTTCCCTTCTCCATCATCCCATAACCATGTTACAGGATGGAGTGAATTTGTGTTTGCTCTCCAGACAGCATGAGAAACAGCAGATGTGCTACAGGATCGGCGGGGAGAGGTATAGTGCTCACTGCACTGTACCAAGAATAAACAGGGAAATTTAATTACCATTATTACTATCATTTTATTTTAATTCCAGTCAGTTAACATACAGTGTTATAGTAGTTTCAGGTGTTCAATCCAGTGTTTCAATAATTCCATACATCACCTGATGTTGATCATGACAAGTGCACTCCTTCATCCCCATCACCTATTTCACCCATCCCCCACCCAATTCTGCTCTGGTGACCATCAATTTGTTCTCTAGTTAAGAGTCTATTTCTTGCTTTCTCTCTCTCTTTTTGCCCCTTTGCTCGTTTTCTTTCTTAAATTCCACATATGAGTGAAATCAAGTGGTATTTGTCTTTTTCTGACTGACTTATTTCGCTTAGCACAATACTCTCTAGGTCCATCCATGTCATTGCAAATGGCAAGATTTCATTTTTTATGGCTGAGTAATATTCCATTGTGAGTGTGTGTGTGTGTGTGTGTGTGTGTGTGTGTGTGTGTGTATACAGTACAATAATACTATAAGTAATGCTGCTATAAACATAAGGGTGCATGTATCTTTTTTGTTTTATTTTATTTTTTTAATTTTTAGAGAGCCTGCACATGTGTATGTGGGGAGGGACAGAGGGAGAGGGAAAGAGGAATCTTAAGCCAGCTTCACACCCAGCTTGGAGCCTGAGGTGGGGCTTAATCCCATGACCCTGGGATCATGACCTGAGTCAAAATCAAGAGTCGGATGTTCAACTGGCTGAGCCACACAGGCGCCTCAAGGTAGCTCTATTTTTAGGTTTTTGAGGAACTTCCATTCTGTTTTCCACAGTGGCTGCACCAGTTTGAATTCCCACCAACAGTGCACTAGGGCTCCCCTTTCTCTATATTCTCACCAACACCTGTTTCTTGTGTTGTTGATTTTAGCCATTCTGACAGGTGTGAGGTGATATCTCTCGTTGTAGTTGTGATTTGCAGTTCTGTGATGGGAAGTGATGATGAACATCTTTTCATATGTCTGTTGCCCATCTCTATGTCTTCTTTGGAAAGATGTCTATTCATGTCTTCTGCCCATTTTTTAATTGAATTATTTGTTTTTTGGGTGTTCAGTTTTAGAAATTCTTTATATATTTTGAGATACTAACCCTTTATCAGATATGTCATTTGCAAATCTCTTCTCCCATTCCTTAGGTTACCTTTTAGTTATATTGATTGTTTCCTTTGCTGTGCAGAAGATTTTTATTTTGATTTAGTCCCAATAGTTTAGTTTTCTTTTGTTTCTCTTGCTTCATGAGACATATCTAGAAAAAAGTTGTTATGGCTGATGTCAAAGAGGTTACTGCTTGTGTTCTCTTCTAGGATTTGTAATGGTTTTAGGTCTGACATTAGGTCTTTGCTATTTTGTATTTATTTTTGTGCATCATGTAAGAAAATGGTCCAGTTTCTTTCTTTTGCATGTTGCTGTCCAGTTTTCCCAACACTCTTTGTTGAAGAGACTGTCCTTATCCCATTGGATATTCCTTCCTGCTTTGTCAATGATTAATTAACCATATAGTTATGAGTTTATTTCTGGATTTTCCATTATGTTCCATTGAACTGTGTGTCTGTTTTTGTGCCAGTACCACATGGTTTTGATTACTACAGCTTTGTAATATAACTTGAGTCTGGAATTGTGATGCCTCCAGCTTTGCTTTGCTTTTTCAAGATCACTTTGGCTATTTGGGGACTATTGTGGCTCCATACAAATTTTAGGATTGTTTGTTCTAGCTCTGTGAAAAGTCCTCTTCATATTTTGATAGGGAATGCATTAAATGTATAGATTGCTTTGGTTAGTATAGACGTTTAACAATATTTGTTCTTCTAATCCATGAGCATGGAATGTTTTTCCATTTCTTTGCATGTCTTCAATTTCTTTCATCAGTGTTTTGTAGTTTTCAGAGTACAGGTGTTCCACCTCTTTGGTTAGGTTTATTTCAAGACACTTTGGGTGCAATTGTAAATGGGATTATTTTCTTAATTGCTCTTTCTGCTGCTTCATCATTGGTGTATAGAAATGCCTCAGACTTCTGTACATTGATTTTGCATCCTGCAACTTTACTGAATTTGTGTATCAGTTCTAGCAGTTTTTTGGTGGTGTCTTTCCTGGTTTTCATATATAATATCATGTCATCTGCAAGTGCTGAAAGTTGCATTTCTTCCTTACCATTTGGATGTCTTTCTTTTTGTTGTCTGATTTCTGTGACTATGACTTCCAATACTATGTAAAATAAAAGTGATGAGAGTGGACTCCTTGTCTTGTTCCTGACCTTAGGGGAAAAGCTCTGTTTTTCCCCATTGAGGATGATGTTAGCTCTAAGTTTTTCATATATGGCCTTTATTATGTTGAGGAATGTATCCTCTAAACCTACTTTGTTGAGGGTTTTTATAATGAATGGATGTTGTACTTTGTCAAATGCTTTTTCTGTGTCTACTGAAATGATCATATAGGTCTTGTCATTCCTTTTATAAATGTGATGTATCACGCTGACTGATTTGTGAATATTGAACCACCCTTGCAACCCAGGCGTAAATCATGGTGAATTTTTTAAATGTATTGTTGGATTTGATTTGCTAGCATTTTATTATGGATTTTTGCAACTATGGCTTTCAGGGTTATTGCCCTATAGTTCTCTTTTTTAATGGTGTCTTTATCTGTGGTGTCTTTATCAGTTTTAGTATCGGGATAATGCTAGCCTCATAGAATGAATTTTAAAGTTTTCCCTTCTATTCTGTTTTTTTTTTTTTTTTGGAATTATGTATAATAGGACATCAAAGCATGGGAGGCCAAAAACTGATAGAACTCCAAGGAGAAATAGGTGACTCCACAATTAGAGTTGGAAATTTCAACCTTTCTGTCAGTAATTGAGGCAGTGAAGACATAACTGAATTGAACAGCACCATCAACCATCTGTATCTAATTAACATCTGTAGAACATTTCATCCAACAACAGCAGAATACACCTTATTTTCAAGCCCACACGGAACAAACACCATGATCAACCACATTCTGGGACATACAATACACCTGAATAAATTTACAAGAATAGGAATCATGAAAAGTATGCTGTCAGATCACAAATAAATTATACTAGAAATCAATAACAAAAAATAGCTGGAAACTGCCAAAATACTTAGAGACTAAACAGCACATTTATGAATGACACATGGGTCAAAGAGGAATTCTTATGAGAAGTTAAATAAATCTGATTAAAGAAATTTGATAATAATAGGTATTAACTCAACTTTAAATGTTTGCTAGGGGTACCTGAGTGGCTCAGTTGGTTAAGTGGCTGACTCTTGATTTAAGCGCAGGTCATGATCTCACAGTTCATGAGTTGGAGCCCTGCATCAGGTTCTGTGTGGA
Source organism: Prionailurus viverrinus (assembly GCF_022837055.1). Lineage (NCBI taxonomy): Eukaryota > Metazoa > Chordata > Mammalia > Carnivora > Felidae > Prionailurus > Prionailurus viverrinus. The sequence goes on along the minus strand of NC_062564.1, from coordinate 58,680,614 downwards.
CAGTGTGGAGCCTGCTTGGGACTCTCTCTCTCCCCCTCTCTCTGCCCGCCCTGCTTGTGTTATCTTGTCTCTCCCTCAAAAATAAATAAACATTTAAATGTTTGGTAGAATTCACATGTGAAGCCATCTGGTCCTATACTTTTGTTTGTTGGGAGTTTTTGATTACTGATTCTATTTCTTTGCTGGTTATCAGTTTATTCCTAGGTGTCAAATTTTCTATTTCTTCCTCTTTCAGTTTTTGTAGTTTATATGTTTATAGGAATTTATTATATTGTCCAATTGGTTGGCATACAGTTTTTCATAATAATCTCTGATAATTATTTATATTTCTGTGGTATTTATTGTTATTTCTCATCTCTCATTTGTGATTTTATTTATTTGAGTCCTTTTTTTATTTTCTTGGTAAGTGTGGCTAGCGGTTTATCAGTTTTATTGATTTTTTATTACTTATGATTATTTATTTTATTATTTTATTTTTAATTATTTTTTAATATGGAATTTATTGTCAAATTGGTTTCCATATAACACCCAGTGCTCATCCCAACAGGTGCCCTCCTCAATGCCCATCACCCACTTTCCCCTCCCTCCCACCCCCCCATCAACCCTCAGTTTATTCTCAGTTTTTAAGAGTCTCTTATGGTTTGGTTCCCTCCCTTTCTAACTTTTTTTTTCCCTTTCCCCTCCCCCATGGTCTTCTGTTAAGTTTCTCAGGATCCACATAAGAGTGAAAACATACAGTTTCTGTCTTTCTCTGTATGACTTATTTCATTTAGGAGAGAGTTATGCTAAGTTTTATTGATTTTTAAAAATAACCAGTCCTAGTTTCATTGATCTGTTCTATTGTTCTTTTAGTTTCTATTTCATTTATTTCTGCTCTAAACTATATTATTTCCTTCCTTCTGCTGGTTTTAGGTTTTGTTTTTTTCTAGCTCCTTTAGTTATAAGGTGAGGTTGTTTCAGATATTTTTTGCTACTTGAGGTAGGTCTATATTGCTATAATCTTCCCTCTTAGAACTGCTTTTGCCACATCCCAGATTTTGGACCACTGTTCTCATTTTCATTTGTTTCCATGTACTTTTTTATTTCTTCTTTTATTTCCTGGTTGACCCATTCTGTGTTTAGTAGCATGTTATTTAACTGCCACGTATTTGTGATCTTTCTGAATTTTTTCTTGTGGTTGACTTCTACTTTCATAGTGCTGTGGTCAGAAAAGATGAATGATATTACTTTGATCTTGAATTTGTTGAGGTTTGTTTTATGGGATAATATGTGATCTATTCTGGAAACTGTTCCATGTGCCCTTGAAAAGAATGTGTATTCTGTTGTGTGCTGAAGTAACTGTTAAGTCCATCTGGTTCAGTGTTTCATTCAAAGCCATTGTTTCCTTGTTGATTTTCTGTTTAGATGATCTGTCCTTTGATATAACTGTGGTGTTAATGTCCCTTACTATTATTGTATTATTATTGATTACTTCATTTATATTATTATTAACTGTTTTATGTATTTGGGTGCTTTCATAGTGAGTGCATAAATATTTACAATTGTTATATCTTCTTGTTGGATTGTTCCCTTTATTATTGTATAGCCTTCCTTACTCTTATTATAGTTTTTGCTTTAAGGTCAATTTGTCCAATATAAGTATTGCTACTCTGGCTTTCTTTTTACATCCATTTGCATGATAGATATTTCTCCATACCCTCACTTTTAATCTACAGGTGTCTTTATGTCTAGAATGAGTCTCTTAGAGGCAGCATGTGGATGGGTCCTGTTTTCTTATCCATTCTGTCACCCTATGGCTTTCAACTGGAGCATTTAGTCCATTGCATTCAAAGTACTTTTGATAGATACATATTTTTTTGTCATTTTATTTCTTGTTTTGTGGTTGTTTCTGAAGATTTTCTCTCATCCTTTCTTGTCTTTCTCTCCTGCTTGGTTTGCTAAAATTCTTTAGTGATATATTTAGATTTCTTTTCTTTGCATGTTTATTGGTGGTTTTTGATATATGGTTATCATTAGGTTTGTATGGAACCTCTTCTGCATACGTTAGTCTATTCTAAGTTAATGGTCAGTTAAGGTTGAATGGGTTCAACCCGTTTCTCCTCAACTCCCCATGTTTTAGGTATATGTCATTATATTTCATTTCTTTTTTTGTGAATTTCTTGACTCATTTTTCACAGAAATATTCATTTTCATTGCTTTTGTGTTTCCTACCTTTATACTGTGATTTTTTTTGATCTTTCCTTTCCACTCAAAGAGTCTCCTTTAATATTTTTTGCAGGGCTGATTTTGTTGTCACGAACTCCTTTAGTTTTTGTTTGTCTGTTTTTGTTTGTCTTGATCTCTTCTTGTATTCTAAATGGTAGCTTTGCTAGATAGAATATTCTTGGCTGCAGGTTTTTCCCATCCGGTACTTTGTAAATTTTTTTTTTAACAGTTATTCATTTTTGAGAGAGACAGAGTAGGAGCAGGGAAGGGGCAGACAGATAGGGAGACACAGAATCAGAAGCAGGCTCCAGGCTCTAAACTGTCAGCACAAAGCCCGATGTAGGGCTCGAACTCATGAACCAAGAGATCATGACCTGAGTCCAAGTCAGATGCTTAACCAACTGAAACACCTGGGTGCCCCCACATCCAGTGCTTTGAATATATCATGCCACTCCCTTCTGGCTTGCAAAGTTTCTGTTGAAAAATCTCCTAGGCTTATGGGTTTTCCCTTGTAAATGACTGACTTCTTTTGTCTTGCTGCGTTTTTCTGTAGCACCATATTTTGCAAATTTAATTACAACGTGGGTCTGCTTTTGTTGATTTTGATGGGAGTTGTCTGTGCCTCCTGGATCTGGATATCTGTTTCCTTCCCCAGATTAGGGAAGTTTTCAGCTATTATTTCTTCAAATATATTGTCTGCCCCCTGTTCTCTTTCTTCTTCTTCTGGGCCTCCTATAATATGAATGTCATTATGTTTGATGGAGTCACTAAGTTCCCTAAGTCTTGTTTTGTGTAATTCTTCTTTTCCTCTCTTTTGTTCAGCTTGATCACTTTCCATTACTCTGTCTTCTTGGTCAGTAATTCATTCCTCTGTGTTTCTCATTTCACTTATTGAGCCCTCTATCTTTGCTATATTATTCCTTATCGCTGTATTAAGGGTCTTACTCATGTCTTCCACTCTTTTCTCAAGTCCAGTGAGTATCCTTATGATCACTGCTTTATATTCTCTATCATTCATGTTACTTATATCTGTTTGGCTTAAATCTCTGGTCATGGCCTTGTCCTATTTTTCATTTGGGACACATTTTTCTGTCTCCTCATTTTGTCTGCCTCTCTGTGTCTTTTTCTCTGTGTTTAGAAAGTCTGCTGTGCTTTCTGCTCTTGAATATAGTGACTTTATGAAGAGGGCGTCCTGTAGTGCCTTGCACTGCAGTGTCCCCGGTTCAACAGCATTTCAGGAGAATATCCTCTGTGTGTTGCTTGTGTCCTGCTATTGTGTCTGAATCACTTTTCATTTCAGTGCAGTCATCTGCACTGACTCTCAGCCCCTTGTGGGCTGTGCTTGGTCTCTGTGGTGTTAGTGGGACCCGGGCAGGCCAGCTCTAAGAGGGCATGCCCTCTGGGCACTTGGGAGCAGAGCAGTAGTGTTAGCAAAATTTGTGTTGGGCCACTAGTCCTATTGGCAGATCCCCTGAAACGCTGCTGTGGCCGGGTGCCCTGGGGCGGCTGAGTGCTGTGCCCCAGCAGCTGTGCACTGAGTGGCTGGGCGCCTTGCACAATGGTGGCTGGGCCCTGCGATCTGGCTGGGCAGCACTCTCACGCAGCTTTAACAAAATTTGCCCTGAGGCTGAAGCTACAAGTGTCTGTGTAGCCCCACTTTCCACAGGTGGCTCTGTGTTTATATTGGGGTACTGGGCGGGGGGAGGAAAATGGTGCCTGTCAGCTCCCTCATTTTCAAAAATATCTCCCAACCCACCCCGAAATCAGTATGAACACATCTGTCTCCCATCTGCCCCCCTACCCTGCACTGTATAAACTGCCATTTTTACCTTGCCTCTCCACAAGCTGCTGTCTCTTTAAGGGCGACAATGCAGCTATCCCTCTCCCTTCAGTCTCACCCAGTGCTGAGTCAGCTGACGTTTAAAGCTCCACATCCAAGTCCCACTGGTTTTACAAACTCACAGAATTTAGCCCTTCTGGATTTTAAGCCAAACATTTTGGGGATTAGTCTTCCCCATGTGAGTTCCCTGGTATGATGGCCCGCTTCCCTGCCCTCTCTGCCCATGCAGCTCCTTCGCTCCTGCCAGAGGCTCCCTCCACTTTCAGACCTTCCTAACCTTTCAGCTACAGTTTCTTCTTTATATTTAGTCATGGAATTTATTCTGCCAGTCTTTGGCTTGCTCTCTGGTTTATTGACTTGGATGTGGATGATATCTGGTTGAAAACGTAGGACAGGGTGAGAGCTCAGGGTCCTCCTACTCTGCCACCCTCCCAAACTCAAAAAACACCACCTACCATCATTATTATTTATTACAGTGTGTCCTACCTATATTGTCATTGGTCTAGTGACATTTCTTTTTTTTTTAATTTTTTAAAATTTGTATTATTTTTTTTTAATATTTATTTTGAGAGAGAGAGAGAGAGAGAGAATGAGAAGCAGGCTTCAGGCTCTGAGCTGTCAGCACAGAGCCCAATGTGGGGCTCAAACTCACAGGCTGTGAGATCATGACCTGAGCTGAAGTCAGAGGCTTACCTGACTGAGCCACTCAGGCACCCCTCTGGTGACTTATTTCAATGGGACAAGCAAGACATCTTAGACCTAAAATATCAAACACCCAAGATGGTTATGATTTCGATACTATTCAGAACCATAGGGTAAAAAAAACAAAAGCCTTTTAATTTCGCCTCCAAATGTTCCTGAATTTCTTTTTTTCTTTGGTGAGAAATGGTGGTGCTGCATAAGTCTGGTTGACTCTAAGTGGTGCTTCAAGACTTTTAGCTATTTACTTGGATTCTTGAGGTCCAGGCAGTCTGCAGTCCTTTTGTGAATTGCATTAGGAAGAGAGAGGAGACAGAGATAGAGATGGAGATGGAGAGAGATGGAGAGAGGGAGGGAGACAGGTGGAGAGAGGGAGAAAGGGAGAGAGAGAGGGGGAGGGAGGTACTGCAGAGCATAGGGTGATGGGAAGGAAAGTAGTGAAGGAACTGAAATCAGAGTCTGGAATCAGAATGTACGTCTTATCAGTCTATAGCATGATTCCACTTTGGCCAGGCGATCACATGCTGATGCTTGCTATAATTTCTCTTTTAAAGCACAAAAAGAAATAGAGTCTTTAATAGCATTGTAAGGCTGTGAGTTAGAAAACAGGAAACAAGATGCTCCTGCTGCTCTTGGGGCCTCAAGTTGTTCCTGCAATATAGTTGTGACATCCCTGAGGACATGTGTGCTACAGAATACCACAGTCCAGGTGCTGGTATTTCAGTTGGCAAAGCTCCTGCCTCTGCCTCAGACTCTTTCTCCTGCCGCCCAGGCTCCAGACAGTGACAACAAAACATTGCTCTGCATGGCCATTTGTTTGAAAAAAATAGCTTTAGAACTGTATCTGCTTTATGGTTCAGCCATTGTCTAGCCATCAAGAGACCAACTAGAGAAGAAAATTACTTAGCAAGATCAAATTTCAAGCCAGCATCATTCCCCATAAGGAACACCACGAATTCGGCAAAAGGGAAGGCAAAGCGGAAATTCACCTTCAAAGCTAAATATTGTACCCTGGGCCAATTGTAACTCTAACTCATTGCGAGTTTAATAATCTCCTTAATGTCTCATTAAATCTGAAGTTAAGTGGTTAGCAAAAGATCTTGACTTGTTAGATTTTTCTTTCCTTACAGATTAAATTCTTATAAAGAGAGATGAGTTACTGCTTTAAATGTTTCCCGCAGTTGGATTCAGAAAGCCACTGTTTTATTAGTTCTAGACTGGGAAAACTAAGTTCTTGTGAGGGGGTGGAGGAAGCCAGCCTCACAGTGGGCGGGGAGAGGGATGAGTGGTAGAAGGGCGTGGCTCAAAGCGGGAGCAAAGCAGCCAGATTGCCTCAACCCCAATGCGGGCCCAAGCAGAGGCGTGGGAAGGAAGAACCCAGCCAGACTTTGAATCTCCCGGATGGTTCCGCCTAACAATTTCATTTTGCCTCAGGGGGGTACAGACTTTCAGAAACAAATATTTGCTGAGCACTTCCTGGGTGCAAAATAGAGAGACAAAGAGAGGCAACAAAAATAAGAGAGAAAATATTTGTGTAATGACAGTGACCACTCAGAAGATCATGTTTGTCACAGGAATGGGACGGACCAAAGTGCTTCCCAACTTTTTTGAGCTCAGCCACTCTTTTTTATTTCGATTGAATTTAACTTCATTACATTGATAAATTAACTTTAGTTAATATAGTTAAACTCTCTATGTAAATGTGAATATTTAACAAGCCATTAATTTGAACATAGCTTTTATGTGATGTAATTTCATATATCGCAGAGTGCAGTTATTATCAAAATTAGTTCTGGAGTCAGCTTCAAATTAATCCTTACTAAGCCATAGCCAGGTGTTGCTAAGAAAATCACATTTGTCAGGGTGCCCTTTGGGTCCCCTATTATTTTTGTCCAGCTGGCACCACAATATTTGCTGATCTTCTGTATTATTCACTGTCGTCTATATTATTCACTGTCTTCTATATTATTCACAGGCACACGACAGTAGTTCCTTTTCAATATTAAACATTTGGGGGATCTCCACATGTAATACTTAATTGAATTATTTGTTGACTGAGGAAATATATATATTTATATAAAGCTATTGTGAAATCAGAATTCTTTTCTTTTTTTTAACATTTATTTATTTATTTATTTATTTAGAGATACGAGAGAGAGAGCAGGCGTGAGCACGCACACACATGTGAGCAGGAGAGGGGCAGAGGCAGAGAGAGAGAGGAAATCCCAAGCTGGCTCCATGCTATCAGCACAGAGCCCAATTTGGGGCTTTATCTAATGATGGGGAGATCGTGACTTGAACCAAAATCAAAAGTCTGGATGCTTAACTGACTGAGCTACCCAGGCCCCCTCAGAATGCTTTTCTTGATCACAATAATGACATATATTTGAAAGTGGTAGAAAATATACGGGTGAGACGTATTATTCATGTGGCTTAATGATAAGATTGGGGGGCATGTAGATTCACAGACCACTTTATAGTAATGTCAGGCCCCAGGGGCAACCACTGCAGGGTTTTGACATAGAGAGTACCTTTAGCTGGCTGCCTGGGGAACACGTCACTGGTGAGACTGCAATTGAACATTGTGCTGCCAGGCCTCCCTGTTCCTAAACTTTGCCCCATAAGAATGTGGTGTCACATTGTCAGATTGCTGAGCATGATCTAGAAGCTGTTGCTACTCTCTCTATAATGGCATTTGGGGAAAGGATGGCTGTTCTACTGGCCAGATGTGACCTTAGCTGGCTTTGGAATTTGAGTGACTTGAGCAGTTTCTCCCTCTGGAACCCTGGAATGCTTATAGTAATCTCTTTCTAAACAGAATTTGCACCTAATATTGGCTTCCTACTCTTTAAAGCAGGACCCCCCACCCCCATCATATTCAAAGTTAGCCTGCTAGAAAGGTCTAGTAAAAAGAATCCGGTATAAAATGTGTTGCTTCGGATATGATGGAGCTCTTTCCCTTGAGGCAGAAAGTAGTAGATACCTTGGGGTCATTGTCTAGCTCACACTGAGGACCTCCCAGCATCGGTGGAAGTTCCATGTGACACTGTCCCCTGCCACAAGCTGGTTGGTACACAGTACATGCTTGACCCCAAGTGAATCTAAGTTTTTTACCTGGAAATTTAAAATTTGGACCCGAGAGACAGAGTCTAGGAGTTTTCAGAGCTGAGTCACGTCGATGACAGCTTTCTAAAGAGGAGGCCATGGACTTTAACTCATCTTTCAGTTACATGGGCTACTCCAGTATCTTCCCAATAATTCCCTAACTTAATTTTTTTTTTTCTTAAGCTAAGCAGAAGTGGGTTCTGTTATTTGCAACCTGAAAAACTTTAATTATGTAAGTGTTTTGAGTCAGGGAAGTGGATTATCCTGTTTGGGACACTATGTTAAGTCAATTGAAAATGTTAAAGATTCCTAAAATTGAGAACTGCAGCCCACATATGCATCATGAAGTTGTGGGATTTAGCCTAACCCAGTGGGAACCTGAATAAATAATAATTTATGACCAATCTTGTGGTTTTTTTAAGAGGTGGATGGGGAATAGCTGTTTTTCCTTTTGACCATTCCCAGCTACATAAGACTTTCCCATGTGCAGAAAGTTTTTTTCACTGACCCCATGGAAAGCTCATCTAATGGTTTGGCATCATTAGACTTGACCACGTTTGTCTGGCTTATACCACTTCTACTTGTTTATTAATTAAAAAAAATTATTTAGAGAGAGAGAGAGAGTGGGGGAGAGGCAGGGAGAAGGAGAGAGAGAGAATCCCAAGCAGGCTCCAAGCTATCAAACCAGAGCGTGATGTAGGGCTCAAACCCACAAACCATGAGATCATTACCTGAGCCAAAGTTGGACACTTAGCTGACTGAGCCACCTGGGCCCCTGGCTTAAAACCACTTTTGAAGGGGCAGTGCTTCTTATCTCCTTCCCTAGCAATCAGGACTGTTTTTAGAAGGAACGAGTAAAAAAGGTACCTTATTAAAACACTAATTTTATCTTGGTAAGTATAAAAAATAGAAACGTTATTTTTTAAAAAGGAGTATACATTTATGTGTTGTAATTATACCAATAAGGTAAAAATAAAAACAAGTATTTATGTTAGAAGATTTGAGAGGAAATAGAGCAGGTGCTGGTAGCTATTTGAAGCAAAATTACTCCCTTCCCCATCATTTTCTCCACTTCTCCAGACTTCCCATAATGTGGTATCATTGTGTCTATAATAATATGTAATGTGTTTTGAAAACATAGAACGTAGAATAAAAAAACACACCTAGTCCACTTTAAGATTAAAAAACTAAAGGGAGAGAGGGAAGAAAAGAGGGAAGAAGGGAGGTAAGAAGACAGGGGGAGAGAAAGAGAAGGGGGGGAAAGAGGAAAGGAGTGAAATTGGACATTCTCAAGTATTGTCAGATTGTCAGAAAAAAAGAACCTGGTAAAAAAGTAGTCTTGAGGGGCGCCTGGGTGGCGCAGTCGGTTAAGCGTCCGACTTCAGCCAGGTCACGATCTCACGGTCCGTGAGTTCGAGCCCCGCGTCGGGCTCTGGGCTGATGGCTCAGAGCCTGGAGCCTGTTTCCGATCCTGTGTCTCCCTCTCTCTCTGCCCCTCCCCCGTTCATGCTCTGTCTCTCTCTGTCCCAAAAATAAATAAACGTTGAAAAAAAAAAAATTAAAAAAAAAAAAAAAAAAAGAAAAAAAAAGTAGTCTTGAAAAACTTTATTTTTAATTTATTTATTTTATAAAAATATTAAAAAATAAATATTTTTAAGTGTTTATTTATTTATTTATTTATTTATTTATTTATAGCTGGGAAAGGGCAGAGAGAGAGAAAGAGAGAGAATCCCAAGGAGGCTCCACACCATCAGCAGCTCACAGCCAAACATGGGGCTTGAACTCAGGAACCATGAGATAATGACCTGAGCCAAAACTGAGAGATGCTTAACTGACTGAGCCACCCAGGTGCCCCCATCTTGAAAAACTTTAAACTTTGAATTTTGATCTTGAAGTACTAGGGAATTTTTGTGTTTATTTTCAGTTTATGAATGACTGAGTTGTATTTGTGTCAACATTTAAAAAAATGGAATAGAAACTAATGCACCTTTTTTTTTCAATGTAACTGTTTGCAATGCTTGAGGCTCCTGGGATTGAAGCAGCTGCTGTTCAGAGAACTGCCACAGGTTTTAAATTACAAGGTCATTTGAAGAGTTGTCCACTTTATCTATTTGTCTAAAATAGAATTACATTACATGAACAACAAAGATACACGAGAGAAACCCCCTCTAGATTAGGAAAAATGGTGTTAATAAGGAACCTTTTTTAAAAAGTATAGTTGACACACAATGCTACATTAGTTTCAGCACAGTTTACAACCTAGTAATTCAAGTTTATAGGTTATGCTATCCTTACCACAAGTGCAGCAATCATCTGTCAGCATACAACACTATTACAATACCACTGGCTATATTCCCTATGCTGTACCTTTAATCCCTGTGACTTATTCATTTCATCACTGGAAGCCTGTATCTCCCACTCCCCTTCACCCATTTTGCCCTTCCCCGATCCCCTCCAGCAACCATCCCTTTGTTGAAAACAGCAAAAGAAAAGTTATCATTCAAATCCATAGATTTCCTCCCTAATGGTCAGCCCTGGTATTGGAGAAGAATACCAAAATCATGTAGCTTTTACATATAAAATAGGGGAGAGTTGAAGACCAGTATTTAAAGTTAAAATGGAATGCACATGAACCTGTGGCTCTATCTGGTGAGAAGAAATGCATAACATTAGGAAACTATTAAAAACACCATCCAGGGAGGTCAATCTCTGGTTTGTAATATGGGTGAGCATAAATCATCCCAATTCCATTAATTACCATCCTTTTAAGAGCACTCCAAGTCAGCACATCCTCTCCTGTGGATGGTTCGAATGTGCAGGATGGTTGTAAAACACTTCTTTGGCTAATATGGATGATGACAAGAGGAGGGTGTAGTACCATTAGGGTCCTGATCTCTACAGAACATAACAAATACTTAATAAATCCTGTGGTCAGTGGAGTGCCATGTGTCTCCATGCTCATCAGAGCTCATGTTTGTTTTTGTTAAAAATTTATGTCATAGCAAGAGTGTGAAAGATACCTATAAAGCTCTTTTAGCAGTTGAAAAAAATATTCTGGTTTAAGCATGGTGCTATTATAATCAAGATCACAATTTTGATCTCCACATAGTCCAATTAAATAAAACAATCTAGTTCACATTTATAAACTGAACCCCCAAGTGGGACTGGCCTTTTAAGCAATGTGCATCACTAAACATAAGATGACTGGGCTATATAATGTTTATGACATGTTTGCCTGCCACAATTACTGGAAAAAGCAACATGAAGACCTTGGTCTTATGTTTCAAGGACAGCACATTATTGACAATACAGTGAGAAAGTGCTAGACCTAGGTGAAATCCCAGGCCACTTACCAGCCATATAACCTTGGGCCCTCGAACTGTGGTTGTTCCATCTGGAAAATATGTATAATAGCCTTATTCCTTTATCACAAGGGTGTTGTGGAGAATAAATGAAACAATGAATAAGAAATATCTTTGTAACCCTAAAGTGTTTATACAAGTGGAAGATACTATTAATATTTATAGCCTAAATGCTCAGAGATTTGTTAAGAGTTGCTGTTATATGTTTGTTTGGTTTTCCCCAGGGGTAGCTTTAAAAAATGTGGCCTGCATTTCTGTGATGATGGCATTTAGACTTCTGCTTCATCAAAGTCAGGGACAAACTTTCATAAATCCTTCTTCTTTATTGAAACAGAAACCCCAGTGTCTCCAGTGGCACATTATCAATAACAAATACTCAGTTATTATGAATAAGCATGAGGCAAAGTTGATGGCCACTGCATAATTACCCTTACACATAAATTACATTAAAAACAACATTGTGTAACACCTGCAAGACAATGCTGGCTTTTAGGGAAGTCATTTTTAGTTAAGAGGTTGGAGAGTAGAAGAGATGGGCAGGGCACATGCAACTCCCTTCCAATGAGCTGTAGAATACAAAGGAAAAGTAGGGGTGAGCATTGCCTTGATTTCCATTCTATACCCACCCCTTCATTCTGCACAGCGGTGTCATAAATATTAAAGCCACCAACAGAGAAGCTTTTAATTCTTTTCCTTCCACTGAAGTAGGCTTCATCTTGAAAGTCACATAAGATCTCTGAAATTATCTCTTTAAAAAATTAACTTGGTGCAGAGAGAAGCACTTCTGACCTGAAGGTGGGAGGGAGCAAGGTGTATCTTCTTATATCCACACTTTAAACTTTGACACTGTTGAATAAATTGCCTAACAATTTAAATACTGAGGGGGAAAATGCCATGGTTAGTGAGAAATAAAGCATATAAAAGTTTGACTGCGGTGCCTGAGTGGCTCAGTTGGTTGAGCATCCAACTTCAGCTCAGGTCATAATCTCGCAGTTTGTGAGTTTGAGCCCCACATCCAGATCACTGCTGTCAGCGCAGAGCCTGCTTCAGATCCTCTGTCCCCCTCTCTCTCTGCCCCTCCCCAACTTGTGCTCACTCTCTCAAATAAGTAAACATTAAAAAAAAAAGTTTGACCAATGACTGACAATATAAAAAGGAGAAAAATCTCTGTGAACTGGGAAAGGTAGTTCAAAATCAGGCTGGGTTAAGGCTAAGCCACAAAGGCCAGCCTTCAAAGCCCTTAAATCTTTGCGGAGCCTCTGGGTACTAGGTTGGAATATCAGCATCCAGATCACAAGAAAAGTGCTGCCTTGTGTTCTGAAATATGTCAGGAGGAGGGGAAGCAGATAAGCTCCGCCAGGCAGAAAGACAGCTTCTCATTCCTTTTTAAAATAATCAATTATTAATTAATTAATTAATTAATTAATTTTTAAATGTACATTCAAGTTAGTTAGCATATAGTGCAATAATGATTTCAGGAGTAGAATCCAGTGATTCACACCCTACATATAATATCCATTACTCATCCCAACCAGTGAGCTTCTCATTCCTATAAGGACTCATGCCAAGTATATTTTCCTCAGGCTTTTAAATAGAAAACTCTAGTTTCTTGAGATACAATGCAGAGTTGCTGCAACTGTTAATGTGAGGAAAAGAATGGGGTTCTTGCTGAGGGAGGCATTGGACCTCCTTTGAGGATGGCTTCAATTTTGATGCATTTCTCATGAGAGGGAGAAGGGGATCCTTCCCTTTTTTTTTTTTTTCTGGATACTGTGCTCATTAAATCATCTTGTAGACTTGACTCAATATAGCCTTAGCCCCTACAGTTGGGGAAAGATAAAGAGAGTTTCCATGTATTTTGAATAAGGTCTTTTGCTTGAAGTGGGTATTAACAATATTGATGTAGGTGCTTATTTAAGGGTATACATGTATGAGATCCATGAGAATGCTTGCCAATACCTAATGTCCATCAATAACCAAGAAAGTATGGCATATGCTTGCTTTGACATTTCTATTCTCAGTTTTTTATATTAATGAATTAATGGTTGATTTTTACAGAGAGTTGTTAGGATATCTCACAATGATAATTATGTTTGTGGTTATTTTCCACAACCTTGATTAATTGCTAGGTCATTTAAAAAATCATAAAGCTCAGGGTGCCTGGGTGGCTCAGTCGGTTAAGCATCCACCTTCAGCCCAGGTCATGATCTCATGGTTTGTGGGTTCGGGCCCCATGTGGTACTCTGTGCTGACAGAGCTTGGAACCTACTTCAGATTCTGTGTCTCCCTCCCTCTCTCTCTCTCTGCCCCTCCCCTGCTCATGCTCTCTCTCTCTCTCTCTCTCTCTCTCTCTCTCTCTGTCTCAAAAATAAATAAATATTTAAAAACGATTTTTTTTAAATCATAAAGCTTCTGGGGATGCCTGGGTGGCTCATTTGGCTGAACGTCCAACAAGGCTCAGGTCATGATTTCATGGTTTGTGCGTTCAAGCCCCACGTTGGGCTCTACGCTGACAGCACAGAACTTACTTCAGATCCTCTGTCCCCATCTCTCTCTGCACCTGTCCCACTCATGCTGTCTCTCTCTCTCAAAAATAAGCATTAAAATTTTTTTAAAAATTCATAAAGCTCCTTTAAGACTATTTTGCAAATAATTCCACTATAAGTTCAATTTAATACCTCATTTTCTGATGACTTTTGGCTATGATATATACTATGAAAATAGTGCAATTTTATATGAAAGCAGTATCAGCTTTTTTCTAGGATGAGGTTAGGAACTGGATATTATTTGATGGTATTTAGCTAGAGGAAGCCTCCTCCTGTGTGGTTTTCAAGGGAATCATTCACACAAAGGATAATGTTAAATAAGAAATAGTGCATTTGCCTTTTAAAAATGTTTTTGAGTCTGATCTAAGCATGATACTAGCACCTACTCTCGACATGAATAGTTTCATGGAAAAGAGGTTTAGCAGTGCATTATAAAGGATGCAGGTAACTTCAGAGATTCTAATAAAAGAAACACTTTATTACTGGCAGCTCCCAAGGTCATGGTCTCAGAGAGTTCAATATTAAAACAAGCCTTGAGAGAGAGAGTTGTGTGACCAATGGGTACTCTCTAGCTTCTTCCTATGTATATTGTATACAGGTAGGGACACAAAAATACATGCAACAATTTGTATAGGGGTAAAATCCTGGACTCTAGGATCATATGCTTTTGGTCCTAATCAAAGTAACATTCCTTGTTATGTGATGTCCATGCTTCTAAGATGGTGTATGTGGCTTACACCAGAGGCCAATGTGGAGCTTTTACATCTTCAGAATCCTAAAAATTGAACTTCTGCCCCCTTCACCTTGGGATAGCTATGTGATACAGGAACCTCTGACTGCATCATTGAAGCAATGATTAGCCAGCCTGCATGCAAAAATAAAGAAATGGCCATGGTGACTTAATTGATCCTTCTATGTGGGCCTAACTGAATATCTAAAAGTTACCTTAAAATTAACGTGTTCAAAACAGGAGTCTCCATATCCAACCTCTATTTTATTTTCTTAATAAAAAAAACTGTTTATTTTTGAGAGAGATACTGAGTGGGGGAGGGCTAGAGGAAGGGGGACAGAGGATCTGAAGCAGGCTCTGTGCTGATAGCAGAGAGCCTGATGCAGGGCTTGAACTCATGAGCTGTGACATCATGACCTGAGTGCCTCCTAAGCTCTATTTTAAACCTGCATATTAGGGCGCCTGGGTAGCTCAGTTGGTTAAGTGTCTGACTCCTGCTCAGGTCATGATCTCACAGTTTGTGGGTTTGAGCCCCACCTCAGGTGCTGTCTGACAGCTCAGAGCCTGGAGCCTGTTTTGGATTCTGTGTCTCCCTCTTTCTCTTCCCTTCTCCAGCTAGTGGCCTGTCTCTTTCTCTCAAAGATTAAAAACAAAAAAAAGTTAAACCTGCATACCCTCAAGTTTTTCCAGTATAGTTAATAGTACCCAGTTGCTTGGGCTAAAAATCTGATTCACCCTAATTTCCTCCTTTTTCCTACTTGCATCCACAGTGCCTGGTACATCAAGAAGTCCTCTCGATTTTACCACCAAAATGTCTTCTGAATCCATACCCTTCTCACTGTTTTTACACTACTATACGATTCCAAGCCTCTATAATTTCTGCCTGGATTACTGGGACAGTGTTGTAACTTTGGCCCTGTTTCTTTTTTTTTTTTTTTTTAATTTTTCTTTTTTCAACGTTTATTTATTTTTGGGACAGAGAGAGACAGAGCATGAACGGGGAGGGTCAGAGAGAGAGGGAGACACAGAATCGGAAACAGGCTCCAGGCTCTGAGCCATCAGCCCAGAGCCTGACGCGGGGCTCGAACTCACGGACCGTGAGATCGTGACCTGGCTGAAGTCGGACGCTTAACCGACTGCGCCACCCAGGCGCCCCTGGCCCTGTTTCTATTCTTGCCTTCTTGCAGTCATTCCCAGCACCAGAACCAGAGCTGGGGTTTGAAATGTAAATCAATTCATATCCTTTCTTGTGTAAAATCTTCTTAGGGCTTCCCACTGCATTTAGAATAAAATCTCAACCTCTTAGCCAACCTGGCCATCATGGTCCTTATGGTTCTTCATGGTCTAGTGTCTGTCTGCTTCTTGCACCTCCTCTTGACCATTCTCCATGCCACCCCCAACTCTGCTTCAGTCTCTGTGGCCTTGCTTCATCTGATCTTTGATTCGTTTTTATTTAGGCTAAATTAATGCCTCCTTAAAGAGGCCTTTTCTGACACCTTAAACTAAATAAGCCACCTGTACCCCAGGACTATTACTTAATTCTATTTTATTCTTAGTATTCTTTAATATAAGATGATCCCATCTGTTGATGTACATATTGTTATCTCCTCTTGCAATGGAAGTTCCGAGTCTATTCATTGCCACATCCCCAGGGACTAAAACGGTGTTTGGCTTGCTCTATAAAACAAGCATTATTTATTGAGGTTTTTCAGTAAATAATGGTTTAATAAGTGAGTAATCTTAAAAAGTCATCCCGCCAAAGTAAATGTTGCCCACTCAGTGTTCTGCAGTACATTGGACCAGTGGATTTGGCATCCTTGCCTTTTGGGAAGAATCAAGACAAAAGTGAGAGAGATGTGAGCACATGGGTGAATATTTTCCTATCACTTTAGACAAAGTAGTTAATAAGGAAGCACTGAGTTCCTGTTGTGTATTAAGTAGCATGTGTTAGGTGCTGTTAAAGACATATAAGTTATGGACCATGTTGGGTAGTGGGATGTGTGTGTGTGAGCAACACAAATTAACAAAACGAGCATTATTTGCTAATAAGTACAATAGGGATTTAGAAGGAAAGATCACTGTGAAATGCAATAGTTGGACTAGGCTTGATTGGAAAAAAGGAGGATCATTATGTGGCACATGTGCACAAAGAATCTGAAAAGGCAGAGAAGGGGAGAAGGTCTTCCCAGGTAGAGTACGGGTCATAAAGGAAGGAAAGGAGAAGGAAACAAATATTGCTTTGGGCCAGATTTTGCTGTTAGAAAGCCAAGAAGAGACTGGATTAGCTTCTGCTCAAAGTATGCATATTTAGAATGCTCAAATATTTAGAGTCCAAAAGGATTCAGACTGGGCCTATAGAAATAAGTCAGTGGGATGGAAGGTGATTTATTAGAGCATTCTTTTCCTCTCTAAGTCTCTGGTGGTATTTTTCTTGGGGACTGGATTTCATTCATTAAACAAATATTTATTACCTGCCTCCTCTGTAGCAGGCACTGTGCTTGTTACTGGGGTTCAACAGTAAACAAGAGATCACAGTCCTTGTGCCCAGGAGCTTAGAATCTCCCCAAGGAGATAAATAATAAGTGAATAAATTTATAATAATGGTTTGAGCATAATTTAAAAATTGTACATTTCAGGGAAAGTCTTTTATACCAGTAATTTGGGAAGAGGTAGAGGAAGAGGATGGGTTAGAGAGGAGAGGATGCTATTAAGAGGTCATTTGCGAGGCTCTTTGTGGCAGTGTGTTACGAAGGATAGTAGCCTGGCTGCCCCCTTTGGTAGTCTGTGATAAAACAAAACTGCAGCTGCGGAAGGTGCAGTGACAGTGGTCCCAGGTGAAGGCTCTTCTCTCTCTTTTTGTCTTTCATTCCCTCCCTCTCACCTTTAGACATTGCTGTCAATTTAATCACAGTGGTGGAAAAAGTACAGAAGCAATGAACAATGCATGATAAACATATGCCTGATAGCAATGTATGCTATTGGGAAGAAACTGGTGAACATGATTATAAACATTTGGAGGGCAAATGTCAGGTGGGAACTCTTCATTCATGGTCTGGAGAGGTACGGAGAAGCTGTTCACTAATTTTCATTGTTAGAATAATGGAGCCCTCCTCACAGGAATATCCATAGCCTCCTCTAAGACATTGCCAATCATGGGCAGTTAATAAATGATCAATGATCTGATTCTGACAGAAAGAGATTCCTCAGAGAATTGTGGAATGTTTCAGCTTTACCTTAGTCCTTTCTCTTGCATTTTGGATTAGAATTCAATGACAGTTGCTTCTGCAAAGAGAGTGATTCAAACACTCCTTGGTTATGTAGATTCATGTTTTATCCTGGAGTATTACCCTAACATTTTCATGGTAGGCTTTGAAGGTCTATTTTCGTAATATACACAATATGTTAAAAAATGTAAGTTCTCAAATGTAAAACCAACTCTAAGCAAAGCCAAATACACTTTGTCATGATTGAACAATTACCAATGATCAGATGTCTGTCACACCATTTTATTCTTCCTGTATTAGTCTGCTAGGATTGCCATTACAAAGTACCATGACTGTGTGACTTAAACAACAGAAATGTATTTCTCACAGTTCTGGAGGCTAGAAACCCAAGATCAAGGTGTTGGCAGGTTTGCTGTCTCCTGAGACCTCTCTCCTTGCAGATGGTTGTCTTCTTTCTGTGAAGACATGGCCTCTTCTGTGCATGCTTCCTGATGTCTCTTTGTGTGTCTAAATTTCTTCTTCTTACAAGAACACCAGTCAGATTGGATTAGGGTCAACCCTAATGGCCTCATTTTACATATATTTTTAAAATTTTTTATTTATTTATTTTGAGACACACACACACACACACACACACACACACACACACACACACAAAGCAGGGGAAGAGCAGAGAGAGGGAGAGAATCCCAAGCAGGCCCCACACTGTCAGTGCAGAGCCCAATGTGGGGATCGAATCCAATGAACTGTGAGATCATGACCTGAGCCTAAATCAAGAGTTGGATGCTTAACCAACCAGGCGCCGCCACTAATGGCTTCTTCCTTTTAATTAGTCATTACTTTATAGACCCTGTCTTCAAATGCAGCCCCATTCTGAGGTACTGGAGGTTAGGGATTTGACATTTGAATTTTGAGGGAACACAGTTCAATCCATAACAATCCTTACCAATCCTAATAAGTAGTTTTGATCCTGCGAGACAAATTGTGGGGTTCAGAGAATTAATAGAATACTTCCTCTGGGGCAGTGGGTGGCATCTCACCCATGCTCCTGGAGCTCAGTGATGAAATGAAAGAGTGCTAATGGGAACTTTTAAAGTTCTGCATTTCTTTTCTGTTATTTCCTGAGATTCTACAGAAAGAAGAGGCCCGAGCTCTAATTTTGTTCTGATCTGAGAAATCAAGTTGGTATCCTGCAAGATTTAATTCAAGGAGAAGGATACTACTTCTAGTTGGTGGATGACGAAAGCTTTGCATGACAGGTGACATTCCAGCAGGGCCTTGGAGAATGGACAGCAGTTAGATGTGAAGAAATCAGAGTGTAAGAGGCAAAACAAAGGCCTTGTATTGTGGGAAAATGTGGCATGTGTAAGGATGTTATTTCTTGCAAATCTTGCAAATACGTGAGGCATTTTATGTGAGTTATTATTTTGAATTCCCCTCAGAACCTCTGGGAGCTAAGCTAAAGAAGAATTTACAGTCCTTTTCAATGATGAGGAAACAAAAGCTCGGAGATGTTGCATAATAAGTAAGAAAGATAGGATTGAACACACCTGTCTGACTTCAGGGTTCTTCCCACAAGGAGGCACATGTATTAATTTTCTACTGTTGCTGTAACAAATTACCACAAACTTTATTTTAAACAACCATAATTTATGATCCCACAGTTTTTTAGGTCAGAAGTCTGGGTGTGCTCAATGGATTTTCAGCTCTGCGTCTCACAAGACTGAAATCAAGGTGCCTGCTGGTCTGGGTCCCCATCTGTAGCCTCTGGGGGAGAATCTGCTTTCAGCTGCATTCAGGTCATTGGGAGAATTTGACTCCATGTATTTATAAGACTGAGGTCCCTGTTTCCTGGCTGACTGTTGTCAGTTGAAGGTCATTTACAGCTCCTAGGGGCTGCTTGCATTTCCTGTTTGTAATCCTCTTCATTGTCAAAACCAGAAATGGCAGACAGGTTGTCATACTTCCTGTCTCTTTCACCTCACAGGAATGATGAGTGCAGAACCCTTGTAGGAGGAGCCAGGGGGCGGGGGCTGAGGAAGGATGGCTGGGGGGGGCCATCAGAGTGATGGGGGTGTCCTTTTATAGGCCCATGGGTATATGGGCTTTTGTTGAATCACTATTTTTCATATGTTATGCATATTTTATAAGTATTAGTTTTTATTTATTAACTACTTAATAAGTTAAAACTAATTGTAAGCAGGCTGGCCCCTTTTTATGGGGGAAATGGACAGTTCATTTCTGGGAGGAAATTTTAGAGGTATTTTCTAATTTACACATATCTACTACTCAGATGTGCAATGAAAATACAGTAAAACCTGGAATGGTAATTTGTTCTGCGAGTGTTCTGAAAGACGAGCAACAATTTCTAATAAATTTTAACTTGATAAATGAGCAATGTCTTGCAATATGAGTAGTATGCAACATCAGATGTCACGTGATCATAACTGACCCAACGGTTCTTGAAATTCGCTTTGATATACAAGTGCTTTGGATTACAAGCATGTTTTTGGAGTGAATTATGCTCACAAACCAAGGTTTTACTGTACAGTTCTTTAGTCCCTATAATCTAATTTTCATCATCCACTCTCACTGCTGGGTGGAGATAAGCAGGGAAAGCAGGGGGAACAGTCAGGCCTTTTAATAGGCTCTTCTATGTCTATAGGTTTCAGTGGTCTTTTCCACATGGCTCATTCTCTTGGGCAATGTTCATTTTTTAAATGTCTTATGTATGTATGTATGTATGTATGTATGTAAGTAAGTATGTATGTATGTATTGAGAGCTAGCAAGCGAGCACGAGTAGGGGAGAGGCAGAGAGAGAGGGACAGAAGATCCAAAGCAGATTCTGTGCTGACAGGCTGATAGCAGTGAGCCCAATGTGGGGCTTGAACTCACAAGCCATGAGATCAGGGCTGAGCCGAAGTTGGAATCTCAACTGACCGACCCATGCAGGTGCCTGGAAATGTTTAGTCTTTCAGATGTTTTCCTTCTTCCTTTAATTCTCCTGGAAATCTAGGGTCTGGGTGTGTGACATGGTGGCAAAGGGAAGGGGTTTCTAGCCTAGACCCTCTAGTCCTCTGGAGCCTTGCTGATGTTCACTGGGGGCTACTGGCCTTGCCTGCCCCAGGGCCTGTCTGCCAGTTCCCTGAGGCAAAGGGAGGAACTTCTGATTTCCTCTTGGCTCCATCAGGTCCTGGTGATCCTGCCGATCCCTCCCCTGCTGATTCTGTGAGCACTAGAGGCTGCTCTGAGTCTCAGCTACGTCTCCAATAATGCCTCTGGAGCCTCTTCAGAGGCTTTCCCCTTGCCATGACAGCTTCCAGTTCAGGCCCACTGCTCTCAATTCACTTCCTCTCACCCTGGGGTATGAAAGAACTTTCCCTCATTCCACCCAGAAGCTGAGGGCAGTTCAGGGAGGTAACTCAGGCGCTGCTCCTCATCAAACCAGGTGGCCCTGCCTCTTCCCATTGGGCTGCGGCTCTATGTGTTGCCTGGGACCACCCTGCACTTCTCTGGTTTTAGCTTTCCCCTCTGTTTGTGTGATATTGCTTCCCTTCAGGGGATGGGTCTAGAAGGGAGCAGTAATCCCACATTTGTCTGACCCTGGTCTCTCCAGTCCCTGCTTGCTCCTTTAAATATTCTCTCAGCACAGAAGGAGTGGCCGGCCATTTTCTCTGATCTTGTAGTGACTTCTCCATGCCCTCCTTCATCCCACCTCCTTCCCTGGGCCTGGGAGAGAAACTGCCACAGGGAAAGGGAAAATGCACAAGTTTTAACTTCCTAACGCCAATTTTTGAGCATTGAAGGATTTTCAAGCTTATTTGTCCAAGGACACTTCTGCCTTAGTTTCCAGTAAATAAACCCATTTTAAGCTACTAATAAGAAAAGAAGGCCCTTTAGGGAAAGTCAGTCAAATGTAGAAAGTGGGACAACCACTCACTTGTGAAATAGCAACCACAGCACTTTACACATCTTGGTGATCTTCTTTGATCTTTATGCTTGTCCTGGAAGGAAATAAAATACAAGTGGCTAAGAACTTGAACTTGTAAATGAGGAGACTTTCCCTTTTGTGCAGTAAGTGGGCAGGTAATTTGATCTTCACTTTACACCAAAAAGCAAAAGAACTCCAGACAATTCACGAGTTAAATGTAAGAAAATTAAAGTGTAGAAAAACTAGAAAAATAGAATTAGATATTTATCAAACATCGGGAGGGGCAAGGACACAGTAAACTTCTAAGTGGTGATAGAAGTCATGAAGAAAAGCATCAGCAGAATTGACTGTATGAAATTAATTTTTAATTAAAATTAATTTAATTTTTACTTAATATTTTATCTATAATTTAAAATTTTCACATACAATTATCATTAATCATATTTTAGTTATATTTTATTATTCAATTAAATATTAATTTAATCTTAATTTAATTTTTCAGTGTTTATTTATTTTGAGAGAGAGAGAGAGAGAGAGAGAGAGAGAGAATGATCAGGGGAGGGGCAGAGAGAGAGGGAGAGAGAAGATGTGAAGTAGGATCTGTGCTGACAGCAGAGAACCTGATGTAGGCTTGATCTCACCAACTGGGATCATGATCTGAACTGAAGTCAGATGCTTAATGACAGAGCCACCCAGGTGCCCCTCTTAGTTTAATTTTTAAATTAAATTTGCTTTATCCTAACTGGCTGTTCATGAAATTGGTCACAGACAAACTGGATTTTAAGCGAATTGGTTTGGGAGAAACTGGTCAACTCCACCTCAGGGGGCATGGTGGTGGGAACAGAGAGAGAAAGAAAGAGATGTGAATAATGTTGCTGGAGGCAAAGATAGGATTGGTGACCAAGTAGTTACAGAAGACAGGTAGGAGGGAGGAGTCAAGAATGAATCTGAGGTTTTGGACCCAGGTAGCTGGGAAGGTAGTGGAACTAATTAACCCAATTTGGGAACCAAGGGAGAGGACCAGTTTCGCTACTCCAAGTTGAAATTGCTACTAGTCATTGGTTCTCAAACTTTGATTTGTATTAGAATCACTATAGGATTTGTTAAAACATACATTGCTGAGTCCATCCATCCTTAGAGTTTCTGGTTCAGTAGGTATGAGTTAGGGCTTTAGTATTTGCATTTCTAATAAGTTCCCAGGTGAGGCTATGCTGCTGACCAGGGGCCATCACTTTGAGAATCACCATCTAGTTTTTGGGGCGGAGATGGTGGGAGGTATCCAGTAGAGAGGGCCTGGAGAGAGATCACAACCAGACAGAAGGATAATAATTGCTCCCATTTACTGTAAAGCTTCCCATTGGTATGTCAATAATGGATAAGTATTCATCATCCCCCGGGGGAAGGGCTACAGGGTGGGTAGGGGCTGGGGGGGGGATGGAGAGGCCAGAACCCTTGGGCCAATTGTCTTTGACCTGAACAGCCATCTCCATTTACCCCAGAGTGCATACAAACATTATCATTTTGCTTATGTAGGCAGTGATATGAAAAACTGTAAAACAGTGGAAAGCACTGATTTGCTGAGTGCTTATTCTGTGGCAGACTCTAGTGATATCCCTATGAGCAAGATGCTATTATTACCCAGATTTAAGAGAGGAGAAAATGTGGGGGTAGAGAGGTTAACCCACTTCAGTAGTTCACTTCAATGTCACATGGCTGGTAGTTGGCAGATTCAGGATTAAAGCCTTGTCTGGCCTATTTCCAAACCTGAGCTTCTAATCATTATGTCTCTTAAAGGATTTGAACATAATCTGCATAGAGGTGATATTTAAAACAATGATATTGGATGAGACTACCAGGGAAGAGGGTTTAGAGAGAAATGTTCAAGTATAGTACCTTGGGGAACATCTACGTTTAGGGCATGAGGGGAAGAAATTGAGTTCTAGAGTATAACACAGAAATGAAATAATCTAGAGAAAATTTCACTAGTGTCATATGCCTTGGAGCTGTCAAGAAAGAAGACAAAGCAAAGGCCACTGAACTTTGAGACTAAAGTCATTGTTAACCTTTAAAGGAACTGCTCCACCAGAGAAGTAAAGATGAAAAGCTCTGTGTTTATCTGTTGGTGATTAACAAACAACTTCAGACATAGTGTCTTAAATTAATAGCATCCTTTATGGTTTCTCACATTTCTGTGGGTTGATTTAGTTCAGCTGGGTGGTTCTTCAGCTCCACCTGGTGTTGACTGGGACACTGGGAGGCTGAAGTTATCTGGAGGTCTGGCCAGAAACATCCAAAGTGGCTCACTCACGTGACTGACAGTGAGTGCTGGCTTTTGGCCAAAGAGTATTGGTTATCCAATATTGATGTAGAGTTTATCCATGAGACCTGGATTTCTCCCAGCATAGCAGTAGGATTATAATTTCAAGTACATAAAAGTCAGAGCTGTAGATCTCTTAAGTCCTAGTCTCTGAATTTAACATTAATTCTACCATATTCTAATAGTAAAAGCAAGCCACAAGGCTAACCAAGATTAAAAATCCAGATTCAGGGATTGGAGAAATGGACTCTACTCAATGGGAGAATTGGCCAAGAATTTGAGCCCATTTTTAATTTACCACAGGGTGGGTGATGACAAGGTAGATGTAGTTAATATATACTATTTACCTTTCTTTTTTTTATGAATATAACTTATTGTCAAATTGGCTTATATACAATACCCAGTGTTCATCCCAACAAGTGCCCTGCTCAATGCCCATCACCCATTTTCCCTTCTCCCCCGCCCATCCACCCTCAGCTTGTTCTCTGTATTTAAGAGTCTCTTGTGGTTTGCCTCCCTCCCTCTCTGTAACTATTTTTTTCCTCTTCCCTTCCCCCATGGTCTGTTAAGTTTCTCAAGATCCACATATGAGTGAAAACATATGATATCTGTCCTTCTCTGACTGACTTATTTCACTCAGCATAATACCTTCCAGTTCCATCCATGTTGCTGCAAATGGCATGATTTCATTCTTTCTCATTTACCTTTCAAGAAATTTTATAATAAAGGGGAAAAGAGAACAATGGTGGTTGAGAGCACAGAGGTTTTAGGGAAGGGCTTTTTTAGGGTATAGGTTGAAATATAGATTATGTAGGGCTATGTGCCAATATGACCTCAGACTTGCAGCCTAAAACCACAATTGTTATTTTATAGTTTCTATGTATCAGGAGTCCAGTCATGGCCAAGTTGGGTCCTCTGCATTAGAATTTCACAGAGCTTGTCATTTGGGGCTGCAGTCTCATCTAATACTCAACTGGGGAAGGACCCATTTCCAGGCTTTTGTAGCTTTTAGCAGCACTCAGTTCTTTGTGGGCTGTTGGATGAAGGACCACAGTTTTGGGCGCTATTGGCTAGAGGCCACCCTCAGTTACTTGCCATATAAGACGTTCCAGCATGCACTTGCTTTCTCAAAGCCAGAAAGAAGGAATGGGTGTCCTTGAAAGACAGGCATTATGTATTTTGATCACATACATGTAATCACGTACATCCTGTCATGTTTGCCATATTCTAATTGTTAGAAAGCAAGTCACAAGTCCTGCCCACAGTCTAAGGGCATAAAACACACAAGGTCATGAATACCAGGAGATGAGGATTATAGGGGCCATCTTAGAGTTGGTTTGTGACAGAAGACTTGAATTTATTTATAGTCTGGAAAGCAATGGCCAGAGTACAGGAAAAATCAATCTTTAGAGATAGGGCAGGGATGACTGGTAGACAAGGGTTAAGGTCACATGTAAGTTAGATTTGGAAAGGAATATTTTTCATTTTGAATATATAGAAAGAGGGAAGTAATTGGAAAAGGGAAGAGAAGTTTTAATGTGTGAAGAAGGGAAGTTTCTAATAGAGTTCTCATCAGAAAGTTTCCAAGAGAGTGGACCCTCCTGATAAATATGAGGTGATATTATTTACTGTCCTGAGTATTAAGGGGAGATTCGTACTTTGAGGAAAGTGGAAAATATTTGAAATAAGTACTATGGGGAATGTTATAGATGTTGATTAGAAGTGAAACTAGGGAGAGAAAAAGATAATAAACAGCAGACAGGACTATATTATGTTGTTCATCATGAATTGATTTAGAACCATTGACCAACAATAGGAGAGATGTTAAAATGATTGATGATGAGGTTTAAGCTGTGGAAGGAGGCAAATGAGGTCACTTATTCTTATAAGTGAAAAATGCTAAGAACAAAGAGTTTGAAGGGTGTGAGATCTCCATGGAGGCAAATATTAGGTTCAATAAGACTAAGAAAGTGGCATAGCAAAGAGAATTTTTAAAAATCTTAATCTTATTGGAATTTCCAGCAAAATTGGAAACACTCTCTTCTTGAAATATTCTCCATAGCTTCCATAATATGCACATTCTGGGTTGTTTCCCACTTCTCTGGAGTCTTGATTTTGTTCAGCAACTCTTGATCCTCTCTTCATCCTTAGGGTTTCCCCCCTAAGCCTGCTTCTCTTCTTGTCCTCTCAGGGTGATTTCATCCACTCCCATGGATTTAATTACTCTCTAAAGGCTGCCAACTTCCAAAAGTTATGTTTCCGGTCCAGATTTTCTCATTAGTTTTAGCCTATGCCCAGCTGCCTGCATGTCCCACGGGCACTGAAGCTGGACATTTCAAAAATAGAAAGCATCATTTTTCCCTCTCTCCTTGCCCTCCCCTTCCTCCAGTGTTCCCTATTTTGGAGAATGGCACCAACACTCACTTATTTGCTGCACTAGGAAACTCAGTGTCATCCCTGACACTACTCTTTTCTTTACCCCATAGCCATCAGAAACACTTTACCACTCTCCCCTTCTATGTTGTCACTCTTCCACTCCAGCTACCATCATATTTTGTCAGCTTACTCCATCAGGCTCCTACAGTACCTCACTACTTCTAATGTTAATCCTCTACAATCTGTTTTCCTCCTTGAGTCAAAGGGAACTTGCAAAATGCAAATCTTATTATATCAATACACCCATGCTGACACACACACACACCACTTAAAATCCTTCATTGACTTCCTGTTGCCCCTATAATAAATAATACAGGATAAGATTTGATGAGAACTTATGTACTGAGAACTTATCAGTACTAGGCACTAGGATTCACAGTATATATGTTAAAGAACAAATCCTTAGAATGAGCTTTTAGGACTTTAATTATCTGGACCTAGTGTAGCTCTTCAGCCATATCTCTGTCTATATTGCCCTCTTCACTTGGCTTATTCCAACTCATCCTTCAGGAAACAGCCTAGAGGTTACTAACTCCCTTGTCCTGGGTTCAACTTGTCTTATGGAACAATGAATTTAGTACATTCTATAGTATTAACCTTCTTATTTTTCTTTCTCCAATACTATTCTGTCTTATTAGTTATTGTACCTGAAATACCTTTCACAATACCTAGCTCACAGTAGTTGCTCAATAAATATTTATTGAATGAATGAATGAATCTAAGAGTCAAAACAATTCTAAGCATTGATAGAATTTAAAGGAGTAGCTCTGTGTGTGGCTCCACAAGTTCCCTTATCTTTTTCCATGTTGATAGCCATTTTTCATGCTTACAAAATAGATACCTAATATTCAAATGTGCGTTTATATTAGGAAGTTATGAAATCTCCTACTATTATCCACAAGTCTTCAGTAGGATCCATAATACAAGAGAGCTTAGAATAAAAAAGTGTTTGGGAAGAAATACAGGTTCAACTGTATTCCTCAACAGCTGTATTTCCCAGTTGAGTGATTAAACTGTGCAGATAAAGGCTCTAATTCAAGAAGTGAGGAATGAGTGAGTTCTAGAATTGAGTAGAAGAGAAAATGGTAGTTAGAAGTGACTAGGCAAAAACATAATCCCATGAAATCCATAGAGACATTGGGAGGGTCAGAGAATTGCCCAGACTATATGAACTGGAGATTTGAGCCAATTTTATTTTAATCTCAAAACACAAAGTGACCCCAATTGACACTGAGTTGTGAAAATCAAATGTACATCTATGATTTTCTTTATCATTAATGTTATGACTGCAAACCATTTAGCATTGTCTTTACCTACATAGAACAATAGAAGGGAGGGGGGAGGAAGGATTATCAACACATTTGGGAAAGACAGTGTATTTTTGAGAGGATTCAAAGAAAACTTTTGTGAATGAGATAGTTTTAAGTCCTTGTAGAGGAGCTCAAAATAACACATGCCATACCCTTGACAGAGTGTAACATTTGGTGTTGTGGAAGGCAAGGGATATCAGTTTTTTGTTTTCTTGCCAACTAAATGTATATCTTTCTTCACTTCCCTTTTTTCATAACTTCATCTCTTTGTTATTTTAGATATATGTATCTTATTTTTTTTTTATTTAAAAAAAATTTTTTTTTCAATGTTTTATTTTTATTTTTGGGACAGAGAGAGACAGAGCATGAACGGGGGTGGGGCAGAGAGAGAGGGAGACACAGAATGGGAAACAGGCTCCAGGCTCTGAGCCATCAGCCCAGAGCCTGACGCGGGGCTCGAACTCACGGACCGCGAGATCGTGACCTGGCTGAAGTCGGACGCTTAACCGACTGCGCCACCCAGGCGCCCCTATATGTATTTTAGATATATGTATTTATTTTAGCAATGTATGGGCATTGCTAATGCTCACCACCTGGCATCCCATCCCATTAGACTGGAATGGTAGGAAGAGTTTTTGAGAAGGTATGCATATCCTGCCAGGGAGATCAGCATGGGAGATGAGTGAGGGCAGTGCTTCTCAGAATGAGGTCCCTAGTCAAGTAGCGTTAGCATCACTTGGGATGGTGTTTGCTAGAGATGTGATTTCTCTGGCCCCAACTAGGATCACTAAGTCAGAATCTCTGGGGGTGGGGCAAGCAATCCATGCCTTCATAGACTCTTCAGGTGATCCTGTTATGCATGAAATTTTGAGAACCCAACTGGGCTGGAATTTTGCCATGAGTCATTTAGTAACCATATGTGATAGGTGCTTAAGGTTAATTTTCTGCTCTCCTCAAAAGGCTTACTACTGAGATGTCTTTGGAAGTTAGATTCTTTAGGTAATGATGATGAAAAACATATATGTAGATCATTGAATAGTAGCCTGAGAAAACACAATGGCTGCCAACTAGGCTGTTTATGTGGAACACAGTTCAGCTAACGAAATTCCAGAGTACTTGAAGCAAAGCAGGGGGTGCCTACTACCTCTCTAACTTTCACCTTCACCATCCCATGTCTTGCGTTCCATCATTTTTCTAGTGTAAGCTATGAAAATCATCCCACTTCCTTTTTAACATTCACCACAATCACTCACAACATAAATGAACCTCAGTTTACTATTAAGTGTCTGGGTTTCCTCTAAGCTGCAGAACAACCTTTCTCCTGGCATTCTTGCCTCCATAGGACTACAGATTAAGAAATATCTATAAGCATGCTCCTCCTGGGCTTACATTTAGTTTCCCTGTTGATATTGGGTAGGAGGGAGTAATGGATAAAAAATGGTGATAGCTACTTTTGCTCTGAGAGAAACTGGAAGGCATGACTTCACCAAATATTAATCATTATAATTTTGTGTGCTGTGTAATGAGAAAATAATATATATAAATATACACATATAAATATACACATACACATATAAATATATATATATATATACACACACACATATATACACACACACACACTGTGTGTGTGTGTATATATGTGTATATATATAGCTAATACATATATATATAGCTAATACATATATATATATATATATATATAGCTAATACATACATACATATATGTATATATAGCTAAAAATACAATATGCTTGGTGGTATAATATAGATGTGTATAAAATACAGATAAGTAGATGAGGGGCAATTAATGGGGTGTCTGGTCCTTGGCATGCATGATGTTTTTTACATGCTATTAAACTCTTCCAATAAAATCCTATGGTATATAGTTTTACATTATTTTGCATATATTTTTATTTATATCACATGAATGCCACATTGAAGCACCCATATTTTAAGTAGATAAAATACAAGCTAATTCAATGCATGACAAATTGTGATAAAGTGTTAGTATATGTTTTCTTGCCTGTTACCTAAAACTGGATTTAAGGGGGCGCCTGGGTGGCTCAGTCGGTTGAGCGTCCAACTTCGGCTCAGGTCATGATCTCGCGGTCCGTGGGTTCGGGCCCCGCGTTGGGCTCTGGGCTGATGGCTCAGAGCCTGGAGCCTGCTTCGGATTCTGTGTCTCCCTCTCTCTCTGCCCCTCCCCCGTTCATGTTCTGTCTCTCTCTGTCTCAAAAATAAATAAAAACGTCAAAAAAATTAAAAAAAAAACAAACAAACTGGATTTAGGCCTGAAGTCATAAACAACCAGGACATGTATTACTACTATTTTAGGAGAAAGAAATAAATCTTAACCAATATCCAGAACATTATCTAATTCAATGCAGAAGCTTGGGTTCCCAGTACCTAATCACATTGATGAAGCTTCATCTATCCTAGAAGACATGATATCTGAGACTTGTCTGGCTATGTAAGAAAATAGAATTCTATGAAAGAAGAAACAAAAGGGTGCAGAGGACCACTTTATATAGGAAGGTCTGGGAAAGCCTCTGTGAGGATGGTTGCAATCCCAGTGTATATATGTGGTTCCACCTTACACTTGTATGGTTCACGGCCTGGCACTGCCCCATAAATCCCAATCTCAGAGTCTGTGATGTCACTTTGGAGTACAATTCATGTTTACTTCAATCTCGGCCCTTTTACATACTTGTTGACTCACATGGTTTTTTAAATTCCATTTATAGAATTAGACATTTGAGAAGTGGCAAGATTGGTTTGCCTGTAGACACTGAATCAAAGATTTTCCTCAAACCCAACAAAATAAATGAAGCCAGAATGAGGCTTCTGCTTGGCATTTAGCAGGGATGGCACAGATTTCCCCAGCACAGCACATGGCGGAGCAAGTGAACAGCATTCCCTGAAGTATTACCAGGAGCTCTAAGCTACAGAGTCGAGCCAAATCAGGCTGCTAACCCGATGGAAAAAACTTGGTGTGAATATACATATATATGTTACATGTCTACGTGAGCATATAATATCGTATCTATATATAGTTAGCTAAAGCTGGCAATGAAAACAAAAACTCTGCACTTTCTTGGCTTACTTGAACTGAATAAAAATAGAGAACAATATGGAAGCCACCGCTAGTTAAAGGGTGTGTGCATATCCCATGAAAGAATCTGTTAAGAATTTTATGGTCTGACCGCCTCTTGGTTTGGAAGCCAGAGGCCAGCTTCCTGTCATGTTCTGTACTAATTTAACAAGGATGACTTCAAGGAGGGCTTTGTGCGCAGGCACAATTTAGGGCCAAGAAGAAAAAAGAGTTTTCTCTAAGCTAGTCCAAATTAGGTGATCCCTTGAAGTGAACAGCCCAGTAAATAGTAGGTCCTGGTGTGGTAGGGGCAGGGTGTCTGGGGTGAACAAATGCACAGAAAATGGGTGTGTACATTTGCATGTGTTAAACATATATACAGATACATAAACACTGCCATTTGTTCGGTGCTTATAAACTAAAATTATATCTTAACTCTATCATAATTTAAGTCTACTCTATTTGACATCTGTGCTCTCTAAGAAATGATTTATTCAATAAACATACAGTGAGCATCTATTATATGCCAGGCACAATAGTTGGTGCTAGCATACAGAGGTGAATAAAGCCTTTGTGGAACTCACAATCCAGTGAGCGGGACAAATACAAATTATTATTCTTCACTGCTATTGAGTGCTATAATGTTGATCTATACAAAGTCACTTGGAATCATAGAAAATTGTTCCAGTTACTTTGCTGTGTAATAAATTAGCCCAGGATTTAATGGCTTGAGGCAGCCATATTTTCATTTCTCACAGATTTGGTGGGTTAGGCATTTGGAAAGGGCATAAAAAAGACAGGAAAGAAATGGCGTGTCTGTGTCCCACAATGTCTGGGACCCAACCGGGAAGGCATGATGGCTAGGACTACTGCCCAGAGTGTGTACACAGGACCTCTCCATGTGGCCAGGTTTCCTCGAGGCATGGCAGTCTCAGGCTCCAAGTGCGTGTGTTCCAGCAAACAAGGTGGAAGCCCAGCTTCGTAAGACACTGGTTTCACTTCCGCCACATACTCTTTCAGATGAAGCAGCTACAAGTCCACCCAGAAGCAAGAGAAGGAACATAGACCCTAACTCTCAGTGGGAGGAATGTCAAAGAATTTTGTGGCCATTTAAAAACTGCTGTGAAAAGAGAGTGCCTTACTAGCTGGGGGTGTCAGGAAAAGCTTCACAGAAGAGGTGGTATTGAAAGAGGAATGGAAATTTGCCAGGGGAAGTGGAGTGGGTAAGAATTACTTCTTCAGAGGGAACAAAATCTCTCATGCTTACACATACACAGGGAACAAAGAAACATAAGAAGGAACATGAAAGGTGACTATGAAGTGGATCAAGCATCAGAGGAAAATCAGTCTCATTGCTTTCAGACACCTTGAACACATCAACGTGTCTGGGCTGCTAATGTAACTCAACAATTGTCCATTGATTCTGAAAGCATATACATTCATTTGGGAAAGCTTTGTGGAGCAGATGGGTTTAAAGTGGAAGTTGGGAGGAGGCTCCTTTTTCTTTAACAAACACAGAGTACTTACTCTTTACCGGTACTGTACTAAGGACATGGCAATTTCAACTCACTTAATTCTTAGCACAGCCCAACAAGGCAGCTATTATCTCTCATTTACAAATTAGGAAACTGAGTCCCAGAGAGATTAAGTAATTTACCCAAGTTCACATGGCCGGCCAGGGGTGGACTGAGGATTCCCAGCAGTCTGGACACCTCACCCCTACACAAGATCACCCTTTAGACAGTTGGAGTAGAACAGTGGCTGAAATTGAAGGCCACACCGAGGGCTTGAATTTGGTCTGTGTGGTAACTGCGAGCCACTTAGAGCATATAAAATGGCAATAAAGGTGGTCTAAATTGTGTTCACATAGCTAGTTATTGGCTGAGCCAGGTAAGAAGACAACAGTCTTCTGCTTCTTGTTTCAGTGTTCTTTGCTATTCCCCAAAGTTCCTGTGCCTGGAGAGAATATTTCATGCTTCAACACTATTTCTCAATGTTTTAAATAATGATTTAAGAGCTTGGGCTCTTGAAGAACAAGCAAGCAATGGGTGGCGGGGGGAGGGGGGCGGTGGATGGTAACTCACGCCCTGCCATGCAGGATTTATCTGCAAGATACTCTCCATGTTAAGTCAAATCAGTTGATTTACCTACAGGAGGCATTTTAAGGGTAATAATCTAGAATAATGCAAAGCATATTTTGTAGTTTGACTCTCAAAGATAAAAGGCAATATATAATTAGAAGCAGTTTAATTTCTCCATCAATTCAGCACGTTTTTACTGCCATGAGCTATGGCTGACCTGATATTCTTCTGTGTGGTGTGGCACAATTTAAATATACATGCTGACATCAGGAAAGACAGCATTAATGTAGGCAATATGTCTGAACGAAAACACCATTATATTATTAAAATGAAAAATGGCTATATCAGCAGAGTATTAGGGATGGAGGCTGAGTAAAAGAACATTAACCTTGCACTCAATTTTAGTCTCACATCTCTGACTCCCTCAAGTAGTTATTAGAGAACATAAGATGCATAATAGTTTAAAAAGTGGGGGGAGGAACACTATAATGGCTACCTTAGAAAAATGGTAGGAGCAGTTGTCAGCTTAATTTCAGGCTTTGTGGAAATGATTTTAAATGGACATTGTGCTAATCATTTTCTATAAAAAAACGTAGACATTTTACTTTTGGATGACTTTATCCTTTCACTGAGATATATTAAAAAGTGATAGGAATAATAAGAACAATGAAAACCATAACATCAAACCCATGTGTTAAAAATGTCCACCAAGGGAGGCAGGGGGGTTCCTGGGTGGCTTAGTCGGTTAAGCATCCGAATCTTGATTTTGGCTCAGGTCATGATCTCGTGGTTAGTGGGTTTGAGCCCCACATCGGACTCTGCACTGATGGTGAGGAGACTGCTTAGGATTCTCTCTCTCCCTCTCTCTCTGCCTTTCCCCTGCTTGCGTTCTTTCTTTCTCAAAATACATAAATGCACTTTAAAAAAATGTCCACCAAGGAAACTCGTGTAAAAACACTGGATTAGGTTAAGTTAGTTTTAAAATTGATGATGGCTTGAAAGAGCAAAGCAGTAGTTTTAGAATTTGTATTTGGAGTGTAGAAAGACATGACATGGAGGAAAGTCAGGCTCATTTTGGCAGGAGGTATGCAGTCCTTGGGCTGGAAGTTGGTGGGACCAAAGTATTGTGGCCTAATTGTATAAATCATCACACAATATATATTTTTGGTGAGGTTTTTCAGTGTGGCTAATCATCACATAACCCTAAAAACTATGGTTCCCTGAATGTATGTATATGTGTTTTTTACTAAACATCTTTTTCTCCAATGAAATGATCTGTACAGTTTCCTACCCTGACTCTATTTCTGCCTGTAGCTGGCAGCAGAAATGCAGAAATCAAAGTATCCAATACTGGTTTGTCAGACCAGTAGCCTGCACAGTGTTATTTTTTTCTTTCTTGAGCCCATTATACATGGTTGTTTTTTTTTTTTAAGTTAAAAAAAATTTTTAATGTTTATTTATTTTTGAGAGAGAGAAAGACAGTATGAGTGGGGGAGGGCCAGAGAGAGAGAGGGAGACACAGAATCCGAAGCAGGCTCCAGGCTCTGAGCTGTCAGCACAGAGCCTGACAAGGGGCTCGAACCCACAAGCTGTGAGATCATAACCTGAGCCGAAGTCAGAGGCCCAACTGACTGAGCCACCCAGGTGCCCCCCCCCCTTTTTTTTAATGCAGAGTAAAAGAGAGCCGAGAATAAACATTTGTATGCCACAGGCCTTCTCTACAAACTGTTATTTAAAAAGGACATTTACACACACTGTACTCATCTCCTGAAAAAGCTAATGAGAATGTTTACTGATTCCTAAGCTGTAATTTCAAAGACACAGTGGTGAGAAAACTGATATACAAGTATTAAAATCATTCTTGGTCTTATGGCATTAAGGTGACGGGAAAGATCACATATTCTCCTCTTGACTCGAATCTATTAAGACTCATTACAGACATTTGAATTTCTGTAAATTCAAAAATCATTCTTGCTGACAAAGCTAGGTGCCACTAGCAATGGGATTTAAAAAGTTCCACTTAGATGGACTTAGAACATATATACAAGAGAAATCAAGCATTCCTTTTTATTTGTGGTTATCTTGGTAACCAAGAGTTGAAGAAGGGTTCATCACATGGCCAGGGCATCGAAATCATTGCTGTTCCCCAGCACTTTCTCCCCAAGTTTTTCATACATATTAAAAGTTGGCTACTATCATGGTTTTTCCATGCTGAGGCCAAACACAGGATGTTTGGAAAGAGATTATTATTCAGGAGGCTGTTTTGGAAAGGAGTTTGTTTTACCTTGCAGACTGAATTGCTTATAAGAAAATGAGGCTATTTTTGGATCCCTTTTCTTTCTATTAATGTCAGCTCTGTTGAAGCTCTTTGATTCTTCTACCCTGTTGCTTAGAAACACTTTATTAAATATTGTCAGTACTTCAATCTGATCTGATTTAAAATGTTGCTTTTATCTGTCAATGTGGAAGGAGCTTTTGCTTTGCCATTTCCCCCCAGTAATTGTATTCTAAGTTATTTATAGTTATTAATGTTTTATTGACAGAAAAATGATAGGTCAGGGTAAGCCAATATCTCTGGTGTATCTATTTCAAGGGCATTGGATGGGGGTTGGTCCGGCCAAAGTTTGTGATAGGCAAAAACAGTAATGATGGGGTGTTCTTAACATTCTTCGTCTCTGACCTTTAGAACCTAAGAGGAGGCAGATAGGGGATTCAAAAACCTCCATTTCCAAGGCCTTCCAACCACCCCTACTGGATCCAATTACCATCCTAACCTGTCACCATCTACCTGAAATTCTACTGTTAGTGGTATTTCTTGGATCTTGTGTAACAAGTCATCAGGTTCACAAATGCTTGATTAGTTTGAAAATTGAGCTAAAATATACTTTGTTTTCTCAAATATAAATAAAGGCAATGGCATGGCAAAAAAAAAGCTATCAGGTTCAAACTTACTTGGAGATTTGTTGAATAGCTGGATGAAGAGGGGTGTAAGATAGGAAGCTAGTGAAAGCAGAGGCATCAGGAATGAGGAGGGAAAAATGAAAGGGAGGATGGAAAACTGACAAAACAAAGATTATGTATTTCACCTCCCCTCCCCCGCCCCACATTTAATTTGGCTTGATTTCCTCAAATTGCTACTTCACGAAAGGGTTAATTGAGCCAGTAACTCATTTTAAATCTGAACTGCTAGTCTGGGAAAACTCCAAATGCTGTCTTTAAAAGTAACACCCAACTTATACCTTCTGAATGATGACACACCATTTGTTATTAACAGGTACATTTCAAATTAATATACTTAATTTGTATATTACCAATTATACAGCTAATATAATATCTACTATTAAAAAGGATTTTAGGTGGTGTAGAATTGTTATCTGAAGACTTGAAACTTATTTAAAACCAAATGAAACAGAACTTTCCAAATGGCCACTACAATTAATACACGCACATTTCACATTTATGTAGTGACCCCTGTATTTCATGCTCCCTGTTAGATAAAGGGCATTGCCATGTTATACCATGGGCTTGCCTGTTCTGATTCTAATACTGTGTGTAATATTTAATTCTCACTGTTTCAGAATCTCTTATCCTGCTGGGTGATTGGCTTCAACTTTAAAGCCCTTGACCTAAAATAATAGTTAGTAGCTACCTCTAAAATCAACATTTTATACTTAAAAAGCTCATTACTATAACATATGCAGTAGGTCAGACTTCCTTAAAGAAGAATAAGATTTTATGGGTAAACTGATAATGCTTAAGGAACAATACTTTGTCCATTTATGAGAGGGTTTCTAACTGAGAGCTGCTAATGGGGGCACAAGCTAGGAAGAACATATTCAAAACTAATTGTAATTTGATTATGTCAATATCACGTCTAAAAACAAATAGATCTCAAGCCATGATTCAAGCAACAAAAGCTAATAATAACTTGGTGTGGAATTATTATTTTTGTCCATATACATCTGGGTGGTTGAAGCAATCTGATTGTATGATTAGGCACAAGTCCAAGCTGTAGAAATACTATGGTCCAAAATAGTTATGTGGGAAACCATTGGAAATGTGTCTCAGTCTCTGAGAGATTTTAACCTGGTGAATCAGTACATTTCTCCCCCTGATAGTTGATGTTTATACTTCAGTGGCAAATAAACACACAAAGAAACCAAAAAAGCATGTTTTCTAGCATTTTATACTAATGGCCATAATCATGGCTGATAATATTATATAACTCTAATATTCTGGGGACCTCATGATGTTTGACAGTTATGTTTGTCCACTGATCCTTAAGACAGGTAGGAAATACAAAGGTAATGGCAAGATATTTCTAGGCAAACATGAGGCATCTGAGTGGAAAGCTATTCATAAACATTAGTATGTAGCTATGTGGGATTTAAAAACCTGAGTGTTTGTGTTAAATGTTTCACTCTATGTATTATAACTCTGAACTTTTAAGTTTCATGAATAGCCAAAATGTACAGCATGTACTCTTTGTTTCTTTTCTTCTTTTTCTTCTTTTTTTGTTGTTATTTCAACTGATTGCTTGTTTCAGTGCTCATAGATCTGGTAGTCTGAAAAAGAATTGTCCTTTGATAGCTTTAGTGAGGTACTGCTTATGTAGCCTGACATACTGAAGATAGATGGAGTTTTCACATCTGTTTGGGGCTTCTGGAAATTTCTTCCTCTCCAGCAGCAACTGAGGCAATCAAAATGCTGGATCAGAGAAAAGAAAAAAAGTATGTATGAATGTAATTTTCATAGACCCAAGATTCTATGGTTGCAAAAACCATGAACTGATTTCAGGGATGATAACAGTAATAGGAATGCTTTAGGTTTAAAGAATTGAAATATTTTCCATGCGTATATGGTCAGTTGATATACAACAAAAGAGCCAAGAATATGCAATTGTGAAAAGGATAGTCTTTTTAATAAATGGTGCTGGGAAAACTGGACAGCCATATGCATAAGAATGAAAGTGGATCCCTATCTTACACCATACACAGAAATCAACTCAAAATGGATTAAAGACTTGAACATAAGACCTGAAACCAGGGAACTCAGGAAAAAAACATAAAGAGTAAGCTCCTTAATATCAGTCTTCGCAATGAGTTTTTTTTTGGTTTTGACACCAAAATCAAAGGCAAGAAAAGATAGAATATACAATTGGGACTACATCAAATTAATAAGCTTCTGTGCTACAAAGGAAACATCAACAAAATGAAAGGATGACTTATGGAATGGAAGAAAATATTTACAAATCATATCTCCAATAAGGGGTTAATATCCAAAATATGTAACAAACCCACACAACTCAATGAAAAAACAAACCCCAAACAATCGATTTAAAAATAAGGCAGGGTGGCCAGTTAAGGATATGACTCTTGATTTTGGCTCAGGTCTTGATCTCATGGTTCATGGGTTTGAGCCCCGCATCGGGCTCCATGCTGACAGTGTGGAGCCTGCTTAAGATCCTCTTTTTCTCTGCCCCGCCCCCTATCACTAGCTCTCTCAAAATAAATAAATAAATAAATAAATAAGTAAGTAAATAATAGGCAGAGGACCTGAATAAACATTTTTCTACAGAAGGCATACAAATGGCCAACATGTATATGAAAGTATGTTCAAAATCACTAATCGTCAGGGAAATCCAAATCAAAACCACAATGAGATACCATGTTAAAATGGCTATCATTAAAAAATAAGAGATAACAAATGTTGGCAAGGATGTGGAGAAAGGGGAACACTTGTGCATTGTTGGTGGAAATGTAATTTGGTGTAACCATTATCAAAAACATTATGGAGTTTCCTCAAAAATTTAAAGATAGTGCTACCATATGATCCAGAAATTCTACTTCTGGATATTTATCCACAGGAAACAAAATCACTATTCAAAGAGATATCTACACCCTCATGTTTATTGCAGCATTTATAATAGTCAAGACATGGAAACAACCTAAGTGTTTATCAACAGATGAATGGATAAAGAAATGTGAGAAGTAGAAGGGGAAAATGGTGGCAGAGTGGAAGAACCTAGGCTTGCCTCATCCCACGAATACAACCAGATAACTATCAAATCATCCTCAATACCCCAGAAATTGATCTGAAGACTGGCAGAACAAACTTCACAACTAAAGGTAGAGAAGAGGCCATATCTAAGAAAGCAGAAAGTACAGAAATGTGGTTTGGGAGAGAAACAAGAGTGTGGCTGCTGGTAGGGAGGGGGCTGTAGTCACAGACAAGGGTGGGAGACAGACTGACACACAGGGGAGCACATAGGGAAAACAAATCCCCATAGCAATTGGCTTGGAAAGCTAGAGTGCCCAAATTTGGTGAGTTCTTGAAACAAGCAGGGCTCAAAGCCTAAAATTTTAAAGGCAAATGCTTGGCTCTGGGAAAGCTCAGAGGACATAGGGGCTGCTCTTGGAGAGAAGAAAGGGCAAACAGTCTGTGGACATACAACATGGAAACAACAATCTAAAGAGTGCCTGGGGCACAGAGTGGGGAAATTATTTGCACATCTCAGAACATGTCCCAGAGAGGCAGCATTCATGAAGAAACCCCTCCAGGAACAAATGAACCGGTAGGCACCATTTCCTTGCCCTGCACACCAGAATAAACACAGGGCCACATATGGAAACGAGTGCAGCACTGACACTCGCTACCTAACTTGCTTACACTAAACCCTGCCCTTCCATGCTCTGGTGGAAACTTCCTTCCCAGTAATGCTTGCCTCAGTCTCAGGTGGTGGGCCACTTCCCCCAGAAGACTGGCCCAAACCCCTGCCAACACTATGCCTCCTGACCTAGGAGTTCTGCAAAGCGATGGTTCCAGTGGTGACAGCAACAGGTCTCATTCCACAGCAGGCCAGAGAACACCTAATTAAAATGCCACATTCAGGCCAGGGACCAAACACTTCCCACAAAAGGCAAAGATAGCATCTGCAATTGACTGGCCTGAAGGATAAAGCAGCCAGGGCACAACGCAAGAGTGCAGGCAACACACATTAGATATACTCCTGGAAGCCCTAGGCCCTGGGGAACAGGGAACACTACACTGTAGGACAGTACAAGACCTCCTTTGCATAAAGACATTACCCTCAAGAACAGGAGACAGAGCTGGCTTTCCTAACACAGAGAAACAGGCACAGAAACTAAGACAAAATGAGAAGATAGAGGAATTTGTTGCAAATGAAAGAAAAAGACAAGGCTGTTGGCAGGAGATCTAAGTGAAACAGAAGTAATATGCTTGATGGAGAATTTAAAACAAGGATCATAACGATACTCAGTGGACTTGAGGAAAGAGGGGAGGACATCAGTAAGACCATTAATATAGAGAAAAGTAATAACATAGCAGAGATAAAGGGCTCAATAAATGAAATGAGAAACACACTTGATGGAATGAACAGCAATATGGAATAAGCAGAGGAATGAATTAATGATCTAGAAGACAGAGTAATGGAAAGCAATCAAACTGAACGAAGAGAGGAAAAAAGAATTATG
This sequence comes from Prionailurus viverrinus, assembly GCF_022837055.1. Lineage (NCBI taxonomy): Eukaryota > Metazoa > Chordata > Mammalia > Carnivora > Felidae > Prionailurus > Prionailurus viverrinus. Next base: position 58,640,240 of record NC_062564.1, on the reverse strand, counting down.
TAAAATGAGAATAGACTTAGGGAACTCAGTGACTCTATCAAATGTAATAATATTTATATTCTTGGAGTCCAAGAAGAAGAAGAAGAAGAAGAAGAAGAAGAAGGCTAGCTAGCTAGCTAAGGGGGCAGAGAATATATATGAAGAAATAATAGGTGAAAAATTCCCTAATCTGGGAAATGAAACGATGTAAAATATGACACTATATATCTAAAATGTGGGGAGGAGAGGAGTAAAGAATGCGTTTAAACTTAAATGACCATCAACTTAATATAGACTATTATATGCAGAAGATGTAATATGCAAATCTAATAGTAACCACAAAGCAAAACCACTAAATAAATGCACAAAGAATAAAGAGAAAGAAATCCAAATATATAACTAAAGAAAACGAGCAAACCATGAAAGAGAGAAACAAGAAAGTATCAGAGAAAATCTTCAGAAGCAACCACATGACAAGTAATAAAATGGCAATAAATATATATCAATAATTACTTTGAAAGCAAATGGATTGGGGCGCCTGGGTGGCTCAGTCGGTTAGGCATCTGACTTCGGCTCAGGTCATGATCTCACAGTCCGTGAGTTCGAGCCTTGCATCGGGCTCTGTGCTCACAGCTCAGAGCCTGGAGCCTGCATCCGATTCTGTGTTTCCCTCTCTCTGCTCCTCCCCTGCTCATGCTCTGTCTCTCTCTCCCCTTCAAAAATAAATAAAAAACATTAAAAAAAAAAAAGAAAATCATTAAAAAAAAAGGAAAGCAAATGGATTAATTGCTCCAATCAAAAGTGACAGAATGGCTAAAAACAACAAGAGCCATCTATATGCTGCCTATAAGAGACTCATTCGAGGCCTAAAGACACCTGCAGATTAAAAGTGAGGGGGTGGAATACACAAAAATAAATTCAGAATACATTAAAGACCTAAAAATCCTAGAAGAGAGCACAGGCAGTAACTTCTTTGACATCAGCCATAGCAACTTCTTTCTAGATATGTCTCCTGAGGCAAGGGTACCAAAGCAAAAATAAACTATGGGAAGGGACTACTTCAAAACAAAAAACTTCTAAAAAAAAAAAGCTGCTGTACAGTGAAGGAAGTAATCAACAATACTAAAAGGCAGCCTACAGAATGGTAGAAGATATTTGTAAACAATATATCCAATAAAGGGTTAGTATCAAAAATATATAAAGAACTTATAAAACTCAATACCCCCAAAATGAATAATCCCATTAAAAATGGGCAGGAGATATGAATAGATTTTCTCTAAAGAAGACATACAGATGGCCACAGGCATATGAAAAGATGCTCATCATCACATACCATAAGGGAAATGCAAATCAAAACTACAATGAGATGTTACTTTACACCTGTCAGAATGGCTAAAATCAACAACACAAGAAATAACAGGTGTTGGCGAGAATGTGGAGAAAGGGGAACACTTGTGCACTGTTGGTGGGAATGCAGTCCCTGTGGAAAACAGTATGGAGTCTCCTCAAAAAGTTAAAAATAGAACTACCCTGTAATCCAGCAATCACACTGCTAGGTATTTACACAAGGAATACAAAAACACAAGTTCAAACGGATACATGCACCCCTATGTTTATAGCACCATTATCTACAATAGCCAAATTATGGAAACAGCGCAAGTATCCATTAATTGATAAATAGGTAAAGAAGATGTGGTGTGTGTGTGTGTGTGTGTGTGTGTGTGTGTGTGTGTATAACTGGAATTTAAATAAAAACATAAAAGAAAATGAGGAGGTAGAGAAACATTTATCATGCAAATGGATGTCAAAAGAAAGCCAGAGTAGCAATACTTATATTGGACAAAACAGACTTTAAAACAAAGACTAATAAGAGCAAAGAAGGCTGTATAATAATAAAGGAGACAATCCTACAAGAAGATATAACAATTGTAAATATTTATGCACCCAACATAGAGGCACCCAAATTCATAAAATGGTTAATAACAAATATAAAGGAAGTAATCAATAATATAATAATAGTTATTATTATATGTGGGGATGTTAACACCCCACTTACATCAATGCACAGATCATCTAAACAGAAAATCAAAAGGAAAACATGGCTTTGAATGACACACTGGACCAGATGGACTTAACAGATATATTTGGAAGATTCCATCCTAAAACAGTGGAATACACATTCTTTTGAAGTGTACATGAACATTCTCCAGAATACATCATATATTATGCCACAGAACTAGTCTCAACAAATTCAAGAAGATCAAAGTAATATCATTCATCTTTTCTGACCACAATGCTGTGAATGTAGAAGTCAACCACAAGAAAAAATCCAGAAAGACCACAAATACATGGAAATTAAATAACATGCTACTAAACAATGAATGGACCAGCCAGGAAATGAAAGAAGAAATAAAAAAGTACATGGAAATAAATGAAAGTAAAAGCAGGTCAGTCAGGAAATAAAAGAAAAAATAAAAAAGTATGTAGAAAGAAATGAAAATGAAAACACAACAGTTCGAAACCTTTTGGCCGTAGCAAAATCAATTCTAAGAGGGAAGTGTATAGCAATACAGATCTACCTCAAGAAACAAACAAAAATCTGAAACAACCTAACCTTACACCTAAAGGATGTAGAAAAAAGAGCAACAAAGCCTAAAACCAGTAGAAGGAAGGAAATAATAAAGATTAGAGCAGAAATAAATGATATAGAAACTAAAAACAAAACAAAACAAAACAATAGAACAGATCAATGAACTAGGAGCTGGTTCTTCTAAAAAATCAATAAAATTCATAAACCTCTAGCTAGACTTATCAGGATAAAAAGAGAAAGGACCCAAATAAATAAAGTCACAACTAAGGAGAAGTAAAAACCAAGATCACAAAAATACAAACAATTATAAGAGAATATTATGAAAAGCTATATGCCAACAAATTGGACAACCTACAAAAATGGATAAATTCCTGGAAACATATAACGTACCAATACTGAAACATGAGGAAATAGAAAATTTGAACAGACCGATAACCAGCAAAATAAAGAATCAGTAATCAAAACTCCCAACAAAAAAAAAGGAATGGCTCCACAGGTGAATTCTACCAAATATATATATATATATATATATATATATATATATATATATATGTGTGTGTGTGTGTGTGTGTGTATACCAAATATATCTATATCTATATCTATATATCTATACATACATTTTTAAATGTATTTTTTTATTTTGAGAGAGAGAGAGAGAGAGAGAGAGAGAGAGTGCATGAGTGGGGCGTGGCAGAGAGAAAGGGAGAGAAAGAATCCTAAGCAGGCCCCATGCCATCAGCATTGGGCCTGACATGGGGATTGATCTCAAGAACTGTGAGATCATTACCTAAGCCAAAATCAAGAGTCAGACACTTAACCCACTGAGCCACCCAGGTGCTCCTCTACCAAACATTTGAAGAAGAGTTAAAATTTATTCTTCTCAAACTATTTCAAAAAATAAAGAGGAAGGAAAGCTTCCAAATTCATTTTTTGATGGCAGCATTACCCTGATACCAAAACCAGATAAAGACACAACAACAACAAAAAGAGAACTACAGGCTAATATGTCTGTATTAGCTAATACTAATATTAGCTAATATTAGCTAAGGACAGGCTAATATCTCTGATGAACACAGATGCAAAAATCCTCAATAAAATGCTAGCAAACTGAATCCAACAATACATTAAAAAAATAATTCACCATGATAAAGTGGGATTTATTTTTGGGTTGCAAGAGTGGTTCAATATTTGCAAATTAAGCAATGTGATACATTGCATTTATAAAGAAAGGATAAAAACCATATGATCATTTCAATAGACACAGAAAAAGCATCTGACAAAGTACAACATTCATTTATGATAAAACCCTCAACAAAATAGGTTTAGAGGGAACATACCTCAACATAATTAAGGCTATATATATATATATATATATATATATATATATATATATATGAAAAACCCATGGCTAACATCATCCTCAATGGGGAAAAACTGAGCCTTTTCCCTAAGGTTGGGAACAAGACAGGAATGTTCACTTTCACCACTTTTATTCAGCACAGTAGTAGAAGTCCTAGCCACAGCAATCAGACAACACAAAGACATAAAAGGAATCCAAATTGGTAATAAAGAAACAAAACTTTAAGTATTTGCAGATGACATGGTACTATATATAGAAAATCTGAAAGACTCCACTAAAAAACTGCTAGAACTGATAAATGAATTCAGTAAAGTTGCAGGATACAAGATCAATGTACAGAAATCTGTTGCATTTTTATACACCAATAATGAAGCAGCAGAAAGAGAAATTAAGAAAACAATTCCATTTAGAATTGTAACCAAAATAGTAAGATACATGGGAATAAAGCTAACCAAAAAGGTGGAAGACTTGTACTCTGAAAACTGTAAACTACTGGTGACAGAAATTGAAGATGACACAAAGAAATGGAAGGACATTCCATGCTCATGAGTTGGAAGACAAATATGTTAAAATGTCCATACTACCCAAAGCAATCTACAGTTAAGGCAATCCCTATCAAAATACCAACAGCTTTCAAAGAACTACAACAAACAATCCTAACATTTGTATGGAACCACAAAAGACCCCAAATAGCCAAAGCGATCTTGAAAAAGCAAAGCAAAGCTAGAGGTATCAGAATTCTGGACTTGAATTTATATTACAGAGATGTAGTAATTAAAACAGTATGATACTGGCACAAAAATATACACACAGTTCAATGGAACAGAATAAAAAATCCAGAAATATACCCACGACTATATGGCCAATTAATCTCCAACAAAGGAGGCAAGAATATCCAGTGGGAGGACAGTCTCTTCAACAAATGGTATTGGAGGATAAAAATCCTAGAAAAGAGCACAGGCAGTAACCTTTTTTTTTAAGTTCATTTATTTATTTTGAAGGGTGCCTGGGTGGCTCAGTTGGTTAAGTGTCTGACTTCAGCTCAGGTCATGATCTCGTGGTGTGTGAGTTCGAGCCCTCGTCTGGCTCTGTGCTGACAGCTCAGAGCCTGGAGCCTGCTTCGGATTCTGTGTCTACCTCTGTCTCTGCCCCTCCCCCGCTTGCACTCTGCCTCTTTCTGTCTCTCAAAACTGAACAAATGTTAAAAAAAATTATTTATTTATTTAGAGAGCATGAGCAGGGTAGGGGCAGAGGGAGAGGGGGAGAGAGAGAATCTCAAGCACTCTCTGCACTATCAGTATGGAGCCTGATGCAGAACTCGAACTCACCTGAGCCAAAACCAAGAATCGGTGTTTAACCGACTGAGCCACTCAGGTGCCCCAGGTAGTAACTTTTTTATATCAGCTGTTGCAGCTTTTTTCTAGATAGGTTCCCTGAGGTAAGGGAAACAAAGCCAAAAATAAGCTATTGGAACTACATCAAAATAAAAAGCTTCTGTACCGTAAACAATCAACAATACTAAAAGGCAGCCTACAGAATGGGAGAAGATATCTGTAAACAACATATCCAATAAAGGGTTAGAATAAAAAAAATACATAAAAATCTTATAAAACTCAATACCCCCAAAATGAATAATCCAATTAAAAATGGGCAGAAGAGGGGCTCCTGGGTGGCTCAGTCTGGTTAAGCATCCAACTTCAGCTCAGGTCATGATCTTGTGGTTCACGGGTTCAAGCCCCGGGTTGGGCTCTATGCTGACTGCTCAGAGCCTAGGGACTGCTTTGGATTCTGTGTCTCCCTCTCTCTCTGCCCCTCCCCTCCTCATGCTCTGTCCCTCTCCCTCTCAAAAATAAATAAGCATTTAAAAAAATGGGCAGAAGACATAAATAGACATTTCTCCAAAGAAGACATATAGATGGCCAACAAGCATATGAAAAGATGCTGATCATCACATACCATAAGGGAAATGCAAATCAAAATTACAATGAGGTATCACTTTACACCTGTCAGAATGGCTAAAATCAACAACACAAGAAACAACAGGTGTTGGAGAGAATGTGGAGAAAAAGGAACACTTGTGTACTGTTGGTGGGAATGCAAACTGGTACAACCACTGTGGAAAAGTTTGGAGGCTCCTCAAAATTTAAAAACAGAACTACCCTAGGATCCAACAATTGTATTACTGGGTATTTACCCAAAGAATACAAAAACACTAAATCAAAGGGATACATGCAACCCTATGTTTATAGCATCACTATTTACAATAGCCAAGGTATTGACGCAGAATAAGTGTCCACTGATTGATGAATTGATAAAGAAGAGGTAGTATGTATGTGTGTGTACACACACACACACACACACACACACACACACACTAGAATATTACTCAGCCATAAAAAGAATGAAATATTGCCATTTGCAATGACATGGATGGAGCTAGAGAGTATAATTCTAAGTGAATGAGTCAGTAAGAGCAAGACAAATACCGTATGATTTCACTCATATGTGGAATTTAAGAAACAAAACAAACAAGCAAAGGGGAAAATAAAGAGAGGGAGAGAGGCAAACCAAGAAACAAACTCTTAACTATAGAGAACAAACATGGTTATCAGAGGTGGGGTGGGGGGAGATGGGTGAAATAGGTGAAGGGGATTAAGGAGTGCACATGTCGTGATGAATACTGGGTGATTAAAATAAAAATTTAAAAAGAGAGGGAGAGGCAGAGGGAGATTTGACAGAGGGAGATTGGAGTGATGCACCATATGCCAAGGATGCCAGTAGCCACCAGAGGCTGAAAGGTACAAGGAACAGATTCTCCCCTAGAATTTCCAGAAGAGGCTGGCCCTGCTTACACCTTGATTTTGACCCAGTGAAATTCACTTCAGACTTCAGGCCTCCAGAAGTGTGAAAGAATGGACACTGGCTTGTATGCATTTTTGAATATTTGTATACAAATTGTTATGTGAGTTCTACTTAGTAGAATTTCTACTGAGTTCATACTTAGGAGTAGAATTGCTTGGTCATGTGGTAAGTGTAGAAACTGCTAGACTGTTTTGTGGTTGATTTCAGACTTCTGGTCTCTAGAACTGTGAAAGATAAAATAAATTATTGGTGTTTTAAACACCAAAAAAATGATAAAGCTTTCAAAAGAAAGAAAGAAAGAAAGAAAGAAAGAAAGAAAGAAAGAAAAGAAAGAAAGAAAGAAAAAGAAAGTGAGATGCAGAATATTATTTAGTCACAATAAAGAAGGAAATCCTGCCATTTGTGACAACATGGATGAACCTTGAGGGCATGATGCTAAGTGAGGATAAGTCTGACAGAGATACTTTTATTTGTGATCTATAAAACACAACAACTGTAGAAACAGAACAGATTGTGTAGAAATCTGTAGAAACACCCAACAGACTGGTGGGTGCCAGAGGTGGGAGATATAAGGGTGAAGTTGGACAAAAGGTACAGAATTCTAGTTACAAGATAAATAGGTCCTGTAGATGTAATATACAGCATTGTGTCTACAGTTAGCAATACTTTAGTGTGTATTTGAAAGTGTGCATATAGTCAAGTAGTTGTGAAGGAGTGGTTTTTTTGTGCAGCAAAAGATAACCAGAACAATGCACTGCCTCTGTGACTGGGGGTACAGACAGACCCGGCAACTTTGTAGCCCTACAATCACCTGTGCCAGCACAAGCATTATGACAAAACCTTTGCCATTGCTGGCCCTGGAGGAAGAAAGGATGCTTCCACAGGCCACTACCTTCCTATCTGACCTCTAAATATGGCGTGTCTTATTTGTGGAGCCATGTCCTAGCTGCAAAGGAAGCTGGTAGAGTATTTGGCATTTCAGCCTCTAGAGTGAGAGCTACCCTCTGTCTCATGAGGTGGTGGATTCTTCAAACACAAGAAGGGGCGTAGATACTGAGGTGCCTAAAAGAGTGGCAAATGACCACCATGACATGCACGGCCAAAGCCAGAGGGGAAGTAGGCAGAATGAGCTGCTTTCTGCCAGACTCTGCTGACAGCACAGGCTCTGGGCCGCAGAAGGCTGGTACAAAGGAATAGGCCTCTGAGAGGAGGTGCTGTGCTCTACTGGAGGCAACACTTTAGGGTCATTACACTATATCGCTTCATTTCAGTCCTTGGACTTGAAGTTGGTACTGAATGTCCCCATCTTTCAGACTCCCTAGGTCATATCATTACTGTGATCAAAGTCCTCCAGTGGTAGCCCATCTCAAATTAAAGTCACAGATGTTAATTTTGCTGAAAAAAGGCCTGGGAGATTTTGCCTCTCCCTCCCTGTCTTACCTCTTGCCGCTCCCCATCACTAGCTCACACTGGATCCATGCTGTTCCTGGAGCACACTAAGTACTCTTCTCTCTAGGGATTTTGTACTCATTCTTCCCTCTGCCTAGAAATTTCTTGTTCAGATATCCACTTTGGCTTGTTCTCTCAATTTCCTCAGGGTTCTGCTCAAATATTACCCTATTATTGAGACCTTCACATAAAGACCACTATATATGGATGAGGGACCTGTCCCCACCTACTGCACTTCATTTTCTCTTTACCCTACATTATTTTTTGCCTTAGCAATAAGTAAATAAATATTCTAAGAGCTGGGACTTTGCCTTGCTGCACTTCTAACACCCAGAAGAGTGCCTAGTATGTGCCTACTAGGCATTTGATAACACTTGTTAAATGAATGATCATGGTCATCATGATTATCACCATTATTCTGTGGTATCATATTTTGATTTGGGCATATTGATATATAGTCTTCATAGTGATGTATGAATAGAGGAGAATGGAGAACAGTAAGGCCAACAAATAGGCCAGGGTGTCCTTGATCACCTGGCTGTAGTAGCATTTGCATATGAACCATTGAGTTGATACAAAGCTGTCTATTAACTTGCTGGTAAGGATAAGTGGTGTCCAGTCAGTTGGATTTAGAGACTTAGGCATGAATTTTTCAAGGCTTCCATATTGTCTCATGATGGCAAATGCACAGATCTATCAAATTGACATGCTAAAAGTACCATGTGCATTGACATGAAGATACCAAGAGCTCAGCTGTGTTTGCAGTATTTATCTAACTCAAACCTTTGACATGTATCAGCCATCCCTAATCAAGTAAGAAAATTCTCAGAGGCACAACAAATGGAAATGAAAATTGGATTCATGGGTAAATACTTTCATGAATCTGAGATGGACGCGTTTAAACAAACCCAAGACAGTCTAATTCATCGGCATGCTTTTATCAAGTGAGTGTAAATGGAATGTCACAGGAGATAGGACCAGTAGTTCTTTGGGCTGCAGAACTTGTATTTCTATTCTAAACCACACCATAATGATCATTAGTCATTCATGATAGAAATCAATGATTCCACTTTTCTGACAGTGTTTGTTCACTGTTCCCAGGAACTGCCTTCTCTCTTCTCTCAAGAGGGCATTTAGAATTTGAAGCTCTTTCCCTTGGCTTGTTTATTGTGTACTGTTCATTTGCAGAGTGGCCGCAGTATCCCGTGCCAGTTTGGCAGCGTGAGGAGGGTTTGCTCTCACATTCTCCCAAGAATCAGCGCTAGCTCTCTGGTGACTTTGAATTCCGTTCCAAACGTTGGCCGTGGCTGGAGAGGCCAAGAACTTTATTCCAATCAGTTCTAGTTTCTATGGCTACGAAAGTCCCCTGAAAGAGTGACGGAAAATAAGGGCAGATTGTTCTCAATTTCTGAATTCACTGATATGTTAAAAAAAAAAATCTACCCTCTGAATCCATTCTCAGGTTGATTATTCTCTTTCTCTTTCCCCTCCCTTGTCCTCTTTCTCTCTCTTTTCTGCTGTTAGGATTATGACAAATTCCACTGGTTGTCACCCACTACCATTCATCTGTCTGTCTTCCTTTTTAATAGAACCCTGATTTTGCTCACCCCTCTTCACCCCTCTTCATAGTTGTGGATTTCAGGGGGAGATTGGCCCTCTAGACAGGGTATGTATTATGGTTGTTATAAACCACAGCCTGATTTAGGGATGGGCATTTCACTCAGTCCTAGGCAATGAGGTGTGAGAGGAAGTTTGCTGGGTGCACTTAATAAGGAAGATTTTCCTTCCTTAAAACAAAACAAATAAACTAACAGGAATCTGAAGAAATGGCCCTTTCTAATTTCCTGTTTCCAAACAGCAAGTACGAACAGACCATGTCTGTAGTTGCTTTTGCTATGTGGGTACTATGAGGGAACCCAGATAAAGGACTATGGAGAAAATGGTACTGCTGAAGCCTGGAGAAATCTTAGTACTCAATTATGCTGATGATTTAATCAATCTGGGACACTCTCCAGAGTTCTTGTAATTTGAGATTAAAAAAAAAAAAATCCTAATGCTGGCTAAATCATTTGGAGTTGGGCTTTCTCCTATGGCAGCCAAAAGCATCTTAACTGAGCCATGTCACTTCTGGTTGTTTGCTCAACATGTCTTTGTAATTCTCCTCTCTTCACTCTTTTGGGGACTAATGAACAACAACAAGACTTTCTAGTATTTAATAAGTCAAGATATTAAATATGATAAGTTTGTATTTTCAACAGAGGACAGATTATTGTTTCTGTTCTTCGAGTGCTACAAAATTCAGTGTTATTTTATTTTCAATATACAAAATGACACTGCATATTCTCCTATCACAGCAGGCTCTTAAAGTCGTACTATGTGAAGGAGTTCTGTTACCTGTGGGAGAGTCTGTGTTGGGTGAATAGAGGCCTCAGTTCTTGAGTTCCCCACAAAAGATTTATGTTCAAATAAAGGCAAGAAGAAGGAAGGTAGCAAGCACAAAGCAGTTTATTAAGGACGTACACTCTAAAGAAGGGAGAGCAGGCAAGCCTAGAGGTGGTAACTGCCCTGAGGCCACAGAGGTCTTTTCTTTTTGTGTGAGCAGGGTCTTGAGTCAGGGACAGGGATGGTCTCTAATGGAGGCTGCTTCCAATCTTTTGGGGGACTCCTCCCACAGGTCAGGAGAGGGAGTTTTTGACTCTACAAGGTTTGTACTGAAACTGTCATGGCAGCCTTCCCCCACGGGAGTGGGGGCTAAAACCACAATGCAAATGTATTATAATGAGTCTACAGGTTACCCAGGGGCAGAGGTGGAAGAGGAGAGCATATCCTCTGAACCTGGGGCTCTTGGACTGTTAGCCTCAGAGTCTTGGAAGCCATAAGGCCGGGATGTTGAGGGGTCTTGGAAGCCACAAAGTGAGGATGTTGTATCTCCTGGCTTCTAATGTGTCACCTATTTATCACTGCCTTTGCCCCTGGCTCATGTCTAACTAACTGCCTACTCTTTTAGTCTAAGGACAAGAAGATATTTAATAATTCCAAATGTACCGAGGGAAAACATTTCTGTCAAATTACATGTTTATATGCTCTTATATGTCAATTTTAAGGAGCTAAAAAGGATTTTTTAAAATCACATTAATAATTTTAATTGTTCCAAATGTTCTATTTTCTTAATGTTCTCCTCCCTATTCCTGCTAATGGCACTATAATTCTCTTAGTCATCCAGGCTTAAAACCTCCAATTTATTTTTGGCTCCTCCTACTCTCTTACTCCAGAAACAACTGTTGCCAAGCCCTCAATAATGCCATCTTAGAAATAAGATTACATCCCTTCCGTGTGCTCTACTTTCACTGCCACTAACCTAGTTCACCAAAAGCCTTCTGAACTGCTTTGCAGAAAGCCTCCATGTTCTCTCCATTCTTCTTTCTAAAGCAGAGATCTGTCATGCATCCTCTGTCCTTAGTGTGTCTAGATTGCCCCAGGAAAAAGCCTGAGCACTATTTGCTGGCATTCACGGTCCGAAGAGTTGACTCCAACTGACCTCTCCACCTTCCTCCTCACCACTGTCCTCTTAAGATTCCATGTGCTAGACCAAGAGAAGGTCCTTTATTGCCCTTTATTGCTTTGACCCCTCATCTCACATTGAGTTTCTTATCTTCATCTGTTCAAATCCTAACTACCCTTCAGAGAATCTGAAATCACCTTTTTCTGTACAAAGATATCCTGATTTCTCCCAGTCAAAACTGTTATGCTCATCATCCCCTGGATTTTACTGGGATTTCATCTCTCTGTTAATGAAGGCATTTATTACCTTTAACCATCTATCATAGTTATTTACTACATATAGTATGTGCTTTCTAAAAAGATGAACTTCTTGAGGATGGAACTGGATCTTGTTCATTTTTGTGTTCATCTTGGAGCCTATTATTGCCTTGATTGTAACAAATATCCAATAAATAGTACTGAATTACTAAATAGTAACTGGCTTTCTGTTCAATCTTGTTCTTAATCACCATCTGATCAATTAAAATTTAATAAAATTTTAGAAAAAAGGGAAATTGCTTGGTTTAGTCAGTTGGTCATGAATCATATGAAGTAGAATTCTTTTATTTTTTTAAAAAAAAAATTTTTTTTTCAACGTTTATTTATTTTTGGGACAGAGAGAGACAGAGCATGAACGGGGGAGGGGCAGAGAGAGAGGGAGACACAGAATCGGAAACAGGCTCCAGGCTCTGAGCCATCAGCCCAGAGCCCGACGCGGGGCTCGAACCCACGGACCGTGAGATCGTGACCTGGCTGAAGTCGGACGCTTAACCGACTGCGCCACCCAGGCGCCCCAAAGGAGAATTCTTTTAAATGTTTTTAATGTTTATTTATTTTTGAGAGAGAGAAAGAAAGAGAGAGAGAGAACGAGGGAGGGGCAGAGAGAAGGAGACACAGAATCTGAAACAGGCCCCAGGCTCCCAGCTGTCAGCACAGAGCCTGACATGGGACTCGAACCCACGGACCATGAGATCATGACCTGAGCCGAAGCCAGACACTCAGCCTACTGAGCCACCCAGGTGCCCCTGACATGAGGGAGAATTCTTTAAGAGGTAATAAATTCAGAATTATATTAACTACAACCAACATAGATAACTTAGTTTTCCATTTCAGAGATATTCTTAATCTGGAAGACAGTTTGAATAACACATAGGCTTCAGCATTATTCTCCAAATTTATAAGTACTTTTTGGTCTTTCATCTGAAGATTATTTTTTGAATTTTACAAAAGAATGGTTTTGTTTTACTGGAAAACACCACTTTTCAAGGAGTCAAGAGCCTCATGCATCAATATCAGTATGAAGGATACTTTTATTTAAAAAATACCTAGTTCTTCCCTAGGCAGACTTTTCTGCTTATCAAGGTTAGTGTGCTGCAGTTCACTGGTAGGTATCATGATGAGATGCATAATTACCTAGTCAACAATGAACACAAGGGGGTTCTATTGAATTTCTGGAATCTAATCTGCTGGTCTGCAGAAAAACAATGCAATGCATACCCATACGTGGCGGGGGGAGGGGTTCTGAGAAATACTTAGGATTATTCTCTACACATTCTCACCCTTAATTTTTTTCTGCGCTTTAGCTTAAATTTAATACACAGTGTAAAATAGAAGTAGATCTAGAGGCTATTAGATCGGAAAAACTATGGTAAATGCACCCTATTCATTTTCATGAATGTATTGCTTAATGGGTAAGAAGATAATGTAACCCAATGCCAGTAGGATTTGTTCTGACTCAGTTTAAGGACAGATTACAAAGTAAGCACTTGATAATTGCTGAAATTAAATTCCTGAGTATTTAGCAAGAACAATTAAGATTTTATTTGTATAATAGTCTCATAACAGTACACACCAACTGGGCCTAACTTCAATCCATAGCTGGATCTAATGGTTCCTTTATCAAGTGGTGATAAAGAGGTCAAGTGGAGCTCAGAGAAACACAGCAAATAAGTAGAGAGAAGTGATTTACAAAGAGGGTTCAAAAGGATTTCTACTGTGTCATTAAATAATACCTAGGGTCCAGCCTCTCGTGACTCTGCAAATGCTAGAAAAGAGGATTTACAGTGAGACTGGGCAGACTGATGTTACATAAGAAGGCAATAGCTGAGCCACCCTGCCAGATGCCAGGTCAGTGGAGCACTCTGGGATCCTGGAACTTTCTCAGATTCACACAGCAGTGATTATGGATCTAGGCCATTCAGGGGAGCGTGAAGAGTGGCTGCAAATGGACTCTAGCAGAAATGTTTGGAATCTGGCCCTGAATTCAGCCTTCACTACTGCCTGTAGAATGTTATTAAACTTCAGGATGGAGGGTAGTATTAGCACCAAGACGAAGAACTGGATGATTTTGTTATGCGTGTGTTTCTGTCTGGATGGGGTGTCATGGAAGATGTGACAGGGGATAGGTAGATTTTCATGGTGGCATTTATCAGTCCCACTACTGCAAGATCACATGTGTGTTGTATTGTGATGTGGTTCTGCCATTATAAGACCTATCCTTTTGATTATCTATGGTTACTGTTTCTGAAAATGACCAGAATGGCTCAGATCTCTGTTGGCACTGTTTTGTCTTCCTTGCTTGCCTCTGGTCGCCAATAGGGTGCTGGGTTGTATGTACATGTGTGTGTGTCCACATGAACACAGGTGCAGGTGTGATGCGGAAGTGGGGTACACAGGTACATAAGCAGTTTATCACATAGGGAAGCGGTTCAGGGCCTAATAACTCAAGGCCTCTTAGACAAGTTTGCTGAGTGTCCCAGAGAACAAGGATGAACAATGGTGATAATGTTCTGAAGCTGGTAACAATGTTCATGGTGTGGGTCAGTGGAGGGTAGGCTCAAGAAGGAGAGAATGAGAATCAGTTTGTAAGGTCCAGGGATGAGGACACTAAGGAGGAAGTCAGGCCGGTGGAGATAAATGAAGCCTAATCAAATAGGAAGTTTGGAAAGAGAGGTGGAATTAAGGAAATATGCAGGCTTATCTTTCAAAGGCCTTTGTAAAATATAGAGGAAAAGTTAACTCATAGCAATGAAAGCAATTAATGTTTGGGCATTTTTGTGTCTTAGTGGATACATACGGTGACCAAGAATGGGTGGAGGGGCCAGAGATAATTAAGGCGTAAATATGAGTAAATGCTAGTATCTCTCGGATATTCAGTAGTTGCCTGCGTAAATTTGAGCACTACACGGCCTGTGAAGCAGCTGGCTAACTTCAAATAGGAGGAAAACAAAAGTGTCCATTGCCCACTGGGGCTGAGGCCAGAGCTGGGTAACTGGTCCAACTTGCCACATAAGAAGACCAAGATGAAGGGGCATGCAAAGCTAAGGGGAGATTGGGTTTCTCTGAGGAAAGAGGAGGTAGGGGAAGAAGTGGTGACTGAGAAGATGAAGGAGCAGCAAGCTGCAGAAGGCCTCTATCTCCCCATGAATGGTGTGAGTGAACGGTGGCCCTTCACAAGCATAGGCACTGGCTGTGTAAGGAGAAATGCGCACGAGCAGCAGCAGAATGCGCAGGCTCACTATTTTGCAGTCAGTATATGTATAAGCTGGTGTGGTGTGCCGATTATGTTTATAACCTCCGCCCTCTCAATCTTGAAATAATTCCCTCACTTAACGAGTCCCATTTTCCTGCTTCTACAATGAGGTCAATGTGCGGTGTCACCCTGTTTGTGCCTTGAGAGCAAATCAGGGAAGATAAGGACCTGATCATGTAGGAAAGGAAAATTGAAACTCAGCAGCTGTTTGGGGTTACATTTCCATCAGAGCTAGTCTGCCTTGGTGAAGATTTACTGAGGGGGTAGCGCAAGCTCCAGGAACTGGATTCTCTAATCCTATTTTTCACTAGAGTTTTGGTTTCTTTTGAGGTGAAGGAAACCTAGAACAAAACCAATGCGATCTGAACGGTTAATGTATTAACCTATAACAGGGATGCATTGACTGTCCCCACCAATATCTTCACTGCAGAAAAGGCATGGTTTTATTCTGTTCCATCTTTCAGTGACTGTAAAGTTCTTGTGGAGAACATGACATGTAACGACATAGAAGTAATTTCAATGTCACAATTCATTTCTCTTGAACTCACTGCAGATTTTAATTGTGGAAAATTGTCTCACCACGACACCAGTAGAGTGGACAAAAGACTTTTAAATAACTCTTGTAAATATGAGGTTAAAGTGTGAGAGAGAAGAAAATGGGAAGACATTTAAAGTTATATTCTATTCATGAGAAAAGAAATCTACCCAGAAAAACCATCCTGAGAACAGGGGAGTCTGTACAAGTAGGTTTTAGGTTCAAAGAGATTCTTCAAAATGCACTTTTTGCCCTTCATGAGGCCCTATAAATGAAGATAGTTATTCCGATCCCAATAAATCCTAATTAGCTAGAAGACATATTAGTTTTTACTTAATTAACATTTACTAAACATCAGTAATCCTTAAGGTTCTATAGGAAGCACTGTGGCAATATGGGTGCGAGTCCTGTTTGTATAGAATTCAGTCTAGTAGCTAAAGAATTTATTATAGTCTTGGGAAAATTACTTCACTTTTTTTTGTTTTTTAGAACATGGTGTCATCTATTAGGCTAACCTGCCTGTAAGATGGGGAAGAGTATGTATTGTTATGGAGGGGAAACCAAAGAAAAGTCATAAGGGTTTACCCTGCTTTATCTAACTATTTTAATAATACAGCATGTGCACAGAAAAAGAGCAAAACTTAGAACAGAATAAAATTGAGCATTATAGTCAGAGTATGGCATGTAGATTTTGTGTTTAATCCTGAGGTTTGAGTGGAAAATACAGAATAGTAATGTTACTGCTATGGCAATTGTAAAGAACATTTTTGAACTTTGATTGAAATAAAGCATCCTAATTAATACATCATGCTCAAAATAAACAAGTATTTGAAAGATGCTTTAATGTTGCTACTCAACTGAAAGCCTGCCCTCCACTAACACTGGGAATAATTTTTTAGAAATGATTTAATAAGTTGATTTTTAAAACAGGATACTGCTGGGCTACTTGGGTGGCTCAGTTGGTTAAATGTCCAAGTTCAGCTCAGGTCATGATCTCAGATCATGATCTCATGGTTTGTGGGTTTGAGCCCCACATCAGGCTCCATGCTGACAGCTCAGAGCCTGGAGCCTGCTCAGATTCTGTGTCTCCCTCTCTCTCTGCCCCTCCCCGGCTCATGTTCTGTTTCTCAAAAATAAGTAAACATTAAAAATTTTTTCTTTTAAAACAGGAAACTGATGATTAGCTTAGAACTCAATGCTTTAAGCACTGAAGCTCATGTCATTGAGGAGACAACAAGGATTAAAACTGAAGGGATTTTTTTTTTGAATAGAAATTAGATGAATATAATTTTCTATGATTTTAATGACTGATTTGTGTAAGCTAATGCATATACTATTTTCCATATTTTAAAAATTCACTGATGATCTGGGCATGGCTAATCTTGGGTAACAGTGTGAAATAAATTTTCTTTTTTTTTTTTTTAGTTTTCTCATATTTCCCTTATGCAACTCCTCTTATGCTTCTAAGATGTCAGCATGCAGCTTTTTGGCTTCTCTGGCCCTCCATCCAGGGAGGATGCCCTTCTGGAAGTCTCCTTGGAGACAACATCATTCTTTTCTTCTACCCTTTCAACACTCCTTGCCCCTTCGGTGCTCAGATTTCATCTGGTTGTTGGGTAGAGTCATAGGATTAAACCAATTCCTACTCTGTATTCACGATGCCTGACAGAGGCTTAAGGTGATTACTAGGGTCTAGGGTATTTGTGTAATAAGAGAAAAATGGTACTCTGAAGGAATGAATTTTTCATGATGCCATTTCAGCGGCTTTGAGTGAGGACCTTTCAAGACTCAAGTGACCCTGCTCCGGAGTCTGTCTCCTGCACATTCCCTTGAGTTGGGTGGGCAGAGGATCTTCTCCCTCAACAGTATGGCCCATGGTCTTAATCTCAATATTTGAGATGTCACTGGCATTATTGGGGTTTTACTATGGCCCTTGATGCTTAATATAACATCAGAATCAATATTATGGCCTACGTGGTCGGCATTTAAACTCTAAGTCCTGTCCTGTCCAAGAGGGAAGGATACAAGGCTGACAATATTGCCAGTATCACAGAGGTTGTTTGAATCTTTACTCTTGATTTTCCTTCTACCTCCCTTAGTTTGGGGATTTCTTGGGTGGTGATGAGCACCAGACATTTTAGATACTGGAGGGACTACTTTTTCTTCCCTTGAGACTTGTTTTAAAGTTTATTTATTTATTTTGAGAGAGAGACAGCACAAACAGGGAAGGCACAGAGAGAGAGGGAAAGAGAGAGAAGCCCAAGCAGGCTCTGTGCTGCCAACACAGAGCCCGTCGTGGGGCTCAATCCCCTGAAACGGTGAGATCATGACCTGAATCAAAACCAAGAGTCAGATGCTCAACTGACTGAGCCACCCAGGCACCACTTCCCTTGAGATTTTAAAGACATGGAAAAACCATGCCCTTGTTCTATGTTCAGTGTCTTTTGGTTGCAAGAATAGTTTAGGGTGCCAGTGGGATGTTCAAGAGCTCCCCCACAAAGATACTGTGACCTATTGGTACTTCAGATCCCGTACTTCTCAAGTGTTTTATAGAATTTCAAATATATGGCTGTGCTTTTCCTTCATGTTTCAGAAGCCATCTCTCTGTCTTCATTGTGTCCTTTCAAGAGGGACAGGAAACCAGATAGGAAGTAACTGACAGATTTGAACATAGTTCTATGGAAAAAACACACTTATTAGAATTAGTTCCAGACACGTTTCAGTTATCTGAGTTTACGGATTAAAAAAAATGTGTTCTGGGGCGGGACAGGAGCAGATGTGGTTGTAAGAAAGCAACGTGAGTGATCCTTGTGGTAATGGCATTGCTCTGTATCTTGGCTGTGGTGGTAGATACACAAAATACATACAAGCAAATGAGTACATGTAAACCTGGGGAAATCTGATGAAGATCAATGTTGCTACCCTTATTGTGACAGTGTGCTGTACAGTTTTGTGAAATGTGACCATTGAGGGGAACTGGGTAAAGGGTACCTGGGATCTCTCCGTATTGTTTCATACAACTGTAAGTGAATCTACAATTTTATATCAAAATAAAGTCTAAGTAAAATGTGTTTCATGTTCTAGACTCAGAGTATTTTGAAAGATAAAATCCATACATGCAACATAAAAGCACACACACATGTTCACAAAGAATAGTCAAGGTTCAATCGCCCCCACGCCCCCACTCAGTGGATACAGACAGTTTTGCTATCAATTGGAGACAATTTTGTGTTTAGGCAAAGGACTGAATCTAAATTTGATGTCATAAGGCATAGCCATTCTCTTTAGATCTCACATAAAGAGGACAAGTGTGACTATATTATGATTTTCCTATCCTGGTGAATGTAAATGTTTAATAAAGAAGGAAAATAATCTGAAGGTTCATAATTCTATATTTGCATTGATTTTTATATTGAAGTGTTGAAAAAAATCTTATAAGGAAAATGTTTAAAAAGGCAGTCCAAATCCATATGTAAGGACTTGGAAGAATCGAGTTGCATGTTTTAGGTATTCTTACATTGTTTTACACTATTCATCCTTTCCTGGTCCACTTGGGCTGCTGTGACAAAAATACCATAGACTGGGTGGCTTAAACAACAAAGATTTAGTTCTTTTTTTAAAATTTATTTTTTATTTTTTAAATTTCTATTGAGAACAGAGAGAGGCTGGAGAAGGAGTAGAGTGAGGGAGACAGAGGATCTGAAGTAGGCTCTGCATTGACAGCAGAGACCCTGATGTGGGGCTTGAACTCACGAACCCTGAGATCATAACCTGAGCCACCCAGGCACCCCTAAAGATTTAGTTCTTAATGTTCTGGGGGCTGGAAGTCCAAGATTAAGGGAGGGGAAGATCAGTGTCTGGTGGGAGTCTGCATTCTCGTTCATAGACAGCTGTCCTCTTGCTGTGTCCTTCCATGGCAGAAGGGATGAGGGAGTTCTGTGGAGCTTTTTTTTTTTTTTTTTTTTGTGAGAGCACAAGTGGGGACAGAGCAGAGAGAGAGGGACAGATGATCTGAAGTGGGCTCTGTGCTGACACCAGCAAGCCTGATGGTGGGGCTTGAACTCACAAACCGTGAGATCATGACCCGAGCCAAAGTCAGACACTCAAATGACTAGGCCACCCAGGTGCTCCTATGGGGTCTTTTTTATAAGGGCACCAATGCCATTCATAAGAGTGTCATGTTTCATGACCTAATCCCCTAGCAAAGGCCCCACCTCCAAAAACCATCACATTGGGGATTAGGATTTCAACACAGGAATTTTGGATGGACACAAATATTCAGTCTATTGGAAGCATAGCATATTAATGTTTTATTCTTGTGTTATAAACAGAATGTCTTCCATTTTTTTGCTTCAGATTAAGAAAAGCACTTACAGATCATCCAGCTTTCTGCTTTTTTAATCACACTGTAAATCTATCATTGACTCCGAATGATTGGGAGTAAACTGTCTGATTAATAAAGTAGTCTCATTATCCAGAGTTAGTGAGCTTGTATGAAACATAGCAATTTCCAATTTCAAAGGACTCACAGACAGTAAAGTGTATTTAACTCAGTCATCTACAACTCATTGTGGAATGAATAGTTAACATGATAAAATAATAATACATATATATTTTTAATTTGGGGTTAAACTTTTTTTTTCAAGATCTGGCAGGGTTTCAGAAGTATCATCAATCATAGTAATTATTGTGATGACCAAAAAATTAGGAACATTATAATCAGCACATTAAAAAAATTAATGATCACAGATGTTCCACATCAGCTGTCATTTTTCGTGTTTCCTACAAATAGAATGTATTTAAATCCTCTGCAATTTTTGAAGGTGTTAACACTTTCAAATCTCTTCTTCAGATGAAGACATTTCTACAAATATGATGCCAAGTCATAATTTGTGTAATGTTTCAGTTTTAAAATAATTTCAAACATAACCGGCATTGAAATTTACTTCTTTTATGTTAAACTGGTAAGTGTCTACTTCATGGTAGATGCTTTTTTTTCATGGACTCTATTTGTTCTGTAATACAGCATTTTACTTCAAGCATAGTAACTTCGTCCTCTGGCAGAACAGCTGAGGTAATGCCAACAGGGACGAGCATGGGAAACATCACCCAACAATAGGGACCCTCTGTAGAGCTAAGACAGAGAGTCCTACCTCTTTGTCCAGACACACTTTGTCCAGTCATTTTTGCCTTTGGTGTAAAAACCTTGATGGTTAGAATTAGGTATCTTCTTGGGGCACATGGGTGGCTCAGTTGGTTAAGTGTTCAACTCTTGGTTTCGGCTCAGGTCATGATCTCACAGTTTCATGGGTTCGAGACTGGCATCTGGCTCTGTGCTGACAGCACAGAGCCTGCTTGGGATTCTCTCTCTCTTTTCTCTCTCTCTGCCCCTCCCCCACTCTCGCGGTCTCTGTATCTCTCAAATAAACTTAAAAATAAATAAATAAAATTCTAGTTAAAAAAAAAAAGGACTTTTCTTAAAGCTTTGGGGAACTTTGTTCACCTTGCCATATGCCTAAGGTGGAAGAAGTGTGTGACATCAGTAGACATAATAATCAATCAGACCTAAAACCAGAGGTGCCAATCGCTTCAGGGGTCTCTATTAACACATCAGCTTCATAGGAATCATGGAGAACTTCAGGAAGTAGATGTTATAGAGCATCTGCATTGAACAAAAAGTCCTCTAATTTTGCTAGAGTGATTTTTTTTTTGTGTGCATAATTTACCGGGACTCCTATTCCATAATGAGTCTTAAAACATGAATAATTGTCAGAAAACCCACCCCACTGGTAGAGATTTGTTTTTTGAAAATAACATATATATACACTTCTTTCAGTTGTTCTAATAGTCTTTCAAAAGTATACTAATATAACGAGGCAATTCATCTGCTGGTTGATTTGCTTTTTTTCTCTCTGCGGAACCACCCTTTATTCAGTGAGCTGTAGCCTTAGGACATCTCAGGGGCTGGGAAGGCGAGCACCTGATTCACCTGAATTCTGCCTCTAACAACCCCCCTCCCACTGGCAGAAACCATTCACTCAAAAGGGTGTGTGCCACATGGCATGTTAATTAGCCATATCAGGAGCATCCCGCATTTTTGCAATCCTTTTATATGAATACATTTACAATTTTAGTTTTGTGTTGACACTAAAAAGACAATTTTATTGTGGCAGGACTCACACTTTTGACTTTAGGGAACTCAAGGACCAGTGTGGTAGCACTTTTAAAATTCTTGCCTCAGTGCTTAAGACCCAGCCACGATGGAATATGCTGCTATGAGGAACGAGTTCCCCGTTTGTCAGAGATTTTCAAGCAGAGCCGAACTACTATATGTAGGCACATTGTAGAAGATACATAAATTAGATAACTTCACATTGATTTTCCAACTCTGTGACTGTAGGCTTCTTTGAAAATCATGCAGATTAATATTAATCCATATACAGCTCTTTTGATTAAGGCCCATGCAGAACATGGCATTCCAAAACCTGCAAAAAAAAATTTAGCAACTATTTGTTCTGGGTCTGAAAATAGGCGTCAGTGAAAATTACCTGGTTAGCATGAAACTTTCCTATTTTCTCTTTCATAATGATATGATTGTTAATTTTTCCATTAATGCCAGCATAATACTCAGTCTGGTTTTTTGTTTTTTGTTTTGCTTGGGAGAACCTGTGGATGTTAAGTTACATGTATAATTTATTGGAAAACTCAGTTATTTTGTCTCTTTAGTCTGCAGTAAATTAGTTTCTGCCCTTTTTGTCTTGCTTTCCTATCTGGTAGTCCCATCTGGTTTTGCTTACGTGTCCCATATCTCATCTGAGAGGGATTCAGTTTTTGAAGCTGATTGTCAAAGGGACCTACTTAGCATTTTTTGAATTTGGCCTGGATTTGGTATTGTCTACGTAGATCTATTACTTATACCTTCTGTGGAATGTTCTGGGTATGTGAGTTTCCTGGTTTTTTTGGATTCTCCAGAGTATGCTTTATATAACATGTTAAAAATCATTTCCTGAAACAGATAAAAATACATTGCTATAAAGTTTGTTAGGATGGAGTTAAGGTTTCTGAATTTGGATAAAGTTTGTAGTTAAAAAAAAATTATTTGCGGGGCACCTGGGTGGCTCGGTCGGTTAAGCGTCCGACTTCAACTCAGGTCACGATCCTGCGGTCCGTGAGTTCGAGCCCCGCGTCGGGCTCTGGGCTGATGGCTCAGAGCCTGGAGCCTGCTTCCGATTCTGTGTCTCCCTCTCTCTCTACCCCTCCCCCATTCATGCTCTGTCTCTCTCTGTCTCAAGAATGAATAGACGTTAAAAAAAAATATTTGATTTTTCCTTTTCTCCCAAGATACGTCATGGATGCAAAAGGTAGGGAAAAGAATTGGTTGGGAATGCAAGCTGGTGCAGCCACTCTGGCAAACAGTATGGAGGTTCCTCAAAAAACTAAAAAAAGAACTACCCTATGACCCAGCAATTGCACTACTAGGCATTTATCCAAGGGACACAGGTGTGCTGTTTCTTAGGGACACATGCACCCCCATGTTTATAGCAGCACTATCAACAGTAGCCAAAGTATGGAAAAAGCCCAAATGTCCATCAATGGATGAATGTATATAGAAGATGTGGTGTATATATATAATAGAGTATTAGTCAGCAATCAAAAAGTATGAAACCTTGCAATTTGCAACTACGTGGATGGAACTGGAGGGTATTATGCTAAGTGAAATTAGAGAAAGATAAAAATCATATGACTTCACTCATATGAGGACTTTAAGAGACAAAACAGATGAACCTAAGGGAAGGGAAACAAAAATAATATAAAAACAGGGAGGGGGACAAAAACAGAAGAGACTCATAAATATGGAGAACAAACTGAGGGTTACTAGAGGGGTTGTGGGAGGGGGGATGGGCTAAATGGGTAAGGGGCACTAAGGAATCTACTCCTGAAATCATTATTGCGCTATATGCTAACTAATTTGGATGTAAATTTAAAAAAATAAAACAAGTTAAAAACAAAGAAAAAAAAAAGAATGAGTAACGGATTTCCTATCATTGGAAAGAATAAATCACATGCCACAATCACATGCCCTTCAGGTGGGACATAACACAAAATCCACACTCCTGCGCAAATCCTTTATTAAAGCAATGATCAAAACACAGGATGGAGCACATGGTGTTTTGCTACTATAACATCAACTTAAATGCCATTTGTTTATATCTTTAAATTATTTTTAAAAAGTGAACATTTATAGTTCACAAATCCACCAGTTTGACATTTCTGCCCAGATAAAGTTTTTCATCTTATTTTCCAATTTTAACAAAGGACATCCAGAACTAGAGATATAGCAAGCCAAACATAAGTGCAAGCAAACATCTTCTTTGACCCTAACTCACTGTAAGCAGCTCTATGGTGTCTGACAGTTACATCTGAAGGCTTTTATTACTGGTTAAACAAAATCTATTTATGCCAGAATATTCTTAGAACTATTTGTTTTCTAGATTCTCTGAGAGCTTCAATTTTGATTGTGGTATTCTAAATATTAGCCCCTTCAAAATGGTATCTCTATCTCAAAGATCATTACCACCCTCATATGATATTTTCTTGTATAACAGACACACACTCAGTCCTTTGGAAAACGTATTAAACAATTGTTTTGATTTTCAATCCCCCACCATTGATTTGTTTAATCCAGACCTGATTAATCACTGTAGAAACCCTAAAAAAGTCATTAGGAAAATGAATTTTGTTATCTACTGAGGGATTTTTAAATGAATAGGTGAATGTAAAAATGGCTAGTGTCTTGAAGATGTCAGGTGCTCAAAAGATGTGTGTGAACATACAATGAGATTTGGTAGGTTTAAAGAGTATCAGTAAATTAGCTTAAAAAGCAAGAATAGAAACAGGGATTATAATCTTAACGGAATGCCAAAAGGATCTGTGAAATAGGTACAGAACAGTAGCTGAACTGTGCCGAATATAAAATACAGTATCTGAAAGATAAGTTAAATGCTCCATTTTCTTACCAAATGAAACACTGACAGGAAATCCCCTGTTAACAGAACCTCAGGGGCTGCCATTTAAGAGTTAGCACTGATAACAACACTGGATTTCAATCTACGAATAAAAGGTGGCTGATTTGCCTCTCCCAAACTGTTTCTCCAATGGCTGGGATGGGTGTTTTTGCAGGTAAGCAGATCTGTGTTGGCTGCACTACACTGAGAGAGTGCTTGTTCAAAACATGCAAATATTCTTGTGCCTTACATTTACTTCGTGTGCTAAAGAGCTGAGCAGACCCTCGATCACCAATAAATAACAATCTAAGCATTAGACTTAAAACATGTCAGCAGTCCACTAAATAATTTACATAGCCAGAGTTCAATTCAGTCTTTTCATCAAATTGCTTTCTTATCTCATATTTGCCCTTCAAAGGCAAGCTTGAACAACACAGACTTCTACAGTTAAAAATGAAACAAACAATAAAAAAGATAAAGATAGGAAGGAGATTCCAGAATCCATTGTGTGGGATGTCAAGACCTTTTAGCCTTAGTTTTGAAAAAAGGAATGCTCATAAACATCTGAGACAACTCATTCTGGATGTAATGGCACCATAATGCTTGGGATGGGTGAGAACATTCAGCTATTTTTAGAGCAATTTCTATACGTTATACATCACATTTGGTTCCTAGAGATTTTAGTCAAGTATTAGTATTTCTTTTTGCTGAGTATGATATACAAAAAGATGAGAACAGTAGATGTGCCCTAAAGATATGAAAATATAATATATAAAACAAAACCATTATAAATTACATAGATTTTCAGTATAAAATTGTGTTTTTTTCCATTTAGAATAAATACCATCCAAGTTTACACATCATCTAAGTGAATTAAATATGCACACGTATCTGAATCATTTTCAGAATTTCAAGGAAAGAAGTTGCTAGAGATATGACTCAGAAACTAGAGACTGATGTTGAGAATGACTACATAAGACCCAAAGGACGTAGCTTGGGATTTAGCGTTAAGCTTTTAAAACTGCCCCAAACAGCCTGACGCTCATGCGTGCACACAAGGACACACACATACAGCCATACGTCTATGAATTTCTATGAAGCTGAGCAGTTTATCTTTGAAAAATCAGCTGAAAGTCACAAGGTCTTCTACATTTTATATTCTAGAAGGAGAGAGCCTTTCTCATTTCACGAAGAAGATGTAGGATGGATAGGAAGAGTGTAGAATTTCTGGAAGGAGAAATCTCCATTGTAAACCAACCTCCTTTTAGGTTGGCTATGATTCTATCAAGAGCTTTTTGATGCCCTAAGAGGGGAAAAGTTTGGAAAAATCTATATAATAATAATAATAATAATAATCTCCCCAGTCTTAAGAAGCTAAGACCAATCTGGAACATTCTTTGGTCATAAATTCCTGCTCCTGCTTCATTAAAAATCTGCTGATTTTAAAGTTTTTATTTCTTATCAATGTCTAGATAGAACTGATGCCTTTCCATGTGGAAATCTGCACATGGGTTTGGGTGGAATAACTGAACACAATGCAAAAAAGTTCACACAATATCACAAAATGAGCTTAAATTTCAGTTGTTGTTTTGGGCATATAGATCTGTAGTAAGAATTTGCTGACCTCCATAGCAAGTGGAAAATGTTTATATTCTTAGAGTTGGAGATAAAGGTGTTCTGCAACCCAAATACATAAAATCCTAATCCAGAGAGCCCACATAGGAGTCATGCTTTCTCTTGACTGCTGTACTACTAGTTGCTTTATGTGACCCCCCCCCCCCCCTTCTAGATGCCAGCAGTTCATTCCTGGACAAGTTTGTCTAACCAAACTCCATGTCTTGTTAGATTGCCTTCCACACTGGTTGTCTATGAATAAAGAAGCCTGTCAGGCTACCCCTAAAGCCAAACCCACTGCCCTCAGCTGCACAGCCAAATACATTAGTTGTAAAATTTTGGACAGCAAAAAGCATCCAATCTCCTGTACCCATTTTGGCTCGCAATGTTGTTTGTCTCTTGCAGCAGGGACCTATCTTGGGAGATTACAAACTCTGTAAAACAATACATGTCTGAGCTAGAAGGGACCTTGTGACTCATCAAGCACAACCCCCATATTCTTCAGATGGAAAAGATTAAGCCCCAGAGAAGGGAAGGGAGTTGTTTGAGATCACTTACTAGATAGTGACAGAGTGAGGACTAAACATCTGGGTCTGCTCCCTCAGTACCAACGTGGCCCATGTAACCTTCAACAACACGACCCCATCACTTGATGTGGCCATGACCCCTACAACAACTTTAAGGTTACTCCCCCTGCTTCTAAGTGACAATGAAATACCACTCATTCTCACTATGGTTAAATTTAAACTACAAAAGTGGTCCTAATGATGTTTTGGGAGAGAAGATCCACAACTTGCTTAAAATGCTATGATTATTTAAAACTGATCCTCCTTGAGTAAGTAAGGCAGCATAAAAAATGTTAGCTGAACCCAGAGATGAAAGTGAAAATCTGTTAACTGGAAAGACAGCAAGCACGATGATATTGATGTGGTTCTGTGAGACAGTGAGACCATTTAAATGGTGCTCAGAGCCTATCTAGTCTGCCCCCTCTGACAGATAAGGAAGCTGAGACCCATACCTGCCCAAAGCCAGGCAGCTAGTTATTGGCACAGTCAGGTAAGGTGTTGACCTTTGCATAGACTGACTTTTTCTCCTTTCCATAACATCATTCAGCCTCACATATTACTGCTTTCTTGTGAGACTAAAAAATAATTCAATAATTTGGCGTGAAATTTGATGACACAGTTCCCTAGGTCATTACTCCAACCTTTCACTCTCCCCTTCAAGACCAACAAGTTAGCTACGTGGTTCACAAAGCGGACCTGGTTACACAACTTCACAGATCTTTATTTTGCTGCCCTGAATTAAGTGTTTGAGTCACTTGATGGCATATGGCCCTCCAAGCCCTTCTGGGAAGTCAATATTCTACAACCTACAGGGATTCATCATATGCTGCTGTCTTCAGAAGCAATACATTTTCCAGATAATCAGTTTTTGTTTGTAAGATGATGTTACTTACACACAGAGAGCAGGTTTCATGGGTAATACAGGTATATTCGACCTTTTATAATTTCCCTCCACCAAAAGGCTCTCAGAATCGGACAGGTAAACACATTTGTTTTTGGCTAATAAAGTGCTATTCCTGGGCAAAATTTTTCTCAGTTTCACAATAGCAGCTTTGTTGGAAACAAAAAAAGTGATGTATGAACATAGGCCTGGGTAGTGACAAAAATAATGAGCCTAGTAACTACTCGGGAACATTACAGGTGACTTGTAGGTATCAGCCCTGGCACCAGTGACTGATACCAAAGCCTCTGAGGTAAGTATTCTAGGGGGAAAATAAGGACAAAGTGGCAAAGGGACCAAACCGGAAAAAGCAATTAGTATTAATGTAACAACAACTACTCCATTATAAAGGAACAGTGAAAGGAATAAAACTGAGAAGAAAGTGCAACAAACCCATGTACGTGCATTTGCTATTGTAGCAGACCTATAATTTTTTTTAAAGGAAAAGCAATGCGGTGTGCATTGGACAGGGCTCTTGAACTCAGAATATCTTATAGTAATATTCTCTTTGACAAAAGGGCATCACCCATTAAGGTTATTTGGCAGAGAAGAGCCTCTAAAATTCGTATCGTATGGACAGACACCTTCCGTCCAGTATGACCAATTCTGCACCCTGATGTTTCTCACATCCTTTACTGTGGGGGAAATTCCAGTCATGTCATAAACTGCACTCAGGTGTTTCCCCTTTTAAAATGGCGTCACTCCTACCTAAGGGATGAGAGTCTCCTGGTAAGGCTTAGCGGCGAGTGCGTACTACATCTGCACTACAAGGAGCAGCCCCTGATTTTCTTGATATGCATAGCTTTTCATGGTTGATATTAGACATGGCTTTCATAAATAATGCAGGTGTTTCTTTCCTGTGCCACTGCTGGCTCTGAAGTTTCCAGGTGAGCTGGTGGCAGGACTCTATCTAATACCTCGATAGGCGTTGACTCTTCAGACGTTAGCTCTGTGGATGTTACATCTGTGGAAGGCTCTGCAGTTTCCGGGGAATGGTCGGCTGACGGTTCTGTCTCCTCTTCATCTTTGACCTCAAATTGCACACCGTCTTGGTCATCCACGTGATCTTTTTTGGACTGTGGGTGCACAGACACCTTGATGGCAATTTGCTGAGGCTGCTCGTGCAGCGATGAGGCGTCCGAGTCAGCAGTGGGGGAGTCACTTCTCTTCAGGGAGTTTGGGATTGTGTAAACCTCATCCCTGTCTGAGGCCTCCTGGCCTTCTGGAGTGTGCCGCACAAAATTCTGCCCCTGCTCCTCAAGCCCGACCACCTCCATGATTTCCTCCATGATGGTCCTGCAGTTCATAATGAGGGGAGGCAGAGGCACACTCCTGGCAAGCTCTTCGATATAGCGTGCAAACTCCATGGTTTTGAACTGGGTGACTTTGGCAAGCTCTAGAGTTTTGGCTGAGGTGATGATGGGGATCCGCTTGGCAATCTCAAATGCCTTTTGCAGCTTCTCTGCGCCTTCTGTCCTAAAGAACTCATTGATGGCTTTCTCGGTCTTCTTCAGGTGACTGCTCATCATGCACAGGCGGGTGATATTGAGGACCATGACAACGGTGAAGGCCACAAGGCAGACGACCATGTAGTAGACGCCCATGTCTCCAGAGGTAAAGATGACTCTCAGGGTCACCGTGTTGTTCACAGTGCCATGGATGTTAGAAGCAACACATGTGTATTTACCTCGGTCTGAAAAAGACACCTTGGTGATGTTCAGGAGGCCGCTGTCATGCATCTGCCATTTTCCTGTGGGAAGGAAGGGGGGAAAATTCAACCGAGGACACACAGGTCATATTAAAGTGTCTACAAACTCTCACATTACTAAAAACATCTACTGCCGCCACTGCTACTCCTGCTACTGATACCGACAGTAAACAATTACTACGTGGCAGCCAGTGACACAGTGATGTGCGTTAATGCTTTTCATCTCCACAACGACTCTGTGAGGTTGGTACTCATACCGGCTCCATTTCACAGGATGAAGAGACTAAGGCACGGTTAGATTAGCCCACCTTCCCAAGGTCACCAGTTTGGAAGAAGTGGGAGAGCAGATGAACTCAGGGCCGAAAGGCTATACTCTTAACCCCCAAGCCATGCTACGTAATTCTACAGCCTCGTGAAAAGTAGGAAAAATAAACAATCTGGAAAATACTGCGCTCTTATTAAAAATTCCTTAAACATAGCATCTGGTTTTCTAACCTGCCCACGAGCATGACGCTATTGAATATATATGTTCATTGAGGGAGTTTAATGCTTCTAAGAATATAAAGTATTTTAGGATCAACATAAAGTCTGGAGTAAGCCAATTAAATTATAATTGTTTACCTGGGTTTCTCATATTTGAGGTTGAAGTTATCCTTGTATGACCTCAGTTAATTCAAGCATAACATGTCATTAATTTTGAGAATTTATGATGAATTGTTTATAGTACTTAAAAGTTACAAGCTAACAATGTGAACATTCAGAGGCTGGGTATGAATTAATACCAATTTAATGTTTTAGCCTTGCAAATAAATTATAGACCTATCAAGTCGAAAATAAGCCTCACATAATGGAGAATGCATGTTGATAAGTGCAGTTCTATTTCCTTCTCTGGCCTGAAAAGGAGCTAGTGTTGCCCCAGGGATGAAGTTCTGAATCAGGGGAAACTCTTTCATTGGGATTCATTCTTTGTCTGCCTCTGTACCCACAGGTCATTAGAGGTTTGGCTTCTAGGTCCTGGGTCTGAGGCTTTCTGAAAGCCTACCACCTCCCTATACTGTCCTATAGAGATGGAAGGGTCCAGGACAGTTCTCTTGGGAGCTCTGAGAAGCAGACAGGGAGATATTTCTCCATAAAAGCACTCCGGCTCCACAAGCCAACTAGAGGAGCCTCTCCTGAGAGATGGAGCAGTTCAACATGTAGTTTTCCTTTTAAGTACCTATTATCGAATTGTATTTTCACTTGTTTCTTCTTCTGGCAGTGACTTCTAATTCTATTTAAAAATCTGATATTTCCCAAAAGCAACAAGCAACTTGTTCCCCTCCTCCCCCCCTTTTAAACTTGTGAACACGTAAGTGACTACAGTCTCAGGGCACTATGGACTGAAGCAAGAGAGGGCCTTCTTCATTCCAGCATCTTCTACTCCTAGGAACATCCTTAAGGAAGCTAGGGTGGAGCGGTGAGGTGCCTTCTGGGGACCTGTGGCCCCTCCTACCTGCTAGGCACGCTGGATCTAGCAGGATGCCTCTTGTAGGTGCTGTCCTATTACTCTTTCTGAAAGAACATCTGTGAAGAGTGGTTCCTAGTGTCCCCAAGTAACCCTTTTCTAACAATTCGGCCAGTGTCTTTTCCCCAAGAGTAGAAAACACTGGTTTGGAAAATGTAGTGAATTTTTGGTTTCTTGTGAATGTGTGTCAACCGACAAACCTAAGCACCCAGTCTGTGAGATCTTCTCTTGTTTAGATTGGGCAGGCCTTCCACTCCCTTCATTCCCTGAACGTGGTTTTGATACTTCGGCTGCAGGTTTGTCCAAATGTAGAAATAATCTGGGGCAACGGAATCAATGTATTATCAATTTATATTTTTAACATGGGCATGTTTCATAAAGGTGGACTACAGCGGGCATAGGCAAACTCGAGTTGACTGGAAACTTATTACGGATATGGAAGGTATTTGGTTCCAGAAAATTACAGACTATACTTGTAGGAGTTTCTCAAATTTACCTTCTTTCTTTTGTTGGAAAATATAACAGGAACCAGGATGGAAGAAGGTGAGGTGAGGTTATTTATATGGGGAGTGGTAAGGGTCAAATTGTTCAACTCCTAACCTCCCATGGCCGTTCCTTTTATGGAGGAATTACCTCCAAAGTAGTCTGAACCTGGGAGTAGCAGAAGAGCAGAAAAGACCACTAAACTAAGAAGGCAGGTATCTGATGGTATTATGAATAGCTTCTCTTCACACCTAAATAATAATTTTAGTGATCACTGTATTCTGTTATGGGTCACAAAGAAAGTCTTTGGTAGCCGACACACACGTATGTGCACACACACACACACACATACGCCCCTTCCAAAGACTATAATGTCACAGGAGCTAAGGTTATCACCTCAAAGGTGATGCAAGTCTGTATCACTTCTTTTTTAAAGGCTGATACTAAGACTCTACATATTTCCTCTCAGTCTCCGCTTGACCGCTGGTTAGTGAAAAATAAAGATTTCTGTGTGTTCTACTACCAGATGCAGCCCTGAAAACAACGAAGATGGCATAGATTGCACTTTGTGGTCCTCCCACATCAGCTCTGCACCCAGGCTCACGAAGAATTTCCATATAGAACCCATCCAGCTGGGATCATCTTGAGAACGTTTTCTGTCTTGCACGTTACCATTCGCCTCAGTCTACAAATATCTTGCCCTGAGACTCATTCTGGAAGGGTCCTGGCTTTAGCTTTAACTTTACTTAAGAAAACAAGAACACCCACAGTGACTGTCATAGGAAACCATCAGTGCTCTTCATGAAGTGCGTATACAGTGCTGTTCTCGTGTATTTTAGACGGTAACTGGGCATGTCAAAGTTGTGCTGAATTTTCACTAAGCCGCATCACTTTAGCACAGATAAAAACCTAAAATGTCGGCAGCTGATGCCGAGTCAGATCTACATGCAACGATTCTGGAGGAAATAAAGAGGCGGATGTTAAACCGTGACTTTCTGAATATATTACCAAAGATTACCAAAGATTAAAACATTTCCCTAATGCCCTTGACAGTTATTCACTAATACATGCCCTGTGCCTTGCTCAGATTGTAACCCTTCGAAAGCCCTTCTTCCACCTCCCGTCATCCACTCTGGTCCTGTAAGGTGACCCTCACCTGAAGGCTTCACCCTAAAATACTGACACATGCAGTAGGAGAAGGGCTGCTAGAGTTTGCCCAGGAATCTGTCACAGTCTCCCCGAGAAACTCCAGGCACAAGAATCGCACATGAAAACCTCCCACGTGGGAGCAGAAGTAGTGTGGTGACAGTCTCTCCTTTGCAAAGAGAAAAGCTAACAGATGTTATTTCTTAGCTGTACTGCAGTGTGTATTTTATGCTGCGCGCACACACACACACACACACACAAAAGCTGACATTTTTAGAAGGGCAGTGATCTTTTTTTAATCTTGTTCAAGCGTTTAGTCAACAAACATTATTGAGTAAATTGCGTTTGCAGCAGGTTCCACGCTCGACTGTACGAATACAAAGATGAGTTAGACAGGATCCCCGACTGAGAAAACCATCCGGCCCAAGGAGGGACGCAGACGGCAACAAAGGACCGTGGCTCACTTGGCAAAGTGCCGGCCCAGGGCAGTGGGGTGGGAGCGCCAGCTTCTTGGAGAGGCTTGGGGAACCGGGCCAGGATGAGGGCGGGCTGGGTGGTGCAGGTGGCATACGAGCAATAGAGGGAACCCAGGCTGTGCTGCTGCAGCTGACAAACTATGTCCAAAACCAAGAAGGGCTAGGGTGGGGACAGGGCCGGAGAGGAATGCAGGGCCAGAATGTTCAAGAGCTTTGTATTTATCCTGTGGGAGAACAGGAACCCCTCACCCTACAGGACTTCCCCCTGACAAACAGGCCTTATTTCATTTCTTACAGCTGCCATAGGACCTTCCCACAGGTTTCCTCTCTGCCTGGAAAGCTCTCCTCCCTCCCGCCTCCAAGCCTTGCCTCACCCCTTCTTAGCCCAGTTCAGACACCACCTCGCTGTCACCTCGCTACCTGAGAAACCTTCTCTGACCCCTGACTAAACCAGTGAAGAAAATCAGAAAGTCCAGAAGCAGATGCCGGTAAGCATGGGAATTTTAAAAATAAGGAAGATATTTTAAATCAGCAGGGAAAGAATACTGGGATAACGGACCATTCATTTAAAAGAAAAATGAAAATGAAGTTATGTTCCTATTTGATGTGATACATAAAAATAAATTCCAAGTATTCTGAAGATCTAAATGTAAATTAAAAGTATAAAATTAGGGTGCCTGGATGGCTCACTTGGTTAAGTGTCAGACTCTTGATATTGGCTCAGGTCATGATCTCACAGTTCCTGCTTGAGATTCTCTCTCTCTGCCCCTCCCCTGCTTACATGCTCTCTCAAAATAAATAAACATTAAAAAATATTTTTAAAAAGCATAAAGTTAATAGAGGATATAAAAACATTTTTACAAACTAGGGATAAGAAGTCTTTTTAGGCATTTCAAGAATCCCAGAAACTGTAAAGGAAAACAATAATAGATTAGATTTCTCCACAATTAAAATTTTTACACAATAAAATATGTCATACTAAGTAAAAGTAAAAGCAAATGACAGAGTGGGAGAAAATTATGAATATTTGACAGACAAATGCTTACTAGGTATAAAACATAAAAAAAAACTCCTATAAATCAAGACAAATAACTCAAAAGAAAAAATGGGGAAAGAATACGAATGGATAATTCACAGAAAAAAGAAATATGAATAGTGTCTAACTATAAAAAGCATAACTTTTTTAAGAGTTTATTTTTGAGAGAGAGAGAGAGACAGTGTGAGCAGGGGAGGAGTAGAGGGAGGGAGACAGAGAATCCCAAGCAGACTCTGTGTTGTCAGCATAGAGCCTGACTCAGGGCTTGAACTCACGAACCATGAGATCATGACCTGAGCCAAAGTCAGATGCTTATCTGACTGAGCTGCTCACCCGCCCCCCAAAACATAACTTGCAACCTTTCAGAGTACCAGAAAAAGAGGGAAGACACTGATTATATATTATGTTGCTGAGAGAACAGGGTAAGGGATGCTTACACACGTGGCAGTGGGGAGTCAGGTTGGTAAAACCTTTGGAAGGTTGATATGGAGGCATCTGTCAAAATTCAAAATGAATGTAGTCTATGACCTACTTGTAGACTTCTTGAAATTTCTCAAATCAGACAAGCCTAAATTGACTGAAAAAATATTAACGAATATAAGAAAATCAAGGTAATGAGAAAAATCTCCTTTTCAGGATAGTTTTTCTACAGGGACATGGTTCCAGAACTTTCCCCTCCTGCCAACATTCTCTGGGAGAAGCCATAACCTTGGTCCCAAGCCAGGAAGGTGGCTGACCTGGTACCACCGTGCTCACTGTGGGGCACACACACATGGAAGAGGAAGTTGCTCCGGACACTACGATGTCATGTCAATAGGACAGTGTCAGGGTCAGGTAGACCCTGTCCAGTAATGAGAGAAGCAGATCAGCAGCCTCATATGGCTACAGTCATATGATGGGAGTCACTGTGGCTCAGTGTGTAGCCAGTGTATGGCATTAGATCAGAACTATGGCTCATGCAAACGACTTCTGACCACATTACTGCTGTATAGAAACGAACAGCATTGATACATTCTGGAACTAAAGAATCATAAGGAAAGTGAGAACACAACCTACAAAGATACTATAATTACAGCTTCCTTCAAACACCATGTCTACTACAATCCTAAATTTCTCCAGCTTTTCCTGAGGATCATGGAGCATTAGAAATTAAAATTATGCCCAAATACGAAGCTCTTAGAATTTCCCCCAAATTACTTATTCGAAGATAAGGATTTCTTTTTTCTTTGGAGATACCTTTCTGTGAATGTGTAAATAAGCTGATGTATGGTTTGTCTATGTCCCCAGTGAGTGGCACAGTCGGTTAAGCGTCCGACTTCAGCCAGGTCACGATCTCGCCGTCCGTGAGTTCGAGCCCCGCGTCAGGCTCTGGGCTGATGGCTCAGAGCCTGGAGCCTGTTTCCGATTCTGTGTCTCCCTCTCTCTCTACCCCTCCCCCGTTCATGCTCTGTCTCTCTCTGTCCCAAAAATAAATAAACGTTGAAAAAAAAATTTAAAACTCTGTTCACAATCCCAGTGAGGTACTTAGGCTCTTGAGCTTTACATACCTATGGTTTTTAAGGAGGAGATTTCAACTGGCCAAAACAAGTAGGTTCTTTTCTTTTTTTTTTTTTAAGTTTATTTATTTCTTTTGAGAGAGAGAGTAAGTGAGGGAGGGGCAGAGACAGAGAGAATCCCAAGCAGGCTCAGTGCAGGGTCCAATATGGGACTTGAACCCACGAACCGCGAGATCATGACCTGAGCTGAAATCAAGAGTCAACGCTTAACAGACTGAGCCACCCAGGTGCCCCAATACATTATTTTCTTGAAGCCAACTTTAAAAATTTTCATGTCGGTTAAGCGTTCGACTTCTGTGCTGACAGCTCAGAGCCTGGAGCCTGGAGGTTTCAGATTCTGTGTCTCCCTCTCTTTCTGCCCCTACCCTGCTCTCTCTCTCTCAAAAATAAACAAACATTTTAAAAAGTTAAAATAAATTTAAAAAATTCATGCGGTAAGAGTTCCAATAAATGTTTAGGTAAACATAAATGAAGTACAAGATTCACCTGAATATCGCATCGAATCGAGTCTTCAAATAAGAACTAGATGCACGTGTGTGTAGGTGTCTATAAATGTGGTACTTATCCTCCAATATGTGAAAAACAGACCACTGAAGAGAAAGGATCCATGCCTTTTTACAAAACATAATTGAAAACAAATTTAGCACTGCATGGCTGCACCTGTTACAGGCTTCTGCAGCAGATGACGGCTCCGTGAAGCCACTGCAGACTCTGGTTACAAACACTGCAAGCCGTAAGGGCTCTTATGCACCACTCCCCCAATCCTACCAAGAGACCTCTTCAGAGGCTACCAGGCCAGCTCTAACAAGCTAGTTCCTACATCATGTGGAGTAAAGGTGGCCTGGGATAATACAGGCTTAGTTCAGCTTTCAGCTCAGGAAGGTGGGGGTGGAAGGCTATGCTGTTCATAGCCTGGAGTTACGCTCTGCTTAAAGGTATAAATAATATCTGAAAAGATTACCTACTGTCTTTTCACTTCCTGGCAAAGGAAACATATGACCCTCCAGCTAACTGGATCTGGTGATCTTAATTTTTAGTGCCAAGTAATTCCACGCAGGCTAGCAAGTCTTTTCTGAGAACAGCTACAGGTGGTTTTCCAAGACAAGGGCACCCTACGCTGGGTTCACATAAATGACTTCCATTTTGGGAATTTCAGCTGTCATCCTTATCTGAGGTGGATCCAGAAGGGTCTTTTCACAGCTAAGACTATAGCACTCTGAGTTCATATCCCAAATGGAGCATAACTCATCCAAGAAAAACTATAAATGGTGGTTAGTTATCAGGTTGGCCCTTGACATGGATCAATTTGGAAAATGAGCCATAATAACTTAAACTACTTTTATGAAAGAACACATAATGGGTTCAAACAACTGACCTCAAGATCTACTTTGGAATGATTCTTTAGTTAGCAGAGGAGTGCTTCTTTGGGTTAGATCAGGGTCCCTGAGCTTTGACACCATTGACATTTTGTGCCGAGTAATTCTTTGTAGGGGTTTATCTTGTGCATTGAAGGATGTGTCGCAGCATTCCTTCCTTATACCTACTAGATACCAGTAGCATAATTTCCCCCACTTCCTTTCCCTCCTCCGCCAGGTTATGACAACCAAAAATTTATCTCCAGACTTTGCCAAATGTCCTCTGGGTGCAACACAGGCCCCCGCCAAGAACCACTGAGTTAGGCAGATGTAAAGTTCATCTTGTGTATAACACATTTAGTAATGTCCACATACGCTCACTGCTTATTCAGAGATAGAAGCATGTTGGATATCAACAGGTCCTGTGTACTCAAGAGTGATGGTGGGGCAAGGGGAAGCCTCTGATGAAGGAAAGGATTCCAAACTTGCTACCACGGCAGTCTCAACATTGTTTTGAAATTTCAAATAACTTTTTTTTTTAAGTTTATTTATTTATTTTGAGAGCGAGTGAATGAGCACAAGCAGGGGAAGGGCACACAGAGAGGGAGAGAAAAAAATCCCAAGCAGGCTCTGTGCTGACACGGGGCTCAAACCTGAAAACCGTGAGATCATGACCTGACC
Source organism: Prionailurus viverrinus (assembly GCF_022837055.1). Lineage (NCBI taxonomy): Eukaryota > Metazoa > Chordata > Mammalia > Carnivora > Felidae > Prionailurus > Prionailurus viverrinus. The sequence continues at coordinate 58,602,323 of NC_062564.1, read as the reverse complement.
CGAAATCAAGAGTCAGATGCTTAACTGACTGAGCTGCCCAGGCAGCCCGAAATTTCAAATAACTTTGAAGGGCTATAAATTTTTTTATATTAATTCAGTGTTTTTAAGGTTGAGAGATTGAGATAGAGAATAAGAAATTACCCAGGAAATTATTTCCTGTCTTTTCAAAACACACTAGATTATGAAATAGAGATTTAGGCACTTGGAATCTATGGCTGCCAAAATATAGGGCGATATTACCAATAACAATAGCAGCAGTTGCCATTTACTGACAGCTGGACATGTTCCAGGTCACTGTGCAAAATGTTTAATAAACACTAGTTTATTCAAGACGCTCAGCCCCACCTGCTAGTAAAAAAGGATTTTCTCTATCTTACAAAAACTGTGGCTCAGAGGAGTTAAGGCACTTACTCAAGGAAAGGCTATTGTGGGATTTCCAGTAATGTATTCCTAATTACACTAATTTTATTTCATGCCTTTGGTAAGTTGATTTTTCATCTCAGATATTTAATCTACTAAAAGAAGAATTCAGCATATTTTCGGTAGTTAATGCACTACTTCACGCCGATCTCAGAGGTAAAGGATGATTTATATTTACTGTGGGAACTGACCCTTCTTAGACGTGCATTAAGTAAGGAGGTCATATACTAACTAGTCTGAAAACAGGGCTGGCACAAGCTGTTGTCCCTTGCAGAAGTAGTGAACAGGCATTTTATAGTCTATTCCAAAAATGTGAAAAGTGGAGATGAATGCAAATAAATAAATAAATGCAAAACTTATGGTGCTCCTGGGTGGCTCAGGGGGATGAGTGACCAACTCTTGATTTCAGCCCAGTTCATGATCTCACTGTCATGAGATCGTGCCTCCCCTCCCCCCGCCCCACCAACCATGGAGCTTCGAGCTGAGCGTGGAGCCTGCTTGAGATTCTCTCCCTCTCTCTCTGCCCCTCCACTACTGGTGTGCACATGTGAGTGCTCTTTCTTTTAAAAACAAAAACAAACAAACAAACCAAAACCTGTAATAATGAATTCCACAACGCTAAAGTAGCAGAGGTGACAATTGGGAACTTTGTGCACTTTGGCTCCATTTACTCTGTGCATGTTTTACTTTAAAAGACAGTCTTTAGTTATTTTTGGTGGAAGAACGCTGTAAGGGTGTGGAGAACCAATCCACAGAAGTCTCAAACCTAAGTTGGAAGAAGAATTTCAAACTTAATCGCTAACAAGGCAGAGGTGTTTGGCAAGGCTTCTGCTGGCTGACTTTCCTGAAATGCTCGTTATTTATCATCAAAGGTGCTAATGTGCATTTAAATGGCTTAAAGTCAGAGTACGAAGCCATGGCAAAAATACGCTGGATAATTAGTACCTGAAATAACTGGCACTTTTTTCATAATACTTTCTGACAACTGTTTATTTCTACTCACCTCAAGCAAAAGGACTTTGTGGTCATTTGTGGTTATGCATGTTATTGGAATTCTGAGCTATTTCTGTAATATGGGTGGTGGACTACCCCCAAAACATGTCTTTTGGTGAACAGCCAGAAAAAGAAAAGTCCTCCTCCAGAGACAGATTACACATTAGCCTGTCTCGATCCTCTGGACTTGAAGGAATGAGCAGCAGGGAAGGGCAGTGAAGCAGTTGACGCTCCCACCAGTGACGGGCAGTAGCCCCACTCTTTCCAGGACCGGCAGGGCTGGCATGAATAGCTCTCTCACTTTGTCAGCATAAACGAGAAATGAAGTTGGTCCTTCCTAATCACACAATGAATGGTGATGTGCTCCTAGATCGAGTCACCAGGTGATTTTGATGCTTTGTGTGTGTGTGTGACATATACACGTGACAGCACATATCCTGACACTGAAACTGATGTGGGTGATTACCATGCATTTTCCATCCAGGAAGGCTTCTCTCATTCGCTCAGTCTGGGTTGGATGCTCTTCAACATTTTTCACCTAGCAAGACCCAAAGAATGAGCAGATGCTGGTTGAACACAGAGGGAGAATAAATACTAGCTTGTCCACACTCTGGCCGTGTAATATCCTCTCTGTTCACTTGGTCCCTCATCTGTATACATGAGGATTAATAATATCTACCCGTCATGCTTACTGTAAGGATCAGAAATGGTATCTGTAACTTGGTATACGAGGGCTTAATCAATGGTTGGGATTGTTAATGAAAATTACATTAGTTTTTTTAGTTTGGTTTTAACAGTAGTCTATTGTATCTAGGTAATGTTCTGGGATATTAGCATCATTTTTCATACTATATTCATTCAATCACCTCTTTGTTGAGTTATAATGAAACACTGCTCCATTTAAACTTCTAGACTATTAGCCTGACAACTGAAATTTTTGTCCATGGTTATAATATGGGCATTTTCCCCATCAGAAAGAAAGAGTTAAAGACTTATGGGTCCTCTGATAGGCCATTTGAGCACTGAAGTTCTAATATTTCATGACGAGGAGTGTCATTTCTGCTATTTCTTATGTCTTGCTTGGTTTGTGAGGTACAGTGTTTTGTGTATTGCCTGTGTTCCTGACATTCTGGAATCACTATTATTATGCACTGCAGTACAAAGGCTGAGCTGGAACATCAAGTACTAGTATCATATGAGTTCTTTTTAAAAATCTGCAGTGCATCTTCCTTATGAGATTTGAAAACGGCTAACTGATTTATCAGCAAGACTGCTGGCTGCAAACACAATACAAATGCTGGGTTCTGATGGAGCAGTTCTCTGTGCCACAAAGGCTTTTGCTGGCTTCCCCCGGTTCTGGGGTTCTGGGCTTCTGCAGTCTGCTACTATGGACCACCTGAGTGCCACAGAACAAAAGGAAATCGAGCCATGTGGCTTCCATCTAGTCCAGCCTCCTAAGACACAGATCGAGAAGGCAGGTACAGAGTGTGCTTGCCAAGCCCGCATTAATAGTTAGAACGACCTTTTCAACTGAGGCAACATGTGATCTCTCTGAAGCAGCTAGGCCCTACTTTAGGACTGCAATCAAAATGTGGTAACTGAAATTCAGGCCCCAGCACTGTGGTTCCCACAGTGTCTCCCTCTCTAGGACTCAGGGGTTTAGTGCCCCAGCTCCTTGGTACCAGTGATGACCCGTGCTTCAGTGTCCATGTGAAAGGTAGATTCAGGTCTGGAGTCCTTGTTCCCTCAATTCAGTTCCCTTGTTATTCCCCGCGGCGGCCCAGCTCGCAGAAGGATCTGATAGAGTACGGGGACTTGAGTGTGTATATGTTACCATGGTTACTGCCCCCTTCACAAGTGTGGGATCACTTGCTTTTGACTTGGAGTCTGTGAGGAAGGAATGGTAGGGATGGAAACCAACTGTGGGCTGGGGGTGGTAGTGTCTCTTCTTCTCACTGTCACTAGTGAAGGTTCTAGTCACAGCCATTAACTAACTGGGACTTCGGGAAAATGTGGGTAGAAGAAGAGATTTGGATTACACTGTCTCTAAGTCCCTTCCAATTTAAAAATTCTATGGCCTCAAAATTTTACGCGGTGGGCATAGAGGTCCACTCTACCAAATTAAACAGACAGACATACACGTAACATGTGGTATTTTCACTGGAGGGAGGAAGCTTTGTCATGTTGTACATCCCTGAATGGTTAATTCAAAGCAATGTGAGAGTGCTACAATGAAACCCCAGATCCCAGGTAGTTGGACTGCTAGTGGCCTTAACCATGAGGGACACAGCGGTGAGCCACAAGTATGTAATGGCAAGAAAACTCCATTTGCTCAGCTCCTAAGGAGACATAAGGTATTAGCTTCCATTCTTTTCCAGAGTGAGATAAAATGAAGGAAAGAGATTAAAAACGTAGGTTTTCTTGGAGCAGAAACTCTCTGGGGATTATTCATTGCTTAAAGGGCTGTGGATGGGAAGTACAACATGAATGAAAGGTGACAGAAACTAGTAAGCTGCTACTTCAGAACAATGATCTTTTTACTCCCCCACCCCTACTTCACACAGTAAATGCTTTAGAAAGTACATTAACTCCTTCAGGTCAATTAGCTCAGGCTTGGGTTTTCAGACAAGTACTTCTCACAGCTAAAACAAGAAGTGTAGTTATTCACAATGACCCAGTCAATCCTCTCTCTGGCCGAAGTCTTTCCTGAAGCAGGCTCAGTGCTTATGTAGGTGATTCACATTTTTTGGCCAGAAACGCACTCATTAAAAACTAAGCATTCCCCTATTGCCACATGTTATTTCTTGCTACTGAATCTTCCGTCTTGGCCTCAGCTGCAACAATCTAGAAACTTCAGCCAGGTCTTCAGAAGCACAGAATGATCTCAAGTCGTGGCTGAGAACCTTGCACAGAGACGTGTTTTAAGAAGTGTGGTCTTTAAATCCACAGTCAATGAATTAAACTGACATTTAACCATAAACACCTGCTATATTGTTTACTGGACCCAGCTCCATGACACAAAATAAAACTCCCTTATAAATGGAACATATACTTATGGAAAATCCATTTTACATTCATCCCTATAACATTTTGTATGCACTATGTTACAAAATTCCAAGAGGCGTTTTAAGACTTATGTTTGCCCTGTCTTCCAAGTCAAAAAGTGCAAACTATGAAGTAATTAGCGATTCGAATCCTTAAGAATATATATTTCTCCCTCTTGCCTTAGAGAAAGAAGACAAAATGAGATCCTTAAATCACTTGAATAGGAACAACTAACATTCAGAGTGCGGGTTCCAAAGTCCATGTTTATATCTTATGATATTTGATACAACTTGAAAGCCTACCTCCTCCTTTCTCCTCGTCTTCTGTCAGCAGCTTGCCAATGGAATTATACCACTTGAATTGTGGCTCAGGGATACCATAAACACTACAATTAATCAAGGCACTGTTCCCTTCCTTGACTATGATATGGTCAGTTCTGGCAATGATTACAGGCACAGAGCCCAAGACAATGTCAGTGCCATTTAAAGTGCTATTAGTCACACTCTTAGCAGCCGCTAGAGTGGATACTAGGATTAAAAAGGGCACAGTAGGTAGAAAGCACACAGGCAGATGGTTCTTCAGTCGATCCATCTTCTTTGCTTGCTCTATAAGGCAACAGAGACGGTTTGCCAATGGAATCTTCTATTGGACAACACGCTGTTCAGAGCAGGCCATGGGATAAACCTGTCCTGGATCCATACAGTTGGTTCTTGATTAAGAACCTGTTTAAAAAAGAAAACAAACCCACACACATAAATATTAGCATTCATACTTTAAAAATATTATTTATAAAATGCTAGAAACCCAACTAAAATACAAACCTACATAATTTTTAAACACAGATTAAGAAGCTGTTCCAAATATTAAATTACATTTTTCACAGAAATCATAACAATATAATTTTGTTATTTTTGCTACTGAAATATATAGCTCTTAGTGGGAACAAATATACACTTTGTATGTTAAATTTATATTGCATTACTTCCGAGAGTTCCAAAACCAATTCAGGCTTCTTTCATTAGGCATTATGAGGTCTCTTTCCACCCCATCACCTATCGCTATTGCAGATGACCCGACTGTTCCCCTGGGGCCTTCCTTAACTTCTTCTCCTCCAGTGCACATGACTTCCAGTTTATTCCAGTGGTCACAGCTTGGATGCTGCCAGGATTTGGAAGGGCTCCACCAGAATCAGTCTGGCATTCTCCTAACTCACCATTATGGCCTTCAGGATATGCCTTCCCCCTTTCATGCAATGCCCATGCTCCTTTGAGCTTCATACATCCAGCTCTCTCTGCTCCGCGTAACTGTTATCTACCAATTCCTGATTACTCACTGGATTCCCTGGTTTCAATCTTCATCTGTCTCCCAGAGGTAGGGGAACATCAGTATGAATGGGGCTACACTTCTTAAGTTCAAAGATCTAACCTTCACCTATGTCTCTATCCTCCATTTCATCCACTAATCACATAAGCACACCCCGGATCTTTCATCTCTCCAAATTCTAAATTCTGAAATTCCAAGTAATTCTGAAGTTCTACACAACCATCTCTAACTGCACCCTACCATTCTTCAGATATCACTGGACTTTCTAGCCCTTCTATTTTCCCTCTGTCTCTATCTCCACCCCCTCCCCACTCGACCTGCCTGCTCTACTTTGTCTCAGTCTAGATCCAATCCTGTAGACCACAATCCCCAATATCCTCACCTCTTGTCCTTCTGCCACAACTACCCTGCCAGGATACAACTGTGATCAAGCCAGTCACTTGGCATCCTGGCTCCTACACCCAGGAGGCTGGAGACCACTGGAGAGAATCATACAACCATGCCATTATTGCCAAACTAAAGGAACCATCTCCAACCCCAGCCAGGCCCTTAGTGACATTTGGCAATCTGTGTATCAGTGCTCAGGTAGTTCAGTATCCTTTGCACACAATGCCTACAGACACTTTCAGCTTTTGAATCAAATGCTTTAGTCCAGCTGTATTCTTAAAAGACAGCTTTCTCCTACTAGGGTGTGCAGCCAGGAATTCCTACTTTCCCACCTTTTGGAAAGAATCCTCGGCATCCTATCCTAAGTCCCTTCCCCATGCCCGCCATTTACTCCTCAAATGACTACATTCTGTATTTTGCCTGAAACAAACAGCTCTTGCTCAAGTCACCAGTCACTCCTAGTTGCCAAGTTTTCAGTCTTTCTCTTGCCAGATCTCTGTGGCAGTTGCCACTATTAATTGTTCTTTCTCATGGGTTCCACATTCTGCTCCTCCCAACTGCTCTCATTATTTGTTACTGATTTTTCTTCTTCCCAGTCCTCAAAAGTTAGTCAACCCCTAGAATTTCATCATTGGCCCTCCTTTCTTTTTACCCTCAGCTCTTGCTAAAGTTCCATTCCCATGCCTTTATTACCACCTACAACCTAATAACTCTCAAATCCATGCCCTCAGTTCTGACTCCTTCCCGAATTTCTGACTGGTATTACCAACTGTCCACTGAACAGCATTACCAGGATGTTTTGCAGGTAGCTCAAAGCTAACATTCCCAAACCAAACTCATCTGCTAACTATGCTACATCTCCCACATCCCTTGTTTCAGTTCAGGGCACCACCATTAACTCAGATGTGCATGGATATAATCTTCAATTTGACTACTGCCCTTCTTCCCTCAGAACATAAATACAGGTTGCTGATTCCACCTCTTAAATATTGCTCTTATTGTTCCATCCCTTGTCTCCTCTGAGTGAGCCTCAGTTCAGCCTCCCTATCTTCTCCTTACCAGAAATGGTTGTGGTAGTCTTCTATATAATCTGCCTGCCTTCAGTCTTCCCCAGTTCGCAATCCAATCCTATAACCATTTTGCAACACAAAATCTATGGTGCCGTTACTTTACTTAGCAACATTCTGTGTTTCTGCCCTGTCTCCATGATAGAATCCTCACTCTTTTTATTACCTTATTATATTATTAATAATTACTGAACACCAACTATTAGGCAGACATTATTTAGGTCCTAGAGATAGAAGAGTACACAAGACAGATCTTTCCTGTGATGCGGATATTAGATTCTCGTGGGGAGAAGCAGACAATAAATAAATACCATGTAAGTAAGAATCTCAGCTAATGATGCATGCTTTGGAAAACACACTATGATGTAGTCAAGTGCTGAGTTAGGCAACCAAGGAGAACTTCACTGAGGAGGTAGGAACTTCACCAAGGAGATGGCCCCAGAGCTGGAGCTCTTTAGGAATCAGCTGCACCTAGATCTGAGAGAAGAACATTCCAGAAAGAACAACAAAAGCAAATGGAACACTATAAGATGGGTCAGAGGAGTAGACAGGTCCAGATCACCTAGGACTTTGTAGGACCGAGTAAGGAATTTAGATTTTACCTAACATTCACTGTCAAAGGAGTGACAGGATATTATTTTTAAAAATCAGCTTTGGGGTACCTGGGTTGCTCAGATGGTTAAGCGTCCAACTTCGTTCAGGTTGTGATCTCATGGTTCATGAGTTTGAACCCTGCATCGGGCTCTGTGCTGACAGCTAGCTCAGAGTCTGGAGCCTGCTTCGGATTCCGTGTCTCCCTGTCTCTCTGCCCCTCCCCTGCTTGCCCTCTCTCTCTCTCTCAAAAAAAAAAAAAAAAAAAAATCAGCTTTACTGTGGTATAGTTTACAAACAATAAAATGTGCCTATTTTAGTATACATTTTAGTGAGTATTGACAAATTTGTATACCCAGGTGACTCCCACAATAAACAAAATATAGAATGTTTCCATCATCACCAAAAGTTCCCTTGTGCCCTTTCCCAATGGTAGTTTTTACACTGATCCATTCCAGTATTTTTTTTTTTTTTGAGTGTTTGTATGGCATGAGGTAAGGACCGAGGTTCATTTTTCCCCGTATGGATATCCAGTTGTTTCAGCTCTTTTTCTAAAAAAGACTATCATGTCTTCAGTGGATTATCTTGCCTGCTTGTCAAAATCAGTGAATCTACTTGTAAACTCTTTATTCTGTTCCACTGTTTATGTCTACCCTTGTGCCAATACCATACTAAACTTTCTGTCTGCCTCATTTATCTTTACATCTGCACTGCCTGAAGTTATCCCTGACAATGTTACTGAATACATGAATCTCTCTCTAAAGGCAGAAATAATTATTCCAATTCTGCAGACAATAAAACTGAAAAGGTAAATAAATTAGGGGTGATAAATCAGCTTCAGGCCATATATTTCTTCAGTGGGAAAGACAAAAGAGTTTTCTTAGTGCTGGAGACTTCCATACTCCCCTGTGGACTTGAGTGCCTTCCTGCCCCAGGAAGGCCAACACATTTTTCCACCAGCAAGAATTGTGGTCTAAGGGAGATAGCATGGGTTGCACCAGCATGACACACACCCTGTTATGACTTTGTAAATGTTTTCTTGGCTAAACTTGTGGTTTCCTTTTAACAGGGAAGTTGTAAAGCTGATCTGTTCAGTACAGAATGGTTAAGAGCATGGCCTCAGGTTGTAGGTAGACTGGCTCAAGATCTGGGATCTAAACACTCTTACTGGCTACGTGTTTCTGGCCAAGACCCCACCAAGTACAGGACAATTATAAAGATTCATGATCAAATGCACATAAAGCACTTACATAATGTTCAGCTTGATAAACAATAATTATTAGGATACTGTATATAATAGCATCCTTTGCTGAAATTGTGCTTCTCAAGTTGACTTTTGTTATAGCATTTAAAGGGCATACCTTGTTCTTGGATTTGTTTAATATATTATTGGGTGCCCTCCCACCACCAGAAGCAATTACAAATGATTTTCAGCACTGGGTCCTTTGGCAGGGACTTGAGTCTGAAAATACATGAGCTGTCCCTCTGGGCAGACACTGCACTGAGCATCTTGAGGACAGCGTCTGGAGTCACTCCTCTCTGACCCCCTGATGTCTACGCCAGAGCAGATGCCTGACTAAATAGCTTAGGGGAAAATGAGAGGCAAGACAAAGTATGAAGTAGTTTCTAATAAGTGTGTGTAGTAAATATACTGTAACATTTTTTTCCCCCACAAATAGGAAGAAGGCAACAAGTGGAGGATCACACTAAGGTTTAAAATGCAGAACCCGAGGGGTGCCGGGGTGGCTCAGTGGGTTAAGCCTCCTCCGACTTCAACTGGGGTCATGATCTCACAGTTTGTGAGTTTGAGCCCCATGTCAGGCCTTGTGCTGACAGCTCAGAGCCTGGAGCCTGCTTTGGGTTCTGTGTCTCCCTCTCCCACTTGCTCTCTCTCTCAAAAAAAAAAAAAAAAAAAAAAAAAGATTAAAAAAAATGTAAATACAGAACTTGAGAACAGTTTTCAAACAAAGGCTGGCTGCTGTGGTTTTCTACTTTCACACACATTGTGCCAGCAAGAATGAACAGGATGGAACAGTCTCCTCTTCTATATTTTAATAATGTCTGTGGGCACTTTGGGCTAGAAACACAGTAACTGTTCCAGAGCTTAACTAGTTCCCTCAGAGACCCTGGCAGGCATGGAGTGGGGGTAGGGTGGGGGGCAGAGGTCTTGCTTCTATTGCAGGGATTTCAGTTAACAAACTCATTCCTCCCTCCCCCATCCACTCCCATCCTTTCCCACTTTGAAAAGTTACCAAGGCACAGAAAGTACAATGTGTAATTTGTAGGTTGTTTGTGTCAGTGCATTTTTGCTCTAAAACTCTCTGTGAACATTTATTTTTGAAAACAGAGTGTTTAACTCATCAACGTTAATGATTTAAAAGGTTTTAGTAGGAATTCACCAGATCTCATACCATGCCCTTTCAGGTCATTTTTTTTTTTTTTTTAAGTATTTTTTAGGTATTTACTTGAGTATTTATAGCTGGGCACACTGCTAGGGGTCTGGGACAGGGGGTAGGGTGTGAGAGTGCTACAAAGCTCAATAAGCCATAGGCCATGTCCACTTAAATCTACGAGGGAGAGAGATCCAGCTGATTTCAGTATGTTCTCCAGGTGCAGTGAGCTTAGGGGTGGGTAGGCAGAGGAGGTAGAAGGCTGATCTGGGTGAGGAGGCTTGGAGGAGATGTTTGTTGATAGCCTGCCCAGCATGCATTCCAAATCCCACCTTCCCCCTTCCTACAAGCCTCCATGGCTCTCACAGCCTTCCCAGTTCTAATCTTCCACTGCACCTGCAGCTTGTACCAAACTTTTAACACTCCTCCTTGGCATATGATCTTGCATTTTTTAGTTCTGTGTTGAGGAAACTTCTTTTCAATTGCAAGGAGAGCTCTTTCATGGCAGAAACTCTGGCATATAGCTCTGTAAAGTATCCTTAATACTGGGCACCCACAGTAATGTGCACACATGTGCTGCATGAAGCCACACTTTCTTGAAATTCAATGGCAACTGTTTCAGAGTAAACTCACAATGTGTTACCAGAAGAACATAAAGACATCATGTCACTTTGGGCACTGGAGAAATATTCTACAAATGTACTCTGTGTAGCTTGTTGGATTTTACAGACAGCATGGCGAAAAGTTCAGTTAATAACACTATAACATTGTGAGAGACATTTTAGCCACCAAAGAATAAACCACGAGTACTATAATCCAGCAGCTTAAAATGCAGTCAGTCCTTCAAAATACAAGAACAAAGGCCACAGAGTCCAAAACCAGGGTTTAACAAAAGCTACAATGGACAAATTGTTAAGCTTCATGTGTTTGCTCATGGCCTTTGGGAAAACTTTCATAGAACACTTATGTTCTATAAATAAAACAAAAGAGAAAATATTTAGCAAACATCTAATGTCCTTTTTTAATTCAACCTCTTCCCTACTTCCCGATTGTACTTCATCTTAAAAACGTGTAATAAAATGCTTTGTTGGATCTTATTTTTGTTTCTTCACCTATAATAAAACATGACTATTGACCATGTATTTCTGGAGTTGGGAGGAAAAGGGCCCCTTGTTTAAGGGTGTTTTGGACTAAATGAATATACATTATTGTTTTTTCTTGGCACTGTTCACGCTGGCATTTCCTCATCAACTACGATGAGTAATTTTATAGTTACATAACTGGATTTTGTAACAACATCTACTGAGAGTTATCACTTTTTTCATTTGTACACAAATGAGGCCATAGGCACGAAGGGTGCCTTTTAGTTTAAAGCACACTCTTGACAGGTTTCTACTCATGAAGCAAGAAGAAATCCCAACTTCATGTGAAATGAAGAGGGACACTAATATACTCATTACATCATAAACAATAACTTTTTAAAACTGGTAGCCAACTGAGGCCATTTTGGTTATGGCCCAATTTTGGACTCCCCTAACTTTTTTAAAGATCAACATATACTGAGTTTTTAGGTAGTTAAGGTGGTGTCTGAGTATGGACTATGAGAATCCAAAGTCAGAAAGTCCAAACCATTTGTAGAAAAAGAATGTTCCTGTAGCAATTACTACTGTCCAGGATCAAATCATTTAAGTGCTAAATCCACTACGTTTTATCTCAATGTCCATCCAGTCATATTGCAAAAAGATTCATACTGTCTTTGTTTCTTCCTTATGAATGGTCTAAAATCTATTTGTGTAGAGATCCTTGATGCCTCTAATAACACAAAGATAATTCCTGACTCAGGTGGCAAATGTGATCATTACATGAAAGTATGTAAGAACACTGTCTTTGGGTTACTTTTAGAAGCACCCAGACAGGTCAGTTCAATCCAAATCAATACACATTAATGGAGAAATTTTTCTGTGCCAGGCACACTGCTAGGGATGAGGAATACAAAGTTAAGACACAGTCCTTACCCCCTGTCATCCACAAATCTAGTGGGGGAAGAGAGAAATTGGCAACAGTTAAAGACAATGTGATAATTGCCCCATCGGAGAGAGGCCAAAGATCTGCTGGGGTACAAGAGAGGAGACCCAAGTGGTCTGGAAGGGCCAGGAAGAATAATCTATAAGAAGTGGCCCTTTAGTTTAATAACAGAAGAATTCACTAAGTAGGCCAAGGAGAGAAGCTGACCCAAAAAGGAGGAAAAGCATATTCAAGGAAATGCTGAACGGAGAGAACCTGACACAACTGGGGAAATACAAGGAATTAGGTACCACTTGGTGGTATGCAGCAGGGGGAAGGTCGGCTGGTCCAAATAATGAAGGGAACGGTATATAATACCACGGATGGGGTGCACTCACAGGTTTTGGAAGGGGGAAGTGACATGGCCAGTTCTGTGTTTAGAAAGATCACTTTGCTCAGAGTGTGGCTGATGATGGAGAGGTGGCTAGGGGCCTACTATAATATCCAGGAAGGACAGAAAGAATAGGGCCATGGACTAAAAGCAGTGGGGAAGGAAAGACGTGGGCAGATCCAAAGGAAGTACAGGAATTAGAAAGTACGGGACTGAATGACTGCCTGACTACACAGCAGGTGAAAGTAACCCCCAGCCCTGTGGAGTAACAGTGCCTATGGTCACACCAACAGCTCTCTGAAGAAAGGAGTGTTTCGTTTGCTAAGAACCAGTGCCTGGCACTGCGTGTGGAATCCACATGAACACACGAGTTAGGAATTTCAACCAACAACTCCCTGGGGCTGCAATGCCCGGTCGCTTTTACACTTGGATGAAGGCCTGTCTGCTGGCCGTGTGGCTGAGTGGAGCCCGTGGTGGCCCTTGCCTGTTCCACTAACCTCTCCTCCTGCCTTCTCTCTCTCCTGGCCTTGCAAGTCCTGGCTGATGGAAGGTCTGTGAAGGCAAGTGACAGCAGTGACACTTAAATTTACGAACTGTCACAAACTGAGAGCTACACGGCTGCATATCATGGGAAGAAGTAAGGCTGTTTCATGAAAGCAGCTGGCCCCTGGAAGGAAAAAGAGACAAGAGGCTTCATGGCATTCTTGGCACACCCTTTGTCTATTAACTGCATGGCATTAGGATAATTTACAGCTACTTACTGAGTAGTTCTACTGAGTAGAACAAGATATATACCCTGACTTGCTGGACCGCTGTGAATGGCCACCGGATGAGCTCTTTAAGCTCACTGGAACAATTCAGAAGGAGCTAGAACAAAAAGGTCTCAATCCTGTCTTATCAACTGCACTAATGATAAGGCCTCTACAGGATTTTATGCTTTGTTATTTTTTCTATACACCAAAGGCACATACTTTTCAAAAACTGATCTGTTTTAAATCACAGTTTTCCAAACCTGAAAATGAACTCTATGCCGAGAGATGCCATCTTTGTAACGCTTTATTTTTGGTGGTGTGCAACATTAAGAAACCACTCTTGGATCTTCATCACAATTTTCCTACGTGTATGTTTTTCTGATTAAAAGCAAGGCTGATATAAAATAAAGTTCTCGGAAATATAATGTTTAAAAAAAGAGGACGAGGGAGAGAACTACAGTAAAGGTTTTCCTACACAGATACGATTAGGCAAGATAGAAACGGGTCTATCATACATATTTGTTCACATCACTGGAATATTAGAGCTGGAAAAACTTAGATGTCTTTTTATAAAGGTTTTCCTTTATGCAAGATGAGGGAGGCCCAGAAAGGATGAGCGACTACCCAGGGTCACACGATTGAGTGGCTCAGAACCAGGATAAAAAGCTCATGCCCAGAATGGGCCTGAATGACCTCACAGTCTCTTGGTTCCAAAAAGGCACTGCTTGACTTGTCCCAGTGGTCGAGACCTGCATTGAGCGCTATTCTAATCACAGTATATCTTTTGGAAGAGTTTACTGATGCTTCAGTGAATATTTAGTTTCTTCAAATTCTCATTCTAAGTGAATAGGCTAAAACAGTTTTGGGCCCAATGAATGCAAATCCTTAGTTGATCAGAGAGATATTTCCTCCAAAATCTGATGGTCCAGGAAATAAACCCAACCTGGGAGATGAGTACAAATAGGACAGATGCACTGGTGGATGGTGCCTTTGTGCTACCAGCCCAATACCAAAAACACGTTACAACACCGATGAAAGGTTTAAGGCACTGTCTTGGCATTGTTTTTTTCAACCTCTGACACACTCATTATCAGATTTTATACACATATAAAGCCCAAAGCTGGTTCAGAAGTACCTGTTTCTGTCTTTTTCTTCCTGTCCCTGTCACTACTTTTTCCAGTATCTTCTCCCTTTAAAAAAATGTATCCTTTCATGGGGCGCCTGGGTGGTGCAGTCGGTTAAGCGTCCGACTTCAGCCAGGTCACGATCTCACGGTCCGTGAGTTCGAGCCCCACGTCAGGCTCTGGGCTGATGGCTCAGAGCCTGGAGCCTGTTTCCGATTCTGTGTCTCCCTCTCTCTCTGCCCCTCCCCCGTTCATGCTCTGTCTCTCTCTGTCCCAAAAATAAATAAACGTTGAAAAAAAAAATTAAAAAAAAATGTATCCTTTCAAAATATTTTCCCTACTCACTTGGAGTGTGTATATACAGAGATTCCTATTTTCTTTCTAGAACAATTAATTTATGTCACTGCTAATCTATAGCACTATTTCTGCCAACTTTCAATTCTTGTTTTCATTTCATCTCAAGCCCATTTCCTCAGAACTTCCTGATATATTAGTATATTAAGCTAGAGAGAAGCCAGGCAGGGCATCTGGTAGCCCGGACACATCGATGAGTGCGAACGCTTCTCTGGCCTGGCAAACTGACCAGGGGATCCATGGTACCAGGGAGATACTTTATCAAGGTGCTGACCCCTCGCCGCCTGCCTGCAGATCCAGGCTGGCCAGCACTCCACCTGAACAGAGGCAGCAGACACATGTCCCCAGGCAGCCTGCACAGCACGCTGTTGCATCAATCAGGAGGCAATCTTCTTACCGGGCTTTCCTAAATAGGATATACACTTAGAGGCAATTGCAAACAATTACATTTTCTTGTGGATTCTGGTATACTTTGTAAACTCTTAAGGCCTTGATAGTGAAAGCACCTTTCTCAGTTTCCCACTTGACGGTACAGAGACAGCTTCCCACCTGGCCAAATGTAATGCACTTGTGGGCAGTTTTCCATAGACATGATATTACAAAGCGTGGTTGATGACGTTGTGCTTGGACAGCCAATGATAAAGCTATTTCACTTACTATGAGTGTGAAGGATAGCATTAATAGGACCCAACTAAGACACAGAGTGATGTCTAATAGGAATACATCCAGTGTCCAAGTGATAGCCTCTTCCCATTGGTCTCCTGGTAGCCAGAGAACTGAGATCATAACTTTGCCCATACTGAGCAAAGGGGTGGAATTAGGTTCCTAGGATAAGAAATGGGATGGGCCCTGTGGTTAAGGTTGAGAACGGAAACTTTGGGGTGAGGTGTGAAGCACGCACCAGTTAAGCACTTTAGGACTGATTAAAACCCACAAACTCCTTTCCTCAGATTTGCCATTAGATGACCTCTGGGAGTCAGCTGATCCCTCTGAGCTTCTGACCTGCCTCTTAGGTCCCTTCCTGTCTACCAGTCTATGACCATGACAACCGGGAGTGGGACTGGGGCTGGCCAAGAGATGGAATGATGAGCGGTGGAGACAAGAGGGAAAGAGCAAGGAATGTTTGTGTTCGATGAAGATCCCACCACAGAGAATTCAATCAGGGCAAAGAATTGTGATTGCCATGCCATTTGTGACTTGGTGACGGCTCAGATACCAGCTTGTGTGTCATATATCACACGGTAACTTGTTCTCCGTAGGGAATGTGACTTCTTGAGTGTTTCTCACATCCTAAGCAATATAATGAAAAAGAAACAGACTCAAGCTCCCAGGGCCTTTGAGTCTTCCAGCCACACCCTTCCCACACTGCTGAGAATCAGCTCAGACTCCTGTAGGGCTATACCACTTGGAGAGGGCTGGTTGAGGTAGACCAGAGTGCCCATCTAGGGCCTTGAAATCTTCATTTCACTTGATAATTCACTATAGAAAGGTCTTCTATGTGCTCTTGCAATTTGGGGATATAATCTTTATCATGAAAATTCCACCACAACAAAATGTGATTGTGCTCAAATATATATTGACTGCCCTAGAAACCAGGCATTCATTTCCCCCCCACCCCCGCCACCCTGCCACCGCCACTTTTTAAATGACTACTAACAATCTGTGCGTGGGGAAGCTTCAAAAAAAATTAGAGTGAAACATAAACACTTTTTAAGTTATTACCATGTACATTTCCAAGGGTTCTTCATTCAAGTAATAGCCAGAGAAGGCCTTCCCAGAGCCTCTACAATATTGGACTCCTAGCAGCCTTGCAATCTTCATTTCTGACCTCTCCACCCCTCTCTCACTCCCTGCCAGCCACACGGGGCCCTGCTAATCTTGGAACGTGCCAGGTATACGGAACCCTTGCCCTTACTGTTCCTTCTGTCTGAAACAAGTCCCTAGGATGCCTGCAACGTGCACTCCATACATTTTCTTTCTCAAGTGCCACCTCATCAGCAAGGCCCTCCTTGGTCATCTTAGAAAAATTAGTGTGCTCTGCCCCTACCCCCATCACTCCTTGTCACCTTTACCCTACCTTTTTCTTCAAACCATTAACTACCCTGTATGTATGCACGTGTCTGCTCCTACTAAGATATGAGCTCCTGGTTGGACAGGCTTCTGTGGTTAACACTGTTCACTGTCGCACCACTGTGTCTGAAAACATGCTTTGCTCTTGGCAAGGGCTTAGAGATCTGCTGAGTTAATTTATACTAGTTATGTGCCCTCTCATTTAGACATATTACTAACTTACTGGGCATCTACATTTGCCCTGCATTTCCTGCAAATTCCACCCATTTCTTTTTTTTTTTTTTTTAAGTTTATTTTACTTTGACAGAGACAGAGAGAGAGCACGAGCAGGGGAGGGTCGGAGAGTGAGAGAGAGAGAGAGAGAGAGAGAGAGAGAGAGAGAGAGAGAGAATCCCAAGCAGGCTCCATGCCATCAGCACAGAACCCACCGTGGGACTCAAACTCATGAACCATGAGATCATGACCTGAGTCACTATCAAGAGTCAGACGCGGGGCGCCTGGGTGGCTCAGTTGGTTAAGCATCCGACTTCAGCTCAGGTCATGATCTCACAGGCTGTGAGTTCTAGCCCCGCATTGGGCTCTGGGCTGACAGCTCAGAGCCTAGGGCCTGCTTCAGATTCTGTGTCCCTCTCTTGCTCTGCCCTTCCCTCGCTCATGCTCTCTCTCTCTCAAGAATAAATAAACATTAAAAAAAACAAAACAAAACTTAAGAGTCAGATGCTTAAACCAACTGAGCCAGCCAGGCACCCCTCTACCCATTCTTAGAAATTGTGGGTAACTACGTCTATTCCTCACCATGAAACTGACTTTAAAATATAAACCAATATTTCTCTAAAGGTCGGTCAGTCTTCAGAAACACATCCTTCCTTACACAGAGCCCTGAGAGGCTGAGCTGCTCCAAACACAGCCTATGAGCAGAGGCTGAGGGAATCTGGTCTGTCAGAGGACTTGGAGTCACTGTCTGACATGAGTAATGTATCTGGAGACTGTTTTTTTTTTTTTAATTTTTTAATGTTTATTTTTGAGAAAGAAAGAGAGAGAGAGAGTGAACGTGGACAGAGGAGGGACAGAGACAGAGGGAGACACAGAATCTGAAGCAGGCTCCAGGCTCAGCTGACAGCTCAGAGCCCCATGTGGGGCTCGAACCCATGAACCCTGAGATCATGACCTGAGCTGAAGTCATGGCTTAAACGACTGAGCCACCCTGGTGCCCCTCTGGGGACTATTTTCTATGCCTGAAATACACATTCTTTTTATTGTGGAGATGAAAAGCAAACGCCTACTTAATTTATACCTCAAAATGTCGAAACCATCCCTCACTTCTTATCTCTCCATTTGTTTGATTAAGTCCATTCAAATTCACAGTGTAGGAACTGGATTACCCGGGGTTTCTTCTTTCAGCAGAGTAAAATTTCATCTATTTGAAAAAATATGCTCAATAACTGAAGAAGGTGGTTAAAAAAGCTTTTCCTCCTTCCTCCTTTACCAGCTTATTAACACAAAGTGGAATTGCATAATGAATTATTTCTCTGAATCACGTATGCCAAGTGTGTTTCATAGACACTAAGAACTGGATCTTAGTGAAAAACAGATCGGGAGAGATCCTGTAATTCAAACTCGATTTGATTTGTTATTAAGAGCGCAGCAACAATGTCCTTTATGCTCATCTAGCATTCATGGTTCATGAAACAGTCCCACAGAAGGTATCCCATCGGAGTCTCCCACAGCCCCAGGACATGGGCAGCCCCATACTGACAGTGCAAGGGCAGAGCCCACGAGTGGAAGCCCCTCACAGGACCTCATCTTCTCTCACTCCAGGGCCCTGGTAACCCATGCGCATCTATCAGGAGTGAATACCACAGCTTGGCCAAACTGTCTAAATGCCATAAGTGCCCAAACGGTCATCATGGTTGTTCAAAATGAATACTTTCAAAATATTGATAATTGTTTTAAAAATTATTATTTAAAAAGTCTGGACGTAAGAGCAGTATCTTTCAAAATCTGGTTGAATTTGAATAATCTTCTAGTTGAGTTTAGTGCATATCCTAAGATCAATCTTTCTCCTTCAAAGTTAAGTGTTTTTCAGTGTGACAATATGGAAAATTACCTTAACTAAACAAACACACAAACCAACCACACCCCCCCCCCCCGCCCCCAAACAAAAAAAACAGAAGAAAGTTGAAAATACGGATTCATTGACTGCCACACGGGACTTCTGAAGAAAGCTTTGCCATTCTCTCAGCTTTGACGGAAAGAGGCCCTGAGCACACTTGCCAGATGTCCTTAATGATTTCTCACCTCTGCAGTCAGATCCATCTAAGTGATAAAAAATTAGGGGCCGGTTATATCAATAAGCTGAACTCAAAGTATTTATGAGGCCACTATTATCAGTTTAGTACCAACTGCTGTGGGGATTTAAAAAAATTTATTTAAAGGCCAGTTCTTTACCCTAATGGTGCTCAGAATCTTGGTGATTCTTGCATACAAAGCAATATATAATTAAGCACTAAACTGGGTAAATACCACAGAAATTCAGAGGAGGGGCAGCTGGAAAGGTCACAGAATGTTCCCTGGGGTTGGTCAAATCCTGCAGGATGAAAAAAGGAGACAGGACAGTTTTCTCAGCAGGAGTTATGGCTTAGTTTAGACAAACAGCAATGGAAATAAACATGGCATGCCAATTAAAAACAATAATCAATGCTATAGTATGTTTTCACAAGGCTCATGCAATGGAGGATCTGATGTGCATCCCCATCTCGAGAACTCGGATATTAGGGTGCTCCTCCAGAAATTATATTAAAAAGGGGCCTTTAGGTCTGATTAGGAAAAATGATAATGAGGGCTCTGGGACAGTTGATCCATTACTTACAAAGTAAATCTAAACACAAGTGAAAGAAGAGGAGACAGCCAGAGCATGGAGACAGGGATGAGCTGCCCTGGGAGGGCAGGAAGGAAGCAAAAATACACTATAGGTCCAGGGTTCAGTTGCACAAGGAGTAATGTTCTGCCCTCAGTAAAGTATTGGTAATACTCAAATGTTTTCTGGCAATTAACTTCAAGGTCCTCAAAAGTGTTTTAAGATGGAGAAAACTAGGTTATCTTTGGGAGGTCTAACAAAAGAAAGTAATCTAGGGTTGTTCAAACCTTGAAGGAAAAAAAAAAAAAACTTCCCTCTGACCTGGGACTGATATCGGGCATGGCAAAAAGGTGGGTGGGGAGAGGGCAAGAACAGAAGTACAGGCATGATTAGTAGCAGCAGTACAGCCCAGCACCTGGCTTTGGTAGGGAGGCAGAAATCGACTAAGTGAAGTTAACAATAGCAGCTGAGAAGCAAGAAAGCTCCATGTTTACCAGATGTTTGATCCCTCCCATGGCCATCCTGGGGTGTGAAGACCCAGAAGGAAGTCCTGGGTGAAACTGAGAGCCAAACACTAATGCAGTCTTTAGGCAAATACATCCCCACGCTGAGGACCAGGGAAAGTGGGTTTTGCATCTTTAAGAAAACATAGTCCCTATACATCTACTTACTTCTTTACGGGGGAGCTTGGCCACTGAGAAGAAAGGAATTAACTGGTCAACTTCAGATGGTTCCCACTCTCACAAATATTATAGAGCTCTTGCTAGTTCCAAGAGGGTACAGAAAGGTGTAGACGCTGGAACAGAACATCCCATCTTCTCTAGGAGAGGGGCTGCTTTAATGAGCTGATGAGAATGATGTGAATTATCCCCAGTCTGGGCCCTCCAGTCCTGAACCAGAAGGGACCCATCAATGGGTAATTCTGGAGCACTTTATTCCAACCCATTTATTTCCTTAAGGAGCACCCAGCTTTCCCTTCCACTCTTCCTGGTACCATCAGCCAACTCAAATCCTCAATGGAAGGGAAAGATCTTGAATTAAATTTAAACACCTGCTCAGCAAACTTCCTCTTTTGCACGGATTACAGAGTCAACTTCAGCCCAGCCTCTAAGACAGTTGCCTTCCAATGCAGAATTAGGGAAGTCTACCCCACGTCAACATGTCAACTTGGTTTCAGTCTCATTAGCATCCCCAAATCCTTCTGCCCAGAAGCTGATGAACCATCAGGGAATCAATTTCTTCTTTCTCTGATGCCTCCCTTACAAAGTACATGCCCTGCAAAGAAATTCTGATTTCTTCCTTCACACACAGCTCTGCGTTTGGGCTTTCCTGCTCCTCTGCGGCTTTAGGTCTCTCTGGTTAAACACACGCAGTGGCAGTCAGTCCCTCTGGTCCTGCAAAGTCTGGTGCTCAGCAGGAGAACCCTTGAGACAGTATGCCTTCCCACACTTCTGCGGTACTTGACACAGATAATGCAGTCATGTGGGAGCTGCTTCAGATGCCTCCTTTCCTTCCCTGCCCACATGACTATCACATCCCTGGTTTGTCCCAGGTTTATGTGCTCATCATCTCTGACAGGCACCACCCTAGCAGACTCCTTCCTCACTGACCTGCCTTTAGTCTCACCTGCCTCCGATCCACATTCTATGTTGTTGCTGAAATCAGCTGACTATAAAAGATCTGACTTAAAACATATTCGATGTGTTTGTCAGCAGTATAAAACTAATGTCCTCGAAAGGACATACATGATCCTTCATGATCTGACTCCTATCCACTCTTTAACTGCACCTCTGGAGTTTCCCCTGGCCCTCCCCTTTCCTGAGCTTCTTGTATTCCCCACAGCACCTCTGTGCCTCCAGCTGGCCATACTTTCATATCCTTGCACATCTGGCAAACCCCAACTTGGTTTTCAAGTCTTGGTTCAAGATCCCTCCAGGACTCACCCCAGATAGCCCTGGACACCCCTGTTTTCACTGACCTTTACCCATACCTTCATATTTTTTCTGCAATTATTTTTGTGCACATCTGTCCCCAAATTAGATAAACTCTCAGGTCATCAGTATTTGTTGAATGGATTGATGAATTAATTAGAGTGGATGAGAGAAACTTCTGAAGATACAGATTTGGAGATATTGGTGTATGGGCCAGTGGTACAGTCACGAGGGAAAATAAATCACCCAGAAAGAACATAGAAAACCACAAGACGAAAAGACCAAGGTTATAATTTGGAGAAAAGAAAGACAAACCCTCAGAGAGAGAGAGAGAGAGAGAGAGAGAGAGAGAGAGGAAGACACAAAATCTGAAGCAGGTTCCAGGCTCTGAGCTGTCAGCACAGAGCCCGACGTGGGGCCCGAACCCCAGACTGTGAGATCATGACCTGAGCCGAAGTCGGACACCAAACCAAATGAGCCACCCAGGCACCCCCTCTTATCAATTTTTTTCTAACATATAGTTTAGTTTGAATTCAGAGCCACTCTTGTAACACTAAGGTGGATTTCTTCAGTTTAGGTTTTCTAGACACATAGAGATGTCAACTGAACCAGACTAGAAGTTTTTATACGACAGAAATTAAGCCCTTGTACTTAAGAGAGAGTGAATAAATAAATATGCTTGGAAGGAATGACTGAATTTCTTATATTTTTAACACAGAAGTTCGGTCATCTAGGATCATACTATCATCCATACCCTGGCCAATATGGAGCCCATGGCAAACACTGCGAAACATGGCCAAACATGGCCATTTTCCCGCTAAGCCTGCAAAAGCCCACAACACCCCACAAGCTACTAGCAACTGGTCAGAGCTGGCCAGGTGACTTGAGACAGTACATCATCTCAAGTTCACTGCATTAGACTTGAGCTTTCCTAGTCCTCTGTTGGTGTCTGCATGGTACACAGCCAGCAGAGCAGCCGTCTGCTAAGAGGAAAATGGGCGGAAACAAAGTAGTTAAAATGTGACTTAGCCCTTCTGCTTTTTACCTTTAGGACCTTCCATTACAGACTGAACGAAAGTTTCTTAAGCTAATGATTTCACACACACACACACACACACACACACACACACACACACACAAATGCCATTGTAGGTCAATTCAGAGAAGTGAATTACAGAATATGCTACTTCCCGATATCTGTCACTGACCACCTCTGGCTAGACACCTTTGTTAAATGGCTGTATGAAACTCGGGGTTTAGCCATACATTGCTTTTTTAGGAAGATAAATCTGGCAGTAGTCTGTTCTTGCATGTTCCTGTTTAAAAATGCTTAGCTGGTGTCCCATTGTTTATCTGTATGTAATAGGATAAAATCCAAACTCCCCTGCATGGCATCAACTTCACCACGAAAGGACAATTACATTCTCCTTTTCCTGCCTCTGTTCATTATTCCATCATACCAAGTCTTCTTCTTTTCTATGACACTAAGTTATAAATAAACTTGGTGACTGTAACATACAAATGTATTACCTTTCAATTATGTGGGTTAAAAGTTCAAGATGGATCCTACTAGGCTCATCAGAGAGTTGGCAGGGCTGGGTTCCTTCTGGAAGCCTTAGAACAGCATCTGTTTCCTTGCCTTTGCCAGCTTTTAGAGGGTGGCTGAATTCTTGATTTGTGGTTCCCTCACACCTTGAAAGCCAGTAATGGCCAGTTGAATCTTTTG
This sequence comes from Prionailurus viverrinus, assembly GCF_022837055.1. Lineage (NCBI taxonomy): Eukaryota > Metazoa > Chordata > Mammalia > Carnivora > Felidae > Prionailurus > Prionailurus viverrinus. The sequence continues at coordinate 58,578,898 of NC_062564.1, read as the reverse complement.
CACATGGCATCCCTCTGACACTGACTTCTGCTTTCCTCTTCCACCCATACAGACTCTTGTGATTACACTGGGCCTCCCGAATAATCCAGATAATCTCTCCATCTCAAAAGCTTCAACTTAATCACATCTGCAAGGTCCCAGAGTGGACAGCTTGGGGGGGGGGGGCATTATTCTAATTACCATACTGGTATTCCCTCTGCCTGTAGAGTTATGTGTCTGCTTAGAAGACTTCCACCCAAATTCCTCAGGAATTCCTTAAGCTCCTGTGGAAATGTCACTATTTTCATGGGGGCCTCTCTTCCTCCAACCCAAGAGGCTCATTTCTCTGGTCTCCTCAGTCGCATGTACAAATACCTCTTCCTGAAGCACTTACCTCACACTAGAGTTTATTTGTCCTCCAGTATGTGTCTCTGACTAGATTCTGAGTCACTAAGTCTTATTTGTTTCTGCAGCCCCCGGGGCCTACCTATTAAAGGCTGTGGGGAAGAAAAATGAATGTTATATTTTAATGAGTGAAGACCTTGGGTGGAGGCAGAGGCAAGAAATATGTTTGGAGTACAGCTTAGAAACTAGTTCTGACAGCTCTGAACTGGGTCTTATCACATCATCAACCAAACCCCTTAATCCTTTAACCATTCCAGGGAGGCACTGTAGCAAACTTAAACCATTTGCATCTAGGGATATTTCTAACTTTAATGTGAATTGACATGGATCACAAAATGTTAAATTTTTAGTGTCTTCCTGGGCATGGTTGGAAAAGGGCATGCTGCACCCCCAGTGCTTGGTCAGGTTAGGGAAGTGATGCTATCCGAGTGATTTCTGAATTTCAAAAAAATGACACTCGTCTAACAAACCTGACTGTACTACGTTGGAGGTTAAAAGCAACTTTGCCACAATATTTATTTGGTATTTCAGTATCTGGAAGCTCTTGCATTAAAAAAAAAAGAAGAACAAAAGCTCCAATTAAGCAAAGTTGAAATAGCCTCAATTATTTAAATCGCAAGCCAAATGAGAGGTTGAATAAATTATGGTCACACGAATAGGGGGATATCTATTTTTTTGAATGTTTTATTTATTTTTTGAGAGACAGCATGAATGGGGAGGAGCAGAGAGAGAGGGAGACACAGAATCCGAAGCAGGCCCCAGGCTCCGAGCTGTTAGCACTGAGCCCGATGCAGGGCTCGAACCCACAAACGGTGAGATCATGACCTGAGCCGAAGTCGGATGCCTAACCGACTGAACCAACTGGGGGGGGGGGGGGTGGGGAGGAGGGGAGAGGGATATCTATTTTAAAGGCCAATAGTTTGCTGTGAATCTCCAATGTCACTAACAACACAGTACAGTATAGAAATCTGAAGACATGGAAATAAAATGAAAAATGACATGCCTAACAGTTTAGCTGGAAGAACCCAACAGGGACAAAAAAGAAGCAATTATCACCTGTTTCCTGACTGGAATACAAAGTCTACCCTCCTATTTTTTTCTTCATTAGTAAAACCCTTCATTTTCTTCGTTAATAAGACCCCTCTTCAACCTAACTCCTGTCAGCTGTGTTCATTTTAGTTTAGGGGACTCCATCCTCTGGTGGAATCCCTGAAGCCAGAAGCAGTGCTTCAACGTGCCTCTTGTTAAATTTCATTGTTTTTTCTAACCTTGAAAAAATGAGATGTTTGGATCCAGAAGAGTCCTACTGATCTGCATTAGAGCTTACATTCACCAAGAGGAAAACTAAAACCTTGCTGCTTCCTCTAGGTCAAGAAGAGCCCAAGGCTAAGGGGAGACATGACCAACTTCCATTGGGGAATGCAGCCAGAGAACACGACCTGTGTACTGGGTAAGTTGCACATATACTCAGTACTTCATGGCAGACTTTAAATGTGATGCATTTTTATAGAAAAGGGAAGTACAATTCTCAATATTTGCGCTTTTTTCTTTCAAACTTCTAAATTTTTCTATGAATGTATTTAGAAGTACATTTAGGAGCAATGAACACCACCAGCCAAACTCTTTGGCTAACATGGAGGAAATTGGTAGAAATACTAATCATATTCCTATTGTTGTTGTCTGGACATTTCAAGCCTTCCCTGTTCTTAAATCTTGCTTATGTATAGGCAAAAGCATAAAGCCCACTGGGGAAATCACTCAGAGTATCTGGAATTAGAGCTGGAGCCATCTCAGGCCAAAACAAACATTAAAGGCTATTCACAAACCAATGAACAGTCAATGCATCTCCAAAGCATATTAAGGTCTGTCAAGAATGCAAACAAATTTTATAATAAGCTTAATAAAACAACTGAACCTACTAAGTGGTACTTATGGAAATAGGCTTGAGAATATAGCCTTAGAGGTAGAACTGGTTCCCACTAGAACAAGAATTGTTTACCTTGCTCCTATTAAATCCAATAATCCAAAGAGTGGTAATGGTACCAACTGTTTTAGGAAGAACCAACAGTAGAAACTCCAGTGGGATCTACAAACCGCATTTTTCTGTAAAATGCCAGTAGAACCGCATCGTTCTAACGTTCTCTTTTCCTAATATAAATCTTTTTCCATCTTTCATTTCATCCTGAACAATCTTACTATGTTCAGCATAGTAGCAACTGAAAAAAAAAATGTGTTTCATCTAGAAGCAAAAGTGAGAAACCTTTACAAAAAACACTGAGCTTCTCCAACGCTAGATTTCCAAGTTCTTAATATAAGCTAAGATAACGCAAAATAAAGACTGCCACTGTAACCAAACTTTTCTGCTACCAAGTATCCTTAAAAACAAGGACAATTCAACCATAATAGATTATTTTCTACAGCGTGAGCAGATAATGGACCTACAAACATTCTTCCTTTTTTGCTGGCTTGCTTTATAAATCTTGCAACTTGCAAGCTCAAGTTGTTTTTGGAGGCGAAGGCAAGTTAATGGTCGAGCTTAAAATAAATAGGCTTTGCAATTACTTTTTTTTTTTTTTTTTTAAACCAACGAAGCACGTTTCCCCATTCCACGCCATGAAGCAATTCGATGTCAACTTGCTATGGAGTCAAATGCGACAAACTCCGAGAGCTCCAGTCGCGAGGCGGCGGCTTGCTGCACCCACAGCTTCCCGCACTCCTGCAGCATCAGGACGCGGCACTCTCTCGGCTCTGGGCGCAGAACCCAAACTCCCGGCCTCCCGGCCACGGGACAGTACACCCTACCCCCGTCCCGGGGAAACTGAGGCACGGTGACCCAAGCGATCTGGAGTCTGGCGAAGGCCCCCGCCGCTGCTTGGCGTTCCAGTGGCCCCGGAGGTTTGGGAGGCTCCTCGGCAGCACACTGTAGACACCGCGCTCCTCACCGTAGGAAGATTATGGCACAAGCCCAAGAGGTGGCTGTCCCCAACCCACCGGCCCCCGGGGTCCCGCCCCGCACGGATCTCGAAGCATCCTGCGACCCCCCAGGAGCCCGCTTCTGGGACCTCGCGGCGCCTCCAGTGCGCAGCCTACGCCTTGGGCTTCGCCAGCCTAAGCGCCCGAAAGTTCCGCGGCCCCAGCGTCCGCAGCGACCCGGCCGCCCACCCCGTGCGGGGCTCCCTGCCACCCGCGCCCAGTCGCCCCATGCTGTCCCGGCGCCCCTGCTAACCTGACGCCGCCGCGCCACTCAGGTGGCCGCCGTGCGCCTCTCGCCATGGCCAGCCTGCGAGCTGTCGCCGCTCCGCGCCCCGCGCCCGACGCCCGGCAGCACCGACTGCGGGCGAGCCGCCTCCGCCAGCGCCTGGCAGCGATGCGGGCTGCGCCGCGGGCGGCCGAGAGTGCGGAGCTTCCCACCTACAGGAGCCGGAGCCGGCCGGTGCCGAGCATGCCCAGTGCGGCTCGCCAGGCGGCGCGGAGGCGCGGGGCCAGGCGAGGTGTAGCCGCCGGGTTTTCGCTGCAGCCACAGGCGCGGGGCGGAGCTGGCGGCGCCGGGCGAACCTGTGGGAGCCACGGGACACGCCCGCAGAGGAGTGGGGCCGGCTGAGGGCGCGGAGTCCCTCATTCAGTTTGCTCATCCTCCCGGGGTGGGACTCCGCCGGCCCCGGGGCCCCGCTCAAGCACGTCATGGGTGTTGCTGGAGCCGAGGGCACTTATTTCCGACGCTGTGGTGCTTGGGCAGCGTGACTGATAATTGTCAGGGGGCAGGGCGCTCCCAGGGCTTCCAGCGCAACTTTTCTGAGCGTCGCGTCGCCTTGTTGTTTAGGGACACCCGGGAACAGGTTTCCTAGGATCCCATCCTGGGATACCGGAGAGAGCCAACGTCCAGCCCCTGAACTTACCGTGTCTCCAAGGCCACCTGTCAAGCCACTTTGCAATTAAAACCTTCGCTTGTCTCCCCGGGTGACTCTGCTGTCAGTTCTAAATCCCACACTGAAGAAGCTGGAAGAAAACACAGCAGGACGTTCACTGGTGGCTTCTGAGAGGTGGGGTTCCAGGGATTTTAAATGTTCCTCATTTTCGATTATTTGTAGGTTTCTATGTTTTCTCTAATGAACGATATGGTGCTTTTTAAAGAAGGTATGTTATTCTAAAATTATTTGTGAGTAACGCCTGCAGAACTTCGGCGGCACGACCCTGCGACGTAGGCAGCGCCCCCCGCCCTCCTCGTTTTCTTTTTAGACTTGGGGGAGACAATTTCTGGGGGCTGGGCCAGGCTCCTCCTCCCCGGCTCCTTTCGGCCCGCCCCCTTGGCCACGCCTCACCTCGATCCTTTTACTCCAGTACCGCCCCTTCTCCTTCGGCTGCTGCGAAAACTAGGAGAGGTGGATTTTCAACACTGACGTTCCCCGTGGCTCTTGTAGCCAGACTGGGCATGTTCCGCCGCCGGGTCAGGGACTGCTGACAGGAGAGAGGCGTCTTTAAGCAACTCTCAATCTCCCTCCTTCTTCTCTCTGTCCTTGGCGAACGAAACAAAGTAGCACCTCCGACCCCCTGCCCGGAGCTCGGACCTGCAAAGTGGGTCAGGACTCGACTGAGCATGCTCAGAACAGTGCCAGAATGCTGCACGCGGCTGCATCTTGTTGCCCAAGGTTGATGTAGCTGCGCTCGCTAGTCACGACCTCGAAGGTCAGGAGGCGGGTGCAAGCGGGGGGGGGGGGGGGGGGGAGGGGGATGTGGCCTTGACACCTGGACACGTCGCCCCTACCCAGGCTGAATTGGGAGGCGGGGGCAGGGTACGTGGGATCTGGCTTATAAGTGACTCAAAGCCTGATTTTTCCTTAAAAGATTGAAATTAGAAATCATATTTTAACATTAGCTTTATGGCATCTCCAATAATCACATATTTTAGCTCTAAGAACTTTTCAGCCCATCTTTCTTTAGAGAAGTGTAAACCTTTTTTCAAGTATTTAATAAGAACTCTTTACATTTGTAGTAGAACCCTAAATTCTCACTTGTTTTATCAAAGATTAAATGTTTGTCCTCACTTTCAAATAATTCCGCAGGATTATATCCCCCCCCCCGCCTTTGGACAATTCTTTGTTCCCTCTGACTCTCCTGTCCACCTCTTTTCAAATTCTCAGAGAATCTGCAGAATACTCTCTTGCTGTCTTAGATAGGCTTGAGGCAAATGTGGGAAACTTGCTCTGAATCCTCTGTTGCAGAAGAGAACACTGAAGTGCAGAAGGATAACAGAGAAGAGATTTTACAGGCTTGTGGTGAATAAACTCAAGAACCCAGAGAGAGCCTTGCAGTGAGCCCAGGTGGGTGAGTGGGATACTTTTCTGTTTTCTGTTTTCTATCTGAGGAGGAGAAAGATAGGCAGGTGATGTTTGGTTTGAGAGTGGGAAATACCCTCACTAAGGGTTGGCTTCATTTCAACCTTTCCCTCTCATCCAGCTCTGGTTCAGCTTTGGCCTGATGGGAGGCACCGTCTTTAGGTGGAAGGTCACTCCTAGGAAGAACCTCACTGTCTCCCCCTAGACTCTAACTTGTGCTGGGGTCCCCCTTATCCCTGAACTTTGAGACTCCATTGTTGCTGGTACCTTCTGAGCACTGCTGTTGATCCCTAGAGACATCCACACCACAAATAGTCTGGCTGGGGAAAAGATGGGTAGGACATCTCTTTAACAGTCCATACTGCTATTCAGATGGGGGAACAAATGAAGCTTCCTGGTCCCCAGTCTTCCATGACACAAACCTTTCTTGGTTTTAATACTTTTCTGACTGTTCCTTCTCCTCTTCTTTCTCCAGGTTCTTTTCCTTTGGACCACTCCATTGTAAGTTTTCTGTCCTATGCCCTCTTCTCTTCGGCTCTCCCTAAGGGTGCTCATCCAGTGCTATGACTGTCAGTGTCAAGGTGGTATTCAGTTGGTGTGTGCATATAGGGCCATGGTAGCTGTTGATTGTCCAATTGTTTCTGGTCCATCAGGTACCTGCTCTGATTGGTCAGTATCTATGCCTCACTATTTGTCTCTACTGGTTATTAATATTTTGAATATTATCTTTACTCCTAACATTATATTCCTCTCCAAATCTCCCTGCGTTCAGACCTTTATATGTCATCTACCAATCTTAATTGCTATGACCCTCGGGAAACTTGAGCCAAATACGTCTCAAAACAGAATTTATGAGCTGTAGTTGTTCTTCTACTTAAATGTCCTAACTTGGCTACTGGTGTGTGCCCCATAAAAATGAATGCTATCCTAGATTCACCCATCTGCCTTTCCTCTGTCATCCAGTGAATCACTGCCCTTAGACATCTCTGAATACAGACCCTCCACCTGCATTGCCTTCTCGGGTCTGTCATCCCTTCTAAATGGGTTCTCTCTCTCTGTGTTGCCTCCAATCTAGCCTTCTTGCCTCCTCAGACTTTTCCTTTTAAGCAAATTATATTTCAGCATATCTGCTAAAAATCTTAAATTGATTCATAGTGCCTTCAGGATAAAGTTTTAAGCATGAACTGGCCCCTGTTTCCCTCTCCAGATTAGTCTCCAGCCAGTGTCTCCTCATATCCCATATCCTAGTGGATGCAACCTATTTGCTATGGGAATTCTTGCCTCCATGTTCTTTTAGTTCTTTTGTTTCTTCTTTCCTCTTGTTTACCCCTTGGCAACTGTTAAGCCTTCAAGGTCCAGTTCAGGCTGACTCCCCTGTGACCTCCACAAGATGACTTCATCCTGAATACTTCACCTGTATCATATACTTTGTCTTCATTTTTGATACTAACCTTGATTTATTATTTTTTTTCAACTTCTCCACTACATTGTAGGCGATGTGACAGCAAGGGCTTGTCTCAACCATCTTTGTATCCTTATGTTCAGTTTTTAGTAACATTTTACTTAACAAATGAATGATAGACGTTTGTACCCTTGCGATATTTAAAGTTCATTAATTTTTAAAATTCTTCCTGAAATTGTAAATGGAATGCAAAGAAAAAGTACCAGAACAAAGTCACATCACATACAACCTGCTGAATGGTTATGTTTTTTTGAGCAATATAAGCAAGATTTCAGATTTGACCTTAAACCCAGTGAATTTTTTACCAGTTTAGGAAATCAGGAAGCGTTTTGTGAGCCAATCTGATTTTCTTGTATTGTCAGTCTGTAACTGCTGAAAGCTCAGCATTGTATTGCTAATTAATCCACAAATTCCATTGTTCTCTATCATTGTGTTTCCTTCCCTGGGGTTGTTATAATCCTCTAATTATATAGTTAGTCCTTAGAATAGATTTTGTTTATTTTTTTTCTGTTGAAAGTATGGCACCTCTGGAAAGCAGATTAACCCTTTAGGAATGAACATAATTTTTATGGTTCTACCAGTTCCCATTGTCTTCCCAGAGCTCTTACAGCTAACTTATGGAGGGGACTGATCACTGGCTTCAGAACCCTCCACGGGATGAGGAACACATTACAGACCTCCTGGATAGAATGGTCTATGGGGCAGCAATTTTAGCAAGCCCTGAAGGGGATTCCAGACACTGTATTTGAGAACTGTAGTTCTACATCATGTAATAACTGTCAGTCCAGAACTTCAAGTATCCCCAGTATTGGTTTTCTTTGGCGGAGAGATATATGTGAGTGGGAAGGGAATCGGTCCATTTAAAAAAGTGTTGTCCATATTTGTGCTTATTAAATAGCCTTGACTTAGAATCTGGAGAATATAGAAGAGTACGTAGCAAAGTAGCTTCTTGGTTTTCTGTGTGTTGAACCACAGGGGTTTTACTTGGTGACCATGTAGGCCAGATGACCATGTAGGTATTATTCTCCAGCACCTCTTCCCTCAATTCGGCCTTCTTTGACAAAGGGTGACTGGGACAGCAGAAAGTCTGAACTTGTCCCCTTCCTGGAAGAGACAATAAGAGGTTTATGAACCTACATTAGGCTTTTTCCTTGTTCCTGGGGGTCTGAAAGGATGCAATTAGGGAGGGGCCAGCAGAAGGGATGAAAGAAAACAAATATGTCTCCCCACAGTCTTGTGATTTGCTGGCCAAGGAGAGGGAAGCTTCCTGAGAAGTCTGAATGAATATTAGAAAAATATTTTCTTCCTCGTCGTGGGTTTAGACTGAGTATTTGTGTTGGTCCTTTGGAGGTGTGTGTGCATGTGTGTGGTCTAACCAGTTAGCCAGCTGCAAAAATCAGGGCAGCAGATGGCGTGCCTGCTACTCACAGGGAGCAGAAGCTCCAGCTTATAGGGTCACACCCTTCCTGGACCTCCCTGTGAGACAACACTGAAGCCCTGCCCTCCTGGACAGTTTGCCAGCCTGGGACATTCATGGGCATTGTAGTCGAGCCTCCCCCCCCCCCCCCCCCGGGCTTCCTTGTGGACAATGACTCCCATCTAAGGAAATGAATTATTGGCCAGAGAAGAGATGAATCTAGAAATCACCACCTCTGTGTAGGAGCTTTCTGAAAGGTGGATGGATATTTGCACAGGAAGTTCAGAAGAGGGAACTCCTTGGTAAGAGAGGTGTGAAAAGGAAAGGCTGACTGGGGCCATGGGGTGAGTCCTAGGGAGACCCCTTTGTAAAAACTTGACTTCACAAGTGCCTCTCTCTTGGATTCTGGAAAAGTTCTGTTTTGTGCATAGCATGAAGTTTTGTTCTTCCAGCTTACATTTTCCTTGGGAAGGAAGGAAGGCCAAACCTTCACTTTCCTACGATAGGGTGGAGGAGATTGGTGTTGGGTGACCCAAGTTATCAAATGAACAAATCACTGTCTGACAAGTGGGAAAACAAACATCCAAAGGAAGCCAACATATTCTCCAGGAGTCCTACGAGGACAATCCTTTGTCCCCAACACTTGACGGGGAGGTCACAGTACCAGCTTCAGAATGCTGCTCAGGCACCAAGGGCTCTCAAGCCCAGGTGAACCTCTGGAGCATCACTGTGACCCCAACTGGAATAACCTGATAAGTCTGTGCAGTGAGAGATCCAAAATAAACTCTGAAAGTAATTGTCCATCTCTGTTCTGGTGATTTTCATGCATCTCTCTCTTGAGTAGCAAATATACTAGAGTTCAGAGGAAAGGGAAGGAAATCCTATATTTTTTCTTTTTGTCTTGTGGTTAAATGGGACACCAAACGTCTCTGTGTGGATACAGGGACTCCTGTGAGGGCAAAGGCTGGGAAGAAGCCCCAAGCTGTGGCTGGGGCAGAGAGGACAGAGGATGAGGTGGAGGAGAGGGAAGTATTAGCTCTCTGTGGGGGCTTAGGGGACTTACAGCACCAAGAATGGGGGGAATAATATGCCAGCCCAGCAGTAGGTAGAAAGAGCTAGTTTTCATTTGGTAAGATTTGAAGGACACTGGAAAGCTAAGAAGCCCCTCATTCTATGGAGATCTGGTTTCCTTTCTTGGGATCTTCCCCTCTGCTGGGCCAGGTTTCCATAAAGCAAGGAGCTGTCATCCAAAGCTCAGGCCTTTCCCTGAGAGGCTCCATAGTGGGGAATGTGAAGGCTCTGGACGTCTACAAGTGAATTGTCACCATGGCTCAGGGCTGAGAGGGCCCTAAAATTTACTTTTTATGATGTTACAATGGTGGTTTGAGCCAACACTTGGAATAAAGTTTTCTAACAGATTGAAACTGTTCTTTCCCATCACAAGGATGCAGCTCAGTGTGCTAACCTTCAATGTGATCCCTGACTTCCCTCTTTCAAATAGTAAATACAACTTCTATGTGTAATTAATGGAACCACTGTGTTTGGTTCATTCTCCACCATGGATGAGTGTGCTTATGAATAGTTTTTTTTTTTTTTTCCCTCTTAAGGATAGTGTTGGGGTTATGACATAACTGTGGTTATCTGGCTGAGGGAATAGGTTTCCCATTTGGACCACCTGCTTTTCAGGCATATATGAGCTTTGAAACTTCTCTTTAGTAAGTCTTTTCAACCTAATCCAGTATAGTTTCTGCCATATAATAGATGCCAATAAATTTTGTTGAGTTGCATGCTGGATATTGGTGTTAGAACTGCACATTGGAGTATCTTGGAAGCAGGCATTTTATTTAATTTTTTTTTCAACGTTTATTTATTTTTGGGACAGAGAGAGAGCATGAGCGGGGGAGGGGCAGAGAGAGAGGGAGACACAGAATCGGAAACAGGCTCCAGGCTCTGAGCCATCAGCCCAGAGCCCGACGCGGGGCTCGAACTCACCGACCATGAGATCGTGACCTGGCTGAAGTCGGACGCTTAACTGACTGCGCCACCCAGGCGCCACAAGAGGCAGGCATTTTAAAATACAAATACCATCAGTTGCTTGGGTGGTCTGAAATGCCATTCAGATTTTAGCCTCTCAGTCTGTATGATATTGATTCTGCTTTTCTTTCTGATGATGTGTTTCAGGAATGTCACCAGCATGTTTCTTTTTGATTTGGGTCAGCTGGCAGAAAGGCAAGGCTGCTAATAAATTGTGAATGAGTATATGGCTGAAAGCATGAACATTTTGAAGGAGAAAGTTACTAAGGAACAGTTAGTGGCTGATTTTTCAGCATCATAGTTTATGGGTTCCCTATCATAATTCCTGCTATTAATTATATGTAATAGCATTTCTGCTATTAGTTTCAAGGAGTCTTCATTTTTGCTTTCACAGGAATTTTAAAGGTGGCATGATTTTGAAATTAACCATCCATAAAACTGGAGGAATTTTGTGGCTATATTTATGAACTAAATGGGCCGATTTTCTTAAACTGAGCAGAAATTACAATTTGGTGCTCGTAAGGGTAGAAGGTAGGATGTAGGGTGAGGTGGCTCAGAGATACAGCTAAGTGTCATTAATAAGCATAATGACATTGCCTAACAATGACAGGGAGAAGATAGAGTGGAGTATAAAAGGACTCTGCAGATCTGTCTTGATGTGATTGATTTCAGTGATTTATAATTCTGTGTGTGTGCTTTGGTCCATAGCACTAATTATTGAAGATGGACTAAGCTTGAAAGGGGGAATACCCAGCCTGTCTTTAGGAGTCTTCTACTGTTACGTGAATATGACATTTAATCACATTAAAAGTCTACTATTGCTTATTGCTCATAAGAGACAGGGTAGATAATGAGTTCACCTAGAGCAGCTCCCTGTCATCCATGAGCCCTTTACCAGCCTGTAATTTACCTGGCCCTGGGCCCCCACTCCTAAGGGTACCGGAAAAGCCAGAGAACGAACGAGATTTCTGAAGGTGTTAGTGTTAAAAAAGAGCACCAAAATAGTCATCCAGGGGAAAGTCACACTCCCTCTCCCTGCCGTAAGTTCATTTTATAGCTTGAGGTCTGGCATTTTGAAGTTCCTACATACTACAACTACGGACCTAGTACTAGGAACTTTGGGGACTAGGGTGTTTTGCTTACAGAGGTCTTAATTTGGATTTCTGTCTGTCTCCTATTTTTGCTTGTATTTACCGTCACACTATTTTTCTTGAGAGTGTTCTTTGCCTGCCTTTCATAATATTGTGGGAAGAGTCATGAGAAGACTAATGGGGAAATGAGGAGCCCAAGCCCATAAGGGAAGAATCCAAGAGACTCCTCAGAGAGGAGCTAGGCTGCAGCTGTCCAACAGCATCCCTGTTGCCCGACTTCCAGGATGGTTCCCAAAGATCACATGCTTCAATGTTTGAACTCATTGATTTCTTATAAGATTCTGGCTCAGGCATAGGTTTCCCTTAAATTGTTAACTAACCTAAAATATTCAAAATGTGATATGACAGGCAAATCAGGAACGCAGAAGTTACCCAGTTCAAGGGTCACTGACTCTTTGATGCCTGCATTTAGTACAAAAATGTACCTTTTTAAATTTGAGATCTACTTACAAATGCATTTAAATTGTTAAGAAACCATATTAAGAGAGTAGTATCGGCAGCTTCAGAGAGGCTGATGTATATCAGATCCCTTCTTAGGCTTCCCTTGCTCAACGTCCTCAGCTTTCCCCAACCCCTGGCTCCACCAGCGTCTCATTTCCTGTAGGAGAAGGCCTTAGTCTAAGTGGATCTTTCTTCAGGCAGTGCTAAGGGGGCCAAGAGGCTGAAGTCTAAAAGCACAGGGTCCTGGGGATCTTCTGGGTGCTCAAGGTTACCCTGGACCAGGAGTGTTGTATCCTGCTTCCTGCTCCAGCTCTTTCCTGGTCCCTGTCTTATTTTTGCTTGCATTTACCTTCTGTCATCAGGGTTGAGGATGATAAAAGAATGTAGTTAGAAGTCATTTGCCACTGCTCTTAATCATCCTCCCCGCTATCTCCCAATCCGTTATAGTGATACCAGGTGGAAGCTTGGTGTTGGGGCTGATATGACTCCCCACCATCCTCTTATCAGCTCTGCTTTACCAAGCATGGGATGATGCCCTGCTAGTTTTTAGTGCTAAGCACTGTTACACCTGACTCAGTCCTATTAAAGATATCTAGCATCCAGTGGATCACCCCTGGGGATTTCCTCAGAGCTCCTCAAATGCCAGTAGGTCTCTCAGAGCTTCAGCTCGATCTGGACTTGTAGTTTAGAGCCGTGAGTTCCTTGGAAGGTCTAGAGGTGGGGCCATGGAGTGATAGAAAACAGGATTTTTTTTTAAGTTTATTTATTTATTTTGAGAGAGAGCACACACACGTGCACGTGTATGCGTGGGAGAGAGGCAGAGAGAGCAGGAGAGAGAGAGAATCCCAAGCAGGGTCCATGCCCAGCGAGGAGCCAGACTCAGGGCTCGATCTCATGATGGTGAGATCATGACCTCAGCCGAAACCAAGACTTGGATGCTTAACCGACTGAGCCACCTAAGTGCCCTAGAAACAGGGGTTTGAGAAGGAGGTATATATATCTTCACTTTATGCTCTTATCAACTGAATGCAACTTTTTAATGGAATAATTACCTTTAATATCTGTAAATGCATATTGATAGTTTTATAGTGAGATTATTTTCTATTTGTTGCATTAACTGTCAAGGTGTATCATCCTAAACATTAAGGTGACTGTGGATCACCAGCACACATATGATGACATGGTAAGTTGAATAATGTTTTTTCAGTTTCAGTATGATTTACTCTTAATATCATCACAATAAATTAGCCATATAATTCATGAGTTTTAGAATGAATTAGATGTAATATTTTGGATCAGTGAAACTAATATTGCGGTAAGAGGAAAAATCAAGTCTAATGCATGCATTTTAATTTATTATAAAACAAATATGCCAGATTTGTCTACAATTCAGGAAGATTGCATAATTTATAGTGACAGTTCATTTACAAAAGAACTAGGGTGACTTTTTTTTTTTGGTAAGCTATAAAACAAATTGGAGAGTGACTCTTATCCCATGAGTTATTTATAGTGGAAGATTAATAAAACCATTAAGCATGATGAATGAATTTTCAGTGACAGGCTTACAGCAAGAATACATATCAGCAACAATAAAAATATAATGAATTTTATGTTTTTAATCAGTCCAAAGAATTTTCCTAAACATCAAATTAAGTGATTTCATTTTTATCTGGTACAACATTAAAACTGTTTTATTGTGCAAGCTACATTTAACATGCATTGCCTATGCACCCAAACTAATTAAAACTCCTGAGGATAGAGGCCACATCTCATGTTCTTGCAGCCTGCATCCACAGTATTATTCTACACATAGTAGGTGCTTGCTAAATGTCTGTTGAATAAAATATGAACTTAATAATGACTTATACAGTTTTCAAATAAACTAGTCTCCATTAGGAAAAGAGGTATATGGAGAAAAAGGCAATGAATTCATTTTGAATAGTTGTTTGCCTGAAAAAAAAATAAAGAATGATTATTTGGTTAGAAGCAAGTTGACATTTGGGGATGTGGCTTCTCTTGTACATCCAGGTTCAGAAATTAGTATATAGTAAAAATTAATCTAGAAAATTTCTTACATTGACCATAATATTTAACATACCTGTTTGAGTATATAATCTATTTCCAAAAAGGAGGGATGAAAGGAAAGTCTCTATACAACTATCTGGGTGTCAGATCCATCTGTTTGGAAGATACCCAGCAAATTCCCAGGTGAATGGAGTCTAGAGGGGAGACATGTAAGGGTTGCTGCTTGACCACAAGATTGATGCCATTCTGTCTTAATATCAAACCTCTGTAACTATAATGTCTAAGAGATGCATAATGCTATGAGGATTAAACATAATAAGGAGTCACGTTTTCTGTATCTAATAAGGATCAGATGCTAAAGTCAGAAGCTCCAGTGCCTTTTGTCCTATAAGTAGGAGTTTTGTGAAGTGAAGTCCATGGCAATTCTTTGATTCAGTGAAATAATTTGCGAGTTGCCACAGCTCCATGCTTAAGCCATGTTGGAGCGAGGTTGGCACAGAGAGGTTTTGAGCCAGTTTGAACTGTTTGTTGAAGGCCTGTTTGGTTGGTTACTGCTCTCAGATAACAGCATACTACAGCATGCCAGTGAAACCAAGATATCATTTATGTTTGGAATTTGATTTCACCTTGTACTGGTTTCTAGAGGAGTCTGTCCAATGTTTTAAGATGGTCACAAGGCAGATTGATGAGGCATAATGGATCAGCACAACTTGTCATCATTTAAAGAAAAATGTGCAGCCTGGTGGGCAGTCTGAAGTTGATTAAATGACTGAGGTCGGTCATTAATTATGTTTTATTTCTGTTCCATTTGTGTGAGTGCACCATACATTTCTTAGCCTTTCCTTTAATGATATCCTTACTAATTTAAGTGCCATGCAGGACTCTGTAACCTGCTTAAGGAAACTGGATGATCAAAACTGAACCAAGGGTTATCCTGAAATAACTTGATGGTTTAGATGCCAGGAATGCTGAGTTAATTTTAGGCTTGAAATATCAGTGGCTGCAATGGCTTATCTTAGCAACGAGATATATTTCTGACAGTACTACGGAGAGCTTCGGCTACAACATGGTTTTCCAGGGGTCACAAGGGCACTGATATTTGCCATGTTGTTGAGTAAAACCTGAATGATGGAGAGTGTGGATTTCATGAGCTCCACGAATCTTTGTGTTCTTCTCATTTAATCACGCTTAATATTTCCAACCCAGAGTGGAACATAATGAACCCCATTCCAACAGGCCTGGCATTCTATGGGAGCAGAGTAGCTGGGCCTCCATAGGCTGAGTTGCTCTGGAGTAAGAGTCTTCTACATATTGCTTTATCCCGCCAGCATCCTCTGGCCAGACTGCCATGGATGCTCCTCTCCTCCCATTGGTGTATCCTACCACTTGAGTTGTTCTCCATTTACAAAATGGGAATAGTGGTCCTTCCTTCGAGTGCCTGTGATCTTGTGTGTAAAAGTGCTAACTAACTGTATATGGCATTTGAATGTACACGGAGAAGCTCCGTACACACATGGGCACAGCACACCGTCACTGTGGAGGTGCATTTGCTGTACCGTCGTAACCCAAAGTACAGATTCAAAACCCATTGGTTTGTGTACTGTGCGCATAAGAGTAATTTCCATGAGAGAGGACCTCAAAAGATGGGCAAAACTGCATAAATCCTGTGTGTGTGTGCTATGGACTGAGTTCTCTCAAAATCCCTATGTTGAAACCCTGTCCCCCACTGTGATGATGTTAGGAGTAGGGTTGTAGTTAGGTCATGAGGGTAGGATCCTCTCGCTGTGATTAGTGCCTTTACAAGAAGAAACACAAGAAGGTCTTTCTCTCTGCCATGGAAAGACACAGTGAGGAAGCAACCATCCACAGCTGGGAAGAAAGCGCTTACTAGAACCCCACCATTCTGATGTCCTGATCTCAGACTCTAGCCTCCAGAACTGTAGGCAATGTCTATTGTGTAAGCTGCCTAGCCTATGGTATTTTGTTAGAGTAGCCAGAACTAAGATGGTGTGTTTCCGGAAAACATTTATCTAGAACCTAACATCATCCCTCAGGGTAATAGTCTTACACTGACTCATGTCTCCTTATATGCAAGAATCAGCTTACAGCAGGACAAAGGAGTGATAATTTCAGCATCAGCCAACATTAGTGCCGTATTAGTGCAGTGTGCTGCTGTCATGAGGGCCTGAGGAGTTTTCTTTTTTGTAAGGATGCAGTTACATGAGGTTTTCAGGATAGAGCGGCTGTGTTTCATGCAGTTCTGTTTTTGTTTGTTTGTTGTTTTGTGATACTTGAGGATAATTCAAAGCATCTCTTACAGGAAAGGTCTACGATCATTTGCTGTCACTGAAATTCTTGGATTCTGATTTTTTTCTTTAACTTAAAAACAATGTTGTTTGATGTTAGAGAGACAGAGCATGAGCAGGGGAGGGGCAGAGAGAGAGGGAGACAGAATCCTAACAAGGCTCCAGGCTCTGAGCTGTCAGCACAGATGCAGGGCTCGAACCCACAAACCAAGAGATTTGACCTGAGCCAAAGTCTGATGCTCAACCAACTGAGCCACCCTGGTGCCCCTTCTTTAAATATTTTCTAAAAAATCAATTGCTTACAAATTTTGAATGCTGTCAGTCATTTCCTACCCTTGCCTCTTTTCTGGAATTGCAGTGCTCTGTGTACAAAATTTGTAAGGAGTGGTAGTGCTTGAATGCTTATGTCTCTAGAAAAAATTATTCACTCAATTTATTTTTATTTCTCCTGGGTTTTTGTTGTTGTTGTTGTTGTTGTGTATTAGGCTCTTGTCATAGTTTTTTTCTGTGTCTTTTAATTTTTAGAAGCTCTGTCACCTTTACAGTACATATGAGAATAAGTTATAAACACACACAGAACATTTTCCACAAAGTGAATTTTCTTGCATAAGGAGTTTATTGTGTTACTGAGCCTCTAATAGGGAAATGTAATCAGCAGATAAGAATGAGAAATGGGAACTCCCTCCCCCTTTTCTCTGTCATTTACACTTTACCTTTGATTATCTGCTATGTGTAAAAGGTAACATGATGGCAGATAAAACTTAGCTTAGAGTTTGAAAGCACACATCATTCTAACAGCACAGACAGGCATGCATTTGCCCTCGGTATCTGGGAAGACCTGACAATTCCATAAAAACAGACTTTATAGAATGTGTAGCTACCCTGTCCATTTGAGATCATACAGTTTTTTTTTAATGTTTTATTTGTAAGGGAGAGAGAACACAAGTGGGGGAGGGTCCGAGACAGAGGGGGACAGGGGTTCAGAAGCAGACTCTGCCCTGAAAGCTTCGGTGCTGACAGTGTGGACCCCAGTGTGGGGCTTGAATTCACTAACTGTGAGGTCATGACCTGAGCTGAAGTCAGACACTCAACCAACTGAGCCACCCAGGAGCCCCCAGATCATACAGTTTGTAATGTACATGTTGGACAGGTGTTTTTAAGTCACCTTAAGTCCTTTTCAGAAATGGAGTTACACGTTAATAAATAAGCCACCAAATAAGCAAAGAGATATGGACATATTTTATCCCCCGGAATCAGTGCAGTACTGCCACTAAAGCTGGAGAGGTATAGATGCGGGCATCAGGGTCAGGAGCACTCTGGATCATTTTTCAGGTTGCCAGTCGGAGTTGAAAGCCCAGTTCTGCCACACAAGGTAGTCCATCTGCCAACCGATGCACCATTTGAGCAAGAACAGGAAGAGTAACTCAAGGAGGGTGGTGTGACTACTTAGAGCCTGATGTTCCAAACAAGATGGGGACTAATCGAGCAGTGGCACAGCCCCCCCCCCCCCCCCCGCCCCGCCTCCACATGGTGCAGAACTCAGACAGGAGCCTCAGCTGGCCTCTCTTGCTATTTCACTGGCCTCCACCAGCAGCTACACTTCATTTCAAATTGGCAAAAGAAGATTTACTCAGAGTCTTTGGATTTATACAGCCTCTGCATGACACAGTTTGTCCCCTGATCTGCAATTCTAATAGACTGCTACATCTGAATGCTCACTGGATTTCACTGGATACATTTGTACATATATGATGCTGAGTAAGGTAGTGGGTTTTGGTTGACGCGTGTGGTTGGTTTGCTGGGGTTGCTATAACAAAGGACCAGCTACTGAATGGCTTAAACAGAAACTTGTGTCATAGTTCTGGAGGCGGGAAGTCCAAGATCAAGGGGTCAGCAGGCTGCTCTCTCTCTAAAGGCATCAGGGAGGGATCTATTCCAGGCTTCTCTCCTGGCTTCTGGTAGTTCACTGGCTTGTGGCAGCCTAACTACAGTCTTCACATGGCGTTCTTTCGGGGTGTGTGTCTGTGTCCAAATGTCTCCTTTTAATAAGGACACCAGTCATATTCTGGCCACCCTACTCCATTGTGGCCTCATCT
Organism: Prionailurus viverrinus; assembly: GCF_022837055.1. Taxonomy (NCBI): domain Eukaryota; kingdom Metazoa; phylum Chordata; class Mammalia; order Carnivora; family Felidae; genus Prionailurus; species Prionailurus viverrinus. Next base: position 58,560,249 of record NC_062564.1, on the reverse strand, counting down.
CAACTACATCTGCAGCCACCCAATTTCCAAGTAAGGTCACATTCTGAGATATCTGAAGTTAGGACTTCAACATAAGAATTTTGGGGAGACACAATTCAGTCCATAATAGTGCAATTGGCATGAAGATAATCAACTTATAGAGGGTTAGCACCAGTAGGATCCTAGAAGATTAATTATCAGATGCAACCCTCTTATGAGATTAGTGGGTAGTAAAGAGCACATTATTTTAAAAATTAAATGAAACAAAGTGTCTTCTAAACGTTCTGTAATAATTAAAGCTCCTTTATGATTTCTCATATCTCTCTCCCAACCCAAATGGCCCTCCTCTTTCTTTGACTCTCTGCCATCATCCCAGCTCTAGCTCACCTTTATTGACTTCAGGAAATCTTCCTTAAGTATTCTCACCAGCACACTGCCCAGTTCTATACTTGTAACCTGCACCACTAACCTGATTTTTATTAACTGGCATCTGAAATGTATATACCACTTTATGGTTTTCTTCTTTAAATTTTTTTTTACGTTTATTTATTTTTGAGGCAGAGAGAGACAGAGCATGAACAGGGGAGGGTCAGAGAGAGGGAGACACAGAATCCGAAACAGGCTCCAGGCTCCGAGCTGTCAGCACAGAGCCTGACGCGGGGCTCGATCTCACGGAGCGCGAAATCATGACCTGAGCCAAAGTCGGCTGCCCAACCGACTGAGCCACCCAGGCGCCCCATTTTGTTTAAATTTTTAAAAACTGTTTACTTATTTTTGAGAGAGACAGAGACAGAGTGTGAGTGGGGGAGGGGCAGAGAGAAAGGGAGACAGAATCCAAAGCAGGCTCCAGGCTCTGAGCAAGCTGTCAGCACAGAGCCTGATGCAGGGCTTGAACTCACAAACTGTGAGATCATGACCTGAGCCGAAGTCCGATGCTTAACTGACTGAGCCACCCAGGTGCCCCGATATCACTTTATGTTTTTATTGTGCCACGTGTTTATTAGACCTGGCATTTGTAGATGGAACATTTTCTGGTTCTGTTGGTAAAAGGAACTTCGATACCTAGGCACATGAAGCTTTTCTGACATACAAATTTTAATCACCCGAGTTTTGAAGGTGTGCAAATGTGTGGGGATCAGGCTGTGGGGTGAGGTGGTAATGAATAGTTGAGTTAGTGAGTGCCTAGCTGACCATTCCCTACTCAAAAGTCAAACTAACTGGCATCCTGCTCTTTGATAATGTAGGTCTTTTGAGAGGAATATATATGGAATCATGTATTTCAGAATTTTAGAAGGTTCCCAGGAACATAAGATTCTACTGTTCTTGTCTCTATTATATGGTTATATGTTCCTTGAAGGCAGGAACCTTCTCTTTTCCTCCTTTCTGCCCAACGTACTGTTGGGGGAAGTCATGCATGTTAACTTATTACATTAGTTAGTGAAGCCCGAGGTTATCTGAATGTAAATAAGGTGAAGAAAGACATACTCTTTTTTAAAATTCATTTTAACATTTTATTTTATTTATTTATTTAAAAAATTTTTAAAAATCTTTATTTATTTTTGAGAGAGAGACAGAATGTGAGCAAGGGAGGAGCACAGAGAGAGAGGGAGACACAGAATCTGAAGCAGGCTCCAGGCTCTGAGCTGTCAGCACAGAGCCCATTGCAGGGCCAAACCCACAAACCGTGAGATCATGACCTGAGCCAAAGTCAGAGGCTCAACCGACTGAGCCACCCAGGCGCCCCTATTTATTTGTTTTTTAAAGTTTATTTATTTATTTTTTTGAGAGAGAGAGAAAGAGCAGGGGAGGGGCAGAGAGAGAGGGAGAGGGAATCCCAAGCAGGCTCTATGCTGTCAGTGCAGAGCCCCATATGGGGTTCGAACTCTAACTGTGAGATCATGACCTTAGTCAAAACCTAGAGTCGGATGCTTAACCGACTGAACCCCCCAGGTTCTCAGGAAATCAATATTTAAATATATTATTCCCCCCATGATTTAGAATTGTCTAGACATTGTACTTTATGTCTAGTGTATGGAAATGTCTTGATGATGAATTCACTTAATACCTACCTGTATTATCTTGTCTTCTTGCAGTTAATTGAATGAACAAATTTAGTCAACCTTAGTCATAAGTTCCAGGACACAGTGTAATCAAATAATATTGTACTCCTAATTCCTGCTAAACATGAGTTTTTGTAATGATATTAGAATCAAAAGTTTACTGTAATCCCTCTGCGAAGTTTAAAAAACATCATGAGGTAAGCCTGCCACCTGCTGGTCAAGGTTCATCACTTCATTTTACATTGCACATAAATTTGACATTTTTCATTACAGCATGGGAATGTAATACAATTTGAAGCAATTCTGCATACACACTTTTGAGATTTCCTAGGTTGTCACAAATTATTGAAGCTTGACATTATAACAGTTGTCATCCCCCCAAGGCTTTCATGTTTATTCTTCCCTCTTTTTAAAAAAAAAAAAATTGATGTTTATTTTTGAGAGAGAGAGAGTGCAAGAGGGGGAAGGTAGGGAGGGAGACACAGAGTCCCAAGCAGGCTCCAGGCTCTGAGCTGTTAGCGCAGAGCCCGATGCGGGACTCCAACTTATGAACTGTGAGATCACGACCGAGCTGAAGTCAGGTGCTTAACCAACTGAGCCACCCCAGGAGTCCCTATTCTTCCCTCCTGATAACCATTGATAACAGATCTAAAGCTGTGTATTTCTGAGTCTTTGATATAATGTAAGTTCGATTCTGGCTTCTTTCTCTTGAGCAATTATATACCAAGAATCTATCTGTAGCTAGGAGGTCCCTAAATGCTGCTAAACCTCCTACAGAATCGCACTCCTTTGCCTCTTCTTTTTCTGATCACTGTGGCACAAACATACTGGTAATGCTTCTGTGTCCCCTTTTGGGACCCCACCGGTGCTTTCCCTCATTCATCGGGGCAGCCCTGAGCCCAGCCTTAGGTCATTCATCATTCAGTCCATTCAAAACCTCAGTTTTCTCATTTGTAAAATAAGGCTAATAATTCTGCTTCCAGTTGTTTTGAAAATTAATTTAGGTAATGCACGAAAAGCAGTTAGCTTCATTATTATTCATTAACCTTATAAGATTTTACTGTATGTCTATTATCAATGGTTAGAAGATTCTTCGAGATGTAACATCATTATTTCTCACCTTAGTATATTGTCAAATCCACTTTTTAAAATCCTTGTTTTCTTTCCTTTTGTACTTTGAAGATCCCCTTCACTGGCAGATGGACTTTGCAACCCCAGGGACTAGAAATTGAGCCCATCACTATTAACATGACAGAAATCATCTGGAGGCTGGAGAGAAACGCCCCCATGGGTCCTCCAAACATTTGAAGATTCTCCAGCTTTCCTCGTATGTTAATTAGTCTGCCCTCATTAAACCTAACTTTGTACTTGCTAGAAAGAGAGGATAATCATTATGACTATTTCTGTAAAAGAGAGTAAGTGAGGTAATTAGTTCAATAAATGTTAATTAAGTGCTAACCATATGCACTACTGGGAAGGTGCTGGATACAGAACATCAGGAAGAGAGCCCCCATTCAGAAGCAGTTCACAAAAATCTCTCAATTGTTTAAATCCCAATAACAAGTTAACACTCCTTATAAAATGTCACATTTAGATCTCTCAAGGTTTCTTTTTTACCTTTTTAGGTCCTACAGGCTTCAAGTGCCTGAAGTTTCTCATGTTTGCCTTCTCTCCTCGGTGGGATTGACAGGTATATCTGCTAGATGGGTCTCTGGCTATCCTGAATAAACTGTGTTCAGGGTGTAAATTAAGCGCTTGACAATCACATTCATCTTGAAGTTTTGTTTGTTTATTTTTGAGAGAGAGAGAGAGCATGTGCGCGTGCTAGTGAGGAAATGCGAAAGAGAGAGAGAGAGAGAGAGAGAGAGAGAGAGAGAGAGAAACAGAGAATCCCAGAATCCCAAGTAGGGGCCACACTGTCAGCATAGAGCCCAGTGCAGGGCTCAAACTCACAAACCATGAGATCGTGACCTGAGCCAAAATCAAGAGTCGGATGCTTAACTGACTGAGCCACCCAGGCACCCCACATTCATCTTTTTAAATGCAATGTTTATTTAGCAAATTCCTGCTATATGGGAAGTGTTCCATAAACATTTATTTTAATAATTGAAAAGAATTTTGAAGTTGTCAGTGTGCTATTTAATTTGAAAATGCTCAGTAATTGAAGTTTGGGAACAGCAGACAGTAGGCGCATCATTTGGTGTTCTTGGGATAAAGAGAAGGTGGCACAGTGTCTGGGACGTGAGACTGACACCCAGGAACTTGTATCTGTCTACACTTTCTGTTTCTTAGACTGGAGCCCCCTGGAACTCAGAGTCAGCCTCTGGCCAGGGCAGATAGGTAATTGAAGCATTTAGAGAGAGCTGTTGATAATAATTTTATTTTTACTAATTATAGAAGAAGTGCATATTCATTTGAGCTAATCAATAAAAGTCCTCACCTGTAATAACATGACCCAGAGATATTGCTTGTTGGCATTTTCATGTAAGTCACTGGGCTTTTTACAGTGAACACAGCTGTGTGCAATTCTTTTCCTCTCATTCTCTCTAAAACCCCCTCCAATCAGGCTTAAAAATCCCCCTCTACCCCACAGAACTGCTTTTGTCCAGGTTACCAAAAACATCCACTTTATGTGACCTGGTGGGTCAGTTCTCAGCTGTCAGCTAATCGACCAGTCAGCAGCTCTTGGCATGGTTGGCCATTCTCTCCTCCTTGTGGCTCTTTCTCCTCTGGCTTCTGGGGTGCCAGGCTGGTCTGGATGTTTCTGCCTCATTGGTTCCTCCTCAGCAGACTTAGCCTCTTCTTTCCTGCAGCCTGTCCAGGTTGGTTTGCTTTAGGCTTAGTTCTTGAACTTTTCTCTCTCTGTGTTTGGTGATTGTTCAAGCTCAAGGTTTAAATGCCGTCATTAGCTGCTGACCCCCAAATCTCATCTCCGGCCCCAACCTCCCACCTTAGACTCCAGACTGACATTCCCAACTGCCCACCGCACATCTCCATTTGCATGTTCCATCAGTGAAGGAAACAGAAGACTATGCATGCTGACTACGAATGGAAGTTTAAACAATGGTTAGAAGGCCATTGGTTGGAAGAAAGGACAGTCAAAAATTGTCACGTGTGTTTTAGCCTACAGCAAGCACATGTCTGGAAGCCATGGCACATTTTGGGATCCTTGCACCAAATCTTTCAGGCTATAGTCAGTAAAGTCCTGAAGCTACTGTGAATAACAAGCACCCATGAACTATCCCCATGTGGGCATTTTTCAGAATGCTCAACCAGATGCCACTTGGAACCTCACTGCGGCTGCAACCACTTCCAGAGAACAAGTGCCTCAAAGTTCAGGCCTCTCACTGGCTGACTGATGGAGAAGGGGATTCTGGGCAATGTAGTCCTGGACTCTTCTCAGCAGCTAATTTAGCAGAGGGTGCCAGTTATGATAATTTGAAAACAGTATACCACAGATGTCTGGTAGACGTCTCAAAAATAATACATCCAAAGCTCAATTCCAATTCTTTCTCTTCAAACTAGCTTCATCCTCTGCCTTCATTTTTGTTATTGTCAACTCCATCCCCCAGGTGCTTAGACCCCAAACTTTGATTTTTGATTCCTCTCTTCACACCTCACGTTCAGTCCATTAGGAAATCCTGTTGGCTCTATCTTTAGAAATCTGGGCACTGAACATCTCTTAGCCACCCATTCTGCCCTTTCCTGGGTGTGGGCCACCATCCTTTCTTGTCTGGATTACTGTGCTGGACTCTAAACATCCTCCCTGCTTCTCCCATACTCCCCAGTTCAGCAGCCAGAGCCATCCTCTCAAACGGGAATCATCGCTCTGGTCACAATTTTGCAATACCCCCCCACCCCCGCCCCTTATGGAGTGAAAACTGAAGTGCTTACAATGGTAACAAGGGACTATCGTTACCTGGGCCTCCTCTCCTAATGCACTCCCTCTTGTTTGCTTTGCTGCAGCCACACTGATCTCCACCCTGTTCCTTGAGCAGAAGAAAACAAAACATGCTTTGGGGGCTTGCTGTTCTGTCAGATACCTGCTTGGCTAACTCCCTCTCTTGAGTCTTCATTCACCTTTGCAAAGGATTAGGCTAACCTCCCATTTAAAACTGCAGTATGTCTCTGTCCAGCACTCCCAGATACTCGCCTACCAACCCCATGCCCCCTGCCCCCCGCCACATGGCCCTTTTTACCTTCTAATATACTGTAAGATGTTATTAATTATGTTTATTACCTATGGCCAATCTGCCATGCTAGAATATAAGCTCCACAGTAACGAGGATCTTTATTCACTGGAATCTCAAACATTTAGAATGGTGCCTGGAAATATGGGCATTCAATAAATATTAGTTGAATATATGGGTATATCCTTTTGTCAACCAAACCAATGGGATCCTGTTGTGTAAACTGTTTTATTTTTTATTTTTTTTTCAACGTTTATTTATTTTTGGGACAGAGAGAGACAGAGCATGAACGGGGGAGGGGCAGAGAGAGAGGGAGACACAGAATCGGAAACAGGCTCCAGGCTCTGAGCCATCAGCCCAGAGCCCAACGCGAGGCTCGAACTCACGGACTGCGAGATCATGACCTGGCTGAAGTCGGACGCTCAACCGACTGCGCCACCCAGGCGCCCGTGTAAACTGTTTTATAAAACTCTTTTGCATACTATTTCTTGAAGATTTTTCCGTGTCAGTAGACATACAGCTCAAATATTTTTTTCTAACTACATTGTATGCCACTGTCTGACAATTTTCATTAGTTTAATGTTTAATTAATTTACAGATTAATGGCAACATCTTTTTAAAAAAGCTTTATTGAGATGTAATTCACATACCATAAAATTTACCCATTTAAAGTAGATCCAGGGCCAACACATATTTATTGAGGGCATGCTATCTTCTGGGCACTGTGATCTGCTCTGAGGGTACAGCTGTGAAGAAAATGGGCCTCGTTTCTGCCCTTACAGAAATTATGATCTGAGAAGAGAAGGAGACAGGCAAACATTAAGAACTGTACATGTGATTACTTAACTATTATGGTAAGAGCTACAAAGGAAAAGAGGATGCTGAGTCACTAGCAGAATGCCCTACTCTCTCTCATCCTGGGGGCCAGGACAGGGTTCCCTCAAAGTGGAATCCTGGTAGGATGAGAAGGAATTAAGCAAGTGAAGGAAGTACAGCCAACTGGGGGCTCTAGAAGGAAAGTTGTTATCGCTAGACTTCTAGGCTGTTTCATTCTTTCAGTGATATATGCTGTGATGAGGGTCTTTAAAATACTTCCATACAGTAAATTCTTAGAACTAAAATTGCTAGGTCAAAATATATGCAGATCCACCCTCCCTTTCTCCCTCCCTCCCTTCCTTGCTTCCGTCTTTCCTCCCTTCCTTCCTTCCTTCTTTCCTCCCTTCCTTCCTTCCTTCCTTCTTTCTCTGCTTTCTTGAATTTTTGCATGTACGATGTTGCTGGAAGGGCAGTAGTTTAGGTGTCTAGGAAATTCCAGGTCCCCATTATTTTGTTGCTTCCTTCCAGGATGGGGTTGAGAAGGGGGTCAAGGAGCCTTGGAAAAGAAGACCCTGTGGCAAGTCTTTGTGAGTTGAGGTTGGCAGAGAGTAGCAATGCCACAGCATGGAGGGCATCAAAAAATCCAAACTTGCAAAGCAGTTTCCAATATTTCTGAAGCGTATTAAGAAACGTTTTTATTTTCTCTTTAGTTTCTTCTTTACATGTAAAATTATTAAGAGTGGGGTTCCTGGGTGGCTCAGTTGGTTAAGTGTTGGACTCTTAGTTTTGGCTCAGGTCGTGATGTCACAGTTCATGAGATTAAACCCCGCATGACAGTGCAGAGCCTGCTTGGGATTCTCTCTCTCCCTCTCTCTCTCTGCCCCTCCCACTTATGTGTGCACGTGCTCTCTTTCCCAAAATAAATAAACTTTAAAAAGTTATTAAGAGCTCCTGGAGCTCTAATTTTGATTGTTTTTTCAGTGACTCTAATGAGTACATGATTGTAGTATATGGATAATCTCGCTATGTAAATACTAAGTGCTACTGAAATTATGACTATATTTCAGGTTAGTACTTAAAATTTCAATTTCAGTTATAAATGCCAAATAAAAGAAGACACAAAACAGTTTGCAGAAAGTACATGAAATAAAATGGGAATAAAAAAATCTGACGGCAGCAATAGGAAAGAAAAGCAAATTAGCCAAGTCAAGCTAATAAGAGTAATAAATAAGTTAACATATTTAAATCATGTGAAAGTAGGAATCCTGTAATACTTATTTCAACCTTAAATTCATTACATGGCTTCTTTATATTCAATTTCTACTGAAAAATTGTTTTGCTTCTCTCTTTCCTCAGGTACTAGCAGGAATTTCCCTTTACTTTTTATTCATTTTATTCACTCACGTTCAATGGTATGCCATCAGGGAGTCCTTTCTTGATTGTCCTAATTAAAAGAGGAGGTCTTGTCTCCACTCTATGACATGGTTTCCCTGCTTCTACCCTTGCTCCATTCCAATCCATTGTCCATGCTGGGGTCAGAGTGATTTTGAAATCCAAGAACAGCTAATGCTGTTCTCCTGGTTAAAACCCTCCAGTGGCTCCCCATTTCCATCAGAAGAGTTCACACTCTTGTGTGGCCTGCAAGGCCCTACCTAGTCTGCTCCCCTAAGCCTCCCATCTCTTTGACTTTTTATCTTTTTACCCCTCGCTTCTTGTTATGGGCTGAACTGTGTCCCCCTAAAATCCGTATGTTGAGGTCCTAACCCCCAGGCCCTCAGCATGTGACTGTATTTGGAGATAGAGATAATTACATTAAAATGAGATCCTCCAATTTGGCCGGTGTGACTGATGTCCGTATAGGAAGAAGAAATTAGGACTTAGCTGTGTACACAGGGAAGACCAGGTGAAGACATGGGGAGAAGATGGCTATCTGCAAGCCTAGGAGTGAAGCCTCAGAAGAAACCACCCCTGCTAACACCTGAGCTCTGACTTCTAGCCTCTAGAACTGTGAGACAAGAAATTTCTCTTAAGCCACCCAGTCTGTAGTACTTTGTTATGGCAGCCGAGCAGTCTAACACACCTTTGTTTATTCTTTTTATTTAATGTTTATTTATTTTGAGAGAAAGAGAATATGTGCACACAAGTTGGGGAGGAGCTGAGAGAGAGAGGGGGAGAGAATCTCAAGCAAGCTCTGCGCTGTTAGCATGGAGCCCAGCATGGAGCTCCATCCCATGAACCATGAAATCATGACCTGAGCCAAGATTACGAGTCAGAGTCAGATCTTTAACTGACTGAGCCATCCAGGCGCCCCACCTTTGTTTACTCTTTATCCTCTTTGAAGTCTTTGTAGTTCCTCAGACAAACCAAGTGCGGTCCCTTTTCAGGGCCTTTGCCTCTCAAATTCCCTCTGCATGGAGTGCTGCTCACCTGCATGGCCTACTCCCTCACTGCAGTCTGCTTTCTGCTCCAATGTCACCTGTTCTAGGGGCTTCACTGAGTCTTGTATTAAAAATAGCACCCCTGTTCCATCATTATTTATCCTCTTACCCTGTAAGCACTTACACTATGTAAAATACTTTATTAATACATTTATTTGTCACCTATCTTCCCTCATGAACCCTTGCCCTGACTGTAAGCTCTGTTTTGTTTACTGCTGCTGTATGTTGAGTGCCTGGGATAGTAGGCACTCAGTAAATATTTGCTCAGTGAGTAAACAGAATGAATACATGAAATTTTTAATCCTTGAAGCATAAAAGTAGGGTCACTGTAAAGTCATGCTAATCAAACATACTAATCTTACAAATAACATTTTCTTTTCCTTATTTAAATTTATTTATTTATTTTTAATTTACATTGAAGTTAGCACAGAGTGCAATAATAATTTCAGGAGTAGATTCCAGTGATTCATCCCCTATGTATAATACCCAGTGCTCATCCCAACAAGTGTTTTACTTAATGCCCCTTAACCATTTACCCCGTCCCCCCACCAACAGCCCCTCCAGCAACCCTGTTTGTTCTCTGTATTTAACAGTCTCTTATGTTTTGTTTCTCTCCGTTTTTATATTCTTTTTGCTTCCCTTATGTTCATCTGTTTTTTATGTTAAATTCCACATGAGTGAAGTCATATATTTGTCTTTCTCTGACTTATTTTGCTTAGCATAATACCCTCTAGTTCCATCCATATTGTTGCAAATGGCAAGATTTCATTCTTTTTGATTGCCAAGTAATACTCTGTTGTATATATATACCACATCTTCTTTATCCATTCATCTGTTGATGGACATTTGAGCACTTTCCATACTTTGGCTATTGTCAATGGCGCTGCTATAAACATTGGGGTGCATGTGCCCCTTTGAAACAGCACACCTGTATCCTTTGGATAAATCCCTAGTAGTGCAATTGCTGGGTCGTAGGGTAGTTCTATTTTTGACTTTTTGAGGAACCTCCATACTGTTTTCCAGAGTGGCTGTACCAGTTTGCATTCCCACCAGCAGTGCAAAAGAGATTCTCTTTCTTTGCATCCTTGTCCACATCTGTTGTTGCCTGAGTTGTTGATTTTAGCCATTCTGACTGGTGTGAGGTGGTATCTCATTGTGGTTTTGATTTGTATTTCTCTGATGATGAGTGATGTTGAGCATTTTTTCATGTGTCTATTAGCCATCTGGATGTCTTCTTTGGAAAAGTGTCTAATCATGTCTTTTGCCCATAAAATGACATTCTTGTAGTTACCATTGGGTTCTGGAGAAAGGTGTTGTGGATTTTTAATTAAGGTAACTTAAAACCTTAATAAATACACATCACCAGTTAAAATTTCATTTATTTTTATTAAGACTTTAGGTTCTCCAAAAATTTTAATTAAACCTACTTTTGATAAGTTAATAATTTCTACCCACGAGAGATTTAATTAGCATTTGAAAAGGAATTTAAAGCTAGACCATGCTGTACAAACATTATATGAAAAGCATTAAGGACTTTCTTATATGGGGGGAGAGGAAATTGCTAAAGTTGACAAACATTCAAACTTAAAAGGAAACCATGCCAAGTGACAACCTCCCTTTTAGACCAACCTGCAATATCCATATTGATTACCACCAAGACCAAATGTTCCAGCTACTTCTGTTCATCGTGGACCATGTGTAGTGACACCATGGTTTCCACACAGAAACTACATGGATTAATACTGGGAAATTAAACCTATGTAATATTTGACCAGATCCAAATTGATTATGGTTGTATGGATATGACTTTCAATTTGATTTTTCATTACATGGTAGTTGCCCACTTGCTGTCCCTAGATCTATTTTTTCACTATTGCCTCTAGGAACCTCTACTTATCCAACTGAAATAAAAAAAACAAAAACAAAACTGTGACTAATTTGCTTGAGGTTTTAAAAAATAACTTATTTTTTTATCTTTATTTGAAAACTTTTTATTTTTTTTATTTTTTGAGAGAGAGCGAGTGAGCATGAGTGGCGGAGGGGCAGAAAGTGAGACACAGAATCCGAAGCAGGCTCCAGGCTCTGAGCTGTCAGCACAGAGCCCAATGTGGGGCTTGAACTCATGGACCATGAGATCATGACCTGAGCCAAAATCAGATGCTTAACTGATTGAGCCGCCCAGGTGCCCCGAAAAAATAATTAATTAATTATTTTATTATAAAAGTAAAGAGCCATGTTAAAGAGTATTTTGAAAATAAAAAATTACCCAATTTTTGCTTTTTTGGTGGATGTCTTATTTTTTTACATAGTTGTAATTAGAGTATATGTATGCTTTCATACCCTGGTTTTTCATTCCATATTATATATAATCATTTTAACATAGTGCTTCATAAAATGAATGATACTGCTTCATAGTGGTGTTTTAGTGGTTGCCTAAAACTTAAGTGGATGAACCATAATTGACATAACCCATTTTCTTACTGCGAGAACTTCAGTCCCAAAACCTCAACCCCTACCTCCAATGTTTTGCTGTTTTAAATTACAATTACTGTCTTCATGTTTTTTTACTTTCTTCCATATTTTGGGTAATTCTTTACTATGAATGTCCATAAGTGGAGTTCCCAGTGGGTGGTAAAGGGTTAACTCAGCAGATCTGGGTCACTCCAATGAGGGCTGTGTTTGTGACTGGCCCTTGGCTGGCTCGTGGGGACTGAGCTCTTGGAATATTCTCATTAATGAGTGTTTTTCATGTCTGGGGTCTCGAGCCATGCTATAACTGCTTTTCTAGATCGTTTTTACTACGTGCTTTATGGTGAACACCTAAGATCCCCCTGTGGCTGTGGAGCTTCAGTAACTGAGGTCCACCATTGCAGGCACTGTGTGTGACTGACCCCTGATAAAACCACTGACAACCAGGCTCTCAGGTGAGCTTCCCCTGTTGACGATACTTTGCCCTTGCTGTCACACATCATCACCCGAGGAATTAAGCATATCCCGTGCGACTCTGCTAAGAGGGGACTCTTGGAAGCTTGTGCCTGGTCTCCTCCAGATTGTGTTTGTCCCACGTGCCTTTTCCCTTTGAGATTTTACTCTATCCTTTTTGCTGCAATAAATGGCAGCTGTGGCTACACTAGCCTCTGGGTCTTCTGAGTCCTTTTAGGGAACCATCAAGCCTGAGGGTGGTCTTGGAGACCCGGACACAGCTGGCCTGGTTGGCATTCGGTGGCAGATAACAGAAACTACTCTAGCTAACTTAAGTGAAGTGTTTATTTTCATATATTCTGTGGTTTCCAAAATTGTTTGGAATGCGTGTAAAAGTAAATGGGGTTTCCAGAGACAGTTTCTAGCCCTGGGATTTCATTTCTTCTGCCAGGATCAGAAAACCCCACACCAAGAAGCTGCTTGCTGTAAAATCACATTGCCTTAGCAAATGGATGCCTTGCCTCTTGACTTGCTCCCCTCTCAACTCAGTTCCGAATCCAGGCGTCTGAATGATGGAACTTCACTCATACATGGACTGTAGCTGCAGGGCATCTGGAAATGTGGTATTTCATTTCCACTGCGCCCAAAGACACGAGAAGGAAATTAGAATTCTGTCCAGTGGGCCAGTCCACACTATCTAATATCTTGTGTTAAAGGATATAAATGTTTTACCGTTTCTTGATATACACTGCCAAACAGCTTTCCCAAGAGGCTGGAAAAATTGACAGTGGCTCCAGAAAGTTCTCTAGTGCTTTACTCTATGAGGGGAAGGTAATCTCCCTGGATGAAAATAAACACTGAGTAATAAGGGGCAGCCTAATCATTTCCTGTGCTCTCCTTCCCTACTTTTCTCCCACTCTGTTTTTCTTGGAAGAAACAGATTCCTATAGATTGTGGTTAGAGGTAATCCCTTCATTGAAAGCTGGGGATTATAAATCAATATGTAAATCAACTACTCTTTGTTGGTGACTTAAAAATGAATGCAAGCCAGAAATTATATAGTGCTGGCTAAGAAATTTTCATTATTTTTGAAACTACTAAATAAGCAGAAGGCTTATTTTACTTTTATAAACTGAATTCATACTTTCCTCTTTCTTCTTACAGTAGTGGAATTGTTAGGTTCATCTCAGGCCTCCTCCAGGCCCTGTGTCTTTCCAGACTTTCCTAAATAACTACCACTGGTTATCTTAAAAAGAGATGGGCTTAGGGGTGCCTGGGTGGCTCATTCAGTTAAGCATCCAACTCTTGATGTAGGCTCAGGTCATGATCTCATGGTTTGTGGGATGGAGCCCTGTATTGGGCTCTGCCCTATTACTTGGGATAGCCCCTATTTGGAATTTTGTATCCCTCTCTCTCTGCCCTTCTGCTCATGCTCTCTCTCTCTCTCAAAATAAATAAATATTAAATAAAGATGGGCTTAGAGTCAGCTAATAAGAGCTTTGAGATGAGATTTTTGCTCAAGAACTTTAGTTGTTGGAAGATGTAACATCTCATCCATATGTCAAAAAAATATTTAATAACTATGGTGGATATGTTTATACAGACATACCTCATTTTACTATGCTTTGCTTTATTATGCTTTACAGATAATGCATTTTTTAACAGATTGAAGGCTGTGGCAATTATGTGTCAAGCAAGTCTATTGACACCATGTTTCCAACAGCATTTGCTCACTTAGTGCCTCTGTGTCATGTGTTGGTGATTCTTGCAATATTTTAAACTTTTCATTATTATTATATTTGTTAATATCTGTGATTAGTGATTACTAGTGCTGAAAGCTCAGATGGTAGTTTGCATTTTTTTTTTAGCAAGAAGGTATTTTTAATTTTTATTTATTTATTTTTGAGAGAGAGAGAGAGAGAGAGAGAGAGAGAGAGAGAGAATGGATAACAGGGAGGGGCAGAGGGGAAGAAGGGGACGGAGAGGGAGAGGGAGAGGGAGAGGGAGAGGGAGAGGGAGAGGGAGAGGGAGAGAGAATGAATCCCGAGCAGACTCCATGCTGAGTGTAGAGCGGGATGTGGGACTCTATCCCACTACCCTTGGATCATGACCTGAGCTAAAATCAAGAGTTGGATGCTCAACCGACTTAGCCACCCAGGCACCCCTATAAAGTATTTTTAAATTAAGGTATGCACATTATTCTTTAGACATAATGCTATAGCACACTTAATAGACTACAGTATACTGTAAACATTTATACGCACTGGGAAACCAAACAATTAATTTGACCCGCTTTATCACAGTATTTGCTTTATTTGTGGTGGTCTGGAACCAAACCAACAATATCTCTGAGGTATGCCTGTATACACAAAGGATGTCATAAATAACAATGATTTCCTAATTCCTTAAAGGAACTTACAACTTAACAATTACTAGATCTTGGAACATTGCGGTAATTTGTTAAACAGCAATAGAAAGCAAATGCAGGGTATTTATGATACACTGTCATAAGGAGATCCTATTATTTTACATATAACATGCACATGCATGGAAAAACATCTCAAAGGATGGATGATAAATGTTGACAGCGGTTTTCACTGGGGAGTAAGACAGCAAGTGGCTTTTATCACTTATATTTACTATATTGTTTGAAAAATTTCTAATAAGCATATATTACATCAATAGCCATATGGGAAAAATAAGGGTCTGAAAAGGTGAGAAAGAAAATCATTAAAAAGTATATCCTAAGTACCTCAAAGGGGTGTAGATTTAAATTACATAACTGATAAGACTGTATTTTTGTAAATTGTGCAGTATTATGAAAATACACTGTAGCATATTTTTCTAAGCCCCTGATCTCTCTTCCTTATTTAGAATTAATAGGTCTGATGCCTTTAGGTGTGCTTAGTTTCAGAATTTTATTTTAAAGGGATATCTATGGTACAACATAATGTCTCTAGTCCTCTTACTGAAAATCATTTACAATGGACAAATCCTAACAATTTTTGCAACAAGCTTTCATTAAATTTTCCTAAAAATAGAAAGAGTTCACATTATATGCCATTTTGAATTTATTTTATTACATTTTCAAAATAATTTACTGTAAAATGTTAAGTTTCAAGGAAAATTTATGGGAAACCATAGAGCAGCTAGAGTTCTTTACAATAAAATCCAGGATAAAAATAATTTTCAGGTTGAATATTTATCAAAAGGTATAAGTAGATTATAAATATATTTTGGCAATCTGATGAATTTAAGGGCACTTTAAAAGTCATCTAGTTAAATTACTACAGATATGACACATTTAATGAAATCTAACCTGTAAGTCTAATGCCAACGATCATTTCTTCCTGCTAAATCATAAAAATAATTTATCTGAAAAATCCATGAGTACTATGAAGATTTCTTCATAAAGATTCTTTAATAATTTGGGCTAATCTCTGGAAGGCCTAAAATAGGAAAGAGATAAGAATTAATGAAATTAGGCTGCTACTTAGGAAAAGTCTGTGATAATTTAAAAAGTTCACACAAAGAGTATCTTAGGTTGAACTGAAGCAATGGAAAGTCAAATTTAACATCAGCTTTATCAGGGTAGGATGCCAGCAATGTCCACTAATACATGTGGATATAAGCTTGTCAGAGTTCCAGGATTTTTGTGTATTCTTATAGCCCTCAAGATCATTATTTTCCATTTTCTCTACAACACTAATTACTTTTTCATATGATCTCTCACCTGAACATATGTTATATATTGTTTCAATTGTCTAACTCTATTCATATGTTAAAGCAGACATAACTTCTGAATAGTATATTTAGCGACATGAGAAAGCAAGTAAATAAAGAACACACCAAGAACCAATACATCTGCAAGGGCAAGTACAGACTCTTCTCTCAAGGTTAAGGGCACTGTTCAATCAGGGCAATTCTATTTGGACTCCCAAACACACAGTCCTTAGGAACTCGTTTCTTTGCTTCTTGTTATTTTGGCTAAACCCAGACTTGTGATGAATTTAATATCATTGTATTTGACCCTTGCTGATACATTTTTCTTCAGAGAAAGAGACTGATGGCTTTCATGAATTTGTACTGTTGACTCATGTTAATTCCATGAAGGAAGGAAAGAAATTTTCTTCATAACATGTTAATAATCTGCTCACACTGTTCAGCAAGTCTGAAAACTATTCACGAAGACAAGGAAATTTACAACTTGGTCTCATGAATTTGTCTATTTATGACTGTTAAAGTGTGTCTTTTAATAGTAATTCATGACTTTTTAACTGATACCTGTTGTTGAGAAACCCAAGAAGACATTAAATAATGTTATAACTCACAAAATGAACACAATCACCAAAAAAGTGGAATTGATATCTAGTGTTATTATGAAAAGAATATTGTGCTCACCATATCCATTTGTTCTGGAGAAGCTGAAGAGAAGGACACTCTAAAGTAAGGGCTAGGTGCTGAGGTATCAGTGTAGAAAATATTTCCAGGAAGCATTAATATCTAAGAGAGTTTATGGAAAACAAGTGAATGACCATTAAAACAAAAAAAAAACCTAAAGGAAATATAGGTAGATCTAATCTCAGAGTGGGTAAAGACTTTTTATATTTGAAAAAAACTTAAGAAAATCATGAGAAAAATCATTTTATATAAAAATTCTGTATGTCCTATAATAAATAAAATAGCACACAAACTGGAAAAATGTTTATAAGAAATATGGCAAATGCTACCTCTTCTCCATATAAAGAATACAAAGAAACTAAGAAGAAAAACACTAAAATTTGAGCTTTGATGGGCAAAGTACAGCTTATAAAAGAAATAGAAATGGTAATAAACATGAATAAATGTTTAACCAACTAGAAAAGTAATATAAATTCAAACAATGAAAGACCATTTTTAAGTTATCAAATTTGGAAGTAACTTTTAAGCCGGAACTTAAAAGATAAGTAGTTGTTGGCCGAGCAAAAAGTGGGGGAAGAGTATTTTAGGGAGAAGACAGTGTAAAGGCCTTGAGATGGGAAGAAATTGGTCTGGCCAGAGAACTAAAAGGAGGTAAAAAATTTAATGAAGTGAATGACTAAAAAATGTTATGTAAGTGTGTCAAGACAGAGTGGTGGGAACAAGTGGTATTCTTGATGTGAGCACCATGGCAGTTGGCTCACGGACTGTGAACTCCATTTCCTCTGTTTCCTGGGTATAGAAATATATTCTGTTCCCAGCTTCTTTCCAGTTATATGTGGCCATATGACCAAATCTTGGCCAATGGATGTGAAGGGATGCATGCCATTTCTAGGCCTTCCTCATAAAAATCTCTCCATGTGTGATCCATCATGCTCTTTCCATTTTGTAGCCATTGTGTAATCCATGGGTTGAAGACTGAAGAGCAACAAGACGGAAGGAACTACAGTCTCTGATTCACTGTTTGGACAGAGTTGCCTGCAGATCACATCTTTAAAAGTTTTATGTGAGTCAGAAATAAACTTTGATTGCGTTAAGTCTTTGAGAATGTTGTCTAATACAATCATGATATTCAAAAGGATTATTACATGGTAAAAATCTGGGCACTGTTTGCTAAAGTAAGATGAGTTGGGAGTGACATGGTTTCGGCCATTTTGGGGAAGAGATTTCAAGGCAGAAGATGGGTTTCTGTGTCCTGAGTAACAATAAAATGAAAACCATCATTTCTCCCAATATAGTGGAAAAGTTTGGGGATGTATTACAAGCAAGGGGCTGTAAGAGAAGGTGGGAGTAGTAATAATCCCTTTACAAGATGACCAGGATTGGGCTAAGGTTGAGATCGTAAAGTTAGAGATTATTTAGAAAAAGAAAAGGTTAAATGCAACAGGATAAATGGGATATATGGAGAACACTGAAAAAACTACAAGAAAGTCTGAGGTCTACATCCTTAGCACCCAGCTCAGAGATACATACAAATAAATAGCCACTTATCAAATGTTCTTGATGATAATGGCATTGGCAGAAAAGCAAAGGAGACATAAAACTGGTTTATTATACTAAAATGTATTTCTTTGAAATAAGTCAGTACTTGTTAAGTACTTAGTATGTAGAATTAGTAGGATTAGAACAATGAATAAAGATGAGCCTTGTCCTCAAGTAAGATGGTTAGAGAGGATGCCTGACTTGAAGTCCAGGTAGTCAGCTTCCACGTCTAATCTCTGGACATGAGTTTTTCAACGTCCAGACTACCTCCTGTCTCAGGCACTAGCGTGGTCCTGTGCCAGCATTAACACAATCTGTTTGCTTGTACTTCCTGCTTCAAGACAAAAGTGATCCTAGAAACAGATCTTAGTGTTTACAAAGACTGGCAAATGTGATAAAAGAATTAATTCACGGAGAAAAGATACCTTATTAGGTAAAAATTTTGAAAATATTTAGATTTTTCACCTTAATCAGTGCCCCCGAATGATAACTAAGTAGGTTTAAGTACAAAATGAGAAAAAAAAAAACCAAAAAACAAAAAACCTAGAAGTCCTCATAATCCGATTTTAAGTGGAAATAACAAGATACAAACTTTTCTGTGTAATTTTGACAATGGAAAATAATTGCACAGCCAAAATACTAGATTTAGACAAGCGCTTCAAGAAAATATATTACAAATGGTCACAAAATTGGGGTAGGCTATTTAAAAAATTTTCATTATTCTTTTATGTATTTTCCAAGTTTGCTGCCATGAGTGTACTTTACTTTCTTAATAAGGAAAAAAAAAACCCTCTGCTCTTAGCTACTAAACTAACCAGTAGCTGGGATGACCATATTATTATTAATGTAGACCAGAAGAATAATTATGTGATTCAACAATCTATTATGATTTTAATAATATTACTAGAGACATGAGATCTAGAGATAGGAGGTAACATCTGATATTAAAATATTATGGGTTGGAGTGGAGGGCAACTTTTATTTTAAGTAAGAAGTCATGTTAAAGAAAAAGTACAACTCTTTTCCCCTTTTACCTCTTTCTTAATGGCTTTTTCTTCAATCAGTTGTTTTACATCATAAATGCCCTTAATTTTAAGCCATAAAAACATTCCAGCAGTAGGAACATGCCATTCTGCCAAACCTACAAACCAAAGAAGAGAATAAATATCTGCTAAAGCCAGTTTTGATGATGTCAAATCTGTTACTTAATGATGCAATCGCAGTAACTGTCAACTAGTATTTCTAAAAATGTTCCTTCAGAGATAGCATTTTTAAACATAGAATTTTATGACTCCTGACAATTGATGTTCTGAGTTTATTTCACAAATAAGAGAGGTGGTGAAGGTAGAGAGGGAGATATATACATGAGTATATATTTCTAATTGTAGTCAGTCTTAGGGTTGTGTGAAGAGTCTATGGCCTATGTCTACTTCCCGTAATTAGAACCATACAGAAGCTAAATGTGGCTCTTTCAAATTTAGGAGATTCCTTAACTCCTACATTATTCCAGTGCTTCAATAAATCCTATCTTTTATGTAACAGTTTTGAAGTCCAATGGATTAGAGTTTTTATCAGAATGTAATTAATTATGAAAAGAAGTTCCTGAAATTCAAGACCACATGCATTTGTAGGCTTTAAGTTTCATTGAGTATTAGGATAGAGAAACCAAGAAGGAAGGATAATTATTTTGATTTTAATTATCTTTTTTTAAAAGTCGCTTTTGAATCAAACCTTTTCTTTAACTCCATTATACAAAGTGGTAGGATAGTACTCTTATCAAAAAGACAATTCTGTATTTGCCAAGAGCTTACAAGAAACAAGATATGACAGAAATAAGGACCTGTTTTTTTTTTTGTTTACTGTTAATCATACTGAAGGCTTTTTTAATGATGTAATTAAAACCATGTAATTCATTAGTAGAAAATTAAATCTAACCCATCCTGCAATCACATTAGCAATAGACAATTAGATAAATGAGGTTAACGATTAGAATGCAAGTAATCTGTAATGAGAGAACTGCCTTAGAATGTACTATTTTGTTTTTATACAGCCTGATTAGAAAAGGAGTATACTGTTGTTTGACAATTCCTCAGCTGTTTGCGGGAAATTTTGAAGTAACTCTAAAACCTTTTGAGTATTGGCATCATTTAGCTTTAAGTTATTGCTGATGGGTTTTTAGACTAAAAGGTCCTTTTTTTCTCCCTTTAAAACACAAGCTCTTTGCAGCGGACAGGTAATGTAGAGATAGGTAGAACAGTGCCAGGGTTTGGAGATTGTTACTTTTGAGACTACTTACAGGGCACCATTTCTTGGCAAGAATACTTCTGGACTCTTGTTTCTTTTCTCCCAGGCTTATTATCAGTCACTATGCGATGTTTATTCCCCACTCATAAAAGTGCTAGTGTCTATCACAGGACAGGATATATGTTCCACTCACCACTTAACCATTTGTCTGCAGCTGCCAGTAATGCATCCTTCTGCTTCCTATAGAAATCAGTAACCCTGGAAGAAACAAACAACGAAAAGCATGTGTTAAATACATGCTTGATTGAAGAAACCCAAAGGCTCTGGAGTCCAGTCTATAGGAATTTGTTTTCCACCTTGTTTAAAACGTTGAATACTTGAAATGAGAACACAGCATGTTTGTTTACCTGTCTGCTGGTAAGCTTTGTACCATTGCATTTTTCTCCCGTTATTTTGGAATAATTCAAAAATGAAAATGAATAAAAAGAATTACATTTCTATGTAAAATTTGGAACCTAAATTGCAATACCTCTCTACATGAGCCAGGAAACCTTCTTCTCCCCATTGGTGTAGAAGCTGTGATACTAGAAGCTAAAAGAGATAAGACAACAAATGTCATGGTTCACCCTCTAAAAAGTGACATCAAAGCAAATCACTCTTGATTACCTGTAAACCACAAAAAAATATAACAAGCTGAACCAGCTTTACATAGTGATTTAAAATAAATGTAAATTAGGGGCGCCTGGGTGGCTCAGTCGGTTAAGCGTCCGACTTCGGCTCAGGTCATGATCTTATGGTTCATGAGTTCGTTTGTGAGTTCGAGCCCTACGTCGAGCTCTGTGCTGACAACTCAGAGCCTGGAGCCTGCTTCAGATTCTGCATCTCCCTCTCTCTGCTCCTCCCCCACTCATGCTCTGTCTCTCCCTCAAAAATAAATAAAGCTTAAAAAAGAAGAAAATAATAAATGTGAATTAATAACAATGACAATAACAAATATTTATATTGCTATATGCCAGAAACTATTACAATATATTTACATATGTAGATAATTTAATCTTCATAATACCCCAATTAGGCTATTATTTCTACTTTACTGGTGAGGAAACCAAGGCCCAAGGGTTAGGTGAACTTTCCTGGGGTCACACAGCTGGTCACAGACACAGCCTGGATTCAAGTTAGACAGTCTAGCTCCAGATCCATGCCATTAATTACCATACTATATTGCTTCTCTAAATATAAAAAATATATAGTAGATATATAGTTATATAAAGTTCTCAGTGATTTTTCTATATAATATGAAAGCTTTAATGCCATAGATGGATAGTGAAGTTTTGTAGATAACACGGACAAAAAATATGGGAAAAAACCCCAACTTGATAAAAATGGGGATATGTTCTTTATGGAATGTACAATATCAAACAAGTGTCCTGGTCTTAGTATACCGTTCTATTCATTTTGAGTTCTTAGGTAGCAATTCTACCTAAGATTAAGTACTGATTCTAAAGATTGCATTAGGGATGGATCCAACAATTTCTCAAAGCTTGTGAGGAAATTTATACATTCTCCAAAATACATTTTACTTTATTTATTATTAAACTAAAATGCATTACAACCAGTGTCTTTAGGGGAGGTTAGCACGTGTGCAATGAAGGCAAACAAGAAGTTCCTAAGTAGGTTTGGAATCCTTGTGCTCAATATGGATTCCAAGACAATGAAGCTAAAGTTATATTACTTCAGTAAGGCCACTTCCATTTTCTTCAAGTTCAACAAAGTTTTTATGGCGTTCCTGGGATAGATGCTAGGGACACAAGATGACTAAGACACCATGACCTGCAAGGAGTTTGGTCTACACTGCAAACACCAGGTCAATTCAATTCTTATTTGCCTTTTATTTATTAAAAACATTTTTTAAAAGTTTATTTATTTTGAGAGAGAGAGATAGTACATGAGTGGGGTAGAGGCAGAGAGAATTCCAGGCAGGCTCCACCCTGTCAGTGCAGAGCCCGACGTGGGGCTTGAACCCACTAACTATGAGATCATGACCTGAGCCAAGAGCAAGAGTTGGACACTAAACTGACTGAGACACCCAGGCACTCCTGATTTGCCTTTTAGAGTAAACATCTGTGGTATCTGATCTTCTAATTCAGTCCATATTGGAACTAGAGATTCAGTATCAGTGACTTACTCCCTGCCACCTTAACTCAGTCTTACTTGCTAATATCTATTTTCTATTCTGATTGTTTAAAAAAAAAAAACCTATTTCTGAAATTGTTCTTACCTGTGTAAAAGTGCTGGGGTGCAGAGTTGAAACTTGTGTGTGTAAGACAACTCTCTCTATCAAGGGTTTTGGACCAGTTATAAACCCTAGTCTCAACCTGCACAAAAAGAGAAAAGGTGCAAAACCAATCCTGTATTAACAAATATTACATGTCACTTTACTGCCTTCATTAGGAAGACAGTTGTAACCTGGGGACAAATGGGTCTAGACCACGAAAACGTTCTAATAAAACTAACTACTTGTTATTTAAAATATAAATTTAAGACTACATTAAAGATACAATGCAAATCTGACCAAGTATTTTGAAGTGTGTTCTTTCATATGTGAAACCCAAAACCTGACCAGTCCCACTACAACTTTAGATTAATGCCCACATACCTTTGATTTCTGGAGATGAATAAAGAAAGAAAAGGCATATATTAATAATCAAACTGATGCTTTAAGGTAAGGGGAATACAAGTATCTCAAATGAGAATTATTTGGACTAAAAGACAGTCAGGTGCAGTCTATCTTTTTTAGATCTGGCCATAAGTTGAGACACAAGGGCTTACCCAGAGGAGAGGACTTTTGAAAAAGAGTCAGCTCTGATGACACGCCCATCAACGTCCATGGAAAGAAATGTTGGTGCCCAGGACTTGAAATGGAAAAAATATATATTGTTAGCTTGAGAACTCTGTTAGTGACTGTATAATTATTTTGTGTAGAGAATGGACAGGGCATAGGTTTGGATAGGAACACAGCCATCTTTTCTGTTACCTTAATCTCAACCCTTTAAAATGGAATAAGAAACAGAGATGCATGTTCTTTTATTAGTACCTGTCTTTCTTCATGGATTTTCTGCCAGAAACACACAGAAGGGTTTATTCATTTGCTTAAGATGCTATTATTATGAATTTAGGGACACCTCAAATAGGCCCTGCTAGCCTCAAAGGTTGACATCCAGGATCAGCAGATTTTGAGGAAGGATTCAAGAAAAATTTGTCTGGATTAGATCAAAATGAAGAGGGCCAGCAGCAGTCAGGATTATCTAGAGAGAGAATGATCCTTAGAACAGCTAGAGAGATAAAACAAGATGAGAAATTTAGTCAATCTGCAACATTGACTTCAATGTAGATGCATACAAGAAAAGGGGCCCGGTCATGTTGAGGGTAAAGAATAGGTAGGTAGATGTGGTTTTCAGCAAGCTATATAGAAAAATCAAGAGTTTTGGTTTCTTTCCAGCAGATTTTAAGGGAGCATTGAATGCAAGTATATGTTCTCTGCAGACATGAGAGCAAATATAGTGTTTGATTTTGAAGAATCAGGCACTGGGAGTCTGTACCACTGCTGCTATCTATTAGGAGAGCATGATCATGAAAAGTGGCATGCATATATAGTGGAAAATAATCTAAAAACCCATTATTCTGCAGGTAGAATCCCGGCCTTCAGGACAGGGATGGAAAATATGTGGCATGCTGCCAGTAATGCCTTTTCCTATGTCCATAATGGACATCACTAATTGGGCATGACCCTCTTTCTCTTTCAGTGTGGGTGCAGCTTCCCAATCCTTTGCAGACATCATTCTAGTCAGCCACTGCCAAGAAACTAGTTCATATCCCAAATGAAACCTACCTCATATCCCTTGTATGATGTTTAAAAAGCTATGAACTAGAATTTGGAGTTCAAGAAGACCATCAGCCCTGATTTACTGTTTGCCCAAATGTGTGGTATAGAGAGCTAGCTACTATTTTAAAGGTAAGTCTATTTCTGGAAAGAGCAGTAATGCCAGACACGAGAGATACCAATTCTGTGATAAAACTGAAAAATTTAAGATTGAAGTGATAGAAAATTACTAATAATTTTATTTAATTTCCACATAAAGATAGATTAGCTCTGACTGAGCAGCCAGGCTAAAATCAAATCAGTGTAATAACTTACAACTTACCTTCCAATTGTGAAATAAATTCATATCACCACTTACCTTGTTGAACTGGAGAAAATAGTAAGGATCATCTTCTATTATGAGGAAATCATATTTTCTTGCAAGCTAAAAAAGGTTAAAGTCATATATTTAATTCTTAAGAACTGTCTAAGCTGACTGGAATCATAATTCTTTGTATCCATCCATCCATCCATCCATCCATCCATCCATCCATCCATCCAAGAAACTACTGAGTACTTATTGTTGTAGATAATGAAGATAGAGGGATGAACAAGGCACTGAGGCCTCTCGTTCACATGAAACTTACATTCCAAGTTCTGGGAAAGATGATATACATAAGACCATGGATAACGAAGAGAAGAAATACAGATGAGAGGTTTTAGGGGCTAGGGAGAACATTAAGCAGGGTGATATTGAGTGGGGGGTGGGGGCAGAGAGAGAGAGAGAAAGAGAGAGGAAGAGAGAGAGATAGGGTAGCTATTTCAGAGTGAATTATTGGGAAGCCTGTCCTGACAAGGTTACGCAAGAGCTCAGAATCACAGGATGGAGCCAGTTGTGCAAATATCAAGGAAGATTCTAAGCTGAGGGATGAGTGAGACCAAAAGCCCTTGGGTGGGGGGGAAAAAAAGAAAAAAAAAAACCTTGACATGTTTAAGGGATGGAAAGAAAGCCAGGGGGCTGCAGCAAGAAGGTGATAATAAATGACAAGGCCTGAGAAGAGACTGCCAGGTCACATAGCTTTGGGAGGCAGGTGAAGGAATTTGGATTTTATTTTAATTGCAAGGGGAAGTCACAAGAGGACTGTAAACAGGAAGACCATGAGACTGGCTTTACATTTATATTTCAGCAGGGGAACGACATATATGCCTGGTTGCTGTGTGAAGAATAATTGATTGAGGATCAAAACTGGAATGCAGCAGGGGTCCAGTGAGGAAACCATACTAGCAGACCAGTGAGGGAAGGTGGTGGCTGGGAAGATGGTGGGACTAAGGGGAGAAGAGAGAAACAGGTGGATTTGGATCCATTTGGTGGTGGAGTCCACAGGATGAACTGGATGTAGGGGGTTGGGAGAGGAGAGAAGGGAAAGAGAAGAATAAAAGGTGATTGTTTATGGTGGCACTATTTATGGAGATGGAGAATGTTAGGGGTGTGACTTGGAGGTTGGGGTGTGGCTGCACTAAATCAAGAGTTCTATTAGGTCATGGTAGGTTGGAAATGCCTATTAGACACTTATGTTGGATGTTGGAAACATAAATTGGATGGAGAAGTTGGATACAGAAGTCTGGCGTTCAGGGGAAAGGCGTTTCTATGATACAGAATGAAATTTACAGCCATACAACTGGATGAGACTATCTGGGAGTAATACGTAAATAAGAAGAGAACTCAGGACAGAACTGTGGAATGCGTGAAAAATAAGACAATACTTCAAAAAAATATATATAAATGAGTGAAAGAAACTGTTTGAAAGCTTTCTTTATGATTCCACTGTACAGTCTATACAGTTTAATATGACTTTGGTACTTATTTAAAAACATTTTTTTTTACATTTATTTTTATTTTTGAGACAGAGAGACAGAGCATGAGCTGGGGAGGAGCAGAGAGAGAGGGACACACAGAATGCGAAACAGGCTCAAGACTCTGAGCTGTTAGCACAGAGCCTGATGTGGGGCTCAAACCCATGAAATGTGAAATCATGACCTGAGCCAAAGTCAGACACTTAGCCAACTGAGCCACCCTGGTACCCCTTATTTGGAACTTATTAGCTGGGACACCTGGGTGGCTCAGTCGGTTGAGCATCCAACTTCAGCTCAGGTCATGATCTCGTGGTCTGTGAGTTCAAGCCCCGCGTCCAGCTCTGTGCTGACAGCTCAGAGCCTGGAGGCTGTTTCAGATTCTGTCTTCCTCTCTCTCTGCCCGTCCCCCACTCATGCTCTGTCTCTCTCTCTGTCAAAAATAAATAAACATTAAAAAAAATTAAAAATAAATAAAAGCTATTTGTAGCTAAAAATCTAGGGAACACAGTCAGGTACATAAAAGAGACTTTACAAAAGGCATACTTCTCTTATTTTTCAAAGATTTTTGTATAGCTAGGTATGTGTGTGATATTTAAAATTTTTTAAAATTTTTATTTATTAAAAAATTTTTTTTAACATTTATTTATTATTGAGAGACAGAGAGAGACAGAGCATAAGCATGGGAGGGGCAGAGAGAGGAGGAGACACAGAATCTGAAGGAGGCTCCAGGCTCTGAGCTGTTAGCACAGAGCCCTACGCGGGGCTCGAACTCACAAACTGCGAGATTATGACCTGAGCCGAAGTCAGACGCTTAACCGACTGAGCCACCACCAGACACCCCTAAAAAATTTTTTTTAAATGTTTATTTATTTTTGAGAGAGAGAGAGAGAGAGATTAGGGAAGGGGCAGAGAGAGAGGGAGACACAGAAATGAAGTAGGCTCCAGGCTCTGAGCTGTCAGTACAGAGCCTGACATGGGGCTTGAACTATGAACCAGGAGATCATGACCTGAGCCAAAGTTGGACACTTAACTGACTGAGCCACCCAGGCACCCCTGTGTTTGATTTTTTAAAAAAATGTTTATAGTGGAAGCTTAGGCATCATAGTCAGGTACCTAAAAGAGACTTTACAAAAGGAGCATTCCTTTTATTTTTAAAGAATTTCTTTGTAACCTGAAATGATAAGGAGTAGGAAAGAAAATTGACAAGTTGAAAATATAAATATAAAATAATAAAAATCAAACTTGCGGTCAAATATTAAATAACTTCCTAAAATTTAATATCGGGTCAAAAATACTGTTTCCTTTTATATGAAAATAATCTATTAAAGGAAAAGAAAAATCTCATAGTTAACAAAGGATGGAGTAATTTCTTTTTTTTTTTTTTTTTTTTTTTAATTTTTTTTTCAACGTTTATTTATTTTTGGGACAGAGAGAGACAGAGCATGAACGGGGGAGGGGCAGAGAGAGAGGGAGACCCAGAATCGGAAACAGGCTCCAGGCTCCGAGCCATCAGCCCAGAGCCTGACGCGGGGCTCGAACTCACAGACCGTGAGATCGTGACCTGGCTGAAGTCGGACGCTTAACCGACTGCGCCACCCAGGCGCCCCAGGATGGAGTAATTTCTTGTGTTTAAATTTATTAGAGCCCTTGGCATAGAGGACTTCCTTTTATTAAAAGCTATTTTCCTTGTAAGCAAGAGGCTAATAAGAGAGCTTGCACAGTACTCTTCTCAAACGTTGAAAATAAACAAGAACATGGCCATATACACCTTCTTTTAAAATACCTCATAGATTTCCTTCTTGCGGTTAGTTGTTAATGAGTTTCCAGTAGGGTTGTTGCCGTTTGGGACAGTGTAAAGAAATTTGGGGGTGTTTCTCTTGGGGTTTTTTGAGTCTTCTGGCTTCCATTTGGAAAGTACTTCTTTGAGGGAGCCTGGAATAATACCATATTCATCACTGGAAACATTAATAATGTTGCAGCCCAGTGGCATTAGCTGTTGAGCACACAAAAAAAGGAAAGCCCAAGTTCAGACATGATTACAAAATGTGTCATCAATGGTTCTTCTTATACTAACCAAGAATGTTACCATTTAGACCCTTAAACATATAAACCTGCACTCAGCTCTATGCTACAAAGGTTGATGTTGTATATTCTCATTTTATCGTTGCCCTGGGGTAGATTCCATTATTGTTCGACAATATCCCCTGCCAGTTTCCAGAGGAAGGAGTATACTTCCTTGCTCTTCTGTGTCAGGATTGACCAGTCCTATGTCTTGCTCTGGCTGATAAATTGTGAGCAGAAGTGATGTATGTTTCTTCCAAGCAGAAGCTTTAAAATCCCAGCTTGTGGTTCTTTATTTCTCTTTTCCCCTTGCTCTGAAACTGGGAGTGTCCCAGATAGAGACTGCTTCTGTCAGCTTGGGGCTTTGGATGGAGATGACATAGAACAGAGCTGCGGCTGCCTTTCAGTGGACATGGAATATATAAGTGAAATAAACCTCTCTAGCCATAAGCCAATGCGATTGGGGTCATTCATTATGCAGCATAACCTAGCCTCTTCTGACTGAATTATCTTTATAATTATAGTTAGAACTGGTTCATAAAGTAGATGTTTATTAATGAATGCTTTTTGACAAAGCAAGTTAAACAGAAAGCATCTGTTATGCTAATACCTAAAATAATTACTAGCAGAGGTGATATTCAAAATATTTAACAGGTGATATAGCATGGGAACATCAGAAATAGTATCTGACTGGAATAGAGTCCTGGAGGCCCCCTGCATTAATTCTGTATGATGGGAAGTTAAGGGTGGTCTTAGGGGAGGGGCCAGGGGAGCCAGGGTAGTGATGGGCATGAGGAGGTACAGGGAGGGCAGCAGTTTACCAGGGTATATGCAAGTATTTCACATTTCACCAACTGCTAAGCCTGAGATGGCGAGTAGCGGCCTTGCTTATAGACCTAATTTTATAAAAATCTTGTGGAGTCTTATTCTTGGATGAATATAAAAAAAAATTGAAACTTAGGAAATAACAATAATTTACTGAGGTTCTCAGAAAATAAAGTTTTCCAAAGGATAAGCAAACACTCTTAGCAGTCAAATGTGGAATTATGTACTAAGTGGGAATAATCCAGACAAATTTATGACAAATCTAAAAATTCTTAGTCTAAGAAAGCACATCTACCATGAATAAAACAAATTAATATTGGGCCATGAAATAAATACATATTGCTTACTTGCACATTTCCTCAGTGTGGCACACAGTTTCTGCTTGGGTAGGTGAAAACATTTGTGCATGTGTTTACATAGACATTGGTTTTACATTCATGAGCATTATATAAGGAGTTTAGTAATTATTAATTAGTATCCAGTCATTAAGAAAAAGCAATTATTTTACTTTAGTTTTTATCGTGGTAAATAGGTATGCAACAAAAATTTTGCCATATTTAAGTGTGCAATTCATGGCATTAATCACATTCACAATGTGTACATCCATCATCACTATTGATTTCCCAACTTTTTCATCATTCCAAACAGAAACTCTGTACTCATTAATCAGTCACTCTCCATTCCTCCCTATCCCCAGGCCCTGCTAAGCACTAACTTTCTGTGTCTGCAAATCTGCCTATTTTAGATATAAGAAACATATAAGTGGAGTAATACAATATTTGTCCTTTTGTCTCTGGCTTCTTTCAGTTGGCATAATGTTCTCAAGTTTTATCCATTTTGTAGAATGTGTTAAAACTTTGTTCCTTTTTATGGCTGACTAATATTCTATCATATGTATATGCCACACTTTATCCATTCACTTGCTGATGTACAGTTGAGTTGCTTCTACCTTTTCGCCATTATGGATAATGCTGCACTGAACATTTGTGTACAATTATCTGAGCTCCAGTTTTCAGTTCTTTTGGGTACATATTTGGACTTGAACTAATCAATCACATGGTAATTCCACGTTTAATTTTTTGAGAAACTGACAAACTTTTCCACAGTGGCTGTACCAATTTACATTTCCACAAGCAATGTACAAGGGTTCCAATCTCTCCACATATTCAACAATACTTGTTATTTTACATTAAAAAAAAGTGGTCCTAGTAGGTGTGAGGTAGTATCTCCCTATGTTTTTGATTTCTATTTCTCTAATGACTAATGAGGGTGGGCAACTTTTCACGTGCTTATTGGCTACTTGTATATCTTCTTTGGAGAGATGTCTATTTAAGTCCTTTGTTCATTTTTAAATTAGGTTATTTGTTTTTTTGTTGTTGAGTTGCAGGAGGTCTTCATATATTCTGGATATTAAGTCCTTATCAGATATATGATTTGCAAATATTTTCTCCCATTCTGTAGGCTATCTTGTCACTTTCTTCATAGTGTCCTTTGATACACAAAAGCTTTTAATTGAAAACATTTTTTTTAATGTTTATTTTTGAGAGAGAGAGAGAGAGACAGAGCACAAGCAGGGGAGGAGCAGAGAGACAGGGAGACACAAAATCCAAAGCAGGCTTCAGGCTCTGAGCTGTCAGCAGAGCCCAACGTGGGGCTCGAACCCATGAACCATGAGATTGTGACCTGAGCCGAAGGTGGATGCTTAACTGACTGAGCCACCCAGGTACCCCACAAGTTTTTAATTTTTGATTAAGTCCAATTTATCTATTTTTTGTTCTTTTTGACTACGTTTTTGGTATCATATCTAAGAATTTAGTGCCATACCAAAGGTCATGAAGATTTGCCTGTATGTTTTCTCCTAAGATTTTATAGTTTTAGCTCTTCCACTTAGGTCTTTGATACATTTTGAGTTAAATTTTTAAAAGTTGTGAGGTCAGGGTCCAATTTCTGTTTTTCCATGTGGAAATCCAGTTGTCTCAGCATGATATGCTGAAGAGACTATTCTTTCTCTATTGAATGGTTTGGTACCCTTACCGAAATAAATTGACCATAGATTTGTGGGTTTATTTCTGGACTCAATTCTATTCCATTGGTCTATATGTCTATCCCTATACCATTACCACACTATTTTGATTACTGTTGCTTTGAAGTTGGTTTTGAAATCAGGAAGTGGGAATCCTCTAACTTTGTTCTTTTTTAAGATTGTTTTGGCCATTTGGGTTCCTTCCAATCCCATATGATTTTAAGAATTGGCTTTTCTATTTCTGCAAAAAAGGCTACTGGAATTTGATAGGGACTATGTTGAATCTATAGTTTGCTTTAATATTACTGACATCTAAACAGTATTAAGTCTTCCAATTGATGAATAGGTGATGTATTTCCATTTATTTGGATCTTCTTTAATTTCTTTCAACAGTGTTTTATAGTTTATAAGTGCCAGTCTTTTGCTCCCTTTGTTAGATTTAATTTCAGATATTTATTCTTTTGGCTGTTATTATAAATGGAATTATTTTCTTAATTTCCTTTTCAGGTTGTTCATAGGAAAAGCATTTTTTATAATATCAATTTTATCCCTACTTAGAAGTTTTGAGAAAATATGCCTTTCATTAACACTATATTATTGTTTTATGTGTTAATTTTAAAGACGGTATTAAACTCGAAAAAGAGAGAATCCATGATATTAGAATCAACAGAGCATAAAGGTCATCTCATTCATTTCCCTATTTTAAGCTAGAGTTACTTTTCTAACACTTGTGTTAAATGACAGTTCAGAGTAACTTTGAACATCTTCAGTGATGGGCAATAAGTACCTTACCTCCCTAGGCAGTCAGGAGCCAGGTGAGGCTCATGGCTAGGAAGTTATTACATTGAGTTGAAATAGCTTCCCTGTTGTTTCCACCCTTTCATTCCAGTTCTGTTAACCCAAGGACATGCAGAAGTCAATCCATGGCTATCCTAAAGTATTGTGCCCCAAACAAACCTAATTCTCAATGGTGTGTTCTGATTAGTGCACAGTACAGCCAGATGACCAGCTTCCTCATTCTGGATATTATAGTCCCATTAATTTAATGCTAGAGTGGAAAGTCCTAATTATACCATGTTGGCTTACTGTTATATTAAATTGACATACAACATGATTATACTTAGGCATACGGTAATAAAAGATGGTAATGGAAAGATATGGTTTTGTAAATGAAGTTGCGTTTCAAGTGAAACATGAAGAAAGCTGGACGTGATTTTGCACAACCTAATTTTAGCATCTACATATTTAGATTTTGTAAAAAGAAATGTATAAAGTGGAGGGTACGCTTAACATATTTTACATATATCATTTAAGATTCTCCTATCTTATTTTTCAGTGGACAGATAATTCTAAAGGTGCAATGTTTTCTTCTTATGTATTATAAGAAAGAGAGTTGCCTTTTATAAAAATGTGTACTCACAGCTTGAAGTGTTCCTGAGTAAACAGGTTCATTAAGGAGGACATTATCTCCAGGATTAATGATCATTTCAAACACCTAACAAAAGAAGCATAGGTTAGGTTGGATAGTATTGTTTCAATTCTTAGAGCCCCCTTTTTTTTTGAGCTCATTAGGATTCTACAGTAGGAGTTGGCAAATTTTCTGTAAAGTGCAGGATGGTACATATTTTGTGGGCCGTAATATCTCCATTACAACTATTTATCTCTGCCTCTATAGTGAGAAAGCAGCCAAAGACAATACGTAAACCAATAGGTGTGGCTGAGTTTCAACAAAACTCTATTTATAAAGTCAGATGAAGCCTAGATTTGGTTTTTCAAGCTATGCATAGTTTTCCAACCTCTGTTTTAGGGTAGGATAACTAGCTTGACTCTAAAATTCATTTATTCCTTTTATTCCTTCTTTGAAAATATACTAAATATTTACTCTAAGCCAACCCGGCGTATGGTATGGAGACAAAATGATGAACAGAGCAACAAGGTTCTTATCCTCATGGAGGTACTAGTCCAATGGGAAAGCTAGATGCTAATCAAAT
Source organism: Prionailurus viverrinus (assembly GCF_022837055.1). Taxonomy (NCBI): domain Eukaryota; kingdom Metazoa; phylum Chordata; class Mammalia; order Carnivora; family Felidae; genus Prionailurus; species Prionailurus viverrinus. Next base: position 58,527,047 of record NC_062564.1, on the reverse strand, counting down.
AACTAAATAAATGTATACTTAAAAACAATGGTGAGTTCTATGAACTATAGATGCACAATGCTATAAGGGCTCACTGAAAGAGGACTTGGACAATCCGGGAATTCCAGGCATTCAGAGAAGGCTTCCTTGAGGAAGTGATGAGATGGTATAGGGGATTACAATAGGTACATTTTGAGAAACTGAAAGAATTCTGTGGCTTAAAGTGGGATGTAAAGAGGAAGGTGGCGTGAGATCTGATAGAAGTAGGCAGAGAAATACCACGTTGGCATTCAAGCCACACGAGGTCAGTAAGAATTTTAGGTAAAGGTTGGGAAGGAGGAGTCACATTATCAGATATGCATATTGGGAAGATATTTCTGGCAACAATATGAAAGAATAAAAGATGAGTGAGAACACATGTGGAAAGTTTGGGAAATTTTGGGATTCTCTGGAACGTTTTTGCTGTAGTTCTGGAGAAAGATGCAGATATAGCCTGACCAACAGTGACGATGGAATTGTAGAGGAAAACTGAAGAGGTATTTAGAAAATCCATGCCAAGAGAACACAATTATGGATTATAGAAGAATGAGGAAGGGGAACCATGAAGACTGACTCCTGGAGGGAGTGATGCTATTCACTGATAAACAGAACCACAAAGTTGTCCATCTTTGGGGGACAAGGTGATGAGTATGTTCTGGTTTGAGATGCTTTTGAAACATTCTGTCACAGTTCCAAGTGGACAGATGGATAACATGGATTTGGAAGGAACGTGTAAGTTACTAGCTATGATGAGCACGAGGGTGTGAATGGAGGTACCCAGGGAAAGTATATGGACTGAGGGGAGAAGAGGTTTGAGGACTGAGCCTTGAAGTCTAATAAATGATGGATATGTAGAAGGAGACACTGCAAAGAAGGCAGGACAATTGGGCCAGTGAGGTGTTGAGAGAATCAGAGAAGAGTGTTTCAGAAAGGATGGGAAGATCAACAATGTTAAAGGATATTTAGAGGTCAGGTAAGACAGGCTTGACAAATTTTAGGAGATTTTGCAGACAATATGACCTAGACAATAGATACTTCTAGCCTAAATCAAAGGGGGTCTTTTATGACTAAATCTTACATAACTCGTGGAATCATCTTTTCTTTCCTTGTGGTGTGTCACAATCCTTGGTTCAAGCCTCTCCTTCCTCATCTTTTTTTTTTTTTTTTTTTTTTTTAAATTTTTTTTTCAACGTTTATTTATTTTTGGGACAGAGAGAGACAGAGCATGAACGGGGGAGGGGCAGAGAGAGAGGGAGACACAGAATCGGAAACAGGCTCCAGGCTCCGAGCCATCAGCCCAGAGCCTGACGCGGGGCTCGAACTCACGGACCGCGAGACCGTGACCTGGCTGAAGTCGGACGCTTAACCGACTGCACCACCCAGGCGCCCCTCTCCTTCCTCATCTTAAACCTATATCTCATGACAAACAGTATGGCCATTATCAACTGAGATAGACAATTTGACTTTTGTTTCCTGATTTTGCCCAGGATATTCTCTTTCCTTTTTCCTTATGAGGTTTTGGCCTTATATGACAAACAGTATCCACCTCCAGAAAGTTTCCAAGTGATTCAGCTTTACAGGACATCCTAGGACTAAACAAATTACTTGGGTGGCATGTCCATTGTCAATAGGTCAAATGAAAACCTAATTATATACATTTTCTATGTCCATTAGGGGACATGAGGATATCAAATAACCTAAATGAAAAGAAGGGCTGTTTATTATCTGGTGGCACTGTTTAATAGATGCAAACAGAGACACAGGTGACTAAAATGATATTTATCTTGGAGAACAAAGTGGAAGGAATAGTAAACCAGATTCCCACTAAGGCCTCTATAATAACGTGTGTGTAAATGAGTGAGTTATTGATGTATTTGACCATCTATGCTATCTTCCTTTGATATGATGGATATTGTGACAGATAAAGAAATTGTCTTGAGCATCTTTCTGGGAAAAAAAAGGTTCATAGTATACCTTCCTAAGAATTTAACTGAAAAGACCTTTTTTCATATTAGTCTATGGAATCACAATTGTTTCTCTTCAAGCAAACACTCAAACGGTAGCTAATCTTCCTTTTCCCCCAATTAAATAAAAAAATAGGGAGGAAAAATTATATTCTTATTACTTCAATACATCATGCTGTAATAATAATTTAATTAAAATTCATTAAAGCTGAGGCGCCTGGGTGGCTCAGTTGGTTGGGCATCCATCTTCAGCTCAGGTCATGATCCCACAGTTAGTGGTTTTGAGCCTCACATCCGGCTCTGCGCTGACAGATCAGAGCCTGGAGCCTGCTTTGGATTCTGTGTCTCCCTGTCTCTCTGCCCCTACCCCCTTGCTGTCTCTTGAAAATAAATAAATGAAAAAAAAATTTTTTTTAAATTCATTAAAGCTAACTAGATTACAGCTTTCACATTTTCATAAGAAGAAAAACAAAGCTACTATGGTTTAAGATAAGTAAGAGCACTTTTTAATCTAGATATGAAGACTGAATGTAGAGAATCTTTAGGACTAATTATTCATGAAAAAGAAAAGAAAAAAAAAACAGATGAAATCGAGAACCATAGGTACAGTCTCTTTATTATGAAAACCCCCCAATGGTGGTTATAGATTTCCTATAACCCAGGAGAGAGGCAGATGGAATAACTGAGAAAGACAGACACACACAGAGAGAGATAACACGAGAACTAACCCAGAAATAAGTCAGAGACAGACATACATAGAGATCTAGGGAAGCACATATCCAAGAAGTCCAGATGTAAGCAGTTGTGAACACAGATGATTATATAAGCAGCCATGCAAAATATTTACATTTCACTTCAGGACTATCAGGATATCCCCTTTATTTTTTTTTTAAATTTTTTTTTTTTTTTAAATTTTTTTTTTTTTTTTTCAACGTTTATTTATTTTTGGGACAGAGAGAGACAGAGCATGAACGGGGGAGGGGCAGAGAGAGAGGGAGACACAGAATCGGAAACAGGCTCCAGGCTCTGAGCCATCAGCCCAGAGCCCGACGCGGGGCTCGAACTCCCGGACCGCGAGATCGTGACCTGGCTGAAGTCGGACGCTCAACCGACTGCGCCACCCAGGCGCCCCAGGATATCCCCTTTAAAGAATTTAAAAATCATATTGAAATTTCATAACTACATAAATCAAAATGTAACCTGAGTCTTTGAGCCAAATGAATTAAGCAGTGCTCACTAAGCTTCTGGTAGGAGTTGAGTATTCCCTTCATGGGAATCTTGTTTTAATGACTCCTGGCTATGGGTTATTAACCACATGATCTACACTGAAGAAAAACCAGGTTAGTGAATGTCTTTAAATTCCATGTTTAAAATTCTAGGTAGATAGACTACCAGTAACTCATAAAACATGATCCTCTTGTGGTTAGGAGAGAGGAGTGTATATATGAACATATTTCTTTTTAAAAAAAATTTTTTTCTTAACATTAAAGAAACATTATATTTATTTTTGAGAGAGAGAGACAGAGTGAGAGTGGGCGAGGGGCAGAGAGAGAGGGAGACACAGAATCCGAAGCAGGCTCCAGGCTCTGAGCTGTCAGCACAGGGCCTGATGTGGGGCTCGAACCCACAAACTGCAAGATCATGACTGAGCTGAAGCCACCCAGGTGCCCTGAACATAAATATGATTCTTAATGTGGGGTTCCCTTTCCTTTCAGTCTTACCTTACAAAGGCCGTCTTGGCTGCCAGATGTTACACATAAGTCCATTTTTCCTTGGTTGGTTGGATAATTGATGGTGGGAGGATTATGCAATTTTACTTGTAACTGTTTTAGCCAGGACAACAGCTCGGGGATTCTACAGCATAAAATGTATTTTCAAATTTATAGTATTAAAAATTGTAATAATAGTAGATAAGAATTAGATGGTAGCTTTATATTATGCACTTTATACATTCAATTTAAAAATCTTCAAATGCTTTTTGCTAATATTAATATCCCTATTTATAGAAGGCAACAGACTGAGATTAAGAAATTCACATAAAGTTAGTCAGCTTACATTAAATGAGCTAAGATATGAATCTCCATCTTTCTTATTCCAAAGCCTGGTCTCTTTTACACTAGAGCACTCACTGCATCAATTCTTTGTTATCCTAGGAAATTTTCCATAGGCTACCTAGAAGTTCAATCTCAAGTTCTTTGTATCATGGAAAGAAAAGCCTATGTGTCTATTACACATAATTCATGTTTACATAATGTGCTATATTTAAGTGTCCTTTTAAATCACAGAACAAAGAAAATTTAATGAAGTATAATTTGTAGACACTATATAAATTACTCTTTATCACTGGAAGAAGACCAGCTAAGAAAAATCATAAAGTGTATGTTCCAACTTTGTTTTAAGAAATTAAAGACCTCTGCATTGAGGGCTAAGTATCTGCATAGGTGTCTGCAACTATTAAGGGAATCTAATTATTACAAAATTACCCCCAGACTTAAAATTGCTTCTTCCTGGATTGTCCTTTTCCTCCTTTATCCCAACTGGTTTCTTCCTCTAGCTCCCCCTCTCTCTCTCTCTTTTTTTTTTTTTCAGTTTCATCTCCAATGGTACTTCCTCTTAGAAGCCTTCTCTGAGTCTCCCCATCATTTAAAGTCAAGGAGCAGTCACGGAGGGGGTGTTAAGCATTCAATGCATCTGTTACTCTTAATTATTCTTTGGAAACTCTACCCCAAACCTTCCTACCTGTTGAATACCCAGTTAAAAAAGACACACCACTTTATCAATGGGCCTTGGAATATTACTCATGAAAGTAAACCAACAAAATTATGTTATCTATTGATAGCTACCCAGCACTCTGAGAATACTGAAGTGCTCTCTTCATCATCTCTTCATTAAACTGGATGGGCTCTCCATTGTCTACGGTGATAACAGCAGTCTTAAAAGGGAAGGTGTTGGGGTTTGGTGATCCAGTAGCCAAGGAGATGACCGATTTCGGTGCCCTGCTCAATGTCTCAGCTATGATAAATTTGGAAGAGAAGAAGAAACACTTTCAGTGAAGATTTTCATAAACAGAGATAGCTCGATGTATTGCATTATAGTCCATAAAACTGTAAAGTTGAACAATTTCTAGTGATAGAATGCTAGTCGAAAATAAGCACATAAAATAACTTCTTCTGGACCGGCCTCACTGGTGGAGGAACTAAAGACTGGAGATGTCCAACTAAGAAGGCGGAGGGATCAGGAAGGTAAGCAATGGGCCATGAGAACAGAAAACCCTCCTCCATTTAGCGCCTACCGGACTGTCAAGCTTCGAGGCTCACTCCTTTCTCTCCAATTTACCAGACCCTCCCAACTCCGCACACACCTGCACATTGTGCCAAACCAACATCTACTCATGTTGCCGGCAAGAGCCTTTCTAGACAGCACACCCTCCCTCTTGCACGGACGTGTCCCACAACAGCCTGTGCCCCTCTCTCTATTGCTACACTGGAGCAGAGATAACCAATTCGGTGTCTTCCGTTACAGCACGAGTTCTCCGAAAACAAAGTCTGTGCCTGCTTCAGGTTTGCACGCAGAGCCTGGCTCACAGAGGCTTTCACAGTTTAATGAAAGGGTGCAACTGGCGCGGACCCTAGGCACCACCGTTAGTGGCTCTGCAGCACGCCCACCACCCCCCCCCCCACCCCCCCCCCCCGCCCCGGAGCAGAGGCGCCAGCCCAGCACTCACTCATGATTCGGATGGCAGAAGGCTTTCTCGCTGCGCTCGTGGCCGTGAGGAACCGTGAGTAATTCATGTCCGATATCCAACCTTCGGTAGCTGAAAACTAGAAAAACAAAATAGCCGCGTCAGGTAGTGCCTCCCAACTCCGGAAACGCCACCTGGGTCGTCCCCCCGCCGCTGAAACTCCCCGGCTGGGGACTGCGCTCAGCGTCTGGGTCCCTAACGGGCCTGGGCCGGGTGGCAGACTGGCCCAGCGCACCGCAATCCAGGCTCCGCTGCCTGTCCCGGGCCCGGGCCCCACGCGCTCTGGCCGCCCACCGCGGGGGCCGGGGCAGGTCCCACCTCGCCCGGGCCTGCCTCGCCCCCTCCCGCCCAGCGCCGCAGCCTATGGCCGCCCGCCGCGCGCGCCGGCCCGCCTGGGGTCAGCGCCCTCTACGCGGGGCGGGCGGGGTAACGGCCTGTCGCGAGGCACTTGCACCCCTGGACCAGTGCCTGAGTCCATTCAAAGGGAGCCCGACTCTTGACCTCGTAGCTGGGAGTCGCCGCAAGACAGCGGCGGGGTTGGCCTGGACGCCCTCCTTGGAGCTTGCTGAGGGGCTGGTTGGGGGTGAAGGGGGAGGTGGGGAGGGCCGGAAGTCCACCCCGATCCTAAGCCTGGAGTACCATCTGGTGGCTGCTTTGATCCATTGCAGCGGGCTTCCTAAACTGCGTTGGGCCTGGTACGCACCCCACATTTCTGCGCTGGTGGTTACCTGGCTGGCCTTCTCTGGCAGAGCAGCTGGCGCGTTTCATGCCCCTGGACGCTGTTGCGTTTCATACTGACCTTTTGTTATATAAGTATTGGCACCAACTCAGGAAGTCACCAAGGCGACCCAGGTAATTTCCAACGTAACTTTCAGATGTGAACATTTGAGAGTGAGGGTGGAATGTTGAAACGTATTTCGAGGGTCTCCTCGAAGTTTGGTGTCTTTCCCTCCCCTTGGATTTTCTGACCATTCATTATGGACTTAGTTTAGATTTAGGATTTAGATTTATCTCTTTGGGTCTAGCACTCTGTCCTCTTTTCTTACAGAATAATCCTCCCCACCTTCCACTGCCCCGCTCCACCCCCAGTTATCTCTGTGATTTCACCTTCCCGAATCACCAAAATGGAATGCACAGTTTTCCATGTGAGCACTTAATGAGAGACGATTTTGAGACTGCCCCTCTTTTTTAAATTCTTAAATGGCTATAAAAGAGTCATTTATTTTTAACAAATTCCAAACTGGCTTCATTCATTCAGTAAACATTGAGTACTTCCTGGATAAGTGTTGACACACTGTCAAAGGGCTCTCTTCTAGACGTGAATAAATTGGTCCAAGAGACACTTCTATCCTTATCCAGGTCCTGGCAACAAAAGGATGAGATAACCCAGTGAAATACTTTATGCCAACAGCTAAATACCAGAAGGGAATGTTATTGGTAAAGCTGCTAGAAACCCAAGAGGCAGTGGAGTTCTGGATTCAGAAACTTAAAGTGGTTTAAATTCCACTTGATGATTTACCAGCTGGGTATCTTTGGACAAGTTACTCTTTTGTGCTTAAGTTTTGTCATGGGGCGGTTGGCAGGATTAAATGCGAGCATCCCTATTAAGCACACGAGCACATTAGCCTGCATATCGTAAAAAACACTCAATAAATGTTAGCTGTGTTTTTTGGGGGATGCGCTGTCAAAGCAGAGACTTGTGAGGGGCTTGATCTCCTGAACGGTGAGATCATGACCAGAGCCAAAATCAAGACCACGCTGTTTAACCAACTGAGCCACCCATGTGTCCCAAATATTAGCTGTTATTATGAATAGTTACAGTGTTTTTACTTAAGTACTCAGCCTCCAAATGTTTTTGGCTGGAGAAACTGCTTGGGAACTTTTTAAGGCAAATTGTGTCCTTAGTTCATTCATGAATGCATTAAGGATCTTCCTTGAGATGGTGTGTTTTAAAAAGAGTTTCCCCTGAATGTTTCCAGAAATTAGCTCAAGAACCTCTAAATACATCTAAAGGTATAGGTCAGGGTTAATTATGAAATATAACTAAAAATATTGATATTACTGGATACTCCAGCTTCTTTTTTGCCTCCAATAAGTGTGGTCACCTCTGACACTTAACACAAACGTAAACTTCCCTTTGATAGTAGGAAAGGGTGAAAGGAGTTTGGAGTTTGGGGCCAAGGAAACACTGAAAAGATTAGCTTTTGCAACCACATTCATGCACACGTCTGTGGCTCTTATAATATTTATTATATACGCATTAAAAATAATGCAGAACTAATCCCTCCTCCCCCCTTACCAGTCAGTAGAACACAATTCCAGGAACCCAAACTAAAGAGACTTAAAGCCATCAAGTCATAAGATTCAGGTTTTCAGCCCTGGAGTTGAATAGGTAGGATGGTTAAGGGTGCTGATTGATTATAAGTGGGGTAAAGATTTAGGCCAGGTATGAAGGCTGAGAATTGGCCCACGAGGAGGGCTAATGGAATGCACTGGCCCTTAGGGTTGTGTTCAGAAAACGTGAAGCAGAAAATGGTCACTGTGATGCTAAAGGGACAGGCAAGAGTTAAATTCGAGAGAGGTTACCTGCCAATAAGAAGCTAAAAATTGCCAGAGAAATCAAACAGACCAGACTTTGAATTTGTCAGGAGCTGCAGCAGAAGGAGTTCTCCTGAGGGGATAAGATGAATGAGCAAGGTTCACAGCTCAGTGCTGCCTTTTTACAGTCTTGGCATAGGACTGCCTCCAGTAGAATTAAAGGGGTGGGGGGCAGTTCTGGATCCAGTCATTCTGTAAACATTTATTGAGTGCTTGCTCTGTGCTAGGAACTGTAATAAATTAAAAAATCTAATGGAGACAAGTCACTGGTCTGGAAGAGCAAGTGTTTGTTGGTTGAGGGGTTAACAGTTTCATATAATTCAACATCCACAGCAGAGGACCAAGCTGCTAAGAGAAGCGGAGAGAAGATAGTGGTTATTTCCAATGGACTGAAGTTCTCCATTGGGTTAGGATTATAAGCTTCTTTTCTTCTCAAAATTCTATTATGATCTTGGTCATGGTCGTAGTCTAAAATCGAGCAGGGTCATGCACAGGCTAATTGTCATCCTTTACTATTTTCACTTAAAGGTGAGAATTGCTTGTCACTTGATGGATTTATCACAGGGCCTTTTCCACAATCTGTGAGAGAATGGAGTTTCAGAACATCAAATCTGTTCAAAAAAATACTGCTGACATTTCTAATTTGTGTACTTTGGGGCTAGACTGTTGGGACCATTTTGGGTGGTGAATAGAGATGGAAAATGTGTGTGTTTAGGGGGCTGGTGTGGGAAAGTATCTTGTAAACTATTCTTGTGGGACAAGTTATCCCCAAATTTTAGCAGCTGCATTATTCTTCTGGGGCTGCCATAACAAAATACCACAGACCAAGTGGCTTAAACAACAGAAAACTGTTTTCTCTAGTTCTGGAGGCAAGAAGTCTGGGTCAAGATGTCAGCAGGTTTGGTTTCTCTTGAGGCCCCTCTCCATGGCTTGCAGATGGTGGCCTTCTGACTGTGTCTTCACATGGCCTTTTCTTTGTGTGTGGCCATCCCTTGTATTTCTTCCTCTTCTTACAAGGACAACAGTCATATTGGATTAGGGTGCCATCCTAACAATCTCATTGAACCTTAATTACCTCTGTAAAGGCTCTGTCTCCAAATACAGTCACTTTGGGGTTAGGGCTTTAACATATGAATATAGGGTGGAGGACACAATTTAGTCCATAACAGTAGTTAAAACGTCAGATAGTTATCTTATAATTTCTGTGGGTCAGGAATTCAGTAGCAACTTGGCTGTCTCAGTTCTGGCTAGGGTTGTCTCAGGAAGCGGAGGTCAAGATCAATGGTTAAGGCTGCAGAAATCTGAAAGCTTGTCCCTAGGACTAGATAATCTGCTTCTAAGGTGGTTCTTTCACATATGTTAGTTTCCTGGGGCTGCTGTGCCACAAAGTGCCACAAACTGGGTGATTTAGAGCAACCGAATTGTGTTGTCTCTGGTCTTGGGGGCTAGAAGTGCAAGATCAAAGTGTTGGCAGAGTGGTTCTTTCAGACAGCTGCGAAGGAGAATCTATTCCATGCCTCTCTCCTAGGTTTTGGTGGTTTGCTGGCAGTCTTTGATCTTCTGTGGCTTGTACCTGCTTCATCCTGATCTCTGATTTCATTTCCACTTGGCATTCTCCCTGTGTGCATGTCTCTGTGTCCACATTTCCCTTTTTCATAAGGACACCAGTCATACTGGATTTAGTCTACCTTTAATGACTTTGTTGTAACTTGATTACCTCTGTAAAAACTCTATAGAGTTATCTACAGATAAGGCCAGATTTTTAGGTACTGGGGGTTAAGACTCCAACTTATCTTTTGGGGGAGAGGGACACAATTTAACCCATAACACATGACTATTGGCAGAAGACCTCTTGCTGGCTATTGGTAGAACTGAGTTGCTTTCCATGTGTACCTCTCCATAGAGTTGTTTGAATGCCTTAATGATGTGGCTTCCCTCAGGTTGAATGACCCAAGAAAGAAAGGAAGAGGCTTCAATGCCTTCTATGACCTTATCTTGGAAATCGCACTGCCACTTTTGACATATTCTTTTTATTAGAAATGGTTAAGTCCAGTCCACTCTCGAGGGGAGGGGAATCAAGGTCCACATTTTGGAGGAAGGAATGTCATGAAATTTGGACTTTTTAAAAAAGATTTTACTTTTAAATAATCTCTACACCCGACATGGGGCTCGAATTTACAACCCCGAGATCAAGAGTCACGTGATCTACCAACTGAGCCAGTCAGGTGCCCCATGGGCATGTTTTAAAACTACTGCAGATGTGATGCAGGGTTAGGTCAAATTAGACAAAAGTATTAATTAGGGTAGTGGCATAAAATTAAGTCAGGAATCAAGTCATAGAGATTATACGAGTCATAAATGCTAGAATCAGGCCCTGAACACTCAAGACAGGAGGAACCGAGTAGTTAGATAGGTAAGGTTAGTTATTGGAGAGACTAAACAAAAGATTATTTTATATAAAAAGAGAAAGAACTCTTCCGAGGAAGAAAGTTGTACCTGCAAAACTGCCTTTTTAATTTCAGATACTGTGTTTTTCAGTTTTATAATTTCCATTTGGTCCCTTAAAAAGTTTCTATTTTTCTGTTGAAATCAACTATATTTTTCATCATTGTAAACATGTTTTCCTGGAACATTCTAAGGCCAAGGAAAGCATTAGTGGTTGGTTTATCATTGTTACAATAGTTGCTCTCAAATCCTTGTCTGCCAATTGAAATGTCTGGGTCATCTCAGAGTTAATTTCCTTCATCTTTTTTCCTGAGATGAAGTCACATTTGTCTGGTCCTTAATAAACTGAATACTTTCAAATTTATCTTGGCATGTGACTGTTATGCTGTAAAGACTCTGAATTCTGGTATAGTCCTCTAAAAGCGTTGAGGTTTTTTTGTTTCAGCAGGCAATTAAATTGGTTCATATCAGAGTATAATTTCTATCTCTTGGGCAGCAGTTAAAAACTCAGTTCAGCTCTTTTATCTTTAGCTGGGCTGCTCTGAGGTATTTTCTGTACATGCATGCTGCGTGGTTCAAGGATCAGTCAGGGACTTGGGCAGAGAATACACAGACTTATACACAGAATTTGGGACGCCATCTCTCAAGCTCTCTTTTCTGGGATTTTGCCCTTCACTTTTCAGTGCCTGTGGTTGCTCTGAACTCTGTCCTTTTGTTCTTTAGACCAGAGAGACTGCAGTTTTCTCCCTGGAGCTAGCTGCCCCATGAGGTGTTCATTTTGGCCTGTTCTTGTGCTGGAAGTTGTAAAAATAGGAATCTCTTATTGCAAGTATAGATTCCCTCCAGATTCTGCAGGCTTTTGTTTACTCTGGAGACTCCAGGTTTTCTTTGTTTCCATTTCTCTTCTTTCCTTTCCTCTCCTTTCCTCTGACCTTCCTTCCTTCCTTCCTTCCTTCCTTCCTTCCTTCCCTTTTGCATTTTGTGCAGAACTTATATTTGTTGTCTTCAGGAGGTTTGGGTCCAACAGGATCATACTTATTTATATCCAAAATAGAAGCCTATGGCTGCAGCCTTTTTAAAAGGATGGGAGGTAATATAGTGCAGTGAATATGGCCAAGGGACTATTAGACTTTACCACTTAACACTCTGTGTGTCCTTGGGCAAATTACTTAACCTCTTTATTTCTAAGTCGCCTAGATTGTAAATTGCATTAAGATGTTACGCATCTCATAGGATTCTTATCAGTGTTAGTTTTTTTTTTTTTGATGTTTATTTATTCTTGAGAGAGAGAGGGGGAGAGAGAGAGAGAGAGGGAGGGAGAGAGAACATGAGTGGGGGAGGGGCAGAGAGAGGGAGACCAGAATCCAAAGCAGGCTCCAGGCTCTGAACTGTCAGCACAGAGCCCGTTGTGTGGCTGGAACTCATTGGACCATGAGATCATGACCTGAGCCCAAGTCGGACGCTTAACCAACTGAGCCACCCAGGTGCTCCTCATAGGATTATTATCAGTGTTAAATGCATATAAATTGCTTTGCAGCATCTGACATATAAATGCTTAATAATTATCAGCTGTTTTCATTCTTATCATCAGCAATATTAAATTAAAAATATTAATGATAATAAACAATGATAAACGGGACAACTCAGAATATTCTGAGAAATCCTACTTAGAAAGGATTTATCTCAGGGCACCTGGGTGGCTCAGTCAGTTGAGTGTCTGACTCTTGATTTTGATTCAGGTTGTGATTCCAGGGCCATGGAATTGAGCCCTTTGTTGGGCTCCCCACTGAGCATGGAGCCTGCTTAAGATTCTCTCCCTCTCTTTCTCTCTCTCTCCTTCTCCCTCTGCTCCCTTCCCTGCTTGCTCTCTCTCTTTATAAAAGAAAAAGAAAAGAAAAGAAAAAGATTTATCTCAAGGATTTCTCAGAAAACTGAGGGGACTAAATCCATTATATTAAAAAGAATTACTAAATGTTTACCATGTGCAAACTTGGGCTGAGTTTACTAAGACAAATAACACAAAGTTCCTGTTACTGATGAGTAAGCATACTTATGTGTATATTCAACGGGTACTATAAGTCAACAAATAATGATAGAACAATGTGAAAACTACAAGGTGAGCAAAGTACATATATAAAGCATTTTATTATGGTTAATTTTAAAAGAGACCCTTTTCCCTTATTCAACATATTTACCACAGAATCTAACCATGATATGAGAGAGGTTTGTTTTAAATTTTTTTAAATGTTTATTTTTGAGAGAGAAAGAGAGATTGATGGAGTATGAGCAGGGGAGGGGCAGAAAGGAAAGGAGACACAGAATTGGAAGTAGGCTCCAGGCTCCAAGCTGTCAGCACAGAGCTCAATGCGGAGCTTGAACTCACAAACCGTGAGATCCGTGACCTGAGCCAAAGTTGGATGCTTAACTGACTGAGCCACCCAAGCGCCCCAAGAGAGGTTTGTTTTAGACAGTCAAGTTTATTGGTGGGCATTCTGGGCTTAATATCTGTAGTAAAGAGGGGTGTATAATATTATCTTGCCTACCCAACTATTAGAACTATTCATGGGCATAAACTCAAAAGAAATAGAAATTTTTGGTGTGTTGACTTTTTTTTTTTTTCAAAAAGAAGTATGCAGGTGGCAGTTGAAACAAGATTCAAAATAAGAAGCAGGATATTATTCTTTTTGGCAAGTTGAAGCCCCCAGAGCAAGGGTTGATTTGAAAAATATTTGCTTGACATTTCCTATACCAGGTGCTTTAATAGGCACTGGAAAGGGCTGAGAAGAAATGCACACAGTGCTGTGATAGTGTATAATGGTGCAATGATGTAGTCTCTGGGTTGAAGGGAGACAGTCTTCTGAGGAAGCAATGTTTCCATTGAGATCTAAAGACCGAGGAGAAGTAGGCAAATGTAGAGTGGATAAAGGGAGAGAGTATTCCCTAGTAGTAGAAACAGAACATGCAAAGGTTTCCTAGATAACAAAACATGGTATATTCAAGGAAGTGAAAGGAAACCAGGAATTGAAGAGTTGAATGGAAAGAGATGAAACTAGGTAGACAGAGATCAAATCATACTGGCTTTTGTAGGCTCTAGTCAAGGTTTCAGTTCTTATCCCAACAGTAATTGAAAACACGGAAGAGTTCAAATGGGAATATAAAGGTAAGGATAGATGTGGTTTCGGAAAGGAAGCACGTTAGGTTCATTTTGTCTTCAACATGCTGGATTAGAAGAGGCAAAATTGGATGAAGGGAGATCGATTAGGAGATTACTGTATTAATCCAGATGAGAGTGGAGTATTTTGGCTGAGACCTGGTTGTGATGGTGGAAACCAAGAGAAATGGACAAATTGGGAAACAAAATTGACAGTACTTGATAGATTGGAAATGGATTCAAGGGAGAAGGAAGTGACAAAAATCATTTCTGGGTTTCTGGTGGCAGAGCTGTGTGGACAGTGGTACTATTTAGAGATATTGTGGGTTTGGTTCCAGACCACTGTAATAAAGTAAATACCACAACAGAGCAACTCAAATGAATTTTTTGGTTTTCCAGTGCATATAAAAAGTTGTGCTTACAATGTACTGTAGTTTACAAAGTGTGCAATGGCATTTTTGTATAATAATATATGCATATGTAAAGCAATGTACATCCCTTAATTAAATACTTTATTGGTAAAACATGCTAACCATCATCTGAGCTTTCGGTGAGTCATAATCTCTTTGCTGGTGGAGGGTCTTGTCCCGATGTTGATGGCTGTTGATTGATCAGCGTGGTGGTTGGTGAAGTTGGGGTGGCTGTGGCAACTTCTTAAAATAAGACAAAAATGAAGTTTTCTGCATTGATTGACTCTTTCTTTCATGAGGATTTCTCTTTAGCACATGATGCTGTTGTGTAGCTTTTTACCCACGGTAGAATTTCTTTCAAAATTGGAGTCAATCCACTCAAACCCTGCTGCTGTTTTATCGACTAAGCTTACATAATATTCTCAATCCTTTGTAGTCATTTCAACAGTTATCACAGTTTCTTCACTAGGAGTGGATTCCTTCTTTCACCTTGCCCTTTTCTATTATGGAGACACCTTCTTTCCTGCAACCTCATGGACCAACCTCTGCTGGCTTCTACCTTTTCTTCTGCAGCTTCCTCACCTCTCTCAGCCTTTACAGAATTGAAGAGAGTTAGGGCCTTGCTCTGGATCAGGCTTTGCCTTAAAGGAATATTATGGCTAATTTGATCTTATATCCAGACCACTCAAATTTTCTCCACATCAGCAATAAGGTTGTTTTGATTTCTTACGTGTGTGTTCACTAGAGTAACACTTTTAATTTCCTTCCAGAACCTTTCCTTTGCATTCAAAACTCTGCTGTTTGGCACAAGAGGCCTAGATTTCAGCTTATCTCAGCTTTTGACACGCCTTCCTCACTGAGCTTAATCATTTCTAGTTTTTGATCTAAAATGAGAGACATGTGACTCTTCCTTTCACTTGAACACTTAAAGGCCATTGCAGGGTTATTAACTGGTCTAATTTCAATATTGTTATGTCTCAGGGAATAGGGAGGTTTGACAGGGAAAGAGATGGATGTCAGCTGGTCAGTGGATCAGTCAGAACATATAACATTTATTGACTAAGTTTGCTGTCTTATATGGGTGCAGTTTGTAGCACCCCAAAACAATTACAATGGTAACATCAGAGATACCTGATCACAGATCACCATAACAACTATAATAATAATGAAAAAGTTTGAAATATGGTAAGAATTACCAAAATGTGACACAGAGACATGAAGTAAGCAATGCTGTTGGAAAAATGATGCCAACAGACTTGTTTGATGCAGAGTTGCCATAGACCTTCAATTTGTAAAAAACGTATTATCTGTGAAGTGCAATAAAGTGAATTGCAGTATAATGAGGTACGTCTGCACTGAGGGATCATAGGAGGAGGTTAGATTTGGGTGGTACTATTGTGAGTTTAGAAGGAATGACACTTCTATTATTTTTACACATATCAGGATACCAGAGTACAGAATGGTGGACTTTGTAGCCACAAATATATTGAATGGGTTGGGGGAGAATGTAGAATAAGATTTACGTTAGTTTTTAGTAGTTTGGGCAAGTAATAGAATAGTAGCAGAGAATGAGAAGAGAAGAGACAGTACCATATTTATTTGCAGAGATGAACTTCTCTTCCAAACTACCAGCTGACATTAGTGTTTGTGTGAAGCACTTGACCGAATGGGATGAAAGGGAAATGGAGCAGCGCAATCCCGGGTCAGGCTGAGAAATACTGACTTTGTTTCCCTTTTCCTTCTTCCCTGTCTTCAAACTCTCCTGCGTAGTGGCACCCTGACAGTGATCTTAAAGCTGTTCTCAAAGCTGAAAATGACCAAAATCTTTTGGGATCTCCTCCAGATACTGTGAAGGGGCAGAGGACGAGGATTCCACAGAGTCTGTTTGAAGTCAGTGGAGGTAGAAAAGAAATCTGCTTCCTAAATGTAATCCCATCAACTTTAGCTCCTTCAGTTTCTTTCCGTCAGGATCCCATCCATCCCCAGTGAAGTTTTTGTCTGTAGTTCCGTTACCAATTGAAAAATTTCATCTCATTTATGACCTTTCCATAAAATCAGATCTTAACCTCTTTACATTCTATCCAGCTTCTGGAAGTGATAGATTGACATCAATCCCGCTCACTTGTGCTGGCTCTTGTCAGTTAGTGGGTAATGTTTGTCAGTTCTGGCAACTTCCCATTACTTGAACTCAGGACATCAGCAATGGATATTCTGGTTGGAGCCTTAGAGGATTTTGCTCCATCTGCACCACTATCTGAGCTACTGAGGGGCCAGTGTGACACTTCTCTAAGGTTGTATATCTGTTTTAATATCCCAGGATATTTATAAGCCAAAAGGTTGGGGAGGGGACAAGTGTCACTAATGGATAGTGCCATAGAAAAAAAAATCCAGCTGTACTTGAGATTCTAAAGCAGTTTACTGGCCTGATACACACATGAGTCCCTAACTGTTATGTAACCTATTATATAGTTATAACTACTATATCATTATAATTATTATATGTGAGAGCTCATCAAGCACCCCAAAAATTTGTCAGTCTTCATAGATTAACACTGCATCATGTATACAGTATACTTTAGACACGAGCCAAGAATATTTCTCTAGTTTCTCTCTAGATGGACATAGATCATTAGAAGAATGATACAGAGAACTGGAGAGCATTTCATCTCATGCAGCTGTGTGAAAGAGACATTAAGGCAAAATTAGACCCAGGAAGCTGCAGAATTAAAGTAGTGGCTTAGACAACTTTATATGAAGTACATCAGGCTACTGACCCCTAATGAGGTTCTTAGAAACTAGTCTTGGGGTTGTGTAACAGAAAGCTATTTGTTGTATGCTCTCCCCTTCTTCTGGGGCATGTGACCAGCCAGTTTTAACTCTATTTTCCAGCTTCCTTTGCCATGAGGTGAGGCTATGTGACTAAGTTCTTCCCAGTGGAAGGTGAACAAAAAGGTATTAAAACAAAATTTGCTTAAAACAAAATTTCTTGCTCCAGACTCCCTCTTTTCATACCACGTGAGCTGGGTCATAGACATGCCTGTGACTCAGTTTCAACCATGCAGATGAGGACAACCTTCTCACACAGGGATCAGCATACCACAGCCCATGGGACAAATCTGGCCTTGTTTTTGACTTATTTTTACATTTTAAATGGTTGAAAAAACTCAAAAGAAGAATAATATTTCATGACATGTGAGACTTATATGAAATTTAAATTTCAGTGTCCATAAATAAGTTTTATTGGAAAATAACCACGTTCATTTTTTAAAACTTACTGTCTGTGGTTGCTTTTGCAGCAGGGTTGAATAGGTGCAATGGAGACGGTATGGCCTGCAAAGCCTAAAATACTTGCTATTTTGTCCTTTACAGAAGAAGCTTGCTTACTTCTGCAATAGCATATGGCTAAGCACAAAATAAAATGAATCTGGGACCCTAAATGTCCTGAGGGAGAAAGGCTGCCATACCACATGAATGGCCAGACTATTATCTTTAAGACACTTCATTAGGAGCGCCTGGATGGTTCGGTTCATTGAGCATCCGACTTCAGCTCACGTCATGATCTCATTGCTCATGAGTTCAAGCCCCGCATTGGGCTCTGTGCTGACAGCTCAGAGCCTGGAGCCTGCTTCAGATTCTGTCTCCATCTCTCTGTCCCTCCTTGGTGCACGCTCTGTCTCTCTCAAATATAAATAAACATAAAAAAAAGACACTGCATTAAAAATTTATGTCAGCCTATTCTTTCCCTCATATAGAAATTAATACTGGAAGTAGAGTGTTGTTGTAACAAAAATCAAAGATATATGACATTGTCTTAACAGTTGAGCCATGGATGGTGAAGAATGGATTATATTTAGAAAATTGGAAACAGGTGAGTCTGGTCATACCATAGGAAATCATTCGGTGAAGCCCCTCTGCCGCTCTCCGTGATAATTCAGAAGTCAGATCATGAGTTCATGGAGCCGGTTGCCTTAGGGGAAGATGTTGCCTAGAGTCAGAGTCTTGGCCATTCCTTGCTGCTTTTCGTAAAGTATTATAAATATGGGATGAGCTCAGGCAAGAACTGGCAGTTTGCAAGCAGAGATGAAAGCAAATAGGCTTTATTTGGGAAAAATAATTTCCTCCAAATTTGAATATTGGGAAGAAAAATTTGCTCAGTGTCTTTGTTAGCTAAATATAAGGTCCCAGCTGTCCAACCCAAGCCCACTGTCTCAGATGATACTGGGGCTTCAACATAGTAAGATTCTCTCTCTCTCCCTTTTGCACACACACACACTTCTCTCTGTCCCTCTCCCCTGTTTACACTATAAGATAAAAAAAAATGAGCATCCAATTTAAACTTACATTAGGCTCTTAAGCCCTTCACATTGTCTCTACAAGACATCTGAGCAATTATGGTGTCATCTTAGGGAAGTTTCAAGCCTGTGATGCATCTCTGAGAAAACTATGGTTCTTATAAATTAAGTGTCAAGACAAAACAAAGTCCAAGACAAAATTAATAAAGGCTGTTTATTCATAAACTTGTGGCAAGAAAACCCACATACTGTCTACTTTTGTTTTGGCAGGAGTTAAAAAATGTTAGAAAGGAAAGTAAGTTTTGTGTCATAAAAAGAGAAAATTTTGAGTGTCTTGTAGGCCTTCTGAGGTGAGGTTTTAGAATCAGAGAATACTTACTAATTGTAATTGTAATTCTTTGGGTACATTGGGCAGTCCTTGGTTGGCTGCAAGGTAACAAATGAACAATTTTATTTATTTTTTATTTATTTAAAAATGTTTAATATTTTTAAATGTTTAAATGTTTAATAATTTTAAAATGTTTATTTTTGAGAGAGAGAGAGAGAGAGAGAGCGCAAATGGGGGAGGAGCAGAGAGAGGGGGACAGAGGGTCCAAAGCAAGCTCTGTGCCAACGGCAGTGAGCCCAATATGGGGCTTGAACTCACGAACTATGAGACCATGACCTGAGCTGAAGTCAGACGCTCAACACACCGAGCCACCTAGGCACCCCCAAATGAGCAATTTTAAAGCATTTCAAAAGAGGAAGGATTGTTTAATATCAGGGGCAGAGGGTTTTCTGTGGCTAGTCATTTGTGGAATGAGTGAGAATTGGCAGTGGTGCCTTTTTTACTGTAAGAAGAAGCTGACTGTCATAGTTGATGGTTTCTTAGAAGGAAATGATTATTGAATGCTACGGCTTTTTTCTGGATGTTCTTCTCCAACATAGTGAAAGTTTCCTTTTGGACCCTGGTTAGCAAGTGTAATGAGGATGTTTCTAGGATGGCAGGTGTCAGAGTGTGAGAAATGTCAGAGACTGTTGGGATGTCAGGATGTCTAGCTTTTGTGGTCACTTCTGTTCTCAAAGTGAACAATCCTTAAGTATTGGTGACAAAATGTATCTGTGATCAGGGTGAGTAGAGAGCTGGGTTAGTACATGTCACCTTCTTGAGTATGCAGCAAGAAGATGGGTTAAAAGCTGTGCACTGACTTTCGTGCAGAGGTCTTTGGCTGGGAGACTCTAGATTAGGAAAACAAACATCAGTCTTACTCAGATCAATGTGGAGTACGAAATTCTCCATCTATACTCAGCCTGTGGTTCAATGTAATTCTAGTTAGTGAAGCTGGCCAGGCAAAGGAAAGAGGGAAAAATAAATGTCAACCTTGCAGGCCAGGGATGCACGTCCTCAACAAAGCACTTGACTGTACGGCCAACCAAGTCTCTGGTAGCTGGAAAAGGAGCTCTCCGAACACCTAGAAGTCCCAACAGAGCTTTATAGGCCACTGGAAAGCAGAGTGGGGACATTTTATTAATAGCCTGAGTCAGTGATCAGATGAGGGAATCTTAGAACTCCACAAAGAGAGGAATTCACCTTAACCTATACTCTTCTGTGTGTCAGAGCACATTTTGGGAGACTGTAATAAGGAAATAAATGAATGCCATGGGGCACTGGAATTCTTGGAAACAGCAAACCTTCCTGGGACAAGAGCTTCCCCTGAGTTGGACTAGAATTGGCATAGGGCAGTCTGTCGCACCTAGTTTCCTGAGACTACTTGGGCTCCAAAAGGAAGAAGTGGCAGAGGTAGAGGAGGTTTGGATTTCCCAGTCCTCCAGTTATAGAGGGTTGCAGGTGATCACTGCATCCAAATACTCTGCCGTCTGAGCCCTAACCCACCGAGGGAAGGAAGTGACATTATTTACTGTGGATTGCCTGCCAAAGCCTCACCTTGAAAGCATGAGTATGAACTGTTGCTGTCCTAAAGGAGCAACATAAGTCAGTGAGGAGGTTGACATTGCTCCTGTTGTGGGTGTGTTAACCATGTCTTTTATTTTTTATGTTCTGATGGTTTGATGTCTTGAAGCCTTGCTGACCTTGTAGGGACTGCCCTTCTGAGGGTTAGCCAGTTCCTAAAGATGGTAAACAGCTAGCCTAGGAGTGTCCTTTTCATTTCCCTGATGATGAGTGATGTTGAGCATCCTTTCATGTGCTTGTTGGCCATCTGTATGTCTTCTTTGAGAAATTTCTGTTCATGTCTTATGCCCATTTTTAAATTGGATTTTTTTTTTTTTGGTGTTGAGTTGTATAAATTCTTTATATATTTTGGATATTAACCCTTTATCAGATATATCACTTGCAAATATCTTCTCCCATTCCATGGGTTGTCTTTTTGTTTCATTGATGGTTTCCTTTGCTGTTTCCAGTAGTTTATTTTTGTTTTTGTTTCCCTTGCCAGAGGAGACATTTCTAGAAAAACATGTCTATGGATTATGTCACAGAGATTACTGCCTATGTTTCCTTCTAGGAATCACATTTGGGTATTTATCCATTTTGAGTTCACTTTTGTGTATGGTATAAGAAAGTAGTCCAGTTTCATTCTTTTGCATGTTGCTGTCCAGTTTTCCCAACACCATTTGCTGAAGGGACTTTTTCCCACTGCATATTCTTGTCTCCTGTGTCATAGATTAATTGACCATATATGCGTGGGTTTATTTCTGGGCTCTTTATAATGTTCCATTGATCTAGGTGTCTATTTTTGTGCCAGTACCATACTGTTTTGATGACTAGAGTTTTGTAGTGTATCTTGAGACCTGGAATTGTGATACTTCCAGTTTTGTTCTTCTTTTTCAAGATTGCTTTGGCTATTCAGGGTCTTTAATGGTCCCCTACAGATTTTAGGATTGTTTGTTCTAGTTCTGTAAAAAATTGTGTTGGTATTTTGAAAGCGATAACATTGAATTTGTAGATTGCCTTGGGTAGTATGGTCATTTTAACAATATTTGTTTTTCAATCCATAAGCATGGAATATTGTTCCATTTGTTTGTGGTGTCTTCAATTTCTTTCACTAATATTTTATAGTTTTCTGAGTACAGGTCTTTTACCTCCTTGGTTAAATTTATTTCTAGATACCTTATTATTTTGGGTGCAATTATAAATGGGATTGTTTTCTTAATCTCTCTTTCTGCTGCTTCATAATTAATGTATAGAAATGCAGCAGATTTCTATATGTTCATTTTATGTCCTGAAACCTTACTGAATTCATTGATCAGTTCTGGTAGTTTTTTGGTGGAGTATTGAGGGTTTTCTATATATAGTATTATGTCATATGCAAATAGTGAATGTTTTTCTTCTTCCTTACCAATTTGAATGCCTTTTATTTCTTTTTTTTGTCTGATTACTATGGCTAGGAATTCCAGTACTACGATGAATAAAAGTGGTGAGAATGGATATTCTTGTCCTGGTTCTGATCTTAGAGGAAAAGCTCTTAGTTTTTCCCCATTGAATATAATGGTAGCTGTAGTTTGTTTTATATATGGCCTTTATTATGTTGAGGTATGTTCCCTCTAAACCTACTTTGTTGAGAGTTTTTATCATGAATGGATATTGTTCTTTGTCAAATGCTTTTTCTGCATCTATTGAAATGATCATGTGGTTTTTAATCTTTTCTCTTATTGATGTGATGTATCACTTGGATTGATATGCAAATATTGAACCACCATTGCATCCCTGGAATAAATTCCACTTGATTATGGTGAATCATTTTTTAAACTTATTTTTATATTCCATTTCCTAATTTTTTTGTTGAAGATTTTTATGTCTATGTTCATTAGAAATATTGCCCTGCAGTTTAAAAAAATTTTTTTAAATGTTTATTTTTGAGAGAGAGAGACAGAGTGTGAGTGGGGGAAGGGCAGAGAGAGAGGGAGACAACAGAATCTGAAGCAGGCTCCAGGCTTTGAGCTGTCAGCACAGAGCCCAACGTGGGGCTCAAACTCACAAACCACAGATCATGACCTGAGCTAAAGTCAGATGCTTAACCAACTGAGCTACCTGAGGGCCCCACCATGCAGTTTTTTGTTTGTTTGTTTGTAGTGTCTTTATCTGGTTTTGGTATCAGGATAATCCTGGCCTCATAGAATGAATTTGGAAACCTTCTTTCCTCTTCTATTATTTGGAACAGTTTGAGAAGAATACATATTAACTCTTCTTTAAATGTTTGGTAGAACTCATCTGTGAAACCATCTGTTCCTGGACTTTTGTTTGTTGGGAGTTTTCGATTGCTGATTCAGTTCCATTGCTGGTAATCAGTCAGTTCAAATTTTCTAGTTCTTCCTGATCCATTTTGGGAAGTTATATGTTTCTAGGAATTTATCCATTTCTTCTAAGTTGTCCAATTTGTTGGCATGTAATTTTTCATAGTAATCTTTTATAGTACTTTGTATTTTCTGTGGTATTGGTTGTTACTTCTATTTCTGATTGTATTTATTCGAGTCCTCTCTCTTTTTTTTTTTTAACGTTTATTTATTTTTGAGACAGAGACAGAGCATGAACGGGGGAGGGTCAGAGAGAGAGGGAGACACAGAATCTGAAACAGGCTCCAGGCTCTGAGCCATCAGCACAGAGCCTGACGTGGGGCTTGAACTCACAAACCGCGAGATCATGACCTGAGCCGAAGTCGGATGCTCAACCGACTGAGCCACCCAGGCGCCCCGAGTCCTCTCTCTTTTTGGTGAGTCTTGCTAAAGGCTTATCAATTTTGTTATCTTTTCAAAGAATCAGCTCCTGGTTTCATTGATTTGTTTTATTTTATTTTATTTTTTTTGTCTGTATTTTATTTATTTCTGCTCTAATCTTTATTATTTCCTATTTTCTACTTGTTTTGGGCTTTGTTTTTATTTTTCTAGATCCTATAGGTGTAAGGTTAGATTGTTTCTTTGAGATTTTTCTTGCTTGTTAGGGTATGCCATTGTTCCTATAATCTACCCTCTTAAAATAGCTTTTGCTGCATCCCAAAGATTTTGGATCATTGTGTTTTCATTTTCATTTCTCTCCATGTATTTTTTGATTTCCTCTTTGATTTCTTGGTTGAACCATTCATTGTTTAGGATCATGTTATTTAACTTCCATGTATTTATGCTCTTTCCAGATTTTTTCTTGTGGTTGATTCTAGTTTCATAGTATTCTGGTCAGAAAAGATGCTTGCTGGGGCGCCTGGGTGGCGCAGTCGGTTGAGCGTCCGACTTCAGCCAGGTCACGATCTCACGGTCTGTGAGTTTGAGCCCCGCATCAGGCTCTGGGCTGATGGCTCAGAGCCTGGAGCCTGTTTCCGATTCTGTGTCTCCCTCTCTCTCTGCCCCTCCCCTGCTCATGCTCTGTCTCTCTCTGTCCCAAAAATAAATAAAAGTTGAAAAAAAAAAAAAAAGAAAAGATGCTTGCTATGATTCAACCTTTTTGAATTTGTTGAGACGTGTTTTGTAGCCTAACATGTGATCTGGAGAATATTCCATGTGCACTTGAAAAGAATATGTATTTTGATGTTTTAGGAGGGAATGTTCTGGATATATGGTAGATCCATCTGGTTTAATGTGTCATTCAAAGCCACTGTTTCCTTGTTGATTTTGTTTGGATCACCCCATTGATGTAAGTGGGGTGTTAAAGTCCCCTAATAGTATTGTATTATTATTAATTTCTTCTATTCTTTGGTTAATCATTGCTTTACGTATTTGGGTGCTCCCATCTTGAGTACATAAATAATTACAATTGTTGTATTTTGTTGGATTGTTCCCTTTATGATTATGTAGTATCCTTCTTTGTCTCTTGTTACAGTCTTTGTTTTAAAGTTTATTTTGTCTGATGTAGGTATTATTACCTCGGCTTTCTTTTCACTTCCTTTTGCATGATAAGTGCTTTTCCATCCCTTCACTTTCAATCTGCATGTGTCTTTGGGTCTGAAGTGAATGTCATGTAGCTAGCATATATAGATGGGTCTTGCTTTTTTTATTCATTCAGTCACCCCATGTCTTCTCATTGGGACATTTAGTCCCTTTACATTCAAAATAATTGATAGGGATGTACTTATTGCCATTTTGTTGCTTGTTTTACAGTTGTTTTTGTAGTTCACTGTTCATTTCTTCTCTTGCTCTCTTATCTTGTGTTTTGATGACTTTCTTTAGTGATGTGCTTAGATTCTTTTCTCTTTATTTTTGGTATCTCTATTACAGGTTTTTGATTTGTGGTTACCATTAGGCTTATATATAAAATCTTGTGCATATAGGGGCGCCTGTGTGGCTCGGTCGGTTAAGCGTCTGACTTCGGTCCAGGTCATGATCTCACCATCCCTGAGTTCGAGCCTCGCGTCGGGCTCTGTGCTGACAGCTCAGAGCGTGGAGCCTGTTTCAGATTCTGTGTCTCCCTCTCTCTCTGCCCCTCCCCTGTTCATGCTCTGTCTCTCTCTGTCTCAAAAATAAATAAAACGTTAAAAAATTTTTTTTTAAATCTTGTGCATATTTATGTTAAGTTGATGGTCTGTGTTAAGTTGATGGTCGCTTAAGTTTGAATTCATTCTAAGGGCCTAAATTTTTACTCCCCTCCCCCGCCTTATGTTTTAGGTATATGACATTATACTTTACATCCTTTTGTTTTGTGACTCGCTTGACTGATTTTTATAGGTATACTTGATTTTACTGCTTTTGTACTTTGACCTCTGTATTGGTTTTGTAAGTGATTTATCTACTACTACTATGTTTTAGAGAAAGTCTTTTTTTAAGTTTATTTATTTATTTTTAAAGAGAGACAGCGAGTGCACATGTTAGTGGGGGAGGGGCAGAGAGAGAAGGAGAGAGAATCCAAAGCAAGCTCCATGCTGTCAGTGCCAAGCCTGATGCCGGGCTCAATCTCATGAACTGTGAGATCATGACCTGAGCCCAAATCAAGAGTTGGAGCCACCCAGTCACCTCTAACCTACTTTTTTTGTTATGGTTATATGTACCTCTGAATTTTTTTCCTTTCTTAATTTTTTTTGGTCCGGATTATGGTTTTTCCTTTCAACTCAAAGAATCCCCTTGGGGCGCCTGGGTGGCTCAGTCGGTTGAGTGTCCAACTTCGGCTCAGGTCATGATCTCATGGTTCATGGGTTCATGCCCCGCATCAGGCTCCATGCTGACAGCTCAGAGCTTGGAGCCTGCGTCTGATTCTGTGTCTCCCTCTCTCTCTTCTCCTCCCCTCCTTGTACTCTGTCTCTCAAAAATAAAAGTAAACATTAAAAAAATAAAAAAAGAATCCCCTTTAACATTTCTTCTATGTCTGGTTTAGAATTCCTTTAATTGCAAGAAAAACTTGCAAGGTTAAGTTCTTCTAGTTTTCAAAGACAAATATTATGGGGATTTGTCTTCCCAGTGCAGGTCCCCCATGCCTGGGGTACCTGGTGTTGGGTCTGCTTCTCTTTCTTCTGCATATCATCAGTGTCCCTCCCTTTTGTTCATCTGGGATATGCAATCTCTCCTACTCTGAGTGATAGCTTTGCTGGATAGAGTACTCCTAGTTGTAGATTTTCTTTTTCCAGAACCTTGAATATATCATGCAACTTCCTTCTGACTTGCAAAGTTTCTGTTGAAAAATCAGCTGATAGCCTTATGGGGTTTCCCTTGTATATAACTGTTGTCTTTTCTTTTTATGCTTTTAAAATTCTCTTTTTAGCACTACTTTTTGCCACTTTAATTATTTCTCTTTATATGGAGTTCGTTGGGTTGAAATGTTGGGGGATCTCTGTGCCTTCAAGAGCTGGATTTCTGTTTCCTTCCTCAGATTTGGGAAATTTTCAGATATTACTTTTTAAATAAATTTTCTGCCTCCTTTTCTCTCTCTTCTCCTTCTGGGATCCCTATAAAGCAAATGTTATGCTTGCTTGTGTTGCTGAGTTCCCTTATGCTATTCTCATTTTCTATTTTTTTTTCTTTTTCCTGTTCCAACCAAATTGCTTTCCATTACTCTTTCAGATCCATTCGCCTGCTTCCTCTAGTGTTCTATTTATTCCATCTGATGTATTTTTAATTTCAATTTTTAGTTTCTTCATCTCTCATTGGCTCTTTTTAATATTTTCTATTTCTTTGTTAAGGGTCTCACTCACATCCAACACTTTTTTCTCAAGTCCAGGGAGCATCTTTATGACCATTATTTTGAATTCTCTTTCTAACATACTACTTATCTGCATTTTGTTTAGCAATTTTGTTGTGATTTTTGTCTTGTTCTTTCATTTGTTACATATTCCTCTGTTTCCTCATTTTGTCTAACTCTCTGTGTTTTTTTTGTTTCTGTGTGTGAGAAGAGTCAGTTATGTCTCCTAATCTCTAAAGTAGCGGCCTTATGAAGAAGAGATCCTCTAGTGCCCTTCAGTGCAGTGACCCCTGTGCACTAGAACCAGGTGCTTCAGGGATGTCTTTTAACAGTGTTGCATGCACCCTACTGTTATGGTTGAGCCATCTTTGCCTTCAGTCCAGTCATCTGTTATGACCTTCTTTGCCTGTTGTGAACAGGGTTTGGTCCCTGTGCTAGTAAGTGGGCAGTCTGGGGCCACTTTGGGCTTGAGTCAGGTCAGACCAGATGCCTGTTCTCAGATTGTTTGCCAGAACTGTATTGCACTGAAGTACAGGGTGCTCTCCCAGTGTTGTCCTCTGAAAGGCTCTAGTTGGTTGGTGGAGCTTGCAGTTAGATAAGATGTCTACTCCCAGTCTGTCTGTTGGGGTTGCAGTGACCCTGAGCTACTATGCTGTCTTTTTGTGTTGCCCCCTGTGAGGTTTTTGTTGGTGAGCAGAGCCAGCAGTCATATCAGATATCTTCCCCCAGCCCATTACTGGGGCTGTAGTCAAACTGGTGTTTGTGGTTATCTGCCCCTCTCTCCAGGGTAGGAGTCCCTTCAGAATGGTGCTGGCCACTGATGGGGTTGCTTGCACAATGAGATGCTTATGGCACTGGCTTTGGATGGATTCCTGCCAGGGAGAACATGGGGTTGGGTGTGCTATTAGCAAGCTAAGTGATAAGTGTTTGGGCTGGTTCCTGCAGGTGTCTGGGTATCTAGGCTGGAAGCGAGGAGAGAGAAATGGCACCAGCCAACTCCTTTGTTCTTGAAGAAGTCCTGCAAAGACCCCTGCCCCTCCTGCATGTGCTCTGAGACCATTAAATAAATATCCCTCCTGTATACCCCAGGTGCCTCTCAAACTGCTGCTTCTATGCTGTATCTTGGTGAGGTTGTTTGTTATGCTATTCTTTAAGGGCATAGCCTCAGTTTCTTAGTGCCTTGTGGCTTTACCAGAGCCGAGCCTGGTGATTTTTAAAGTTCCTAGTGTTAAGCCCCACAGATTTAAGAAAAACTTGCAAGGTTAAGTTCTTCTAGTTTTCAAAGACAAATATTATGGGGATTTGTCTTCCCAGTGCAGGTCCCCCATGCCTGGGGTACCTGGTGTTGGGTCTGCTTCTCTTTCTTCTGCATATCATCAGTGTCCCTCCCTTCTGAGATCAGTCTTTTGGGTCAGTTTGGTTCCTGACCATGTCTCTACCCCTCCTATCATTCTTGATGTGGCATCTGCTCTATGACTAACTGTAGAGAAACTATTCTGCCAGTCATTAGGTCATTTTCTGTTTTTTTTTTCCCCACACTGATGTGGGTATTATCTAGGGGTATCCATGGAATGAGGTGAGCCTAGGATTCTCCTACTCCACAATCTTCCCCCAGTAACTTGTATTTTTTTTTATATTTAACAATATGTCATGGACAATTTTCCCAGGTTGATTTGTATAGTTTGACTTTATTATTTTCTTTTGCTAAAGTATTTGAAAACAGAGTCAATGTCATTTCACCCATACATTCTTTATTACACATCTCTAAAAAGAGGGACCAAGATATTATTTTAGCTAGACTTGTGACCATTAATTATCACACATTCAAAATTATTATTACTTGATAGTATCTAATACCCAGTCTATATTCAAGTTTTTCCAATTATCGTATCCCCCAGTTATAGGACAGCCTTTTTATACCATCGAAACAGATTTTGTACATTGCCCTTGATTGTTGTCTGTTATATCTCTTCTGGATGGAACATCTCACCTTTCCTTTTCTTCTTTCTTTTTCACATTGCTGGCTTGTTTAAAAAAGTCAGTCAGTTTGTACTGCAGCAAACCCCACATTTTGAATTTATCTCTTATTCATAATGTAGTTTAATTTGTTCTTTTTAATATTTCCTGCTGACTGGAAATTAGTTCTAAACATTTGATTACACTTAGGTTTCCATTTCTTTGGTATTAACACCACACATGGCTTTGCATCAGGCACATGATGTCCAATTGTCTTGATTTTAGTGACTCTCTAGTCAATAGGTTCAGCTGGTGATAACTGTATTCTCACCACTGTGAAATTCCCATCAATCTTCCAACTAATGATTTCATCCATTTTTGTCTATTGTCTGAAATAAGGATTACATTAGAGGTTGCAAAATGGTGATTTTTCTAATTCTATCATTTCTTTCCATTTATTAGATGGAATTATTCTGTAATGAAGAAGTTACTTCATCAACTAGAGATATTTGGTTACTCTGAAATAGTTGCAAAAATGATAATTTATTCTTTCCCTTTATTTTTTATTTTGTAATTTTTTAATGTTTATTTTTATTTTTGAGGCAGAGAGAGACAGAGCATGAGCAGGGGAGGGGCAGTGAGAGAGGGAGACACAGAATCCAAAGCAGGCTCCAGGCTTTGAGCTGTCAGCACAGAGCCCGATGCAGGGTTCAAACCCGTGAACCATGAGGTCATGACCTGAGCAGAAGTTGGACGCTTAACTGGCTGAATCACCCAGGCACTCCTATTCTTTTCCTTTAACGGTCAGTTTTCAGAGGAAGGAGTTGATGTCTCAGTGAGGGTTTTTCCTCCTTCTCTTTGTGTTGAGTATCATTATTGTGGACAGAATAATAGCCCCATAAAGATGTCCATGTCCTAATCCCCAGAACCTGTGACAATGTAACCTTATATGGCAAAGGGGATTTTGCCGATGTGACTAAATTAAGAATCTTAAGGTGGGAAGACTATTCTGGGTTATCTGGATGAGCACAGTGTAGTCACAATGATCCATATAGGAGGGAGGCTGAAGTATTAGAGGCAGAGAGGGAGATGTGATGGTGGAAGCAGGGGTCAGAGACAGAGAAATATGGAGATACCACAGTCCTGCCTTTAAAGATGGAGGAAGGAAATGAGCCAAAGAACACAGGCAGCTTCCCATAGCTGCAAAAGGCAAAGAAATGGATTATCCCTTACAGCCACCAGAAGGCACATAACATTGCTGACATCTTGATTTTAGGATTAACCTGTAAGATAATAAATTTGTGTTGTTTTAAGTCACAGAATTTATGGTAATTTGTCATTACTCAGCAGTAATAGGAAACCAATAAAATCTTTACATATATAATGCTTTTAATCAAATTGTAGTCACCATTCTTGATGTTCTCATTTTGCTTTATTTGCCCAGTGGGAAGTCTTTCCAGATATCTCCTGTGACCTTTTGACATGGCCCTATTTTGAAAACATCTGTTGCTTTCTGATACTATAGAGGGCCTATGGTCATCTTGAATATCCCTTACCCAGAGCTGGAATGGGTAATTTCTTTGAGAGAAATAGTATTAAGAGACTAGAATTTGGGAACTTGTTGTGCTTGTTGCCACTCTGTTGTCATTGCTTCCAGGCTTGTTCAGAGTACAGAGTACAGAATTGGAATTTTGTTTTCAGCAAATAATATTCTTCATGGTTTATTATTGAATATATATACTTTTTGAAGGAAATTTAGATAATACAGGTACATATCAGGAATTTAAAAAATCACCAACGATATTTGGTTATTGGAAATACATATTTTGGAAATAGTTATGAATTCCTATTGGTATTTCTATGTCTAATTTACTACTATCTGGCTTTTACTTAAATTCTTTGATTTTATACTTGTAACTTATCTTTTTACATGGACAAGTTTGGATACTAATAGTATTAGTATAATTACTCATTTGCTTTATCCTATTAGATATAAAATCGTTCCAAGAAGGCTATTGAATGTAGTTTAAGATGTCTTTGCAGTTTTATTTGCCCTTAGAATATTCTAGGAAGTTGTACAATCAAAATACTAAAAATTAGGCCACTAACTTGATATTAATTAGGTATAGTCATTTCTGTATTCAAATTTTAGGGATTCTCTTTAAGTTTTTTTTTTTTAAGTATATAAAGCCTCTATATGACTTTGAAGTCAAAACTATAAATATGGAATGGTCAGAGAAATCTCACATCTATCTCTATCTCCTCCTCCCTATTTTCTCTTTCTCTTTGTAGGTTAATGTTTAAATTGTTTCTTTTATTTTATTTATTTTATTTTAGAGGGATATAGAGAGATTTTGTGAGCAAGTCGGGGGAAGTGCAGAGACAGAGGGAGAGAGAGAATCTTAAGCAGGCTCCACGCTCAGTATGGAGCCTGATGTGGGGCTCGATTGCATGATCCTGGGATCATGACCTGACCCAAAAGTAAGAGTCCAATGCTTAACTGACTGATCCACCCAAGCACCCCTATATTGTTTATAAGTGGTTTATGGTTCTATGTTAATTTTGTAAATATTTTATATTTGTATTCACATTTTTGCCTTAATTTTTAAAAAGGCATTATCCTATATGTGCTTTTCTGCATCTTGCTTTTTTACACTAAAATATGTAACAAAGACTCTTCTGTGTCCACATATGTAGCTTTTATTCATTCTGTTTTACAGCTGCATGGCTTCAGTTATATGGATGTCTCATAGTTTATGCAACCAGTTCTCCTGTTGGTAGACAATTGGATTATTTTTATTCTTTTGCTAATACAAGAAATACTATATCAATTAACCTCATGTTTAAATCATTTTATATTTTTGCTAACTTATGTCTGGGATAGATTACTAGAAATAGAATTGTTGGTGCAAAGACAAATGCCTAAGTAAGTCTGCTAGACATTCCTAAATTTCCCTCCACAGAGGTGGTGCTAGTTTGTATTACTACCAACAAAGTTATGAACATGCTTTTTCCCCACAGCTTTGCCAGCGAGGTACATTGCTAAACTTATGGAAGTTTACCAATATAATGTGTGAAAAAGGCTATCTCCTTGTAGTTCTAATTTGCACTTCTCTTTTAGATACCAGTGGATAATGTTAGTAGCTTCTTACTGATATTGAAAGAGAGAAGCATGACGTTACCATATGAAAACAATGAAGGTGAGCCATGAATTAACCCATATGATAATCAAAACTATGGAGTTAACAAGGTTTCTAGCAAAATTCTTTTTTTTTAATTTATTAATTTCAACCTTTTTTTTTTTTTTTTTTTTTTTTTTTACTTTTAGAGAGAGAGGGAGAGTGCATACCAGCAGGGGAGAGGAGCATAGAGAGAGGGAGAGAATCTTAAGCAGGCTCAATCTCACAACCCTGAGATCATGACCTGAACCAAAATCAACAGTCAGTCGCTTGACTGACTGAGCCATGCAGGTGTCCCTAGCAAAATTCTTATATAGTTATAAAATCTATTTCTGAAAATCAGTGTTTTGATTTTTTTCTTATGTGCATTGTGTAAAGTTACAATTCCCATTTTTTTCCATGTACATATAAATAATTAAAAAATACCTCATATAATATTTTAAATTTTATATTTTAACTGATCATTCTTCAGTGAATTTTTGCTTTTAATCTTCATAATAGCATAATTGCTATGGCTTTATTTCTGGCATACACAAATAGTTAAAAAAAAGACTTTTAGAATGTATTTATATACCTACATTTGCATTTAAATATATGAATTGAAAATTTGAAAGGAATCTTTGCTTTTCACAGAAAAACAAATTCTACCATTTACTTGCCTTTCTGTGAAGTAGTACTTACTTTGAAGTATATTATTCAGATATCTCCTAAGGGATTATACATTAAGAAAATGATATCATATTTGCTTATGTTATTATGACTAGACCTTATAACACGGAGATTTTTCTAAAGTTCTTAAGAATTTCTAGCCGTAGAAAAAATTGCCATAAATCTTCTGGTTTGATTTACTTGTGTTTCTGCTTGTACTGATGTAGCTAGAGGTTGTTTTGTCTGCTGTTGTTGATTTCTTAGTTTGTTCAATCAAATGATGTTGGAAAATTTTAATAAAATCACATTTTTTCAAGTTGCTGATATGTTAGTTAATGTAGAAAGCATTATTGACTAAAAGATATTCAGATAATTGGGACTTTTAAATAAATAGCTATGATTTGGACCAAGTATCTAGGAAAGGAATCCCAAGTGTTTATTGCTTATCAGAAAGGAAGATGGAGCCAGATAGAGGGATAAAAACAGGTATTTAAGTCAAATGTGGCTAATTGCTCTGGTCATTTGTTGCTGTTTAGTATACAAACTCAAAACACAGTGGGGGCACCTGGTTGGCTCAGTCAGTTGAGCCTCCGACTTCGGCTCAGGTCATGATCTTGTGGTTCATGGGTTCAGGCCCCACATTGGGCTCTCTCTTGTCAGCAAAGAGCCCACTTCAGATCCTCTGCCCCCCTTTCTCTGCCCCTCCCCCCTTGTACTCTTTCAAAAATAAATAAACATTAAACAACAGCAACAACAACATCGCAGTGGTTTTGAATGCCGTGTATGATTTTCTCACACAGTCCTGGGTTTACTGATCTCTTGGGTTGTTGTCTATGGAGACTGGGGATGGAGTCATTGGAAGTGGGACTGTGCTGGATATCCAGGGTAGCTCTCTGATGTGGCTGGTAGTTGTTGCCAACTGTAGGCAACTACTGGGGCCATGGAAGGAGGGCCATTCCATATGGCTTAGGTTTTGTAGGCATAGCATCTGCCAGGTCAGTTAATGGTTACGTATGAAACTGGCACAGAGTGACTTCTCCCAATTTCACTTGATCTGAGCAGTCACAGGACACGTTTAGATTCAACAGGGTGGAGAAATAAATACTTCCCGATGGAGGAGCACAAATCCACATCATAAAAGAGCATGTATGATGGGAAATACAGTTGAGGTAATCTTTGGAAAATACAGTTGGCACCATTAGTTGTTTTTTTGTTTGTTTTTGTTTTTGTTTTTGTTTTTTAAGTGTGTGGTCAAACTGTGACATTATGAATTACCCATCTGAGACTAAGTCTAACAAACAGATTTAAGTCCCTTTTACTCGAGCTTTCCATGCTTTTACAGATAGTACAGGTTTAAATTTTTTATTGTGTAAAGTAAAATTCTCTGTTGATGACTTTTTATTTGGGTTCTAGCTTTTCCCTTTTTTTTTTAAATGAAATCCATTATCTGACTTGTCCAATGTAATCAGCACAAATATTCAATTTTAGTGCATAAGATGAATTTTGTTGCCTTGCTGGGGAATTTTGTGGTAGAATCTATATAAAATTGATCTTATGATTCTTATTCTGGGACAGGTTAAAAGTATAAAAGGATTTT
Source organism: Prionailurus viverrinus (assembly GCF_022837055.1). Lineage (NCBI taxonomy): Eukaryota > Metazoa > Chordata > Mammalia > Carnivora > Felidae > Prionailurus > Prionailurus viverrinus. Next base: position 58,492,958 of record NC_062564.1, on the reverse strand, counting down.
TTTCAAGGTACTTCTTATTATCCACTGCATCTATAATGTGAAAATGACTCCTTTAGGCCTGATCTTTGGGCTTACAGTTGTTGCTGGGCATTATAATGTAATAATAATTGCTGATATTTATGGTGTGCTTGTAATATGCAAGGCACTGTGCTCAGTGCTTTAAATATATGTTATTTTATGATATAGATACTCTCAGATGAGAAAACTAAGGCTTAGTAAAGTGAAATTCTTTGACCTGAAACACACAGCTTGTAAATAACAGAGTTGGAATTAGAATCTAAGTCTCTTTCATATGAGAACCTGTTGGCTTCATTCTCAGTCCACTTTAGTTACTGAGTTAGGCCAGGCCAAAAAAAATCTGGTCTAGATTTGAAAACCAGACAAATGATTTACTCAGTGCAAGGGGTCTCTCATTTTGATTTAGTATAGAAAGGGCCAACAATATAAAGGATATATATCAGATATATATAACATAAGGTGAGGCCCTCAGAAATCAAAGGTCGATGTAGACTATGCAGAGGAGCCCAGAGGTACAGTTTTGCTGCAGGGCCACATCACCCCTTACGAAAAGATTCATCTTATTACCATAGAAGGCAATTCCTCACCATGCGACAGATATTAAACCTTTGTGCTATAGAAAGCCTAGCCATGGTCTGCTTCAGTCTCTAAAGAAATTGCATCTTTACTGTTTGGGCTGCAAGTCCACTTATTTTGATTTTTGATAACTTCTGGGAGAGAGAGTATATATGTGGGAGTAAAACCATATGCCTACAACTAAATGCAAATGACCAGTGTATCCTTTTTCTGATGCTTGACACATCCCGAGAACTGGGCAGCTGCCCTAGTGACTAAGTTGACACATCCACCCAACTTTTGTAACAGGGGAAATTGCTCAGGTTCATGGCCTGAGATGTAAGGGAAATATATGATCATTAGATAAAAAACTGGAATGGACTGTTCCACAAACTGTTTTTGTGTTCATAATGTCAACTTCCTATCTAGCATGACTCAGTTTTGCAAATAGCAGTAGCCAATGCTAAATTTTCCCTGCCGCCTAAAGTCATGATAAGAGCCGACTTTACTATTTCATCTTTATATCCCTTGCAGCAAGAAAGAGAGAATTTTATCATAAATTTGTGATGAATTAGATAAAAAGTGACCAGCGCCTATCATGGGCTTCAGTCCTGCAGAGATTAGAAAACTGAGCTAAGTGAGGAAACTATGGCAATTGCCTGGATCACTTCATCAGATCACAAACCTCTGTTTTTTGTTTCTTGAATCTGGTCATAGGGTATTGACAACTATGTGGCAATGACTAAAAGAGGATATTCTTACGGGTGAAAGACAATGCCAGTTTGCTGTAATAGGTGGGATTCTGTCAGGAAGTAGATGAAACACTGAGATATCAACTGTATTTATAGAGGTATAGTTTCATGTGGAGGAGCCACTGAGATAATTCAGCACTGTGGTGCTACACCACTCCTAAGCCTACAGAGGTGAGGAAAAGGGGTTGTATGGAAAGGGCTGCCTGGCAGGGCTGCAACATGGGGTAGAGGAGCCAGGCAGCCAGCCCAGGGCCAATCTGCAGGGAGGGAGCCCAAGGACTAACACACCAACCTCACTCTCTTCTTTCCTTGATTTTTTTTTTCCTGGGGGTTCTCCATTGACTGAGTCCAACTGGAAACAACAGTGCAAGGGAGCCTGTTGATGACTCCAAACAGATGAGCCTCTGTGGCCTCAGGCAGAGAGAGTAGGGAAGCAAGGGGAGGGTGAATCTGGAAAGGCAAATGGAAAATAACCAGCACGTTTTCAGATGTCTATCATAAACCTTTCACGTAAAATGCCTTTTTAATGAAAAATAGTAAATTTCTTATAAGCAGAGAATAATTGGGGTGGTTGCTTTCATTTTCGGAAACCCATAGGGGAAAAAACCCACATCATCAAAAGGGATTTTGATTTTTAACTGTGGGGCCATGAGCAGGTACAAATGCTAATAGGTGGGATCCTTTTGTTTCAAGGTGCAGAGATTAATATTAGCTTAAAGCAAAAAAAATTTCTTAAAAGTATATGCAGAAATGCTGAAGAATAAGTCTGAGACAGGTTGGCTTCAGGGGCAAAACTATTTATGGTCTTGTCCAGGAACCACCACTGGAATAAATAAATTTTGATATTTTTGTTCTTAGATCACTTCCATAAAGATGCAAAGACCTGGGATAAGTCTGATTGGAGTAGCTTTGGTCCCAAACCTTGATTACAGGTCTATATTCATGGCCCTCAAGGGAGGAAAAGACATTCCACAAAGGGTGCAATTTTTAATAGCGGAATTAATGCTCAATCAAAACAAAAGGAGCCGAAACTGGGACTGGCCCAATAAAAGACTACTTGAGCAGAGAAATACTGAATGAAGGTGCAGAGCACTTGGTAGAGAATCATGTACCCATGACTTTTCAATGGCAATGACATTTTTTTTTCCATGCTCATCACCCCTTGTGACTAGATTATTACTAAGGAGTAAAAAAGAGTGGGTCAAATGGTGGCAGCATTGTGATACTACAAACAAGTTAAAAATAAAAAGTTGGGGTGAGATGGCCAGTGATCACCATCTTTAGTAAAATTCAGATAGTATGGCTGTTTGGGGTCAGAAAAATTATAAAATTGTAAATTAGCTTCATTGGATTACTGGAATTAATAGAAGCCTCAACTTATTCAGTGAGTTAGGTTTTGTATCTTCAATCTTAGGAAGAAGCAATGTAAACAAGATGAGTCTGTCACACAAGTAACTTCACAAGAAATGGATTAAAACCCAAAAGGTAAGAATCAGAATAATGTTTCTTGGAGTTGGCAACTGTAAAATGCATTTTTGTGAACATGTATCTATGCTGCTTCTCCTTTTAATTGGGAGTTTTATTTTTAGGATAGGAACTTGTTTTTACATGAGGAAATATTGAGATCCAGTTAGTTAAAAATTAAGGTTCAAAGCTGAACTATGTGAGGTAGGTACTATTATTAACTTCATTTTATAAATTGGGAAATTGAGATATAGAAGCTCATATGAATGTATGTAGCAGAGCTAAAATTTGAACCCAGACAGTCTGATTCAGAGATCATGGGCTTAACCACTCTGGTGGAGTTTTCTTATCATGTTATTTACTGTTTCTCTAGGCAAATGAAAAATTCCCAATATATAAACTTCTACAAAAATATCAATCTGAGAGGCTACCATCAAGTCTTATTTAATATGACATATTGATATGATGATGGGCTTTGAGTAGATAGATGAGTGGATAGAGATGAAACCTCTATTAATGATCAATTTCCAACTTTGATGAGCAACCAACGGTCATGAACCCAGATAAAATCACAGATTCTACAATCAACATTAGGTTTCTTGGGTGGGATGATGGATGGGAATGTATCAAGGCATTCTTACCAAAGTTCATAATGGACACTTTAACCTTTTCTCATTAACAAGTAAGAGTAAATCCCAATTGCTACTCAGACTAATTGGGCTTTGGTGCCAGCTCATGCCTCATTTGGGAATAATTGTGAGATCGCACACATAGGAACTTGAAAAATGGCTATCCTTAAATGGCAACTACCTCAGAACAATTCCTTGAGTTAGCATGGACAGCCCTGCCTTGTGACCAAAATATGCCAGATAAAGTACATATATTGGAGATCTCAGTACTTAATTTCAGTGCAGTTTGGAGTTCACAGGAGAAGCACAAAAATAGCCTTTGGGCTCTGGTAAAGACAGAAACTTACTATACCCAACAAAGCTGTCCTTCAGAAAAAAAGGAGAAATAAAGGCTTTCCTGAACAAACAAAAGCTGAGGAAATTCATCACAGATAGGCCTATCTTAAAAGAAGTGCTAAAGGGTGTTCTTCAGGTGGAAATAAAAAGAAATTAATTAACATAGAAAAAATGTATGAATTTGTAAAACTCACTGGTAATAGTGAAAATATAATCAAAGTCAAATTTTCTAATATTGTAATGGTGCATAATTCACTTACAACTCCAGTTTAAATGTTAAAAACAAATGTATTAAAAGTAACCATAATGACAATAATTTTTTATGGATGCACAATATAAAAAGATGTGCAATGTAACATCAATAACCTAAAATGTGAGTGGGAAAGAAGTAAAAGTATAAATTTTTCTTTGCTATTGAAGTTAAGTTGTTATCAGCCTAAAATAGCATATTATAACTAAAAGATAATTTATGTAAGCCTCATGGTACCACAAAGGAAAAACCTACAGTACATACACAAAATATTATGATAAGGGATTCATACCACCACAAGAAGTCATCAAATCACAAAGGAAGATAGGAGAGGAAAGAAGAAACAAAGTGTCTACAAACAGAAAATGAGCTATATGGCACTAAGTAAGTCCTTACTTATTTACAATAATTACTTTAAATCAAAGTGTCTACAAACAGAAAATGAGCTATATGGCACTAAGTAAGTCCTTACTTATTTACAATAATTACTTTAAATATAAATGGATTATTTTCTCCAATAAAGAGACATGGAATGGATTAAAAAAAAAGGATTCAATGATATGCTGACCTCAAAAGACTCACTTTTAAGGACACACATAGTTTGAGAGTGAAGGAATGGAGAAAGATATTTCAAGCAAATGGAAAACAGAAGAGATCATGGGTAACCATACTTATATCAGACAAAATAGACTTTAAGCTAAAAATGGCCCAAGAAACAGTGAAGGTCATTATATAATGAGCACAGCATCTAAATATATAAAGCAAATACTAATAGTACAAAAAGGAGAAAAAAACAGCAATACAATAGGAGTTGGGGACTTTAATAACCCATTCTTAACAATGCATAGATCATCTAGTGAGATTCAATAAGAAAACCGTAGAAATGAAAAACACTGAAGACCAAATGGACATAACAGATACATACAGAATATTTCCATCCAATACAACCAGAATGCACATTGTTCTCAAGTGCACATGGAACATTTTCTAGGATAGACCTCATGTTAAGCTGGTAAAGAAGTAACAAATTCAGGAAGAGGGAAATTATATCAAGTATTGTTTCTGACCACAATGGTATGAAACTAGAAATCAACAACAGGAGGAGAACTGGCAAATTTAAAAATACATGGAAATTCATAATATGTGATCAATATACTATAGAACAATTGATGAGTCAAAGAAGATATCAAAAAAATTAAAAAAAAATCTTGAGACAAATGAAACTGGAAACAGAATTAGTAAAACTCACAAAATGCAGCAAAAACAGTTCTTTTGTTTATTTTTAATTTTTATTTATTTTTATTTTTTTAATTTATATCCAAATTAGTTAGCATATAGTGCAACAATGATTTCAGGAGCAGATTCCTTAAAGCCTGTTACCCATTTAGCCCATCCCCTCCCCTACAACCCCTCCAGTAATCCTCTGTATGTTCTCCATATTTGAGTCTCTTATGTTTTGTCCCCCTCCCTGTTTTTGTATTATTTTTGCTTCCCTTCCCTTATGTCCATCTGTTCTGTGTCTTAAAGTCCTCATATGAGTGAAGTCATATGATATTTGTCTTTCTCTGACTAATTTCGCTTAGCATAGAACCCTCCAGTTCCATCCACGTAGTTGCAAATGGCAAGATCATTCTTTTTGATTGTTGAGTAATACTCCATTGTATATATATACCACATCTTCTTATCCATTCATCCATTGATGGACATTTGGGCTCTTTCCATACTTTGGCTATTGTTGATAGTGCTGCTATAAACAGTGGGATGCATGTGCCCCTTCAAAACAGCATACCTGTATCCCTTGGATAAATGCCTAGTAGTTCAATTGCTGGATCATAGGGTACTTATATTTTTAATTATTTGAAGAACCTCCATACTGTTTTCCAGAGTGGCTGCACCAGCTTGCATTCCCACCAGCAGTGAAAAAGAGATCCTCTTTCTCTGCATCCTCAGCAACATCTGTTGTTGCCTGAGTTGTAAATGTTAGCCATTCTGACAGGTGTGAGGTAGTATCCCATTGTGAGTTTGATTTGTATTTCCCTGATGATGATGAGTGATGTTGAGCATTTTTTCATGTGCCGGTTGGCCATCTGGATGTCTTCCTTGGGTAAGTGTCTATTCATGTCTTTTGCCCATTTCTTCACTGGATTGTTTTTTTGGGTGTTGATAAGTTAGTTCTTTATAGATTTTAGATACTAACCTTTTATCTATGTATTTGCAAATATCTCCTCCCATTCTGTCAGTTACCTTTTAGTTTTGCTGATTGTTTCCTTCACTGTGCAGAAGCTTTTTATTTTGATGAGGTTCCAGTAGTTCATTTTTGCTTTTGTTTCCCTTGCCTCCCGAGACGTGTTGAGTAAGAAGTTGTTGCGGCCAAGATCAAAGAGGTTTTTGCCTGCTTTCTCCTCGAGGATTTTGATGGTTTCCTGTCTTACATTTAGGTCTTTCATCCATTTTGAGTTTATTTTTGTGAATGGTGTAAGAAAGTGGTCCAGGTTCATTCTTCTGCATGACACTGTTCAGTTTTCCCAGAACCACTTGCTGAAGAGACTGTCTTTATTCCATTGGATATTCTTTCCTGCTTTGTCAAAGATTAGTTGGCCATATGTTTGTGGGTCCATTTCTGGGTTCTCTATTCTGTTCCATCGATCTGAGTGTCTGTTCTTGTGCCAGTACCATACTGTCTTGATGATGACAGCTTTGTAGTATAGCTTGAAGTCTGGGATTGTGATGCCTTCTGCTTTGGTTTTCTTTTTCAAGATTGCTTTGGCTATTCGGGGTCTTTTCTGGTTCCATACAAATTTTAGGATTGTTTGTTCTAGCTCTGTGAAGAATGCTGGTGTTACTTTGATAGGGATTGCATTGAACATGTAGATTGCTTTGGGTAGCATTGATATTTTAACATTTGTTCTTCTTATCCAGGAGCATGGAATCTTTTTCCATTTTTTTATGTCTTCTTCAATTTCTTTCATAAGCTTTCTATAGTTTTCAGTGTATAGATTTTTCACTTCTTTGGTTAGATTTATTCCTAGGTATTTTATGGTTTTTGGTGCAATTGTAAATGGGATTGATTCCTTGATTTCCCTTTCTGTTGCTTCATTATTGGTGTATAGGAATGCAACCGACTTCTGTGCATTGATTTTATATCCTGCAACTTTGCTGAATTCATGAATCAATTCTAGCAGTTTTTTGGTGGAATCTTTTGGGTTTTCCATGTAGAATATCATGTCATTTTCAAAGAGTGAAAGTTTGACCTCCTCCTGGCTGATTTAGATGCCTTTTATTTCTTTGTGTTGTCTGATTGCAGAGGCTAAGACTTCCAATACTATGTTGAATAACGGTGGTGAGAGTGGACATCCCTGTCTTGTTCCTGACCTTAGGGGCAAAGTTCTCAGTTTTTCTCCATTGAAGATGATATTAGCATTGGGTCTTTCATATATGGCTTTTCTGATCTCGAGGTATGATCCTTCTTTCCCCACTTTCTTGACGGTTTTTATCAAGAAAGAATGTTTTATTTTGTCAAATGCTTTCTCTGCATCTATTGAGAGGATCATATGGTTCTTGTCCTTTCTTTTATTGATGTAATGAATCACATTGATTGTTTTGCAGATATTGAACCAAACTTGCATTCCAGGTATAAATCCCACTTGGTTGTGGTGAATAATTTTTTAATGTATTGTTGGAGCTGGTTGGATAATATCTTGTTGAGGATTTTTGCATCCATGTTCATCAGGGAAATTGGTCTATAGTTTTCCTTTTTAGTGGGGTCTCTGGTTTTGGAATCAAGGTAATGCTGGCTTCATAGAAAGAGTTTGGAAGTTTTCCTTCCATTTCTATTTTTTGGAACAGCTTCAAGAGAATAGGTGTTCACTCTTCCTTAAATGTTTGGTAGAATTCCCCTGGAAAGCCATTTGGCCCTGGACTCTTGTTTTTTGGCAGATTTTTGATTACTAATTCGATTTCTTCATTGGTAATGGGTGTGTTCAAATTTTCTATTTCTTCCTGTTTCAGTTTTGGTAGTGTATATGTTTCTAGGAATTTGTCAATTTCTTCCAGATTGCCCATTTTATTGGCATATAATTGCTCATAATATTCTTATTATTGTTTTTATTTCTGTTGTGTTGGTTGTGATGTCTCCTCTTTCATTTTTGATTTTATTTATTTGGGTCCTTTCCTTTTTCTTTTTGATCAAACTGGCTAGTGGTTTATCAATTTTGTTAATTCTTTCAAAGAACCAGCTTCTGGTTTTATTGTTCTACTGTTTTTTTTTTTTTTTTTTTTGGTTTTGATAGCATTAATTTCTGCTCTGATCTTTATTATTTCCTGTTTTCTGCTGGTTTTGGGTTTTACTTGCTGTTCTTTTCCTGGCTCTTTAAGGCATAAGGTTAGATTGTGTATCTGAGATCTTTCTTCCTTCTTTAGAAAGGCCCGGATTGCTATATACTTTCCTCTTATGACTGCCTTTGCTGCATCCCATAGGTTTTGGGTTGTGGTGTTACCATTTTCATTGGCTTCCATATACTTTTTAATTTCCTGTTTAACTTCTTGGTTAGCCCATTCATTCTTTAGTAGGATGGACTTTAGTCTCCAGGTATTTGTTATCTTTCCAATTTTTTTCTTGTGGTTCATTTCGAGTTTCATAGTGTTGTGGTCTGAAAATATGCGCGGTATGATCTCAATCTTTTTGCACTTGCTGAGGGCTGATTTGTGTCCCAGTATGTGGTCTATTCTGGAGAACGTTCCATGTGCAGTGGAGAGGAATGTATATTCTGCTGCTTTAGGATGAAATGTTCTGAATATATCTGTTAAGTCCTTCTGGTCCAGTGTGTCATTCAAAGCCATTGTTTCCTTGTTGATTTTTTGATTAGATGATCTGTCCATTACTGTGAGTGGGGTGTTGAAGTCTCCTACTATTATGGTATTACTATCAGTGAGTTTCTTTACGTTTGTGATTAATTGATTTATATATTTGGGTGCTCCACATTTGGTGCATAAATGTTTACAATTTTTAGGTCTTCTTGGTGGATAGACCTCTTGATTATGATATAATGCCCTTCTGCATCTCTTGATACAGTCTTTATTTTAAAGTCTAGATTGTCTGATATAAGTGTGGCTACTCTGGCTTTCTTTTGTTGACCATTAGCATGGTAGATGGTTCTCCATCCCCTTATTTTCAACCTGAAGGTGTCTTTACATCTAAAGTGGGTCTCTTGTAAACAGCATTTAGATGGGTCTTGTTTTCTCATCCATTCTGTTACCCTGTGTCTTTTGATTGAAGCATTTAGTCCATTGACATTTAGAGTGAGTACTGAAAGGTATAAATTTATTCACCATTATGTTGCTTGTAGAGTTGAAATTTCTGGTGGTGTTCTCTGGTCCTTCCTAGTGTTTGTTGCTTTTGGTCTTTATTTATTTGTTTTTGTTTTTTTTCATCTTTCTCTGGTTTAGTGGTCACAAACTCCTTTAATTTTTGTTTGTCTGGGAAACTTTTTATCTCTCCTAATTTGAAGCAATCCAGCCTTGTGGATAAAGAATTCTTGGCTGCATATTCTTCTGATTATGCACCTTGAATATATCCTGCCACTCCTTTCTGACCTGCCAAGAATCTGTGGATAGGTCTGCCTCAAACCTGATCTGTCTTCCCTTGTATGTTAGGGACTTTTTTTCCCCCTTGGTGCTTTCCTGATTCTCTCCTTGCCTGAGTATTTTGTGAATTTGACCATGATATGCCTTGTTGATGTTCAGTTTTTGTTGAATCTGGAGTCCTCTGTGGTTCCTGGATTTTGATGTCTGTGTGTTTCCCCAGGTTAGGAAAGTTTTCTGCTATGATTTGCTCACAAAACCCTTCTATCCCTATTTCTCTCTCTTCCTCTTTTGGGACCCCTATGATTCTGATGTTATTCCTTTTTAATGAGTCACTGATTTCTGTAATTCTTAAATCATGCTCTTTTGCTTTAATCTCCCTCTTTTTTTCTGCTTCATTATTCTCCATAGGTTTGTTCTCTATATTTCTGATTCTCTGTTCTTGCTCATCCATCCTTGCCACTGTGGCATCCATTTGAGATTGCATCCAGTTATAGCATTTTTTATTTTATCCTGACTAACTCTTGCTTCTTTTATCTCCAAAGTAAGGGATTCTAATCTATATTTGACTCCAGCTAATATACTACTTATCGTGATTCTAAATTCTGGTTCAGACATCTTTCTTGTATCCGTGTTGGTTAAGTCCCTGGTTGTCATTTCCTCCTGCTCTTTCTTTTAGGGTGAATTCCTTTGTTTCATAATTTTGAAGGAAGAAAAGGAATTAAAGAGGTAATAAAAAATTAAAAGTAAAAGAAAAAAATTAAAATTAAAAAATATGTTAAAATTAAAAAGTTTAAAACAAACACACACACACACACACACAAAATAGAGTAAATGGTGCTAGATCCTAGGTATGTTTGGTCTGGGTGTTGAAAGGCTCTTGATAGATTAGAGAAAAAGGGGAAATAAAGAAAAAAAAGGAAATAATTTGAAAAGTGGAAAAAATAATACACTGATGTAGACTAAAATGAAATGATGGAAGTAAAATAAAATTTCGTAAAATTTACACAAATTAAAAAATATAGTAGAAAAGAATTAAAAAATATTTTTAACAAAAATTGAAAAAAAATAGATTTTTTTCTCTTTCTGCTGAATTCTGTTGTTTAGATTGTGTATATTGTTGTGTTAATCCTCAGATAAGTTTTCTAGGTGTGCAGGATGGTTTAGTGTTGATCTGGCTGTATTTCATGGACATGAGACACGAAAAATACTTCCATGCTGTTCCGCCATCTTGGCTCCTCCACAGCAAAAGCAGTTCTAAGATGAAAGTTTATAACTCTAAATACATATCTCAAGGGAAAAAAGGTCTCAAATCAGCAACCTAATCTTGTAGTTTCAAGAACTAGAAAAAGAGGAACAAGTTAAGCCCAAAGTTAGCAGAAGGAAGAAAATAATAAAGATTAGAGCAGTGGTAAATGATTTAGAGAATAAGAAAACAATAGAAAATTTTAACAAAACTAAGAGTTGGCTCTTTGGAAAGATGAGCAAAACTGACAAACCTTTAACTTGACTAACTAAGAAAAAAAGACACGGACTCATAAAAAAATCAGAAATAAAAAAGGAAACAGTATAACTGATATCACCAAAATGCAAAGGATCAAAAGAGACTTCTATAAGTGATTATTTACTAACAAATTGGATAATCAAAAGAAATGGATAAATTTCTAAAAACATACAACCTAGCAAGACTGAATCATGAAGAAATAGAATATCTGAACTGACTAATAATGACTAAGGAGATTGAAAAAAGAAAAGAAAGGAAAAGCCCAGAACCAGATGGTTTCCCTGGTGAATTTTGCCAAACATTTAAGGAAGAATTAATGCCAAAACTTCTCTTCCAAATCCTTCCAAAATACTGAAGAGGAGGGAACACTCCAAAACTCATTTTATAAGGTCAGCATTACTGTAATTCAAGGCCAAATAAGGACATTACAAAGAATAAAACTACAGGCCAATCCTAAGGAATATAGATGCAAAAATTCTCCACAAAGTACTAGCAAATCAAGTTCAATAGCACATTAAAAAGATAATATACAATGATTAAGTAGGATTCATTACTGAGATGCAAAGATGGCTCATCATATGCAAATAAGTAAATGTGACACACAATTAAAATGACACGATCAACATAATAGAGGCCGTATATGACAAGTCCACAGATAACATCACACTCAACAGTGAAGTGCTGAAAGCTTTTCCAGTTAGACCAGGAATAAGACAAGTGAGCCCACTCTTGCCACTTTTATTCAACATACTGTTAAGAGTTCTACCCAGAGAAATCAAGCAATAAAAGGAAAGAAAAGGCATCCGAATCAGAGAAAGAAGTAAAATTGTCTGTTTCCAGATGACATAATCTTACATGTAGAAAATCCTAAAGACTACACCCCCAAAACTCCTGATAAACAAATTCAGCAAATTTTCATGATACAAAAATCAACGTACATAAATTAAATGCACTCGTATACTACCAGTGAGTATCTGACAAAGAAGTAAAAAAATACCATTAACCATAACACCCAAATAATAAAATACTTAGGGATAAATTTAACCAAGCAGGTGAAAGATGGATACATTAAAAACTATAAAACTGATGAAAGAAACTGAAGAAGTCACAAATAAATGGAAAGATATCCTGTGTTCGTGGGATTGGAAGAATTAATATTGTTAAAATGTCCATACTACCCAAAGCCATTTATAGCTTTAATATAATTCCCATCAAAATTCCAATGACATTAAAAAAATTTTTTTATGTTTATTTCTGAGAGAGAGGCAGAGTGTCAGTGGGGGAGTAGCAGAGAGAGGGAGACACAGAATCTGAAGCAGGCTCCAGGCTCTGAGCTGTCAGCACAGAGCCTGATGCGGGGTTGGAACTCACAAATCATGAAATCATGACCTGAGCCGAAGTTGGATGCTCAACCGACTAAGCCACGCAGGTGCCCCCCCCGCAATACATTTTCTAATAGAGAAAAATTCTAAAATTCGTATGGAACCATAATAGGCTCTGACCAGCCAAAGCAATCTTGAGAAAGAAGAACAAAACTTGAGGAATCATACTTTCTGATTTCAAACTAAACTGCAGAGCTTTAATAAGCAAACAAGTATGGTATTAGCATGGAAATAAACACATGGACCGATGCAACAGAATCAATAGCCTAGAAGTAAACCCCTGAATGTATAGTCAACTAATATTTGACAAAAGAGCTAAGAATACTCAATGGGAGAAAGAATAGTTTCCTCAATAAATGGTGTTAAGAAAATGAGATAATCATACACAGAAGAATGAACCCTTGTCTTAGACTATTCACCAAAATTAACTCAAATGGATTAAAGACTTAAATGTAAGACCTGAAACTATAAAAATTCTAAAAGAAAACTTAGGGGAAAAATTCCTTGATATGGTTCTTGGCAATGAGTTTTTTGGGGGGTTATAACAACAAAAATAAACAGCAAAAGCAAAAATAAGTGGGACTACACAACTAAAAAGCTTCTGCACACAAAGGAAACCATCAAAAGATGAAAAGGCAGCCTATGGAATGGGAGGGCATATTTATAAATCATGTATCTAAGAGGTTGATATCCAAAAGGATATATAAGGAATTCATACTCAATAGCAAACCAAAACCAAAACCAAAACCAAAAACAAGCCAACTGAAAAGTGTGCCAAGGACCTGAAAAGATATGTTTTCCAAAGAAGACATTTAGATAGCCAACAGGTACATGAAAACATGCTCAGCATTCCTAGTTATCAGGGAAAGTAAGTTAAAATCACAGTGACATATCATCTCACACCTGTTAGAATGGCTGTTATCAAAAAGACAAGAGCTAAGTGTTGGCAAGGATGTGGAGGAAAAGGAATCCTTGCGCACTACTGGTAGGGAAGTAAATAGTACAGCCACTGTGAGAAACAGTATGGAAGTTCCACAAGCATTAGAGATAGGGCTATAATTCCACCTCTGGGTATATATCTGAAGGAAATGTAATCACTTTGTTAAAAAATGTTTATTTTTGAGATAGAGGGAGAGAGAGAGAGCGCAAGTGCACAAGCTGGGATGGGGCACAGAGAGAGAGACACAGAATCCAAAGCAAGCTCCAGGCCTGCTGTCCTCTATGCTGTCAGCATAGTGCCCAATGCGGGGCTTGAACCCGTGAACCGTGAGATAGTGACCTTAGCCGAAGTTGGATGCTCAACCAACTGAGCCACCCAGGTATCCCATGAAATCACTATCTTGAAGAGACATCTGCAGCCCCATGTTCATTGCCGCATTACCCACAATATCCAAGACAGGGAAACATCCTAAGTGCCTGTTATTGGGTTAATGGAGAGAGATGTACTTTGCTGCATACAAGGGAATTCAGCCACAAAAAGAAGGAAATCTTACTATTTGTGACAATACGGATAAAACTGAGGGCATATGCTGAGTGAAATAAGTCAGATAAAGATAAATATTGAATTATTTCACTCACATGTGGTATCTAAAAACATTATACTTCTAGAAACAGAGATTAGATTGGTGGTTGCCAGGGGCGGAGTTGGGGGAAATGTTGAAGGTGATCAAAATGTATAAACTTCTAGTTATGAGTAAGTTCTGGGGATATACAGCATAATGACTGTAGTTAACAATACCGTATTGTATACTTGAGAATTATTAGTTATTTGTATACTCTATTGCATACTGACAATAGATTTTTTAAAAGTTTGTTTGTTTATTTTGAGAGAGAGAGAGACAGAGTGTGTGTGTGTAAGTGGAGGAGAGGCAGAGAGGGAGAGAGAGAACCCCAAACAGGCTCCATGCTGTCAGCCCAGAGACCGTCATGGGGCTTGATCTCACAACTGTGAGAAATCAGGAGTTGGACGTTTAATGACTGAGCCACTGAGGTGCTCCATAAAAGAATAGATTTTTAAAGTTCTCACCACACACACACAAAAAAAGAATGGTAAGGTAATGGATATGTTAACTAACTTTATTGTGGTAATCATTTTGCAATACACATGAATATCAAATCACCACATTGTATATCTTAAATTTATACAGTTCTCTGTCAATTTTATCTCAATAAAGCTGGGAAAAAATAGAATTATGTGTGTAAAAGATATTTATAAGGCATGCAGATTTTTTTTAAGCAGAAGAAAATGCTATATGGTAATTAGAAGAGTGTTGGCCAACTTCTGAGTTAATAATTTTAGAAGCTGTTATTTTACAAGATCTCAAACTTAGGCACCTAAGTTCACAGTGTTTGACTGAAGTTTTATGTTCAACTCTGAGAAACAGCTTGCTTAGCTAACAGGGTGGGGGGAATGTTAAAACCCGGAACAAGATGTTTAAAAAAAAGTTGCTTTAATGACATCTAGGAGAAGGAGGACAGAAATGTATCTTGTGAATTTTATTATTATGAAAATTTTAAAACAAAAGGATGATCTATTTGTATTTTATTTCTTCAGTGCATTTGCAAATAGGCGATAATTGAAATTAAAACTGGCTATGTAAGCATGGCATTAGTCCATGTAAACAGCTAGCATCTAGATGACAGTGGGATTTATTGAACAATAGAAAAATACGCTCACTTGACAGGTTCTAAGGTTTTGTTTTGGCTGTTGTTGTTGGATGTGTGGGTGCTGGTGGGAGTAGCTTCATTAACACGTTACATTATTTCCAGGTTTGACTTGATGGACTTGGCTGACAGGGCATTTGGGTGTTCTTTTTTTCCCCCTGGTTGTTCCAGGCTGGTTGCTATGCAGCTGTGTTTTTGTGAAGAGAAAGTGTCTAATGTGTGTCTGTTTTTATTCAGAGAAGCATATGGAGTCTTTCTCAGGGAGGCTGGATCTTACTTGTGACGTGCCAGTGGGGCATCGAGTTGCTGTGGTCAGCAATGCCTCCGTTGCAGGGTGACTCTGTTTGCGACTTGTTCTGAGATGGATGAGGATTTTCCTTTGGGCTTTATTTGATTCTGTTTAAATAGAATCTGTTTTGTTTGTTTTGTTTTGTTTTTGTTTCTGTTTTTGTTTTTGAAACCCATGCCATATTACAGCAGTTACAGAAGCTGTCTGCTTTAAATAGTGTGGTGTTAAAAATTGAGATCAGAACTGCTAGGGAATATCTGAAACACTATGAAGTATAACTGAGGCAATTTGTTGCATATGACTGGGTAGGAACAGAGTGAGTAGGAGGAAGGGAGAGGTGATGATTGCATAAGGAAGTGTAAAAGAAGTATGTGTGGGGAGGTGACCCAGAAAGATGACTTACCGGAACAAAGGATACATGAATAATTTATCTCAAAGTTCACCTACCCCTTTGAAACTTATTACGAGTGTCCTTCCTGGATTTATTTCACTACGTCTTCTTATTACCCGTTGAAGATTTATCACAATATCCATCACATTGCATATGGGTCTGTCCCTCCCCCAGAACTGGTAAACTCCTTGAGGACAACCACTCTTTCTTTCTCCTTTCCTTTTGTTTCCAAAACTAGGTGCCTTCCTTAGTGCCTGGAACATCTGGGGTAATACATAAATATTGCTGGAATAAATAAATAATTATTTTACACTGTATCTGGCACTTTGGTTATATAGGTAAGTGGAACCACATTATGTAAAAAATTAGAGACTAGACAAAAAAGTCGCATAACAGTCATGATATATAGAAAGAATTGGGCAGAGAAGTACAGAGTAAATATGTACTTTTGGTCCGATTGTGCCACTAAAAGGTTTTGTGAGTTTAGGTGATATAAATAAATTAATACCTCTTTGGAAAACTAGGGGGCCTTACTTGAGAGAAAATATTATTTTATTTGAAAATAAGTATAAAAAGAAATGCTAATAAAATCATAACACTTGTTGAAATGATACTTGATATATACTGATTTGGAGGATAAGAAATAAGTAGAATTACTCAGAGAGGGAAACACAACTCTAATAAAGAGATAATGAAATGTTCACAGTGAAATATTTCTTTTACACCAATTTTCTCACACTGAAATAGGTCCGGAAAGGCGATAGGGCATTAATGGGACCCATCTGAGTTTTGGGAGACAGACCTGGGTTTAAATTTGCAATTTAGAAATGTGTGTGGGTAAATGACCCACACTCTCTGAGTTTTAGTTTTCTACATAAAATTTATGTGTAATAATGTCTGAATTTTAGGGCAGTAAGGATTTGAGGTACTATTTCTCACATCTTCCTTAGAGTGGATAGCACATACAAGAGATTCAATAATTGGTAGATACAAGTAGTTGTTCAGAAAGCAGTATGGCTACACCAGAGCCTTTTAATCGTTTTTTTTTTTTTTTTTTTTTTTTTTTCTTGATCTATCGTGGACCAGTTTGAAAAGCCAACTAAGGTACTGGAGGTGGCTCAGTAAAGAGAAAAAGCTCAGGGCGAGCGAGATAGGTCGTCCTGGGTTCTGGTCCCATCGGTTTTTTCAGATTTCTCTCCTTGCTTACTCTTTCTGGCACGTTGCTTTCTCTTTTGAATTCAGTTTTTCTATTTCTAAAAAGAGCGGGTGGGCTACGAAATGGGACGGGTGAAACACATCTCTGAGTGCCTAAATACCACAACTCGCTATCTGCTTTGGTGCCCACCGAAAGGTGTGTTTCACCAAGGCTGGGAGAGCACCCGTCATTGCAATGCGGGCAGGAGAAGCACGCGGAGCTGGACGTGGAGCTGCATTTTTGCGTGGGAACACTAGGGAGCTCTCTTGCACCTGTTTTTAGCCGTAGGATTCAGCTAGCTCTTCAGGCTTAGACTTCGCACATGATTTATAACTCTTCTGAATCTTTCCTCTGCACTTGAACATACTTCTTTGATATTTGTGCCAGTCTCCTGCTAATCTATGATCTCTGCTTAAGCCTCCTTCCCCTGCCTCAACTCCCTGGTCTATTGAGGGAGAGAATTCCTGAATCTGTCCATCTCACTGTTTTGTAGGTCCTAAAATCTTCGCTTTTCTTTTCTAAGAAGTGTCTTGCAGTGTAGCATGCCTAAACTTCCATCCATAGTTCTCTGAAATCACTACATTCAAAATATCTTATATAACCTGTACTGAGTCATTGATTCATGCACTGAAAGAACGTTTCTTGAGTTTGCATTTTGTGTGTAGCACAGGCTCATCTTATGTTTTTCCTCATCTTTGTTCCTGATGCATTTAGAAGAATCTTTGGGGAAAATGGAAATTACCCAAGACATAGTAAAGGATCTCTTTATCCACCAGAGAGTGTAAGCTGGACATTTTTAAAAAAATATGCATTTTCTAACTTACAAAAGGATAAATACGTTCTGTGTTCCTAATACTTCAGGGAGAGGGGACACATTGAGTTCTACTGTCAGAAAAAAAGGGGCAGATTGAGACTTTTGTGTGGGAGGGATAATGAGAATTTAGGTGTAGCAGAAAGAGAGCACTGAAGCACAAGAAAAATAAGCAAAAGGCTAGGGGCTGCCTGAATCCATCCCCAGGAGCAGTCTGATAGCTGGTGATCAGTTTCCTGGATGGATATACCAGTCACATGTCCAAGCTGTGCAGCCCTGGACCAGTGGTCTAAGGTAAGGGGTCATTATTGTTATTAAATGGAGGCATTATTGTGTTTCATTCAAAGTCAACTACAGCTAATATCAACAGCTAAAATATCGACGGCGTATTAGTAGCAATATCTCCCTGCCTAAACCTAGAGATCTTTTTAGCCAGTTACCTCATCATCTGTTGAGTGGGGAATCAGTGTTATGCCCCATGCCTTGAGAATAACACATATTTTAGCTGCTCTGTTTATATGTTTCTCTCTGCAATGCCATGGGAAATAGTAAACTCAAGTGACCGCTGGGTTTCTAGGGGGATAAGTGGTGACAGAAACTTCTGTTTTGGCAAGAGCATCCTGACCTTAGAAAGGCATGGAGTAGACTCCACAGTATTATGAATAAAACTGTGTGCTAGGCATTGTGGAATAAATAGAGATGAATTAAACTTGGTCTCTCTGATTCCTATTTATGGGGCAGAAGAAATACCATGGATCTATGGTGAAATGTCAAGTCAGGAAGTGAATGCATTGGGTGATAAATTTTTCTACTTGAGATAATAACTGTAACCAAGTTCGAGTAGTTCTCTTTTATTTTTTAAAGTTATTTATTTATTCTGAGAGAGAGAGAGAGTGGGAGGGGCAGAGAAAGGGAGAGAGAGAGAATCCCAAGCAGGCTTCGCACTGTCAGTGCAGAGCCTGATGCGGGGCTCAAACTCATGAACCCCGAGATCGTGACCTGAGATGAAACCAAAAGTCAGACGCTTAACCAACTGAGCCACACAGGAGCCCTGAGTATGTCTCTTTACTCTTCAGGTTGGGCTTACCCTGGTTTAATAAATTAAAAAAAATATTTTCTGATATCAACTTCCATTTTATTTTATTTTAAGTAGGCTCCATGCTCAACGTGGGGCTCAACTCATGACTCTGAGATCAAGAGTCACATGCTCCACTGACCAAGGCAGCCAGGAGCCGCACCCCTGGTTTAATAAATTTTTGACCTCATTGGTATAAGTGTGAAACAAAAGTTCACTTTAATATTTTGAAAAAGTCAAATGTCCTCTGTAAAGTCTTTTGTTGATATCATATGATATCACACAGAGGGAAAATTGTGGACTAAATCATAATACCGCTAGCTTGATGAGTTTCTGGTTGAACACCTTCAGCCAGAAGGTGTTTATCTGATGACAGCTTTCTGATGGTAAGTTTCATGGCTTTATCCTGGCCCATATTCTGTTTGATACATTCATTAGGGATTTGGATAAAGATATGAAGGACACACTCATTAAATTTGTGAGTGACGAGAGTTAAGAAGGTTAATAAAGAAACTAAATGATGGAATCAGATGAAAGAGGTCTTAACATGGGCAGAGAGATGAACCAAACAGTAAAGAAGTTTGAAATGGATAAATACCAAGAACTGTATAATTTTTTTGCTTTAGTATCGTAGAGTCTTAACATTAGAAGCATATCAAAACAAGAACAAGCAAAAATATTCCAGGATAGAGTAGTTCAGAACACATGTTTATAAACATGTATAATTATACTGTTAAAAGACATGTAATTATGTTATAATATTAGTACGATGGTTCAAAACACAATATTTTACAGTGGGACACAGCTAAATAGGTAAGTCACAGATTCACCTTTGTGTGTTCTAGGTTGTCTCATCAAGATCATTAAAATGCAACAACCTAAAATTTGGAGGACAAGTTTCATCTTGTCCTCTCCGGGAACTGTAGTTTTGACAATGACAGCCTCAAAGTCAGCTTTATTTGTTCTAGAAATAGCTGGTCAGAGAAGAGTCCATGAGTAAGAATATCTTAAACTTTCATGGTTTCAGCCAAGAGTAGCTGTCTAAAATGTGGTATATTGGCTACAGTGCCAGGCTTGGCATTCATGAGGATAGTCACACACTTTTTAACATTAAACCAAACCACCCTATCCATCCCATTGGCTTTCTTTCTCTCTTTGTGAATCAAAGTAAATTCAGCATTAAGTCTGTTTGTCTGCAATTAGGTAACACTTTTGGAACTGCCTTCATGAGGGAAAGCAATGATAGAGTTCTTCTACTCTGTTGTATTTTCTTGAATCCACCGCAGACTATAAGTTCTGCACATAAACAATCTACATGACTATTTTTTAAAAATCTCTGTAACTGAGAGGTGCATATCTGCTTTGTTACTGAAATTGTATTGGTTACAAGTTTTGCAGAAATTGGAGCATGTCTCACTTAAAAATATTCTTATTGGGCATATGGGAATATCCCTGTGGATGACAATGCAAATTTTGCATTATTGATCATGATGAGAGGTTCCACTTAATTATCATTAATTTCTGCACACTCTGTGTGATATAGAAAGTTTTGTCTCACACGTCTTCAGCAGCCTCCACTCTGGTGTCCTGATTTCTGAACATCTTGGTGATCACCTTGCTCAGATCCAGGTCCACCTCTTCATCAGTTTCTGGGAATGTCCTAGGGGGAGCCTCTGCTGAATGTGCCATTTTGGGCATGGTGGAGGGTCCGTGGGACTAATGGGGGGCACAAGATGGCAATAATGGGAGTCACTTATTTTAAGAATAAAAAAATAAAAATTTTAGGAATTAAAACAAAACAGCTAATGTTCAAGAACAAGGTGAGAGATTTAATGGTAATATTTGTGAAATGTTTTAGAGGCTATAAAGAAGAATATTCTCAAAATGAATCAATTGTTTAATGTGGCTGCAAAGTCATCAATATATATGCAGTATTAGTGCAAGTGGATTAGGTGATGGCAGTATTCCACTGGCTGTGAGTTGATTGGGGCACACCTTTGGATTTGCTTTCAGCTTTGGGCAATACGTTAAAAAAATATAACATTATTTGTTTCCATTACAGAGTAGTGTATTTTCACTATTGAAAATCTGGAAAGTACAAAAAAAATACATCAAGTAAAAATCATCTATAATCTCATGAATTAGAACCATTGTTAACATGGGTTATATATTCTTCCGAGTTTATGCACACATAGATACACACAAATGATTTTATTATACGTATTTTGGTAATCTCTTTTTCTCCCACTTGGCAACATGCAGTGAACATTCAAATACTCTTAAGTTATTTCTTTAACATGTAAGTTTAATCAGATAGGTATACTGACCATACTATTATTTTTAAATACTGTAAATAATGCTGTGATGAACATAAGATAGATAAATATTTACTCAGATTCCAGATTATTATTTCCTTAAAGAACATTCTTAAAGTGTAAATTCCAGATAAAAAGAGTATTGGTGTCTTTATTAAGAGTATTGGTATCCTATAGACAAATGAAGTATGTTCAAAAGATAGTGACTTATTAGTTTTTTAATGTTTATTTTTGAGAGAAAGAGAGAGAGTGTGACCAGGTGAAGGACAGAGAGAGAGGGAAACACAGAATCTGAAGCAGGCTCCAGGCTCTGTGCTGACGGCTCAGATGCCGGGCTTGAACTCACAAGCTGGGAGATCATGACCTGAGCCGAAGTTGGACACTCAACCAACTGAACCACCCAGGTGCTCTGGTATTGACTTATTTTTACGAAGGGACTGGAAAAGATGCCATTTGAGAACAGTTGTAGGAGAATAATTGAACACAGTTGCAAGAGGAAAATTGGGGATTCAAAACTTCACATATTTCAGGGCTTGTTACACAGAGAAGAGGAATTATATGACTCAAAAATATAATATTTGGTACCAGTGGTTTGAAGCCACAGGGAGACAGATAGTATGATGCAGAAGTCCTTGTGACGGGCAGCACTATTAAAGCCAGGAGGAAGGAGGTTCACAGAAGAGAGTGTCCTGAACTCAGAGGCCACAAGAATCATGGTCAAGTATATTCAGGAGCTAAGCCTGGATTGGATTTTTCTAACCTTCCAGGTCAGTGACTTGTCCTAAGCAGAAAGTTTTCTTTAAAAATGAGTATGGATCAAATAATTTTGTTGTTATTTGTTTATTTTTTCATGTTGATAGAAATAATTTACATGAGCTTTTGAAAAAACAAAACAAAACAATAATAACCAAACACCTGTAGTGCTGGGTAATTTCAGAATTCAGGTATGTTTTCTTCCTAAAATAATTTTCATAATATATTTTTATAAAGGGATTGATAATTATTTCCATGGTCACTGTTTTCATTATCACCTGGATATTTAAAAATTTTAGATACCCTTGTTATTTATAATACACTCATATATGTAATAGGATGCCCAGTTATAGGTCCCATTTATTATTATTTTTTTCCTTTTATTCTAGGGAGAGAACTGTCAGAAAGTCATCTTGTTATGCTTTGTAGGTATAAAGGCTGCTTCCTCCACAAAGGGTCTTCCCAGAGGCAATTGGGGTTAAGAACACTACCTGACAGAGTAGTGGTAAAAAAGTATTGGATGTGAATGAATGAATGAATGAATGAATAGTGTAATGCCTTCTAGAGGCTGAAGAGGATACTTTTATTTTCTAAGAAGAGAGGAATAATCAGATTCTTGGTATTTCCCAGATGGAAGGGGAGCCCCTGCCTGATGTTTGAGAATGCATATTTCTTAGAAGGGAAGGGGTTTAGAATCTCAAGGTCTACACAAGGATTGTGCCTAAGCATAGTGCTTCTGGACTTGACCCCTTAGGGTAGACTGAGAATTGGCAACTATGGAAATTCAGGCAATAGAGAGCCTTGCTCTGTCTTGTTCTAATTCAGAGGGAGTTGGGTTATCTTCTCTTCAAGATCCACTTGATGCCTGTGTGGTAACCAAATGAATATCAACCCAGCTGACTAGCATCAAAATCCAATTTAGTGTCAGCATCATCTATTGAACTGGGATCAAGGGTATGAACCACAGTGTGCCAGCAAGAAGAATGGCAATAATGCAATTGTCAGAAGAATAAAGATTCCTTTGCCTGGGTGTAGAAGTTGGACCGACATTCTCACATATGGACTGAGAAAGCAGTCAGGTTTTGGGAAATTTAGGGAGGTTGTGCCTCCAAAGAAAGATCCAATAGGAAGTCAGTTAATTGATGGCAGGGATCCCTGCATGCTTTGTTTATTGATGTGTCCCAAGCATAGACCAGCTTAGTCTGGTCTATGAGTCTTATTGAGTGACCATAGTAGTCACTCAATAAATATTTTGCTAATATGATTTCTAAAGGTCCTGGGCTTTGTGAAGCAAAGTATGTTTCTGAGATTTTCTTACTAATTTACTGATTCAGATATTTCTTTTTTCCCTGTAACTCACACCATGTGACAAAGAAGGATGTTTATTTTAGATTCTGAGATTCTCATTTTTACTTAAAAATTTAACCATAATTAAAATTGTTTTTGTCCTCTTTTCCTTCCTGTAGAAAGGCTTCAAGACAGTATTTGAAAACATCACCCACAAAATGAGATCATTCAACCTGAAGCCTTTTGGCAAAATCAACATATTTTTGTGCTCTATTTGATACACAGATACATAAGAGTTTTGGTGGACAGCAGTTATCAGGTGAATTAAAGCTTCACTCTTCAGAATTGTGCACAGTTATATTGTAATGTGTATTATAGGATGTCTGAAGCTTCTGAAGAGGATAAAGAGAATGGAAATTTTCTTTGAAGATTGGAATTTATTTAACAAGAATTTTTGTAAAGTAAGTGAGAAAAGTTTCTATGGATATTATAGATTTCTTGACAAATTCTGAGGCCAAAGAAATAAGATTATAAACTGAGGATTCAACAAAAATTAGAATGATTTTTACATACAGATCTAATGATTTTAAATGGTGTTCAGATATAATGTGAACAAATTCCAATGAGCTGAGGAACTGTAATATAAGGAGGAGCTGTTTCAATTTGGTAGAGACAGAGCGTGAAGTTTTTTAACACCTAGCAAGAGAGGTGCTGTAAGTTCATATTCTTACTGAAGCTACCCTTTTGAGATTAGACTTAAAAAAATCTTTTTTGACTGAGTTCACATGTTCAAAGGCCAGAGAATCATTTGGGACAAGGGCTTTTTTTATCCACTCTAAATCCAGGGATGAATCCAGCGTTTAGAAAATATTCAGACTGTCTGAAAGTTAATGCCCGGCAAGCACGCTGGATGTTCTGGATGAACAACTTCTACATGATGTCCTTTATAGTAACATGACAATCAGATGTGCCCAGTCACCAGTACTTGGCAAGGAGCTTCCGTTTGATATTGTTATGAATATAAATGAGGATGAAGGGCAAAGATTTTGGACTGGGAATTTTTAAACTAGGGCAAAATTCACATTGTTCTCTTGTCAGTTATTAAGCCTTCAACCTAAACTGTTTCCACCACCCCCTCCCACAGCATTACAGACCTATTTATTTATTATGTATTTCCCAGAGTTTTTGAGATAAAATTGACATATAACATTGTGTAAGTTTAAGGTGTACAACATGGCGATTTGATAAATGTGTATATTGTGAAATGATTGCCACAGGAGGAAGTTAACACATCCATCACCTCACATAGTTGCCTTTTGTCTTTAAGTGGTGAGAACTTAAAAGATTTATTATTTTAGCAACTTTAAAGTATACAGTGCACTTTTGTTTCTTTGATTTTTTTTTTTTAAGTAGGCTTCACACCCAGCACAGAGCCCAACATGATGCTTGAACTCATGACCTTGAGATCAGAGCCTGAGCAGAAATCAAGAGTCAAACACTTAACTGACTGAGCCACCCAGGTGCCCTTATGGTGCACTGTTGTTAACTATTGTCACTCTTAGATCCTGAGAACTAGTTTTGTCACTAGAAATCTGTGCCTTTGACTACTTTAACCCATTTTCCCCAACCTCACCCCTGGCAACCACAAATCTAATCTCTGTTTCTGTGAGTTCAATGTTTTTAGATTCCACGTATAAGTGATATCATATAGTATTTGTCTCTCTTACTTATTTCACTCAGCATATGCCCTCAGATTTATCCATATTATCATGAATGGCAGAATTTCCTTCTTTTTTGTGGCTGAATAATTCCATTGTATGCATACAAACCACATCTTTATCCATTTATCCGTTAGCAGACACTTAGGTTGTTTCCATGTTTTGGTTATTGTGAGTAATGTTGCAATGAAAATGGGAGTTCAGATGTCTTCAAGGTAGTAATTTCATTTCCTTTGGACATATACCCAGAAGTGGGGTTACTGGATCATATAGTAGTCCTATTTTTAATTGTTTGAAGAACCTCTATACTGGTTTTCATAGTGGCTGCGCCATTTACATTTCCACCAACGGTGCACAAGGTTTCTGTTTTTCCACATCTTTACCAATACTTATCTTTTGTCATTTTGATAATAGCCATTGTAACAGATGTGAAATGATATCTCGTGGTTTTGATTTACATTTCCTTGATGAAGAGTGATGTTTTGCATGTTTTCATGTACTTGTTGGTCATTTGTGTATCTTCTTTTGAAAAATGTCTTTTCAGATCCTTTGCCCATTTTAATCAGCTTGTTTTTTGTTTTTTGTTTTTTTTTACAATTGAGTTCTGTGAGTTCCATATACATTTTGGATATTGACCCTTTATCAGATGGTCTGTAAATGTTCTCTTCCGTTCCATTAGTTGCCTTTTTTTTTGTTGATTGTTTCTTTTGCTGTGCATAAGTTTTTAGTTGATTCAGTCCTACTTGTTTATTTTTGCTTTTGTGGCTTGTGCTTTTGTTGTCATATCCAAAAAATTATTGTCAAGATCAAGGTCTAGATCCTGTTGCTCTGTTTTCTTCTAGGAGTTTTAGTTTCAGGTCTCACATTTAAATTTTATTTATTTATTTATTATGAAATTTATTGTCAAATTGGTTTCCATACAACACCCAGTGCTCATCCCAACACGTGCCCTCCTCAATGTCCATCACCAACCCTCCCCTCCCTCCCACCCCCAATAAACCCTCAGTTTATTCTCAGTTTTTAAGAGTCTCTTATGGTTTGGCTCTCTCCCTCTCTAACTTTTTTTTTTTCTCCTTCCCCTCCTTGATGGTCTTCTGTTAAGTTTCTCAGGATCCACATAAGAGTGAAAACATGGTATTTGTCTTTCTCTGTATGACTTATTTCACTTAGCATAACACTCTCCAGTTCCATCCACATTGCTACAAAAGGCCATATTTCATTCTTTCTCATTGCCACATAGTATTCCATTGTGTATATAAACCACAATTTCTTTATCCATTCATCAGTTGATGGACATTTAGGCTCTTTCCATAATTTGGCTATTGTTGAAAGTACTGCTATAAACATTGACACTGCTAGGAATTTACCCAAGGGATGCAGGAGTGCTGATGCATAGGGTCACTTGTACCCCAATGTTTATTGCATTTAAATTTTTAATCCATTTTGAGTTAATTTTTGTAAGTGGTATAAGGTAGGGGTCTAGCTTCATTCCTCTGCATGTGATCATCCAGTTTCCTCAGCACCATTTATTGAAGAGATTATTTTTGCCTCATTGGATATTCTTGGCTCCCTTGTCAAATATTCGCTGACTTCTATATGTGGGAGTTTATTTCTGGGCTCTCAATTCTGTTCCATTGATCTATGTGTCTTTCTTCATACTAATACCATACTATTTTTATTACTATAGCTCTTTGGCATAGTTTGAAATCAGGAAGTATGATGCCTCTAGTTTTGCTCTTTTTCTCAAGATTGCTTTGGCTATTTGGTATCTTTTGTGGTTCCGTACAAATTTTAGGACTTTTTTTATATTTCTGTGAAAAATGCCATTGGATTTTTGATAGAGATTATATTGAATCTATAGATGGGTTTGGTTAGTATGGACTCTTTAATAATATTAACTCCTCTAATCCACAAACATGAGATATCTTTCCATTTATTTGTGTCTTCTTCAATTTCTTTCAGCCAAGTCTTATATTTTTTAGTGTAAAGACCTTTCACCTCCTTTAAATTTATTCCTAAGTATTTTATTGTCTTGGTGTTATTGTCAATGGGATTTTTATTTCTTTGTCAGATATTTCATTGCTAGTATATAGTAATGCCATTGATTTATGTACTTTGATTTTGTATCATGCATATTTCTTGAATTCATTTATTAGACCTAAGAGTTTTGAAGGGCAGTCTTTAGAGTTTTCATATCATCTGCAAAAAAAGACAATTTCACTTGTTTCTGACTTGGATGCCTTTTACTTCTTTCTCTTGCCTGATTGCTCTGGCTGGGAATTCCAGTACTGTGTTGAATAGGAGTAGCGAGAATGGGCTCACTTTTATTGTTCCTGATCCTAGAAAAAAAAAACTTTGAACCTTTCACCGTTGAGTATGAAGTTACCCAAGGGCTTATCATATATGGCCTATATTATGCAGAGATACATTTCTTCTGTATCCAATTTCTTCAAAAGTTTTATCATGAAAAGATGTTGAATTTTGTCAAATGCTTTTTGCATATATGTATATGATAATATGATTTTTATTTTTCTTTATATTAATGTATCACATTTAATGATTTGTGGATGTTGAACTATCCTTGCAAGCCAGGTATAAATACCACTTGATCAACGTGTATGATCTTTGTATGTGTTATTTAATTCAGTTTGTTATTTTGTTGAGAATTTTTGCCATCTATATTAATCAGGGATATTGGCCTATAGTTTTATTTGTAAGTGTCCTTAACTGGTTTTGTATCAAGATAATGATGATCTCATAAAATGATTTTGAGTATGTTCTGTTCTCAGTTTTTTGGAAGAGCTTGAGAAATGATTGGTATTTAGTCTTTAGATATTTGGTCGAATTCACCAGAGAAACCGTCTGGCCCTGGGCTTTTCTTTATTCGGAGGTTTTTGATTACTTAGTCAATCTCCTTACTTGTTTATTTGTCTGTTCATATTTTCTATTTCTTCATGATTCAGTCTTGGTAGTTTATATGTTTATAGGAATTTATCCATTTCTTTTAGTTTGGCCAATTATTGGTGCATAATTGTTCATAGTAGTTTATTATGATTTTTTGTATTTCCACGATATCAGTTGTAATGTCTCCCTTTCATTTCTTATTTTATTATTTGAGCACTGTCTCTTTTTGTTTTTCTTGGTGAGTCCAGCGAAAGGTTTGCTAATTGTATCTTTATCTTTTAAAGAAACCAGCTCTTAGTTTCATTGATCTTTTATTTTTCTGTTCTTTATTTCATTTATTTGTGGTCTGATATTTATTTCCTTCCTTCTGCTAACTTTTGGCTCAGTTTCTTCTTCTTTTTCTACCTCCTTGAATTGTAAAATTAGGTTGTTTATTTGAGATATTTATTTTCTTAATGTAGGCGTTTGTCATTGTAAACCTTCCACTTAGAACTGCTTTCCCTGCATCCTATAAGTGTTGCATTTTCACTTTCATTCACCTCAAGAATTTTGAAACTAATGGAAGATTCACATCTTCCTTTGACATTTACTAAGTCTTCTCCCCAATTTGTCCTTTTTTAATGCATTTCGAATAATTTTTCTATTTTATTAAGATGCCTAGAAACAGTACCATTTATGTCTGTACATAATGTATAGTATACCTCCATTTTTCTTGACTTCATGACTTTCATGACTTTACTTCTTTTTATAATTATTCCACTGTTCATATTGGTCCAATATGCAGAGCACGTGGATTGAGGACATTTGGTGAGGCAGGTCTCGTTTGGGTCCAGGAGCCCCCACTTCCAGGATGCCAGCAGGTGTGGAAGTGCCAGGCCAGTCAGTCAGGTGGATAATGGGACAGTGCCCCAGGCTTTACGATGTTAGGGCTCTAATGGTAAGGACACCAAAATATAGTCTCCTGAGACTCTTCTGCTCCCTCACAGTCAGGTTTCTTTTGCTCTGTAGATCCCATAATGACATTGACTTTTTGCTGAATATAAAAGTTGATTCACTGTCATGGTAGAAATATTGGAAAATACAGAACAACTTTTGAGAGAGCAAACAAATATAGCCTATGACTATATAGAGATAACCATTGTTGATATTTTGATATGTTTCTTTCTAACTCTGAAAAAGGTCCTCCTCCCCCAATCCATATTATACAGGGTTTTCATATTTATACAAATCTTTCCTCAGTTAATGTTGTATTATGAACATTTTTGTTAAATCATTAATAAACCATTGAAAGTAAGAATTCCTAATGACTACATAAACTTGAGCATAAAGATATACTACAATTTATGTGATGATTTCCCTGTAATGCTCATCCTTGCACACAGATCTTAATGTGTATCTTTGATGGATTTTCATCATTTTATCTTGCAAAATGTCAAATATATATAAAAGAAGGAAGACTAGTAAAATGAATATCTAATCATCATCTAGTTTCAACAATTAAAAACTCACAGACAAAGCTATTTTATCTACAAAACTCTATGCCCCAGATTGTTTTGAAGCAAATTCCAGACATTATTAACATGTCAATATGTACATCTAAAAGATAAGTAATCTCTTAAAATTATAGCAGCTCTATCATATGACACCTAAGAAATTCACCATAATTCCTCATCATGTCATATTTTTTTTTAGGTAGTAGATTTTTAGAAGTGAATGATAACTTCTTGAACAATAAGTTTCTTTAAAAAATTTTTTTTTTAACGTTTTTATTTATTTTTGAGACAGAGACAGAGCATGAACGGGGGAGGGTCAGAGAGAGAGGGAGACACAGAATCTGAAACAGGCTCCAGGCTCTGAGCGGTCAGCACAGAGCCCGACGCAGGGCTCGAACTCACGGACCGCGAGATCATCACCTGAGCCGAAGTCGGATGCTTAACCAACTGAGCCACCCAGGCACCCCTTGAACAATAAGTTTCTTGATAAATATTACTTTCTAGAGGAGTTAAATTTTTTTTAGATGTTTATTTATTGAGAGAGAGAGAGAAAAAGAGAGAGAGCAAGTGGGGGAGGGGCAGAGAGATAGGGAGACACAGAATCCAATGCAGGCTCCAGGGTATAAGCTGTCAGCACAGAGCCAGACACAGGGCTCAGACTCACAAACTGTGAGATCATGACCTGAGCTGAAGTCGGATGCTTAACTGACTGAGCCGCCCCAAGAAACGTTTTAAAGTTAGTCCTTCTATGACAGTAAATGGGGATTTCTGTCTGGCATTCAGAATCTCATTGAGCTATCGTATTTTTAAATGGTGAAAAATTTGAGGGGCAAACAATGGGGAGGCAGTAGAAGGAAGTGGTAAACATTCAGTCTCTGGAGCAGACTATCTGGGGGCATCTCTGGGTTCTACCACTTACTATTATCATATCTTTGTACAGTGTCATTTTCAGCAATAGCAATTACCCTTGGGTAATTGGGTTCACACCCATTTTGTATGCTAACTTCACCTCTGCTTTTACTTTATTTTTCCTTTGTCTTGATTCCATTTACTTAGAAAAATTTGCTAGGTATTGTTAGAGACAAATTAGTCGCTAAGAAAGGAAAAACACAAGGTGCTATGTTATCATACAATAGGTAATTAACCAATCATTAAAACTGCTCCCAATTTTTGCCTATTTTAAATAATGTTGCAATGAGCACATTCTGTGAGCAAAGAGTTTCCTCCATTTTGATTACCTCTTGAGGATAATTTTCTACAGGTGAGATTACAAGGTCAAAGGGATGGGGTTCCTTATAGCTTTTTATGACTTGTTTTCCAAACAGTTTGCACTGTCTTCAGAAGATATGAGTTTACCAGTTTTACTTTACCTTTGGAAGCATTGGTTGTCATTGGAAAAGAATTATTTTTTTGCTGAACACCTAAATAATTATACCCTAAATTGTTTGATAACTAGCAGAGTAGAATATTATCCTTGCATTTTTATTTACTCATTAATTCCATCTTACCTTCCAGGAAAGAGTAAGTGAAAAGAAATCTGGGATGAAAATGTAGAGAGAAAAGATCAAATAGCAATTCTCAGAGTGCTGGATTGTGCTTTGAGTAATATCAATGAACCCTAAGGATGATAAATTAATTTGTAAGCTGTGAGAAAAAATAAGAGATCTGTGATAGCGAACATGTGACCTCAGCCATGGTAGAATTCACGACATTCACAGAATCCAGATTCTGGAATGCTTTATACAGTAGGGGGACTTGAGTGCAGAGAAAGCAGTATTTGGAAAGGTGTAAGAGAGAGTATGTTTCAGACATCTGGGTTCTCACTTGCATTGTTTAAGATCAAGTCTTCAGAGCATCTCATCTGGCCTCCTATAGGAGCCTCCAAGGCTTTCCTTGTTTTCCACCTCTCCACAAACAATTCATTTTCTCTAAGCTGCTTCCAAAATGATATTTCTAAAACACAAACATATACATTGTCGATGTGTCTGCCTCCTTAGGGTTTTAGAATCTTATGGACTACATCTGACAAGGAAATTTGTGAGCCAGCACTAGCCTTCTGAAATTTATATGGAAACATGTCTGCAGATTGATGGTTGACTATAAACCACCTTCTCCCAAGAATTTATAGCTCACATGAGATCTTAAGGTCAAGACCACCTAGTTATTCGTTGGAATGGCAGTTTATTGCCTTGACAGAGATTTTAACAACTATTTTGTACTATAAATCTTTTGATAAGAATAGTCCCACCTGTTTTACTACCTGAACATGGTTCAGAAATTGCAGAGCATAAAAAGGTAGTATTTGTTAACAAGTTTAGTGTCCTGTTTTTAACCATCTAAATATTTCCTGGCAATACATTCTTTGTTCAGTACAATGTTAGGAGTTTTGGAAATTTTGGGAAAGTCTAGAGTTAATACTGCTTTTATCCTTATTGGAAAGACAAAGTATACATATAATGAAATTAAATAAAAATCATAGTTTAGTAATAGCCTAAATAATATAAAATGAAAAGAATCAGAAATAAACATAATAGCTAACACTGAATACTTACTATATGCCACAAACTGTCCTGAACACTTCACATTAATTATTTCACTGTCAAATTTAATTTTTACAACTGCCCTATGAGGTACCTAATTAAAGGTCAAATGTGAACTATAGATTCACATATGATTGACTACTAATTTGATTAAATCCATAGGAAGGAGAAATCATTTTCAGAATCATCATAGAAGACTTTAAGATACCCACAAATGTATGGGCAACTAATCTTTGACAAAGCAGGAAAGAATATCCAATGGAATAAAGACAGTCTCTTCAGCAAGTGGTGCTGGGAAAACTGGACAGCAACATGCAGAAGAATGAACTTGGACCATTTTCTTACACCATACACAAAAATAAACTCAAAGTGGATGAAAGACCTCAATGTAAGACAGGAAGCCATCAAAATCCTCGAGGAGAAAGCAGGCAAAAACCTCTTTGATTTTGGCCGCAGCAACTTCTTACTCAACACATCTCTGGAGGCAAGAGGAACAAAAGCAAAAATGAACTACTGGGACCTCATCAAAATAAAAAGCTTCTGCACAGCGAAGGAAACAATCAGCAAAACTAAAAGGCAACCGACAGAATGGGAAAAGATACTTGCAAATGACATATCAGATAAAGGGTTAGTATCCAAAATCTACAAAGAACTTATCAAACTCAACACCCAAAAAACAAATAGTCCAGTGAAGAAATGGGCAAAAGACAAGAATAGACACTTCTCCATCTCCATTGGACATCCAGATGGCCAACCGACACATGAACAAATGCTCAACATCACTCATCATCAGGGAAATACAAATCAAAACCACAATGAGATATCACCTTACACCTGTCCAAATGGCTAACATGAACAACTCAGGCAACAGCAGATGTTGGCGAGGATGCAGAGAAAGAGGATCTCTTTTGCATTGTTGGTGGGAATGCAAGCTGGTGCAGCCACTCTGGAAAACAGTATGGAGGTTTCTCAAAAAACTAAAAATAAAACTACCCTACGATCCAGCAGTTTCACTACTAGGCATTTATCCAAGGGATACAGGTGTGCTATTTCGAAGGGACACATGCATCGCCATGTTTATAGCAGCACTATCAACAATAGCCAAAGTATGGAAAGAGCCCACACGTCCATCGATGGATGAATGGATAAAGAAAATGTGGTATACATATATATATATATATATATATATATATATATACACACACACACACATATATATATACACACACACACACACACAATGGAGCAATCAAAAAGAATTAGATCTTGCCATTTGCAACTACGTGGATGGAACTAGAGGGTATTATGAAGTGAAATTAGTCAGTCAGAGAAAGACAAAAATCATATGACTTCACGCATATGAGGACTTTAAGAGATAAAACAGATGAACATAAGGGAAGGGAAACAAAAATAATATAAAAACAGGGAGGGGGACAAAACAAAAGAGACTCAAAAATATGGAGAACAAACTGAGGGTTGCTGGAGGGGTTGTGGGAGGGGGGATGGGCTAAATGGGTAAGGGGCATTAAGGAATCTACTGAAATCATTGCTTCACTATATACTAATTTGGATGTAAATTTTAAAAAATAAAAAATAAATTAAAAAAAAGATAGGATAGAATTTGGAACTATATTTGAGGGCTGGGTCAGAACTGGATAAACAAATGTAAGTAGGAAGTAGTTTAGATGAGGGGTGCTATAAGCAAATTCCCAAAGGTAAGGATCTAAATGAATGTTAGTAGGAGAGTGTTGCAGCCCATAGGGAATTTACAAAAGATGATGATACAGGAAGGTAGATGAAATTAAGTAGGCTAGCAATAAAATACACGTGTACAACCATGACTCTCAGGCAATGAATGCTTACTCTTCCCCTTGAACTTGGGAGAACAAAGAATTAGGCTCCTGAACTTCTCCAATTCTACATTTAGCCTTTCAGTAATGTAGTGCCTACTGGAGTTGCTCTTCAGCAGCAGGTTCAGACTGGGGAATTGTCTTGCTATGTAGTTTCTGTTGATGTCAGAGTAGATATGTACAAATTTGAAGTAACACACATTCTTGAGGACTGTTATTTGAAAACCCTCCACATTTTGGAATCAGCATTTATGGTTTTGAATATCCTTCTCAAGCCATGGCAATTAATCACAGGTTCTGCTACTTTATGTTTCTATACTCAGTAAGTAATCTGTGTATGCCATGCATGGGTATAGTATAGGCTGTAGTAATTTCTCTGAAAAGGGAAAACTATCAATTCCTGGCATTATTCTTGACACCTTTTTTCTTTGAACTATGGGTTTTCTGACATAGCTCTTGTGGTCTCATTTTGTTACTTACTAGGCCCTATATTTCTTTCCAGCTTAGTAGAGTAGTTAGGAGTGCAGACTCTGGAGCTGAATTGTCTGGATACAAACCCTGGCTGCTCCATGGGTTTCTTCTCTTCCCTTCTCTTCTTTTGTCTTCTCTTCTCTTCTCTTCTCTTCTCTTCTCTTCTCTTCTCTTCTCTTCTCTTCAATTCTCTTCTCTTCTTTCTCCTTCATTCATTCTTTCTTTTTTTCTTTTTTTGGTAATTGTTGGCATAAGGGTTCCCCTCTCTGATTATTGATTTCCTCATCTGCAAAATGCTGATAATAATTGTATCTAAATCATAAAGTTACTGAGATTAAGTGAATTACATAACATTCTTCCCACTTGTTTGCATGGATGTATTTGAGATTGGGTCATTTTGCAGGTGAACAATGGGGTCTTCTACTTTTATCTGGCAGACTTCTAGTGATACCATAATTTTCAGATTTTTTTCCCTCCATTACTTACCTGGAATAGACATATCACCATGTCACACTTTAATTTTTCCTTTCTTAATATTTTACTACTTAAAGTTAGCATCTTTTTGGTGTTACTTAAAATGCCTTAATTTTTTTTTAAGTCATCTTCATGCCTAGTGAGGAGCTCAAACTCACAACCTGGAGATCAAGAGTCACATGCTCTACAGATTGGGTGAGCCAGGAGCCCCATAAAATGCCTTTAAATTTAACCACAAAAATCATCCTCATGTACAGTACTTGCACATTACATTTAAAGTGATGAGTTATGAAAACAATGATGAACCATTTTAAGTTATAATGAAATGGTTTATAGTCCTCTCTTTAAATTGGGTTCTCCAGATATGGTATTATTATTATGTTTAATCACACCAAACTTATTTCATCTTAGAATTACATTTGTCTTCATATTTTGAATGCATACTTAGCAAATAGTGAGCTTTAAGAGGCAGCTTTTATCACAAGATTCAAATACTTAAGATTATATTACATTTGGAGTTTCTGGCAGAGTGTTTTTCCTGTACCCTGCTACCATTTCCATGGAGAAAACGTCCAGGTTCTTTAACTGAAGTGGAATTTAATTGCACTGAATTTATCATTCTGTTTTTAACTGTCCCTAGTTGTACTTATTGGTGACTCACATGATTTAGGTGGCATGGGACATCTACCAGATTTGTGATTATAGACCTGCCTCTCAGAACTCTCTTCTGGGGAGTTTGAGTTCTGAATTGGTCTTCCTGGGGGTGATTGTACATTCTAACATTAGGAGAAATCTGTTTGCTTTGTAGTTGTTCTGTGTAGGGCAAATATGAGACAACATGTTGTCTTAATTAGTTTTCATGTGAGATATACTAGGTTATATTTGCATTTTGATGCTTCTTTGCATCACATGCTTGATAACTTCAATATTGTTCTATTATAGCTTCCCAGTCATTGTTTCCTCCCTCTCACATTAAAATCTTTGATTAGGTCATAGAGTATTTGGACAAATACACTCTTTCGATTTATGTAAGTGGTACCTAGTCTTTTTTTAAAAAAATTTTTAATGTTTATTTATTTTTGACAGAGAGAGACAGAGCAGAGTGTGGGGGGGTGGCAGAGAGAAAGGGAGACACAGAATCTGAAGCAGGCTCCAGGCTCTGAGCTGTCAGCCCAGAGCCTGAAGCGGGGCTTAAACTCACAGACTGTGAGATCATGACCTGAGCCAAAGTCGGACGCTCAACCGACTGAGCCACCCAGGCGCCCCTCGTGGTACCTAATCTTTTAGCAGGAACACGTATTATTATAAAGACCAAAGTCCAGGAAGCCAAATACTTTTCCTTTCATGTCACATATGTAGACCATTGCTCCGTTCCTGCCATGTTTCTTTTTCCCTGTAGTCATGGTCATCAAGTGACAGAAGTGATAAAACCACTATTTGTGCTTAGGAGTTTCTGTCATTTCCTTCATCTCCATATTCGTAGGTGGGGGTTGGCAGTGGCCAGTGAGTCTGATGAGCTGTGGCCAGGGTTGGGGAGGTTGTGCCTGCATGAGTCTGGAGGCTGTCCTCCTGGAGAGCACATCATGGTGGTTCTGGCTATGACAAGACTGGTTCTTACACCCTTCCTCTCGGAAGATAGCATACCTTTTGATTTTCTCCAGTGTTCTAGTTCTAGTTCTAGTTCTCCAGTGTGTGCTGCGACCACAGAGCCTCCAGGCTCGTGCTTATTGGTGGGAAGTAGCCAACTAATATGAAGTCCTTCTCTCCCTGAACTGTCTTAGTATCTAAGGACATGACATGCTTTCTCTTAGGGAGTCTGAAGTTCTTTCTCCTTTCTTCACTTGCATACTAGGTTGATAATTAGATTTCTGTTCACTCATCAGAATATTCATTTCTAGCTCCTTCAATATTTTTCTTTCTAATTTTTAAAGAATGCTCTCTGTCTTGTCCAGCTCTGCTGCCATAGCAAAACACCGTGACTGGGTGGCTTAAACAATGGAAATTCGTTTTCTCACAGTTCTGGTGGCTCCAAGTACAAAATCAAAGTACCGGGATGGCTGGTTCTGGTGAGAGCTTTCTTCCTGCCTTATAGATAGCTGCCTTCTTGTTTTGTCCTCTTAAGGTGGTGAAGGGGGTGGTGGAGAGAGAACTCTCTGGTGTCCCTTCTCACAAGGGCACTAATCTCATCATAAGGGCCCACCTTCATGACCTCATCCAACCCTAATTACCTTCCAAAGGCCCTGTTTCCAAATACTATCACACTGGGGATTAGGGTTTCAACTTAGGAATTTGGGGGGAGGCACAATTCAGTCCATAGCCCTCACTTATCTCCAAAAAGAAAATATGAAAAAACATTCCTCACAGGTTGGGAGAACAATTGAACTTGCACTCATGTCCAAGCCTGAATGCACCTCTCTATTATATTATAGCCCTCTGCTCCTGGGATTGGGTTTGTGCCTCTTTCTCCCTCATAGACCGTGAACTCCTTGAAGGCAGAGAGTTTGGCTCACTTGTAGTTTCTATACAGTAACAGAGTAATCCATAAACATGGTTTAATCAAAGAATAGATAAGTCATCTCAGTCTTAAATATGCCCTCAATGGTTTGATCACCATGGTTTTGTCAGTGCCCATTTGGTTGAACTTCAGCTTCTTTTCATGTTCTTATCCCCATTTCCATATTGCTGGCTATCTTCTGTTCTTTATGTGACAGGCAACACAGAAAGCTGGACCTTTTACATTGTTTAGCACAATTCTTTCTGTAGCTGCTTTGCCGGATTAGCAGTGACAGGTTATTAGCATTTTTAGTATTCCTCTGTGCACTTCAGGGGATGGAGTAAAGGCCAAGTTCACTTTTGTCATGTATACTCACCTTACATTTGGTCACTTTTTCCCAAATATAAGGATAGCAAATTTTTTTTTTTTCATTTCAGAATTAACAGAATCTGTGATAATTAATCTGTGGTGTTTTTTCTTTTCTCATAAGCATAATTATATAGAGATCATTTCATTGAAAAACCCCACAAATAAATTCCAAAGTTGTCAAAACAGCCCCCACCAAAATTCAGATTTGAACCAAACCAAAACATATCACACACACACACACACACACACACACACACACACACACACCACACTAATAGATGAAGTTGTCATTAATTATACACTTTGATATATTTGGCATTGTCATAATTGGTAAATTTTTGAAGTTAAAAAGATAGAAATCCTGGTCTCTGAGTGAAGACCGGAGGAAATAAAATAGAAAGCCAAGTAACGAATTACATTAAAAATGAAAGGGCTGTGAATCCAGACATCAAATATGACCAAGTGTGAGCTAT